>NW_024871069.1:35000-672500 GCF_019054845.1 Dipodomys spectabilis
GCCATGGCTCCAGCCCTGAGTAAGTTGGTTTTTTTTTTTCACTCTGAATATTTAAAAGACCTGCAGTCAGTCCATTTCCGTATGTCTGCCTCTGCACATCTTCATTATGAGGGAGTGTGCACCAGACCTGGCCCTGGGCTGAGTCACGATCCTGCCCCTACAGAAACTGCTCTTAGAACTTCAGAAATGAGTGGGCTGATGGAGCCAGGAAAGAAAATTAGCGAAAGGGAGTTAGAGGAGATGTCGTTGGATTGCCGGGGAAGATTGCCATGGACAGGGAACAGCAGGTGCAAAGGCCCTGGGGTCTTTTCACCGCACATTGGGCGCAAAAAGACTGTCATGTGCCTGGAGTGCTAGCCAGAGCCAGGTGGACAAGAGGTGGTCCTTGGACACCAGCAGCCCTGCGTGAGCAGCGGCCACACCCCGGCCCTGAGGACCTGCGTGGACGCCACGCATCTCACTCCCAAGACATGGGGCATCTGTAATGGCACATCCCACCAGTTTCCCCTGAGGGTTGTGGTTGATGGAGTGTCACCTTGGGCGTGCACATGCGCACGCGTGTGTGAGAAAGAACGGTGCCCAAGACGAGGGTGTTTCCTGGCCCAGGCCCGTGTGCTCCCAGGAGCTGCCCCTCTGCCCCCCGACAGCCCCAGGACCCCGGGTCTCACAGTGTTGCGTGGGTCCCCTGCCCACAGGTTTGCTACGCAGGAGAGGAATGCGCTGCTGCTGTATAACGGCCGCTTCAATGAGAAGCATGACTTCATCGCCCTGGAGATTGTGGAGGAGCAGGTGCAGCTCACCTTCTCTGCAGGTGGGCCTCCAGCCGGACCGAGACGGGGACCTCGCTGTGCGGGCCACCGTCTGCATGTTTGAACACCCGAGCTGCTTCTCCTTAGCATCCGCATTCTAAGGCCAAGAATCTGCCCAGCAGAAGATTCCAGAAGGCACAAAGATGTTCACTGCAGTGTTATCTGCAGCAGTGAAACTAGGAATGCAGAACTGCCGTTTCCCCAGAGTTGAGAGTCGTTCTATAAAGGGCCATATACTCTTTTTTGCTCAAGGCTGGTTGAGCCAGGCCTCCACTCTTGCATTTGAGGAGGTAGAGTCTTGTGAATTTTTCTGCCTGGGCTGGCTTTGCACCGTGATCCTCTAGATCACAGCCTTCTGAGTAGGATTATACTCGGCTAGTTTTCTTTTTCCGTGCTGAAGCTAGGACACAGCCTTGTGCGTGGTAGGTGAGCGTTGTACCCCTTAGCTACCTTCAATGCCCCGAAGGTTAAAAACATTAACAAAGGCCATTAGGCGGCAGCGTCTGTGGGATTGTCTGCCATTCCCATCTGTGTGGTTCTGGCACACATGATGACTGCCACCCAGCTTTCTGTCACTGTAACAAAGTACCTGAGATCAACAGTTTATGAAGAGGAGAGGTTTGAGCACCGCATGGGCGGTGGTGCCCAGCTGGAGGGGACCTCTGCGGTCCCAGCCTGGTACAAACCCTTCCTGTCGCAATCTCCATCTTTACAAGGAGGAACAAGGGTTGTATTGGTAACTAGAAAGACTCAGGACGGGCAGTAGGGACACGGTGCTGTGTCTGGGGCCCAGTGAGCCACGCCCTGCTCCAGCGGGTGAGGGCCGAGAGCCAGTGTCCCTGGCCCGGAGGCGGGGGGTGGGGAACGCGTCACCACAGGGGCCGTGTGGAGGAAGGGGGCCCCGGGCGGGCTGGGAGCGAGGTGTCCGGCCTGATCCTCGGCCCGCCCGCCTTACCCGGCCGTTTCTCTCTGGGTCTTCCTCCCTCTGCAGGGGAGACAACGACCATGGTGGCACCCGTGGTCCCCGGAGGCGTGAGCGACGGGCGGTGGCACTCGGTGCTGGTGCATTACTATAACAAGGTAGGACAGCCGCGCCCTCCCCCAGCAGCGGGTCCGTCTGGGACGTGTGTGCGTGAAATGTCGGAGCACAGGCCGTTGGGACTGGTCTGGGAGGGGGGTGGCCGTGGGGGGTCCCGGGACCCCCGGCCCTGCCCGGAGGCCGGGGGACCAAGGCAGGGACCGGAGGTGGCGCAGCGGGACCCAGGTCTGATGCCCCAGGTCTGCTCCACGGAGCCGCCCAGACGGAAGCACCGGGCCGCTGTGGCTCTGCCCAGAGCATCTGGAAGGGTCCCGTGGGGCGGACGCTCCGGCCTTGGGCGCACCGTCCAGTCAGAGCACGGATGCCCCAGGCCAGGACGCTCTCCCTGCGCCTGGCTGTGTCCACCTCCGAGCCCTGGCCTGTCCCCGGGCCCTGTGCCAGCCGGGCCCGGGCCCCACCACGGCTGCTTCCAGCGTGGCAGCCAGTGGCGTCCCGGGACTGTCGCTGGCAGTCCCCCCTGCTGGCCCCACCACATTGCCGGTGGCATGCGGGGTGGGGGCGGGGCGGCGCCCTCCGGAAACATCTGGAGCCCCGCAGCAGTGTGCCCCGCTGGGTCAGGGCCCCGTGGTCACCGTGTTGATATCTCTGTCCAGCTGCTAATGCGCTACCTCAGCCCTGGCTCTGAACACCGGAAGTGCCAGCCAGGCCCCGCCGGCCCTTCCCACCTGGACACAGCTCGGAGGAGCTGTGATGCTGGGTGCACGCGGCTACCCAGGATCGACCCGTGGGAAGGGGGGCGTCCTGTGGAAAGGGGGGCTTGCATTCACCGCTGCGCGGGGGGGGGGGGTGGATCATGGGACTCCGTGCTTCCGTTTCCAGGCCCAGTCCCTTCTGCAGCCCCTGAATGAAGCCCTGAGCCAGCGTTAGGTCTTTGCCCAGCTGTTTCCCTGTTTTGCCAGAGGGAATGTAAGGGAGGAAGCCAACCAGGGCCTCTTACGTCCTTGCCTCCAGGCCGTGGTTTGAAGTGGCGGAGCAGGGAGGGACATGGGCAGAGAACAGGGGTTCCTGCGGCACCCCCAGGGAGTGCTCCTGCCAGCCCTGGGGCTGGCGCCGAGGCTGCCCCCGAGCGCCAGCCGGCGCAGGCCCGGTCCGCTCGGGGGCACTTCCGAGGGGGGGCAGCGGCCTGAGGTCAGGATGCCACCAGAGTCGGCTGCGGAGGTGATCTTCCGGAGGTCCCTGGCCCTGCGGGACTGCTGTGCTGTCATCACATGGCCATGCAGTCTCCAGAGAGCAGGAATGGATCAGCCTGCAGCCTCTGGGAAGTCCCAGGGCAGTGTGTGTGTGTGTGCGTGGGGGGGGGGTGTGGGGAGGTGTGTGTGTGCGTGTGGGGAGGGTGCGTGTGTGTGTGTGTGTGTGCGTGTGTGTGTGTGTGTGCGTGTGGGGGGGTGTGGGGAGGTGTGTGTGTGCGTGTGGGGAGGGTGCGTGTGTGTGTGTGCGTGTGTGTGGGGGTGTGGGGAGGTGTGTGTGTGCGTGTGGGGAGGGTGCGTGTGTGTGTGTGTGCGTGTGGGGGTGTGTGTGTGCGTGCCTGTGTGTGTGTGTGCATGTACGTGTGGGGTGTGTGTGTGTGCGCGTGCGTGTGTGGTGTGTGTGTGTGCATGTGGGGGGTGTGTGTGCGCGTGTGCGTGGAGGGGTGTGGGGGGAGGTGTGTGGGGTGTGTGTGTATGTGTGTGCGCGTGTGTGTGGGGTGTGTGGGGGGTGCGTGTGTGTGTGTGCGTGTGGGGGTGTGCGTGCATGTGGGGGGTGTGCATGTGCGTGTGGGGTGTGTGTGCGCGTGTGTGTGTGGAGGGGTGTGTGGGGGAGGTGTGTGTGCGTGTGGGGTGTGTGTGTGTGTATGTGTGTGTGCGCGCGTGTGGTATGTGTGTGTGCTCATGTGGGGTGTGTGTGCGCGTGTGCATGGAGGGGTGTGTGTGGGGAGGTATGTGTGCGCGTGTAGGGTGTGTGTATGTGTATGTGCGCGCGCGTGTGTGGTATGTGTGCGCGCGCGTGTGGGGTGTGTGGGGGTGTGTGTGTGCGCGTGTGTGGGGGGTGTGTGTGTGCGCGCGTGTGTGGGGTGTGTGTGCGCGCGTGTGTGGGGTGTGGGGGGGGGGGTGTGCGTGTGTGTGCGTGTGCGTGTGCGTACGCGCGCGTGTGTGTGCGTGTGTGTATGCACGCGTGCGTGTGGGGGTGTGTGTGTGCATGTGCGTGCATGTGTGGGGTGTGTGTGTGGTATGTGTGTGTGTGCGTGTGGGGGGGTGTGGGGGGTGTGTGTGCGTGTGCGCACGTGTGTGGTATGTGCGTGTGCGCATGTGGGGTGTGCGTGTGGGTGTGCACGTGCACGTGTGGTGTGTGTGCGCGCGTGTGGTGTGTGTGTGTGCGCGCGCGTGTGTGTGTGCGTGCGTGCGTGTGTGGGGGGTGTGTGTGCGGGGTGTGTGTGCGCAGGTGTGGGGTGTGTGGGGGTGTGTGTGCGTGTGTGTGTGCGCGTGTGTGCGTGAGTGTGCGTGTGTGGGGTGTGTGTGTGTGCATGCGCGTGAGTGCGTGTGTGGGGTGTGTGTGCGAGCGCGTGTGGTATGTGTGTGTGCGCGCGTGTGTGGGGTGTGTGCGTGCGTGTGTGGGTGTGTGCGCGCGTGTGGTATGTGTGTGTGCGCGTGTGTGGGGTGTGTGGGGTGTGTGTGTGTGTGCGCATGTGTGTGGTATGTGTGTGTGTGTGCGCGTGTGGTATGTGTGCGCGCATGTGTGGTGTGTGTGTGCGCACGTGTGGTTGTGTGTGCGTGTGCGCGCGTGTGTGGTGTGTGTGCGTGTGCGCGTGTGTGTGGGGTGTGTGTGCGCGCGCGTGTGTGGTATGTGTGTGCGCGTGTGGGGTGTGTGTGGGGGTGTGTGTGTGCGCGTGTGTGGTGTGTGCGTGTGCGCGTGTGTGGGGTGTGCGTGCGTGTGTGTGCGTGTGTGGTATGTGTGTGTGCGCATGTGTGGGGTGTGTGTGTGCGCGTGTGTGGTATGTGTGTGTGCGCGTGTATGGTATGTGTGTGTGTGCGCGCGTGTGGGGGTGTGTGTGTGCGTGCGTGTGTGGGGTGTGTGTGCGCGTGTGTGTGGTGTGTGTGCGTGTGTGGTATGTGTGGGGGGGTGTGGGGGGTGTGTGTGCGTGTGCGCGCGTGTGTGGTATGTGTGTGTGTGCGCTCGTGTGGTATGTGCATGCGTGCGTGTGTGGGGTGTGCGTGTGCGCGCGTGTGTGGGGTGTGTGTGTGTGCGCGCGTGTATAGGGTGTGCGTGTGCGCGCGCTCCAGCGTGAAAAGGGTGTGGGTGTGATTCTCTTCCCAGTCCTCTGATCACACACTGCATCCCATAGAGCTGGAGCTGGTGCCCTCGGGCAGATAAACTGGGGTTTTGTTTGTTGACTTGTGTGTGCATGCGCGTGTGCGTATGTGCCTATGCTAGTGGTAGGCCTTGAACTCAGGGCCTTACCCTCTCCCTTGGCTTTTCCCCTCAAGGCTAGCCCTCTACCGCTTGGCTTTTTGTGTGGTTAATTGGAGACGAGCCTCTCATGGACTTTCCTACCTGAGTGGACACAGAACTGTGATTCCCCAGATCTCAGCCTTCTGAGTAGCTGGGATTCAAGCCGTGAGCTCCCAGGGCCTGGCTATTTTTATTCTTCTAAATGTTTTATTTCAACGAATCATCAGATTTAAATACTGTACCAAATTTTTCTGAAGTTAGTTAAACTTTGCCAAGTATATGAAACCTTTTGAGCCAGGACACAGCTGAGCAGGCCTGCCGTTCGGCCGCACCCTCACACGGGGCTCAACAAAGAGGAGCCGGGGTGCGCCACAAGCGCCTGCAGGAGTGTACCCCGGGGTTCAGTGGCCATCAAGCTCTCATTGTCCCAGCCCTGCCCCCAGCTGCAGTGTGAAGCGGCTGTTTCTTCCCGGTGGCATTTCCTGCTTCGTGGCCGGTTCTCTCCTGGCCCTCATGGTATTCTATAAATACCGAGCGTCCGGGCCTGCGTGCGGCAGCTTCCACGCCCCCCGTGGGTCATAGGGTGACGGCGGCAGCGCCATTATCCTCCATCTCGGCCTGGAGTGTTGAACCCGCGCAGAGCAGGTAATCAAAGCCAGCGAAGGGCCCCAGGTGGCCAGCAAGCCCCGTACGAGGTGGCGGTGCCCCTGGTGGAGTTGGAGGCTGGGGAGGACACGCCCTGCCACGCCGCCGGCCGCAGAGCTGCTTCCTCGCCCGCACACACAGGCCGGCGGACGGGGGCCAGACACCTGCTGTGGGAACAGGACAGCTCCCTGGACGCGGGGAGCCCCTCCCCGGCCTTTGTGCTCCCTACCATGCTGTGGAAAGTCCCCCGGGGCCGGCGGCTTCCTGTCTGGGGTGGCTGGCCTTCCTGCCACCTGCCACCTGTCCCGTCCCCGCGCAGGCCACCCTCCACCTTCTCCCAGTGTCCCGAGGCCACCTCGCGCCTTCCCGGGCTGCCTGGCCTCTGCCCCCCGCACCAGGCCTGTGCGCTGACAGGTGTCTCGCCTAGGGCAGGATGCGCGCCAGCCCCTGAGGCCCTCACAGCCCTGGAGAACGGGGCAGGGTTGGGCCAGAGTGTGGCTGTGGTGTTTGTCAGCCACTCTGTGTCCAGCATGCCCCCCCCGCTGTCACCGCCCCCCTTGCCGTGACCGCTCACCACAGGCCCGCACGCTCCCTCGCTGCTCCTTCGCAGCCCCTCACCTCGCCCACCGCTCAGCAGCCACGGCCGGAGAAGGGGCTGCCCAGGGAGCTGGCCAGGAAGAAAGCGAGCGAGGGGTCCCAGGGTCGGTGCCCGGAAGCCCGGACTCTGGACAGAGGGACGCTGAGGTCCTCAGTGGAGCAAGCCAGGCTTTGTGAGTGTGCGTGTGAGGGGTGAGGTCTGCGCACAGTGCACAGTGTGGGAGTCTGCTGGCGAAGGCTAGCTTAGGGCCTTCTGTCTGTCCGTCTGCGCGGCCCCGGGAGCCTGTCTGCCTGCCGCAGGGGGCAGTGACTGCGGCCGCTTCCCCGCAGCCTCTGGATTGCCCCACAGTTCTTGGGGCTCTTCACGTGGCTCAGGGTGGGGCTGGCTGGAGCTGGGGCTGGCCCACCGGACCTTTCCCGGAGTTCTGGGAAGGCACAGGCCTCTGGCCCTGCCGCCCGCCGTCAGAGCCCGGCTTTGTGTCAGGCAGAATGAGGGAAACGTGGCTGGCTTTGTGGGAACTGATAGAGGAACCGCAAGGTGCTGTAGGCTGTGATCCTGGTTGAAAAGCAGTTTGAGTCTTATGATGAGGGGACCCGATCTTGCCCACCGTCCAGGGGTCAGAGGTCAGGGTGCCGCCTGGCTTTGGGGGTGATGGTCACTAGAGATGGCGGCAGCCCCTGTCCTGTGTCCGTGCCGACCTTGGGCATGCGCAGCTGCGCCCCACGTAGGCCAGGAGGCCGAGGTGGCTGCCCGGCATGCGGCCCTCTGCAGGGGCTTCTGGACCCTTCTTCACGGTGTCAGCCTGAGCCCTCCAGGTGGGAGCCTGGCCCGGCCCAGGGCAGCACGCCGCCTGACCCGGGTCACGGGCAGGTGATGGAGCCGGGGCGCCGGAGCTGTGCAGAGGACCTCAGCGCTCTCTGACAGCTTGGATTGGTTCCCAGCCGCTGCCCCGGCCGCAGGCAGCCAGGGCCCATGCCCGAAAGACCTGGGCTCCTGTTTTCACCCTTGCTGTTAAACCCACGGGGAGTGACTTAGAGGAGAGGCCCTGCGTGTGTGCGGTGGCCAGCGGCGGGAGGAGACGGACCTTTGTGGTCAGAGGCCACTCCAGGCCTCACTGTGCCACGCCCAGGGCTGGTGCGGTCTGTGGCGCACAGCCATTTTATTCTGGCAGAGAAACCCAGCCCTGTGCTCAGTCTGGGAAGATGGAGGCTGTCTTACTGCTTGGCAAAGCTGGCCCTTTGGTATGTGGCCGTTTGGTTCCCTGAATGTTGGCAGCGCCTGGCCTGCCAACACCACAGCGCAGGCAAAACTACACGAAGGGGCGTGTGCATCTCACCCCAGTGTGGCCCACCCCGTCCCAGGCCCTGGGGCATCTGTGGTTACAGCAGGCAGGGCCTTTGCCCCGGGGACTTGTATTCTGGTGGGGAAGCCAAGAAGGCAAAGATGAGGAGACCAATGCAGCAGAAAGGTCTGGAGAAGAACCAGATTTCCCACACAGCGTCACCCCGGGAGGCTCCTCCCTCACAGCTGGTGCGGGGTCTCCGCCCTGCGCACCTGGAGGTTGCTGTGGGTCAGGTCTGAACCCCGCTGTGTTGGAGAATGGCGCCTCATAGCTGGTGCGTGCCACATTTGGACTCTTTGCACAAAACATTCCTGTGGTCCGGCCGTCTGTGAATTCTCTGATATGAACGTCGGTTAATCATTGCTGACACTGAACGAGAATCCATTCCCGTCCCGAGGCCCGCCCCGGTGTCTGGTGTCTGAGTGCCCTGCACCCCTCCCACCGGGCTGAAACTGGACCCCCACCGCCCCGCCAGCCTCCTGACAACGTGGAACTGTCTGCAGCAGGTTAAAAGGCTTGCGGAAACCTGAGCGCTCGGCAGGCCCAAAGGCTTTTGTGCACTCACAAAAGCTCCCACCACGGCTTATAGGCTTGGGGGGTGGAAGGGAGCCAGCGGGGAGGCGCGGAGAATGGTGGGGTCCCCCCCCCACGGATTCTGTGTCCGCACTCCCAACCGGTCCGTCAGGTGAGGGTCGCACAGCCTTTCACGGGCTCCTTCAGCTGACAGCAGCCCGGGCCCCGGGCAGGCTCTGCTCGGAGCAGCCGCGCTGGCTCGGCCGCCCACCGGGGGTGTGTCCTCAGTGCATGCTCTCCGGTCTGTCTTCTTTGTTCCGCCCGGCCACCACTGCGCTTTCTGTCCTCTGTGTAAGGCCTGGGCATCCGGCCTCCCTCTCCCCTGTGGATGGGGGGCAGCTTCCAGGTCTGGCTGCCTGACTTGCTAGACTTAGCTGAGCCTTCCTGTTCCCGGGCTCCTTCTGCATAAGAATATAGTTGACAGCTGTGGTGGCTCACGCCTGTAATCCTGATTCAGGAGGCCGAGATCTGGGAGGATCATCGTTTGAAGCCAGCTGGAAAGCCAGCAGGAAAGTCCATGTAAGAGTCTATCCCCCAAATAGCCATCAAACAGCCAGGCTGAAGGTGTGGCTCAAGTGGTAGAGTGTGAGATGTGAGCAAGCCAGCCGGGCACCAGCAAAAGCGGGGAGTGAGAATGGAGAATTCCGAAATTTGCACCTGAGTCTCACTGCTGCTTCCTTCAGTGGCTATCTGAAAATGCAGCTTACATGTGAAAAAGAACCCGTCTGCCTGTATCATCCTCACCTGTGCTGGCCCGCCGGGCCTCAGATCACTTTCTCTTGGGCCACAAATTGGAATGAGCAGCTCCTGTTGCTTTCTTTTTAGAAGCGAGGGTGTGTGGGGCGGGGTGGAGGGGTGGCATTGGAAGCAGGCCCGGCATTGTTGCCGTTTCCTGGTGTCCTGGCTTTTCATTCCGTGTGCTGGCTTTCAAGCTGTAACACAGTTGTGTGTGTGTGTGTGTGTGTGTGCGTGCTGGTTCTGGGCTTGAAATCAGAGCCTGGGCACTCTCTTTTTCACTCAAGGCTGGTGCTCTACTACTTGAGCCACATCTCCACTTTTAGCTATATTGGTGTCATCTCGTGGACATTCCTGTCCAGGCTGGCTTCGAACTGCAGTCCTCAGATCTCAGCCTCCTGAGTAGCTAGGATTACCAGCATGAGCCACCAGCGAGACCTTCCTCTTTTTCAGTGCTGGGGTGGAACCCAGGGCCCTGCAGTTGCCAGGCAAGTGCTCTGCTGTTAAGTCACATCCCTTCTGCTCTTCCCCCGTGATGGCTCGGTGCTTTGCCGGAAAATCCAGTGCCCCGGTGTGTGTGTGTGGGGGGCTGCCGGGGACCTCAGCCTCCCTTTCCCCAGACCCCACCTGCGGTCCGCTCCATCGGCCCCAGACGGAAGTCAGCGGCTGGTGGAATGTCTCCATCAGCAGAAACTGTCCTGCAGACAAACCTGGGTGCTTATTTTTTTTTTTCCCTCTCTTTTTACCCTCAGTTTTCCTTTTCTTTCCGGGCTGAGCTGTTTGATTACAAGCAGCAGTTTGCCACAATTGCAATTTTGTAAATAGCAGCTTAGTTTCATTAAAGCCTAGCAGGGTAAAGTGCCGGTTACGCCCCTCTCCGAAAGTCTCTCCCATCACCAAAGTGTAAATTACCAGCTGGGGAGACAGCGCCAGGGTGGCTCATCTTCCTCCAGAATCACACCTAACATTTAAGCATCCCTAATGGACTGTTTTCTAATCAGGCTGCTGTTACGGAGCAAGCAAACAGGTGATTTTTCCAAACCATCTAAGTATTGCTTAGCGCAATGGTGAAGTCAGCCTCTAAGGACGTGGATTATCAGACCTGGTGGTTTCACCAGCAGTGTAAAAGGTGATGCATACGCCAGGGAGATGGCAGGCCTAAGAAGGGCCTGCAGTTGTCTAATGTACCTTAGGGTTGACCTCAGAGGAGGACCGGTATTCTCCCATCAAGCCCCCACGTCGTACAGGGAAGCTGCAGGGGGTGGACAGGGTGGGTCTGGAATAGACCTGGGATGGTGGTCTCCAGCCACATAGGCCGTGCACCGCCCAGCTCCAGCTGCCTGGGGTCACACAACTCGGCCTCCTGGATGAGTACCTGTGGCCAGCAACCCCAGATCACTTCTTCCAGCCCCGTCTCCCACCCAAATGGGCGCTTCATTCCTTTGTAAAAACTGACTTTTTTTTTAAATACTTGTTCCCCAATTTAAAAAATTGATGAGCCAAGTTCCAGTGGCTCAGCCTTGTAATTCCAGCTACTCAGGAGCCTGAGAGCTGAGGATGGTTCAAAGCCAGCTTAGGCAGAAAAGTCCCACAACTGTGCTCTCCAATTAACCATCAAAAAGCTGGAAGTTGAGCTGGGGCTCAACTGGCAGAGCACCAGTCTGGAGCAAAAGAGCTAAGGGACAGCACCCAGACCCTGGGTTTAAGCGTTAATATCAGGGAACGTGCACACAGACACACCAACAGACAGACAGGCACACACACACAGTAAACACAAAACAAAACACAGCATTGATGATTTAATAGTATGTTAGAAAGCATGAGTGCATCACATGATGAGCTCAAACTGACCCTACAGTTCTCAAGAAGTATGGGGCCCTTGTTTTTACCTTTCTTCTTTTGGAATGAGCCTGGAAGTCCTGGGTTCGGGTGATCCTTCTGCCCCAGCCTCCAGAACGCTCACTGCAGGTGTTTACCACCATGCCCATCAGGGCTCCTCATTTTCCAGGCGTTTCCCGTGGGCAGGAAGGAGCTCTGTCGCGTGTCCTGTGCAGACAAAGGGGCCTGGCAGCACTGCCCTGTCCCCTTCGGCTTGGTCCCCACAGCCACCTGGGGTAACGCACGAGGAGCCCAGCTGCAGGTGTGGCGGGCGGCTCTCCCGTGGCTCGTTAGCTTGGCACCTTTGTGCCGTCTGTGGCTGGCATGGATGGCCCAGTGGCCGCATGACTCTGCAGGGGACGGGAGGGTCCGTCAGGCAAGGTGAGCGGGGCACGGCATGGCCTGTGCCAGGCAGGCTCCGGCGGATCGGGGAGCTCTTGACACAGGGCAGTGTCTTTGGGGCGGGAGTGCGTGCTGGCATCGGTTCCCTGGAACACAGGGTTGGGATGGATGGGGCCCAGCTGAGGATCCCCAGGACAGCAGAGCATGGGTTCAGAAGAACTTTCCAGGCCACAGCACGTGCCTGTGTCCTGGGGCTGTGTAATGAGGAATCCAAGACAGGGCAGCTCGGACGTGAGCAGGACCGCGTTCCTCCGGGCGCTCTGAGAGTCCTCCCCGCCCTCCACTGCTCTGGTTGAGGTCCTCCTCCCCCCCCCCCCCCCCGCAGGCAGGGGCAACGGTGCTGTGCGTCCTTGACCCGCGTCCCCCGTGCCCTTAACCCGCGTCCCCCGTGCCCTTGTCTGTCTGTCTGGAGCTGTGGCTGTCCCGGCTCCGCGGCCCCCGCCGCAGCTCGGGCTCCTTTCCCTCTGGGCTCAGCCGTGTGTGCCGAGGCCGCTCTCCCCGGGCTCTGGGGCACTGGGAAGGAGGAGAGCTGTCCCGGTCCCTTGTCCCTCGGCCCCCACGGGCCGTGTGCGTGGGCTGGGTGCCCACGGAGGGTTCCCTGGGGGAGCAGTGCTGACCCTGGTCTTCCTGTGCCCACAGCCCAACATCGGCCGCCTGGGCCTGCCCCACGGGCCGTCCGGGGAGAAGGTGGCGGTGGTGACCGTGGATGATTGTGACACAGCCGTGGCCGTGCACTTCGGCGGCTACGTGGGGAACTACAGCTGCGCTGCGCAGGGCACCCAGAGCGGCTCGAAGAAGTGAGTCTTCCGAGGGACCTCCAGGCACCCGCCCCCACGGGTGCCCCTGTGCCCGGCACAGGTCACCCTGGGCCCCCCAGACGGGCCAGGCAGGGCACTTCGGTAGCCCCAGCTCAGGCTGGCATCAGATTCCCTCCCGTGGGTCAGGTGACCTTTTGTCTGAGACATGGAACTCTCTAGAAAAAGTCCTCTTACAAGTATCGGTCAAGAGAAGCCAGCAGCCCTAGATGATGAGTGCAGCTCTCTGACTCGGGCTCCCGGCCCTCTCCCTGGACCCCGACCCCTGGCTTCGTCCAGCGAGAACCTGCACACACTCCCGTACCGCGTGAGGCAGCCAGGTCTCCCCACCGGTCCCCGAGGTCTCCCAACACGTTCGCTGGTGGCCATTACCGGGTTTCATTGTTTGTTTTTGCTTGTGATACCAGATTCTAAAGTCGAGCACACGCTCCTGCTGGACTGGATGCTGATTGTATGCTGGTTGAACACAGAGTGGGCCGGGGTTGTGGTACATAGCGCAGGCCGGCCTTGAACTCCCCATCCTCCTACCTTATCCCCTAAGCACTACAGGTGTGTGCAAACAGCCCTGAGCATCCTGTTTTGTTTTGTTTTTGTTTTTTGCCAGTCGTGGGTCTTGAACTCAGGGCCTGGGCACTGTCCCTGAGCTTCTTTTGGTCAAGGCTAGCACTCTACCACTTGAGCCATGGCACCATTCCCAGCCTTTTCAGTGTATGTGGTATGAAGCAGCCGAACCACGGGCTTCATGCCTGCGAGGTCAGCACTCTACCACGAAGCCACATTCCCAGCCCCCTTTTTGGTCTTGTATGTGTGCGTGTATGTGCTTGCTGATTCTGGGGCTTGAACTCAAGGCCTGTGTTCAAGGCTAGTGCTCTACCACTTGAGCCATAGCTCTACCTCTCACTTTTTTTTTTTTGGTACTTAATTGGAAATAAGAGTCTCCCAGACTTTCCTGCTCAGACTAGGATGACAGGCGTGAGCCACCAGTGCCCAGCTGCGAGCATCCATTTTGAAAGTGACATTCAAGCTAATGTAGCCAGTGACCTTCCCCATGACCTCCTCCGTTCTCCCCACCCATCTGAGCTGCTGAGTGGTCACTGGCTCACCAAACCTCCAGTAAGTCAGGATTGAGGAAACCGAGGCACCGAGGCTGGAGGGGAACCTCAGAAAGGCCCGGAAGCAGGATCGACTTCTGGCCTCTGACGGCCCGGCGTTGGCGCCTGCTCCGCGACACCTCCCTGGCAGCAGCGGCTGCAGCTTCTGCAGCAGAGCTGGCCCCGTGGTGCCCCTCCCCTGGGCATTCAGAGTGCGCTGTGCCCCCACAGGTCCCTGGATCTCACCGGCCCACTGCTCCTGGGCGGCGTCCCCAACCTACCTGAAGATTTCCCGGTGCACAACCGACAGTTTGTCGGCTGCATGCGGAACCTGTCCATCGACGGCCGGAATGTGGACATGGCGGGATTCATCGCCAACAATGGCACCAGGGCGGGTATGTGTGGCCGCCGGGGTGCATGGGACTGGCACGGCACCCGCTGCCCATCAGCGGGCACCCTGGGGAGGGCTCCTTGTCCGTCCCTAGTGAGCCGTCTTTTCTTAGAGATGTGTGCCCAGCTACGGGCACCTCCTGGAAGTGGGGGTGGGGACCCAGCCACTGCACACTCCAGGCCTGGCCTGCGGCTCCACAGCTGCCCTGCTCCTGCTGGCCATCGGCTGACCCTGGGACACACGACCCTAGGGTTGTCTGTGTGCCACCAGGTGGCCAGACCAGCCGCCGTGAGTCTTGGCGGTGGGCAGAGCCTTCTAACCATCCCAGCTTGGGGACCACAGCCAGTGTTCCCGCCTGGCTGAAGCTTCAGCCACTTCCGTTCACGTCGGGCCCCTTGTGGGAAGGAGGTGGGTCCCCCGGGGGCCCGGCTCCGGTCCCCTGCGCTAAGGCCTGGCTGTGTGCTCTGCCTTGCCAGGCTGTGCCGCCCAAAGGAACTTCTGCGATGGGACCTCATGCCAGAATGGGGGCACCTGTGTGAACAGGTGGAACATGTATCTGTGCGAGTGCCCGCTCCACTTCGGCGGCAAGAACTGTGAGCAAGGTGAGGGCTTGGCGCCGCTCCTGCCCCGGCCGCAGCTGCCCCGGCCGCAGCTGCCCCGGGCACAGGGGGTGGGAGCTGGGGAGGGGGGGGGGCAGGGCTGGAGCCAGGGAAGGAGCGCCTCCTCCGGTCAGGGCCAGCCGGAGGTGCGGGGCCCCGTTCACCTTCCATGGCACCGTCTGGTGAACAAACGGCTGAGTCCTCAGATCCCTCCCTGCCCCGTGCCCTCCCCTCCCCCCCTCCCCCCTCCCCCCCCCCCACCTCTGTGCGGTTATAGATAGATCTGGCAGCTTTGAACAGCAACTTCATTTTGAAGCATTTGTTGTTGTGGTGGTTTTTCAGTCATTGACACTCTTAAATTTTAAGATAAATCAGCCAGGCACCTGTGGCTCACACCTGTAGTCCTAGCTTCTTAGGAGGTTGGGGTCAGGAGGATGGTGGTTGGAGGCCCGCCAGGCAGTCTCAGTACCGGGCAGCTGAGTGTGTGGTGCGTGCATGTCAGACCAGCTGAGAAGCTGGAAAGCTTAGATAGAAGATCTCCGGCCAGGCTGGTGTGGGCTGTTTATAACCAGAGCAGGGAGGGCTGGAGGTGGCGCTCAAGCAAACCTTTGAGTCGGAACCCAAGTGCTGCTAATTCATTAACCAGAAAATAAGGACGGGATGGAGCTGTCCACACCTGTTCGGGGTGTCCACTGCCCGCACCTCCAGATATCCCAGTTCCTGTCAGCAAATGTAGGGCTCTGAGAAGTCCCGCACGGGAGTCACCTGCGGGCCCCAATACACAAGCTGTGAAGGGCCACCTGTACTGGTGGGCTTTGCCTGGGGCCCAGCCGGGCCGACAGGCATCTCCTGGGGCGGGGCCTCCGCGCCCGTGAGGCTGTGCGCTCACACCTGCTCTGGGTAGACAGAAGGACCCAGAGTCTTCCGAAGGAAACAATGGGCAGAACTGTGGTCTGAGTGTGTGTGCCAGCGCTCACCCTCCCCTCACGAGCCCTGCCCCTGCCTAGGTTCCCGGGCTACGTGTGGGCCGGACAGGTGGGAGGGTCTGGCAGGCCCACCCCTCGGGCCCCAGGGCTGCCCAGCCCCCCCAGCCCGGGGACCCTTGCCACACCTCGGCTATGGACGAAGCGCCCAGGCCTCACCAGAACCCGGTGGGGGTCAGCATTACCCAGTGCTGGGCTCTGAGGGCTGGATTTGTCACAGAGCGCGTGGGCCTTAGCGTTAAGATGAGAAGGGCCCAGGACTGGGGTGAAGCCACCACCCACCCCAGCGCCTGGCGCCCTCCCTCCACCTGTGCAATGTGGTCTGTGTCCACAGCCATGCCCCATGCCCAGCACTTCAGCGGGGAGAGCCTGGTGTCCTGGAGCGACCTGGACATCACCATCTCTGTGCCCTGGTACCTGGGGCTCATGTTCCGGACCCAGAAGGAGGATGGCGTGCTGCTGGAAGCCACGGCGGGCATGTCCTCGGGGCTCCATCTCCAGGTGAGTGGGGCCGCAGGGCAGGTGGGAGAGAGGGGGCCGGGTGCGGGGTTTCCCAGGGCGCCTCGCAGGGGCACACCCGCCACTCCTGCGCCCGCCCCAGCGGAGCTGGAAGGGAAATGTGAGCCGCGGCCGGGCAGGAGCACAATCGAGCCATTCAGCGGAGGAGAGGGGCCTGGCTTCCCACCGCGGTTTCCTTTCCAGGGCTTTCTTCCCTTCCTTACAGCCAGGACAGGACTCGTGGTCCCGAGGCAGGCAGACCTGGGGTCATGTACCGGGTGATCTTAGACGGGAGCTCCCCCACCCCGCCCAAGGCTGCGGGGGTCAGGCCTGTTTTCTGGCTAGATTTTAGGTATTTCAGAGCTGATGGCAGCAGAGTTCCCGCTGGGAGGGGAGTAGCGGGCCTCTGGGCAAGCCAGCGCCGACAGCTCTGTCACCATTGTCACTGTGTCTGGGAGGTGGCCTAGCCATAAGGCTCCAGGGACCTGTTGCATGCCTCCCATGTGTGTTTTCTGAGCGTTTGTTCGCTTGCGTGAGGTCTTTACTGTTTGTTTCATTGAAACGCTAGATAACAGAATTCCTTGCTGGGCACAGTGATGGACTCCTGTAATCCCAGGACTTGGGAGGCTGAGGCAGGAGGCCCTCAGGGTCCAGCACCGCCTGGGCTGCCGGAGCAGTTTTAAAACAAAGCCAAATGAACAGTTTCTTATTTTTGTCGGTTGTGGGGCTTGAACTCTGGGCCTGGGCGCTGTCCCTGCACTCTTCAGCTCAAGGCGAGCGCTCTACTGCTTGAGCCACAGCGCCACTTCCTCCATTGCTTTTTATTATTATTATTTTATTTATTTAACATCACAAATAGTTTCCACTTAGATCTTCTAAGAGCCAGAGGTTCTTCATTGAGAACCAATGGCAGGTTGCTTTCTCTGTGTGTGTGTGTGTGTGTGTGTGTGTGTATGCTCGTATGTTTAGGGCTTGAACTCAGGGCTTGGGTGCTGTCCCTGAGCTCTTTTGCTCAAGGCTAGTGCTCCATCAATCAAGCCACAGCCCCACTTCTGGCTATTTGGAGGAGAAGGGGTAATTTATGGGAGATAAGAATCACACTTTCCTAGGCAGGCTGGCTTCAAACCATGATCGTCAGGTCTCAGTCTCCCCAGTAGCTGGGATTCCAGGTGTGTGCCCAGCCAGGTTGCTTTCTCTTGTGGGAGCCACTGCTTTGACAGCTAGCTGTCCATCATGACTGCCCCTCCCAGCCCCAAGCCTACGGTCCCACCTCCCTGTGTCCCGCGGTACAGATGTTCCTGTGTCGGCCGCCGTCCACATTACTCACTGATCAGCACCAGGCTCCCCAAGCGCCCCACAGTTCCCCCTCCTGGAGGTTCATGGGAGCCCCTAGACCTGTTCTTTCCTGGTGCAGCAGCCTTGGGAGTCATAGGCTCCTAGGAAAGTTGGCCTGAGCAAGCCCATCCATCTTGCTTGAAGGAATTCTGTCACTGGATGTGTCTTCCTTCTCGGCTTTTTCCAAGTATGTATACGTATGTGCAAGCGTGCCTCCATGTGTCTGTCGCTGTGTGGGTGTCTGCGGAGCATGCCCATGTGTATGTGTGTATGTATGCATAATGCATGCATGTGTCTGCACATTGTGCATACATGTGTGTATGTCTGAGCACGTGCCTGTGTGGATGTGTGTTTGTGTGTAGATGAAGACATCGTTGTGCATACGTGTGTGTGTCTGTGTGTGGATGTGTGTATCTATACACCAGTCTGTGCATGCATATGTATGTTTGTCCATGTGTGTGCGTGTGTGCATGTGTGAGTGCATGTGAAGAGAGCTGGGTGTATTTACACTTCCTTCCCACAGTGCGTTTATTGTCTCCACCTTAGAACAACCAGAGGCTCTTCCCTCCATCCCTCCCCGTGTTGTTTCCCTCCCTCCCTTCCTTCCCTCCTTCTTTTCCTCCCCTCCCCTCCCTTCCTTCCCCTCTTCCTTCTCTCCTCCTCTCTCCCCTCCTTCCTGCACAGTTGCTGTCTTTGATCAGCCTCTTGCCACGCTACAGGTCTCCCCTGGACATGGGCGCCCCTGTCCCAGGATGACAGCCTGGGGGCGGTGACTCTGTGATCGGGAAGTCCCTCTTGGACTGGCTTGCGGGCCCGCGGCTCCCAGTTCTCGCTTTGGAGGCCGGGGCAGAGGCTGGCGATGTCAGGGACAGACCCCGAGGGGCACCCACACTCGCTCCCGCTCCGCACGGGGTGCACGGAGATGCCCGCTCACACGTGGCTCTGAGGGCCCGTCAGAGGTTAGTGGGCGAGGACCCTGAGCGGTGGCGAGAGGAGGCTGAGGGGAGCCCAGACCAGAGGACAGACCCTCTGCATCTCACCGCAGCCGGTCCCGGCCCAGCATGGCTCTCAGCACAGCCTGACACAGAGCCTCCAGGGCACCCCCTGGGTCTCGGGGTACCGCCCGCATCAGGGGCTCTCGTCTTCCTCTCTGGGGGGGGTTCACAGACTTGCTGGGAGTGCAGGGCAGGCACGTGAGCAGCGTCTCCCTGGGGAGAACCCGCCGCACCCTCTTGGCTTTGGCCGATGCCTGGCAGCTCCCTACGGGCTGGCAGCCCAGTCTCCACGCCCCGGGCTCTGCCAGGGGCCAGCCCGCCTTCCCTGAGCCGGGCTGGGAGGCAGGAAGCGCGGCCCAGGGGCAGCCAGAGCTTCCCCAGGACAGTTCCCATAGGCAGGTAGTGGGTATTACAGGAGCGTTCTGGTCCTTTCTAGAGATGCATTCAGCTCTTGGGCCTTGTCTAGGCCTGAGGAGCTCCCCGGGGGCCCATCTGAACCCACGCAGGCAGAACAAGAATCTGATCTCAGATCCCTGTTGGATGGGGCAACCCTGGGGTCGTTGACTCCCGTCTTGAATTTGTGACGGGACGAGGTGGTTGGTAGCCCCTGTGGCTTATCATAGCCACTGCTTCTGTCTAGACATGGCGGCCTTCCTACCACTGGCCTGATTCTTAGCAAGGACAGAGGAGGAGGTGGCAAGGAAAACTTGAAGCGTGAAAGGAAATGAACATTAAAAGGCAAAGCTGGGCACGGCAGCTCGCGCCTGTAATCGCAGCTCCGTGAGAGGCTTCCACCGGGAGGCATGTGGTTCAGGCCATCCCGTAGCTGGGCACACTGGCAAGTGCTGTGATCTGGAGGTCGCAGTTCCCAGCCAGCCCGCGCAGGAAAGCCTGCAGGACTCCCGTTGGGAGGGACACTGCGGGGCGTGCCTGTGATCCCCAACACGCACGGGAGACCAACGCAGCAGAGGACAGCGCGGGCACGTGTCTGGGCAGGAAAGGAGATGTTTCAAAAGGAATCAGCAAAAGATTAGGTTGGGGAATGGCTCAGCAAGTACAAGCGTCTGCATTCAAATTCGAGCACTGCCATAAAGGAAAAAAAAAAAGTTATTCTAGAGAAACTTGAAAACAAGTTATAGTCCAGTTCTCTTTGATTTAAAAGCAAATAGCTTTTTTACCAAGCTCCACTGGCTCTCGCCTATAATCCTAGCTATTCAGGAGGCTGAGATCTGAGGACTGTGGTTCTAAGCCAGCCTGGGCAAAAAAATCCGTGAGACTCCTATCTGTAGTTAACCACCAAAATCCAGAATTGGAGCTGTGGCTCAAGTGGTAAGAGTCCTAGCCTTGAGTGTAAAAGCTCAGGGACGGTGCCCAGGTCCTGAGTTCAAACTCCAGGACTAGCACAAAAAGCAGCAGGACAACAGCAACAAACAGCCTTTTCTGATGCCCATTCTGGACTTGTCTGAGATCTGTAGGTTATTTCTGAGTTAGCGCGTTCGTGGCATTTTCTAGAAAAGCATCTTGGTGTTTCTTACAGCAAGTCCAGCGGGGTTTGGGCCATACAATCTGAGCTTTGCTTTGTAATATGTGGAGATTTTTCCACACCACACGGCTAGTGGGTGTCTGTGGTTTTGTGTGTTCTGCGTGAGCGTGAGCGTGTGCTGAGCTGCTCTCAGGCTGAGCTGTTGCGAGGTTTTCATGTGTCAGTTCTGCATAACGGCACAGACTGGAGGCCCGAGGGGTCTGTTTTTGCTCTTCACTCCTCTTGGCTTTCGGGTACGCTGTCTTATCTTCTCATGTGCGCGGTTATGTATTATCATCATCATCAATAGGATCATTATTGAGTTTGTATTGAAAACGTGGAGAGAATCGGAAGCCGGGGCAGAGGTGTCGTTATCGGCCATGGCTGCCCCTGGGCACCGTCTTTACAGAGCGTATTAGCACCTTCAGACCAAGGAGTCCACGCCGGGCACTGTTGCAGCAAGATCTGCTCTGCATGTTTACTTCCTAGCTGTTCAGGAGGCTGAGATTGGAGGGTTGTGGTTCAAAGCCAGCCCAGGCAAGCTCCAATAACCATCAGGAAACCAGCAGTGGAGCTGTGGCTCAAAGTGGCAGAGTGCTAGCCTTGAGTGGAAGAGCTCAGGGACAGCACCCAGGCTGTGAGTTCAAACCCCATGACCGACAAAAGTGCAGAGCCCTGGGTCTTACAGCCTGCAGTCCAGGGACCAGGGAGCCTGGCTGGACGCCCTGACCCCCACGTCCCAGGCTTGTCAGCACCCGCAGCAGCCTGCAGAGTGGTGCCCAGTGTTGCAGGTCCAGCTGTCTGCTCTGCGGGTCCTGCTGTCCCTGGCTGTGGCTGACATTCTGCTGTACCTGGAGTTCCCCAGCACCCTGCACCGAAGGTCTTCTGTCTCGTTTACCTTGTGTTTTCTGGAGGAACTTGTGTTTTCTGCCGGAACTTCGCCCTGGCCGCATTGCTACAGGACTTCCCATCTCAGCCGCTCGCAGCGCTGAGCTCGGCTGTTTTTCAAACATGTCATTAGACGCGAGAGATTGGATGGATTGAAAGTTGCCTGGCTTGAGCTGAGTACAGTGGTCCACACCTGTAATCCAGGCTCTTCAGATCAGATTGTCATTTGAGACCCTCCGGGGCAAACAGTTAACAAGACCCCGTCTGAACAGGCCAGTCTGGGCCAAAAAGGGGGAAGCACAAAGGGCCAGGGCGCCCACGTGGTGGTGTGCATATCCAGCAAGCGTGGGGCCTCGCGTCGAGTCCCTAGCACCCCCGAAACAAGCCCGCAGCCCGGGTCGGTTTGTGCAGCGGCTGCGGGGACACCGCAGTGCTTTGACGGTTGGAGCGTCAGGGGCGTCTCTCTGCCCGCAGATCCTGAACCACTACATCCGGTTTGAGGTGTCTTACGGCTCCTCTGACGTGGCGTCCTTGCAGCTGTCCCGGTTCCGGGTGACCGACGGGGCGTGGCACCACCTCCTGGTAGAGCTGCGGAGCGCCAAGGAGGGCAAGGACATCAAGTACCTGGCGGTCGTGACCCTGGACTACGGGATGGACCAGGTGAGCAGGCCCGCCTTCCTGCCTCCCGCCCGCCTGTCCACTCCCTGCCCTGGCTCACGCCTGCCCGGCGTGCCCATTACAGGGCTTGAGGGTTGCCCGTGCCCCCACGGCCCCTTGGTCCGTCACCTGGCCCTCTGCACACAGCCAGGCCGAGGGTGGAGGCCTGGGACCTCCGTCCGGGGAGCGGTGACCTGTTGTCACCATCAGCACGCCGCTCCTCTCTCTGCTCAGAACACGGTGCAGATCGGGAACCAGCTCCCAGGGCTGAAGATGCACAGCGTGGCAGTCGGGGGCGTGTCTGAGGACCAGGTCTCCGTGCGCCGTGGCTTTCGAGGCTGCATGCAGGTACGGCAGGGGCCGGGACCGCCTCGCGGGCCACCCGGGCCTCCAGTGCCCCGGATCGGGCTGCCAACCAGGCAAGCTGAGCCCCAGCTTTAGAGTCTCCTGTTCCTCCTTAGACCCCTCCCAGCTCCCACATTGTTCCCCCCCCCCTCCCCCAGTGTGTTCCAGCCCGGCTGAAGTGGCTGCCACAGGAGCTGTTTGTCTGTCCATCTGTCTGTCTGTCTGTCTGTCTGTTTGTTGAACTCAGAGACTTGTGCTCTCACTTGGTTTTTCTTTTTCTAAATCAAAATTGGTGCTCTACCACTTGAGCTGGGTCTCACTTCTGGCTTTCTGCTGGTTTGTTGGCGGTAAGAGTCTCATGGACTCTGCTGCCTGGGCTGGTTTCAAATTGCGATCCTCACACTGCAGCCTCCCGACGAGTAGCTGGGCTGACGGGCGTGAGGCCCCAGCTCTGGCTGGCAGGAACGGTTTGTGCAGTGACTCAGTCCTGCCTTTGCTCCTGGTCCTCTCCGATGACCCAACGTCGGCCTCCCTGGGAGCCCCAGGCGCTCGGCTTAGGAAGTGTCCCGTGGAGGATGGGGGAGGATTTGGGGCTCCCGTGGGGTTCCTCCACCCTCATGTCCAGGACTGACTGCAGCTGCCCACTCTAATGCAGGGGGTGAGGATGGGGGAGACGTCCACCAACATTGCCACGCTGAACATGAATGACGCGCTGAAGGTCCGGGTGCGGGATGGCTGCAGCGTGGAGAACCCATGCGCCTCGGGCCCCTGCCCCCCGCACAGCCGCTGCCAGGACACCTGGGACGGCTACTCCTGCGTGTGCGACAAAGGTGGGTCCGCTCCCGAGTGGCCCTCCCCCGCCGGGCGGCGAGAGCCAGCGCTGGGGCCCGCGGGCACCACGCCTTCCTCGCCAGGCACATGTCACCCCTGAAGTTGGGGGTCTGGGAACTCACCCTCCATTTGCTTCCTGGGGTGGCTGGGGACCCCCCCTTCCACCCCAGCTCACAGCCTCCCTGGAAGCCTTGACAGGCTGTCTTCCATTTCCAAGTCCCGCCCGCCGAGCGCCTGGCTTCTTGCGGCTGGGCTCCTCCCTGCCACGCCCTCTGCCTGTCACCTCTGTCACGCAGAGGTGACAGCGGCCCTGTCCCCGTAGGGTACTTTGGACAGAAGTGCGTGGACGCCTGTCACCTGAACCCCTGCAAGCACGCGGCGGCCTGCGTGCGCCCCCCAGGCTCCCCGCGGGGCTATGCATGCGAGTGTGGACCGGGCCACTACGGGCCGTACTGCGAGAACAAGTAAGGGCCCCGTGCGCCGCCTCCCGACCCCAGAGCCTCTCCTCCCCGTCCGCCTCGCTCTCCTCTGGGTGGCTTTGACCCTGAGAGGCACACACCAGATGTGGCGGGGGGGGGGGGGGGCCAGGAGGGAGGTGCTGGGAGGAGGAGGGAGAGGGGGAGAGGGATGGTTGGGGGTGATGTGGCGATGGGATGCCAGCCTGCACAGGCCCTGGCAGGCTCTACCCTTTCTTCTGTAGACCTCCAATGCCATCTTATTTCCCACCAGAGTGGACCTTCCGTGCCCCAAAGGCTGGTGGGGCAACCCCATCTGCGGCCCCTGCCACTGTGCCGTCAGCCAGGGCTTCGATCCCGACTGCAACAAGACCAACGGCCAGTGCCAGTGCAAGGTGCGGCGCCCAGCACGGCCAGGGACGGCGCTGCACAACACACGTGTGTGCACGCAGTCCCACGTGAAGCACATGCGTGTGCAATCATATACAACACACACACCCAGAATTCATGAAACGTGTGTGCACACAATCCTACATGGAACAGACACACACATGCAGCCCTACACACACACACGTGCACACAAAATCGTACCGGAAACGTGCACACACGATCCTGCCAGAAACGTGTGCACACAGTCCTACATGAAACATATGTGTAAGTGCAATTATCCACAGACACATGTATGCACAAAATCCTACACAAAACGTGTGTGCAATCCTACATGAAACACATGTGTAATCCTACATGAAACATGTACGCACAAAATCCTACATGAAATGTGTGTGCAATCCTACGTGAAACACGTGTGTGCACTATTCTACATGGAACACACACACACATATACAGTCCTGTGAAAAACTTGTGTACATACAAACCCACACAAAATGTGTACCCACAATCCTACATGAAATATGTATCGTACAATCCTACACAAAACACGTATGTATACATAGTCCTACACAAAACACCCATGCATGCCCAATCCTACATGAAACACAGGTGTACACACAATCCCACACCAAACTCGTGTATACATTACCACATGAAACACATGTTCAATCCTGTGCAATGCACATGCACACAGAATCCTACACACTCATCCCTGAGAGTGCATGCACGTATGTTCACACTCATCCACTGTACACACACCCCGCCTACATTTGTAGATGCCTGCTCTCCCTCGCTGTCACACACACAGCCTTGCACGCATGTCTGTGGGTGTTGCGCGCTCTTCTGTCTGTGCACACGTCCTGGCTGCCTCACATACTCACTAGGTCAGCCCCCTAACCCCCGCCCCCCGCGTGAGAACTGGGATTGTTGCCGGTTAAATCCTCACAGGTTTGTTCTCTGCCCCCACACCTAGTGGGTCACAAGAGATCTAGAGATTTCTGTGAAGGATGTCCCACGTCCAACACCAGTTAAGCTCTGCATAGTTGGCCATGGTCCTGCTTTTTTCCAAGCTGGCCTTCAGTAATGATGAAGATTTTAAATATTAACAGCTGAAGATGCGGCTCCGACTCTTAATGTGCACACAGAAACTAAAGATGAAGGCTGTGTGCCAGTGACTCACACCTGCAATCCCAGCTACTCACGAAGCTCAGACCTGAGGATCGCAGTTCAAAGCCAACCTGGTCAGGAAAGTCCTTGAGACTGTTGTCTTCAAGCCACCAAAAAGCCATAAGTGGAGCTGTGGTTCAAGTGGTAGAGCACTAGCCTTGAGCGAGCGAGCGAGCTCGGGAACAGCAAACAGCCAGGGCCCTGAATTCAAGCCCCGGTACCAGCACGCGCACACACGCACACACACACACACACACACACACACACACACTGCAGTAAGTGAGGAGGCAGAAGCACTGGCTTCACCGTCCATTCCCAGTCCTCACAAGTATGTACATGCGCTCGCACGTGTGCCGAGCAGAGCAGCCAGCCACGTGTCACATACCACGTCTTCAGGCCACATCATAAGAAGCCGACTCCCTTGACCTTGGGCTGACCTGTGGGACACCTCTCACCTTAGGCTGCCAGCAACATGAATCCTAGTGCCGGCCTGAAGGTCACAGTAGCCATGCATGGGGGGGGGGGGGGACTTGTCGGGCTCCTGTGCGGCCTGGGCCCCGCGGGGCTGCTCATGGTCCTTGTGTGCAGCATCACACGCGCTTTGGCTCTTGCAGGAGAATTACTACAAGCCCCCTGCCCAGGACGCCTGCCTGCCGTGCGACTGCTTCCCGCACGGCTCCCGCAGCCGGGCCTGCGACATGGACACGGGACAGTGTGCCTGCAAGCCGGGCGTCATCGGCCGCCAGTGCAACCGCTGCGACAGCCCCTTCGCCGAAGTCACCGCGCTGGGCTGCGAAGGTCCTCCTCCCCACCCTTCCCGCCACACTGCGGCAGGCTGTGTGCCGTGCCTGCATGCCGGCAACCGCATGTTCTAGGTTCTCCTCGGCCTTCTAGAGCCTGGCCAGTCTTGAGGCCGTGGGTGAAGCCAGTTCTGATACCAGTGGGCACAGGAAGCTGCCAGGGGCACGGTCAGGGGGAGGGGCTCCTGTTGGTGAACACAGGGTGCTGAGCTGAGTCGTGTCTTTTCCTCTGTCCCCCAGTGATCTACAGCGGGTGTCCCAGAGCATTCGAGGCTGGCATCTGGTGGCCACAGACCAAGTTTGGGCAACCGGCCGCAGTGCCATGCCCGAAAGGATCTGTGGGTAAGTCCCACAGTCCAGGATGCCCTCAGGGAAGAACAGTAGACCGTCACAGGCCTGGGAAAGCGATCTGTAGGCTGGGCTGGTATCTCCCATCTAAAATCCTAGCTACTCAGGAGGCTGAGATCTGAGGATCACAGTAGTTCAAAGCCAGCCTGGCAGGAAAGTCCGTGAGATTCTTATCTCCAATTAACCACCAGAAAACTGGAAGTAGAGCTGCGGCTCAAAGTGCTAGAGCTCTAGCCTTGCGCAAAAGAGCTCAGGGATAGCACCTCGGCCGAGTTCAAGCCTCATGACGACATAAAAAGAAAACAAAGAACAGCTGGGGTCGCACATGGGTGGTGAGCTCTGTCTCTGTCCGTGGGTCCCACTGCTCTGCCGGGGCCTTGGACGAGTCCCCTCACCACCCTGCACTGGGCTGTGAGATGCAACCGCAGTGGAACCACACAGGAAGGGGCACTGGAGTGCAGACCAGCCGTAGTGGGCTGGGCGCGTGGCTGGTCCCTCTCCTCCCTGTGCGCCCAGGCGTTTGCTTGTATTGCTGGGCATCCGGGGCCAGGTTGCAAACATCACAGTACCTTTGGAGGGGACCCCAGGGTGGAAGGAGGCCATACGTGTCAGCCTCACGCTGTGGGTCTGCAGCTGGGCCTTCCGTCCTGTGGTCGTGGGTCTGTGCAGCCCGGCCTCCCAGGGTCCCGGGGTCTGCTCAGTGCTGGGGTATAAGTACTTTCCAGCTGTGGTCCACATTTCTGTTTCTGCACGTGTGTTCTGGTTCTCTAGGAAACGCCATTCGGCACTGCAGCGGGGAGAAGGGCTGGCTGCCCCCGGAGCTCTTCAACTGTACCACAGGCTCCTTCCTGGACCTCAAGGTCATGGTAGGTCAGAGGCCACCAACGTAGGAGGTTGGCACAGGCATGCAGTCAGGGGACCGCCAGGGTGCCAGTGCTACTGGTCAGAGGCCGGGGCCAGGCTCCCTGATTCTGGCGGGCCTCCGAGCTGGACACACACAAGTGTATCTGTTGGCGTCTCTTGGTTCTGTAGCTAGAGTTCCCACATCCGCCTGTATTAGCCTGAGGATTGGGGAGTTTCATCTGCTAGACTTAGTCACCTGGTATCTTTTTCACGTGAGATCCCCTTTTTCCTGCCGTGGACAGCAGCCCACGGCCATTTCTGGGCACTAGGATTTTTCTTTCCCTAGAATAATTTTCTAGGATAATTCCACCAGAAAGTAGCGCCTTTCTCGCGGGAAGGCCTGGGGCAGCAGCAGCAGCATCCGGCGTCTCCCTCCTTCCAGAACGACAAGCTGAGCCGCAACGAGACGCAGATGGACGGCGACAGGTCCCTGAGGCTGGCGAAGGCCCTGCGGAACGCCACGCGCCAGGGTGGCGTGCTCTTCGGCAATGACGTGCGCACGGCCTACCAGCTGCTGGCCCGCGTCCTGCAGCATGAGAGCCAGCAGCAGGGCTTCGAGCTGGCCGCCACGCGCGACGTCAACTTCCACCAGGTACGAGGAGGCCTGTGCCGCAGCCGGGCGCGTGCGGTGTGGAGCCACGGCGTCTGGGCGCGGGAGTTGGTGCCCACGTGAAAGTCCGTCACGTTTGGTGTCCCTGCCTCAGGGGCCTAGCCCAGCAGCCGTTAGACATGCTTTGACAAGGGCAGCCACGGCCTGGAGCGTCTAACAGTGAGGGACCCCTGCTCATAGTGCCCTTTGTCTTTTTTCCTGTGCTTCTACTGGAGCTTGAACTCAGGGCCTCACACTCTTGCTTTTTTGCTCTAGGCTGGCACTCTACCACTTGAGCCACAACTCTACTACTGGCTTTTTGTGTGTGTGTCAGTTGTAGGGCTTGAACTCAGGGCCTGGGCTCTGTCCCCAAGCTCTTTTGCTCAAAGTTAGCCTTCTATCACTTCCAGTTTTCTGGTGGTTCCCTGGAGGTGAGTCTCTCAGACTTTCCTCCCTGGGTTGGAACTACGATCCTCAGACCTCAGCCTCCTGAGTAGCTGGGATGACAGACCTGAGCCGCTGGTGCCTCTGCGCCAGCTTTCAGGGTGGTTCGTGTGACAGCCCCGTATCTCTCCCCCATCCCTTCCAGTGAGTGTCTCCTACCCATTCACCTGGCAGGAAAGGAAACCGAGGCAGAGCTTGTAAGCGGAGGGCCCAGTGTTCATGGTGCACCCACACCCACCAAGTGTGGGCGTGAGCTGCCCCACAGCATCGCTGACCGTGTCCTGTGCTGTGGACACCACGGTCCCCCGCGTGCTCACTTTGCTGGCCCCTCCCACTCCCGCAAGCTCCGCCTATCCTGCACCAAGGAAGCCGTCGGACCCCAGCCGCGTCCTGTGGAGGGGCTGGCGAGGGATACGTAGCAGGCCGGGCGTGTGGAAAGGGCTGTGCGCATCACAGAGCCGCCTCGGGGTCCCTCCAGGCCCTGCCTCAGCCCCCGGGGTGCCCCTGCACCCCGCCATGCACAGAGCCGCCTCGGGACCCCTCCAGGCCCTGCCTCAGCCCACGGGGTGCCCCTGCACCCCGCCATGCACAGAGCCGCCTCGGGACCCCTCCAGGCCCTGCCTCAGCCCGCGGGGTGCCCCTGCACCCCGCCATGCACAGAGCCGCCTCGGGGTCCCTCCAGGCCCTGCCTCAGCCCACGGGGTGCCCCTGCACCCCGCTATGCACAGAGCCGCCTCGGGACCCCCCTCCAGGCCCTGCCTCAGCCCACGGGGTGCCCCTGCACCCCGCCATGCACAGAGCCGCCTCGGGGTCCCTCCAGGCCCTGCCTCAGCCCACGGGGTGCCCCTGCACCCCGCCATGCACAGAGCCGCCTCGGGGTCCCTCCAGGCCCTGCCTCAGCCCACGGGGTGCCCCTGCACCCCGCCATGCACAGAGCCGCCTCGGGGTCCCTCCAGGCCCTGCCTCAGCCCACGGGGTGCCCCTGGGCCCCGCTATGCACAGAGCCGCCTCGGGACCCCCTCCAGGCCCTGCCTCAGCCCGCGGGGTGCCCCTGCACCCCGCTATGCACAGAGCCGCCTCGGGGTCCCTCCAGGCCCTGCCTCAGCCCACGGGGTGCCCCTGCACCCCGCCATGCACAGAGCCGCCTCGGGGTCCCTCCAGGCCCTGTCCTCAGCCCACGGGGTGCCCCTGCGCCCCGCTATGCAGAGCCTCGGGCCTCGGCAGGTGTTGCTCGGATCGCCTCCCGGCCCGAGAGCATGATGCTGGCGTTGCCTCTCCACCTGGGGATCTTCCAGAACAAGTTTCCACACGGCTTTCCACCTTGGGTTGTGCCCCCAGCCCTGGCCGGGCGCTGGCTCCCGGCCGCGCACCGGCACGCGCCACACCACGCATCCCTGCGGGGTCACCGGCAGCGCCCGCGCTCCCCGGCACGGCCGATCCGCTGCGGTTCCCGTGCCTGTGCCCCCTGGGCCTCGTGGCACGTCTCGGGGTGCAGGGAAACCCCGCAGGCGCCCTCCTGGCTGCCGTGGCCTCGGAGATGACATCCCTGGCCGTCTCTCCTCCCCACCGGGGCCCAGCCTGGTCCTGGCCAGCCGACCACTTCCTAGAAGCCGGCTTGCTTCTGCTGCGTGACCAGGCCTCCACCTGAGGCTGAGTGCTGTCTGTCTGTCTGGCCAGGATGTGGTCCAGGCGGGCAGCGCTCTCCTGGCGCCGGCCACCAGGGCGTCGTGGGAGCAGATCCAGCGCAGCCAGGGAGGGGCCGCGCAGCTGCTGCAGCGCTTCGAGGCCTACTTCAGCAACGTGGCGCGCAACGTGAGGCGCACCTACCTCAGGCCCTTCGTCATCGTCACCGCCAACATGAGTAAGGGCCGCCGGCGGGAGCCCCCCCCAGCGAGGCAGGTGGGGCTGTAGCCTTCACTCCGCCACCAAGGAAAGGGAGGCCCAGGCTCTGTGCCCATTCCTCGTCTGGACCCCCAGGTGTGAGGGTTCTTGGGGAGGCTGGCGGCTCACGTTGACCCCCAGGCTCCCTGCACAGGGAGCGTTAGAGGCCGGAAGCCAAGGACGGGGTGGTCAGCAGAAGCAGACAGCACAGCACAAGCTCGCATGCCCACGTGCGCGGGGCGGGGGGGGGGAGGCCAGGGCGTCGGCATGGCTGTTCCCTGTAGGCAGAGAAAGTCAAGCACAGCTGCACCCATCCTAGACATCCTAGACCTCCCACCAACGCCCGAGAAGCCCCTGGGCCCCGGGCCCCACGCCACAGCAGGGGCCTTCCTCCTTCCCGGGCCCCGGGGCCCCACTCCACAGCAGGGGCCTTCCTCCACCCTGGGCCCCACTCCACAGGAGGAGCCTTCCTCCACCCTGGGGCCCACTCCACAGGAGGGCCCTTCCTCCTCCCTGGGCCCCACTCCACAGCCGTGGCCTTCCTCCTGGCAGGGCTAGGCCCCTGGCATCCATGATGCCAACCCACAGAGTCCTTGTGTTTGCTGGCCAGCCAAGAAGCGAGGCCCTAGAAAGCCTGGGCAAAAGGGGTGGAGGCTTGGCTCAAATGTAAGAGCCAGTGCCTAGCCAGTCAAGGATCTGAGTTCAGATTCCAGTCCTGAGAAGAGCTGGCTGCTCAGCGTGGCAGCCATCGAGTGACTTTGGGAGCTCCACGTCGCGCGTGACTGACCACTGTCCCCCAGTTCTTGCAGTCGACGTCTTTGACAAGTTCAACTTCACGGGTGCCCGCGTGCCGCGGTTCGAGGCCGTTCAGGACGAGCTCCCGAGAGGCTTGGAGTCCTTCGCGTCCTTCCCAGCGGACATCTTCAAGCCACCGGAGAGAAAAGGTGAAGCTGCCTCCAACCCCCGCCCCCCCCGCAGCCCTCCCCCCCGCCCACAACCCTCCCCCCGCCTGCAACCCTCCCCCGACAGCCCTCCCCCCACCTGCAGCCCTCTCCCCACCCGCAGCCCTCCCCCCATAGTCCTCCCCCCCACCTGCAGCCCTCCCCCCCACCTGCAGCCCTCCCCCCCCGCCCACAACCCTCCCCCAACAGCCCTCCCCCCACCCGCAGCCCCCCCTGCCCGCAGCCCTCCCCCCTGCCTGCAGCCCTCCCCCGACAGCCCTCTCCCCACCCCCCACAGCCCTCCCCCCCAACCGCAACCCTCCCCCCACCCACAACCCTCCCCCGACAGCCCTCCCCCAACCCGCAGCCCTCCCCCGACAGCCCTCCCCCCTGCCTGCAGCCCTCCCCCCAACAGCCCTCCTCCCACCTGCAGCCCTCCCCCCGACAGCCCTCCCCCCACCCGCAGCCCTCCCCCCACCCGCAGCCCTCCCCCGCACCTGCAGCCCTCCCCCCGACAGCCCTCCCCTCGCCCGCAGCCCACCCCCCGACAGCCCTCCCCCCACCCGCAGCCCTCCCCCCACCCGCAGCCCTCCCCCCCACCCGCAGCCCCCCCACCCGCAACCCTCCCCCCCACCCGCAGCCCTCCCCCCCACCCGCAGCCCTCCCCCCCACCCGCAACCCTCCCCCCCACCCGCAGCCCTCCCCCCCACCCGCAGCCCCCCCCACCCGCAACCCTCCCCCCCACCCGCAGCCCTCCCCCCCACCCACAACCCTCCCCCCCACCCGCAGCCCTCCCCCCCACCCGCAGCCCCCCCCACCCGCAACCCTCTCCCCCACCCGCAGCCCTCCCCCCCACCCGCAGCCCCCCCTGCCTGCAGCCCTCCCCGGAGGTGGTGTGCAGAGCCGTCCAGACAGTGTTCTGAGCAGAGCGAGTTGTGGTGGGTAGGTGTTCATGGCCTGCTCACCAGACCGCCAGAGGCAGAGCCAGAGCCGGCGTGGTGCCCAGGTCTTCTGGAAGGCCTGTTTCCGCCCTGCGCATTTTCCTCAGTGAAGTCTATGTACACATTTGTTCATAGCAACCCATAGAAGTGACTGGGGGGGTGTTTATGGGTGTGTTCCCATGTGTGTGCATCTTAGAAAAAGACTGCTTATATATGCTCATGGTGAGTGTGTGAGTGTTCCTCTTGTGCATGGATAAATGCATGGAACTCATGCATGTGTATATGTATGTGTATTTTGTTCATAAGCACACATGTATTTTATTTATTTTATTTTTTTTGCTGGTCGTGGGGCCTGAACTCTGGGCCTGGGCGCTGTCCCTCAGCTCTTCAGCTCAAAGCTAGTGCTCTACCACTTGAGCCACAGCGCCACTTCCGGCTTTTTCTGCTTATGTGGTGCTGAGGAATCGAACCTAGGGCCTCATGCATGCGAGGCAAGCGCTCTACCACTAAGCCACCTTCGCAGCCCCCACATGTATTTTATGCTTGACTATTTGTGTGTCTTGTATAGGTGCACAGGGAGGCATGTGTATACAATGTCTTCACTGATATATATATTTCATGTGTAGAAATGCATGAGTACATTTTCTACATGCCTATGTACAAGTGTGCATCCGTACACTTGGTTTGCATATTCTGTGTGCAGGTATACATGTGTAATTCTCTGAGTGTGTATGCCTTGTGTGTTCAAGATGCACACATACATTCTTTACCTGTATATTTCATTTGTCTGAATATGCATGTGTATACTCTGTGCAAGTATGCACAGGTGTGTTATCTGAGTATATTTCGTGAGCACACACACGGTATGTGTGTGTGTATCTGTTTTCTACGTGTGCAGATGTTTCACATGGTCAAGCACGGGCATGTGTGTTCTGCACACGCACGAGCATGTGTTCCTGGGTGCACACTCGTCAGCCTGCGTGTGCACGTGTGTTCCGCACTGTGTCCCTAGCAGAGGGCCCTGTCCCTGTCATCCTGTCATGTCTGCTCTCCGGTGGCATCTGGCCATCCCTCTCTGGCCTGTGAGCCCCGGCCTGGGACCCAGGAGCTTGTTATTTTGTGGTAGTCACGTCCCTGCCCAGGGACAGCCCCCTGGTGGCCCCTTGGCCCTCAGGTGGTGCTCATTCAGTGTGATCAGTCTGCTGACACCGGAGCTGGCCTGCACGGTACCAGTGTCACCATTTGGTCAGATAATGGACAGATTTGCTGGCCGCGACAAACCATAGACCCTCCGCCCCCACCCGTCCTCCGCTCCCCAGCTTTGCGGCAGCAGCCCGGTGTGGGGACCAGGAAGGGGTGGGGACAGACATCACTGCCCGACACCGCAGCTGGGCGTCTTCACAGTTTCAGGGCCCCACAGACCTTGTTCTGTTTTCTCCTCAATCTGCGCTCTGTGACTACACGGGATCCTAACTCCCCTGCCTGGCAGACACGGAGCTGCTCTGGTTTTGTTTTGGTTGGGTTGTGTTTGCTGTTGCTTGTGTTTTCATTTTTGGCGATCCTGGGATTTGAGCTCAGGGCCCCAGGCAGGAGCAGTGCCTCTGAGCCATGCCTCAGCGCCTCCCCTCCCCTTTTATGGCACTCATCAACTTTGAGCAGGTCTCATTTCCTTCCTGAGGTGTGCCTGGCTGGCAGCCTGTCTATCTGAGGTTTCCTGGTGTAGCTGGGACTACAGGTATGCGTGACTGTCCCCAGCACTTGGTTAGAAAGGGTCTCATAAAGTTTTTCTGCCTGGGCTGGGCTGCCTTTGAACTGCTAAAACCCAGTTTTAGCTTTCTAAGTAGCTGGGATCACAGGCATGTACTTCTATGAATCTTATCTCTGAGAACTCCACTCTTCTAGAGTCTTCCTAGAAGAGAAGTTGTAGTATTTGTCATTGTGTCACTCAATGTAGTCTCCTTAAGGTTAATTCATGTTGTAGCAGGTATCAAAATTCCCTTCCTTTTTAGGGTTGCATACTAACCCACTGTGTGGAATGGTTTTTCCGCATTATTTGTCTTTTCACTGTGAGTGGATCTTGGGTGGCTTCCCTTCTTCGGCTTCTGTGAGTTAGCTGTGAATGTGGGTATGAAAATATCTGCTCAAGGCCCTTTTGTGCACACGGCCCCCTGGGAGGGGCCGGATCCCGTGGCGTCCGTGTGGTGCTCTGAGGAGCGACCATGCCGCGTTGCCTGGGACCTCTGCTGGGTTTCAGAGGTGGTGGCTGAGCTGAAGGCAGCGTGGTGCGGGTGCAGAGCCTCCAGCGCGGCCCTCATGCCCCGCGCTCCCGTTGCAGAGGGCCCCGGGGTGAGGGCAGCCATCCAGAGAGCCGTCCCGACAGCCCGCCCAGAGCCCGGGCCCAGCAGGCGCAGGAGGCACCCGGAGGACCCTGGCCAGTTTGCTGTCGCTCTGGTCATTGTTTACCGGACACTGGGCCAGCTCCTGCCTGAACGCTACGACCCGGACCGTCGCAGCCTTCGGTGAGGCCCGGGAAGGGGACCCAGGGACAGCCGTGGCCCCCGGGCACGAGACTTCCACAGTCAAATCCCCCCAGCACGCCCTTCCCCGTGACCTCTCGCGTGGCCTGGGCCGGGGGGGACCCGTGGCGTGGCGGGATCCGGCGCTCTGCCTAGACATTGCGCCTTGTCTTCTGAGCTCGCCAGGTGCCACTCCCTGTGTGTGCCCCCCTCCTGTCTGAGGAGCCCTGCCCTGTCCCTGCGCCCCACCCAGGGGGTCGTAGGTGGCACTTGTGGGTGGCCCCGCCCACTGCTGGCCCCGCCCACTGCTGGCCCCGCCGCAGGGCCCCTCGGCTGGTGCGCGGGACGGAGCCCCCGCCCAGGCTCTACCTTGCACACCCGTGGCCGTGGCCACGTCTCATCGCCCCGCGTGGGCCTTCTCCTGGTTGAAACATTTCTGGAGGCCCCGTCGGCCCAGAGGGGACCGTCTCTGTGCCCTCAGGCCCGGCTGGGCCCCGTGTCCGTGGCCGCGCCTCGGTGGTTCTGGCCCTCAGGACGGTCACAGCCAGGTTTTAAGCAAGCACCTCTAACGTGCCCGCGCCGTGGCCTGTCTCCCGCAGCCTTCCCAGCCGGCCCACCATCAACACGGCCGTGGTGAGCACCCTGCTGTACAGCGAGGGCCCCCCGCCCCCCGCGCCCCAGCCCGGGCCCGTGCTGGTGGACTTCGCCCTGCTGGAGACGGAGGAGCGGACCAAGCCCGTCTGTGTGTTCTGGAACCATTCCCTTGAGTGAGTGGCACCTCGCGGGGAGGGAGCGCCTCCCAGGGGCCCCGCGGGGTCCCCAAGGCCGCCGCAGAGGCTCCCGGGAGGGCCGGCTCTGCTGCCCAGTTCTCCTCTCCTAGCCTCTTGGTACAAAGGCCTCCTTCCCCTTCTCCTTTTCCTCCTCCTCCTCTTCTCTTCCTCCTCTAGAAGTGGAGAGTCCAGAGACACACGTGTATAGACATGTGCACACAGGCTCGCGCATGCACACACACAAAGACATGCCAGCATTGACGTGTAGATATTCACACGCATGCATGAAGACACAGTTGTACACAGTGATGCATGCACACACACAGACATGGAGCTGTGCACACATGCACGCACACACACGCACACGCACGCACACGCACGCGCACGCACGCACACACACGCACACGCGCACACGCACACACGCACACACACGTGCACACACACACGCACACACACACACGCACACACACGCACACACACAGCACACACACGCACACGCACACACACACGCGCACACACACACACGCACACCACACACACCACACACACACACGCACGCACACACGCACACGCACACGCACACACGCGCACACACACACACACGCACACACACACACGCACACACACACGCACGCACACGCACGCACACACACACGCACACACACACGCACACACACACGCACACACACACGCACACGGGCAGCAGTGGGGCCCCTGGCCTCAGCCGCATCGCCAGCCGTGCAGGCCGCCCCTGCCCAGCGGGGGTGGGAAGGCGGCCAGAGGCCGTGCGTGTGCGTGGAGGAGTTGTGGGTGAGCCGCGGTGTCACCCCTGGCTGTCCTGTGTCTGCTGTGTCTCCTGTCCCCACGCAGGGGAATCCGCGGGGGGCCTGGGCTGCGGGGGGCCTGGGCCGCGGGGGGCCCGGGCCGCGGTGGGCCTGGGCCGCGGTGGGCCTGGGCCGCGGGCGTGGCTCAGTGTCGGGGGTCACGTTTGGCCCAGGGCAGGGCAGACACCTCCCTGGGCCCCAGGTGCCTCCCATATCCAAGGCTTGTCTGGATCCACAGGTAGAAATTTCTACACCATGGACCACGGACCACACCTCTGCTTCTCTCAAAGGGGAGCAGAGCCACCGTGCGTGGGGGCCGAGTGAGCAGGCTCACGCCGGGGCACGCGCCCCACCACCGCGTCTGACAGAGCAGACTGCGGGGCTCAAAGGAGCGATACAGGGCCTCCTTTCCCAGGGAGGGCGGGGCCCGGCCGGCGTCTGGCGGCCGTCTGGCTGTGGTCACTTGTTTGAATCCTAGCAATTAGCTCTGGCTTGAGTGACCTGCCCCTGGCTTTGTGTTGCTCCTCTTATCCCCCAGATCTGAATGCTCTGGGCAGCACTTCCCATTTTACAGATTAGTAAACTGAGGATCAGAGTGGTTGTACAATGGTTTCCCAGAGTTGGGTGGGGCAGGGCCCTTGTAACCGCTGGTTACCACAGGGCGGGAAGGGGGGAGCAGGCGGAATAATTGGGCCCTGGCTTTGAGGCGTCTTCTGTAATCATTGTGCAACCTGGAGATGAAAGAGAGTCGTAAGAGGAGGTTTTGTTTCCGAGCTCAGGGGAACCGGGGCAGCCGCAGAACAAAGCTATTGTCTCAGCCACGGCCAAGCCCACGGGGCCAGAGGCTGGGGACACGGCCCTTCAGGCTTCCCTGCTATTGGCGGTGGAGACCCGGGGGAGCCCTGAGCAGCGTGGAGGGCTGGGAGCCCTCGCAGGGTCCCGGGCAGCCGCTGCGTCCAGGGCGGTGGAGGGGAGGGGTACACATGGGGTGCTGCCGGGGTGAGGTCCACGCGAGGAAGTGTTCTCTGTATTTTCACTTCCCTTCCAGTCTGGCCCGGCGAGAGGCCCCGGGGCCCGGGCCGGGCAGAGGCTGCGCCCGCCCCTGTGGACGCCAGCATCTTCTCACCCCGTGTCTCCCCTCCTCAGCGTCGGCGGGACCGGAGGCTGGTCGGCCAAGGGCTGTGAGCTCCTGTCCCGGAACCGGACGCACGTCACCTGTCGGTGCAGCCACATGGCCAGCTACGCGGTGCTCATGGACATCTCCAGGCGCGAGGTGGGTCCCGCCCCGGCCTCCTGCCCAAGGCCGCGTCCACCCCCAGCTGCCTGCTCCGCACGCGTCACTCACTAAAAGCCGGGCTCGAGAAATGGGTGAGGACGCCTGTGCCAAACCCCAGGAAAGGTGTTCTCAGCAGCAGTGGCGATCACCCCTGTAATCTTAGCTCCCAGGATATGAGGAAGGTGGTTCAAAGCCAGCCCAAGCTTATCTCTAACCACCAAAAAAGCCACACGCGGAGGTGGCACAAGTGGTCGAGCGCCAACCTTGAACACAAAAGCGAGAGTGCAAGGCCCTGAGTTTAAGCCCCAACGCTGGCCCACAAAGGAGGGAACTCGGGGACCCCACATTGTAGATGAAGATCATGCAGTAGACCCCATCCCCAGACCATGCCTCCTGCACGCCCGGAAATGTGAGGAAACAGACACAGAACACGGAGGGCGTCTCCCGGCCACGCTCGCCCAGGACAGGAGCCAGGGCCCCAGCCACGCCGTGGACAGTGTGGCTTGTGAAGCCCAGGGCTGTGAAGGATCAGGGGTCCCGGGGCTTGGTGGGCCTGACTCCACTCACCTGGTGGAGGTAGAAAGTGGGTGCGGCCAGAGGCCTGCATGCCAGTGCCCATCCCTCCCAGGTGGGATGTGGCCTGGGGCAGCCCTGGAGCCTGCCAGGGCCTCCTGGTGTCGGGGGCCTGGCTTCCACTCCCGCAGGATTGCCTTTCAGAGAGGTACGGCTGAAGCCGCAGCAGCCACCAGACCCCACGCCTTGCTCTCAGGAAGGGCGATACTTGTAGGCCGCCGGTCCCGGGGCCTGGCCTAGAGGGTCTTTGTGGGTGGTGTTTTTTGTTTAGATTGGGAGAGAGTTGGTCCCTCCTGGCAGGAAGCTAGGCAGTGCTGGGAGCAGATACGCACCCTGGGAAAGCCAAGGTTTAGGCTACTCAGGAGGCTGAGACCTGAGGATCGCAGCCCAAAGTCAGAGCAGGCAGACCCATCCAAGAGTCACTTCTATTAGCCAGCAAAAAGCCAGAAGCGGAGCTGTGGCTCAAGTGGTAGAGTACCATCCTTGAGTGGAAAAGCCAAGTGAAACCATAAGGCCCAAAGTTCAATCCCCAGGACCAGCACCAAAACAAACAAAAATGGAAGCAGAGTATGAGACGGAGGTACCCAGGCCTGCGAAGCTGAGAGGCGTGGGGCCTGCGGCAGACTCCCAGTCCAGCCGGCCTCGGCGTGAGCTCAGGCCCCCGGACCAGCCCAGCCTTGGCCTCGCAGGACCCCTGGGCAGCCCACGGCTCACAAGTGCATCGCAGGCAGCACCTTCTGGGAGGTTCTGGAGCCTCTGGCGGTGCCTGAATGTGGGGACACTGGGTTCTGGTTGAAGTCGCACGTGCAGAGGCACAGGAGCCAGGGCAGGGCACTTGGAAAAGGCGGAGGCCTCACGCCGGCGCCACACGCCGGCAATCCAAGACTGGTTTGTTGTTCTTAAAAACAGAAAGGAGGTATGGGATCTGGAAGTTTGTTTACTTGTTTTCCTGCTGGTTCTGGGGCTTGAGCTTGGAGCGTGGGCACTGTCCCTTAGCTTTTTTTGTTCAAGGCTGGCACTCTACCATTTGAGTCACACCTCCACTTCAGGCTTTTTGGTAGCTAATTGGAGATAAAAGCCTCATGGACTTTTCCTGCTGGGGCTGGCTTTGAACTGTGATCCTCAGCTCTCAGCCCCAGAGCCCCTGAGTAGCTGGGATCACAGGCGTGAGCCACTGGTGGCTGGCTTTGAACTGTGATCCTCAGCTCCCAGCCCCAGAGCCCCTGAGTAGCTGGGATCACAGGCGTGAGCCACTGGTGGCTGGCTTTGAACTGTGATCCTCAGCTCTCAGCCCCAGAGCCCCTGAGTAGCAGGGATGACAGGCGTGAGCCACTGGTGGCTGGCTTTGAACTGTGATCCTCAGCTCCCAGCCCCAGAGCCCCTGAGTAGCTGGGATGACAGGCGTGAGCCACTGGTGGCTGGCTTTGAACTGTGATCCTCAGCTCCCAGCCCCAGAGCCCCTGAGTAGCTGGGATTACAGGCGTGAGCCACTGGTAGCTGGCTCTTATTTTCTTATTGTGGCAAAATAGCAGATTGAAGGCGCCACTTGCGCAGGGTTAGTGGCGTTCTGCGCTGGTCCACCCCCACCACGGCCTGGCCCTCGCTGCCTCCCCCAGCCGAGCTCCTTCACACGCCCCACCGTGCGTCGGTTGTGGGACTCATACCACCCCAAGTCACATCCTCGACACTGCGCTTTCTACCAACCCGATCACCTAAGACCCAATTGCTTATTTTGTCTCTTGTGCAAAAGCTGGGTCTGAGCCAGGCCCTTCCTTGCCCCTGCCTTTAACCACCCTGCCCACAGCACGGGGAGGTCCTGCCTCTGAAGATCGCCACCTACACGGCCGTATCCGTGTCGCTGGCAGCCCTGCTGGTGACCTTCGTCCTGCTGACCCTGGCCCGCACGCTGCGCTCCAACCTGCACAGCATCCACAAGAACCTCACGGGGGCGCTCTTCTCCTCCCAGCTGGTCTTCGTGGTTGGCATCAACCGCACAGAGAACCCGGTGAGGCCTGGGCTCCCCTCCCGCCCAACCCCAGGGATCTCCCACGCTGCCACATGCCGTGTCCTCTGGGTGTCCTGGGAGGCTGGCACTTTGGGAGGGTCTGAGAAGCTGCTGCCCCTGCTCCCACAGCTGGACCCAGAGGGGTCCCCACGGCAGCCGGGGTTCTGGGACCCACACTGGCTTTGTGCCCCAGGGGCCTTGGCTTCAGTGGGACCATGGGAGCCACAGCAGGAGGGCCAAGGGCTCCATGTGCACAGAGACCCACCCGTGGCAATTACAGTCATGGCCAGGCACGAGGGGCTCACGCCTGTAAACTTAGCTACTCAGGAAGCTGAGATCCAAGGATCACGGTTCAAAGCCAGCCTAGGCAGGAAAGTCTGTAAGACTCTTCAATAAATACTCATAAAAAGCCAAAAGTGGTGCTGTGGCTCAAGTAGGGGAGTGCTGACCTTGAGCAAAAGCAGCTCAAGGACAGCGCCCAGGCCCAGAGTTCAAGCCCCAGGACCAGCACCAAAAAAAAAAAAAAAGGAAGGAAGGAAAAGAAAAGAAATCAGTCGTTTGGCAGATCCTAGGCTGTGTGCTGTGCTCAGGCTTCCGGGGTAGAAGGCGTCAGCCACGTGCACTGTAAGTGAGCAGTCATGGTACTGCCCCCCCCCCCCCGCCTCTGCCCTCTCCGTGTCCCGGGACAGCCCTGCACCTCCCCAGAGGGGCGGCACAAAGCCTCGAACACGCCACCACGTCATGGCGCCAGCAGGTGCTTTCTGGGCGTAAGCAGGGACAGAGAAGAAAAAGAAGCTGGCAGAAGAGTAAACAAGCAGGCCGGGAGGCGACGGGAGAGGAAAGATGGGGTGGCGGCTTGGTGCGGGTGAGGGCAGGCGCCGTGTGCGCTTGTGGGGTGCTGTGTGCGACCTTTGAGTGCCCGGGGTCACGGAGCCCGGTGCGGTGGGCAGCTCGGGGTCGGGCGCACACGTGCAGCTGGTGGGTGTGTGGATGGACAGTAACCAGGCGTCCTTTTCAAGGCCGTCGATTCCTCGTGGGGCCTCTGAGCCCTCCGACGGCCCCGCCCTGGGGGGTCACACACAGCACTGACACAGCGGGCACCAGCGCCCGCCTCACCCGCCCGCCAGCCTTGGGGCTCTGGTGAATTGTGTCCACCCAAACAGTGTAGGAGCGCCGAGCGCTCCGCCCAGGCTTCCATCCTGCCTGAGCCTCCCAGTCAGATCCCCAGACAACCCAGCTGATGCGGGGAGTGTAGCGACCGAGACTACCTAGGCGAAGATCATACGGCCACACTGGGGTCTGGGTGGCCACTGGCCTGAAGCTGTTGGAGGAGCTGCGTGAGGAGGAGGAGGAGCTGTGTGGGGAGGAGCAGCTGAGTGAGGAGGAGGAGCTGTGTGAGGAGGAGGAGGAGGAGGAGGAGCTGTGTGGGGAGGAGGAGCTGTGTGAGGAGGAGGAGGAGGAGGAGGAGCTGCGTGAGGAGGAGGAGCAGCTGTGTGGGGAGGAGGAGCAGCTGTGTGGGGAGGAGGAGCTGCGTGAGGAGGAGGAACTGCGTGAGGAAGAGGAGGAGCTGTGTGAGGAGGAGGAGGAGGAGAGGAGCTGCATGAGGAGGAGATTGGAGCTGAGGCAGGACAGCCAAGGAGCTTTTAGGGACTTAATAAAATGAAGGCAGGAGGGTCCTATAGGAGATACTAGTTCTTTTCAGAAACTCAAAGTAAATTTCTAAGAATGGCGATAGGAAACAGTGGAAATATCACTCGGAATTTGGGGTGTGGTAAGAGCAGAACTTCAGGGTGACTTATGGTCTGGCAGTTGAAGGTAAGGGCAAGCGTGGTGGTTGATGATTGAAAGGGAAGGAGGGGAACCCGTGGGCCGAGCCTAGGAGTTTCAGGGGAAAAAACCAAAAGGACGCAGAGGAAGAAGAAAGGAGAGAGAAATCAACCAAATGGAGAGGAAACATAACCAGCATGGTAGATCAAGGATAGATCCCAGCTGGGCAAGAGTCCCAGCTACTTGGAAGCAGAGGCAGGCGGCTCTCGAGTTTGAGGTCAGCCTGGGCAGCGCTAGCGAGAGGAGCATAAAAACAAGTTGCAGGGGCTGGGGGCGTGGTTCAGATGGTAGAGCCTCCGCCTAGCAGGCGCAGGCCTAGGGCTAATGCCGGGCCACAGAAAAGGAAGGGAAAGGAAGCAAGGCAGGGAGGAAGGAAGAAAAACATCTCTAGTAGGTCCATCAAAGGAAAACGAAACGTAAAGCCATCTGTCACGGATGCCACGACTGCTGTAAATGGCCAGGCACTGGTGATTTACACCTGTCATCACAGCTACTCAGGATGCCAAGCTCTGAGGATCGCGGTTCAAAGCCAGCCTAGGCAGGAAAGTCTGTGAGACGCTTACCTTCTGTTAACCACCAAAAAGTTGGAAACAGAGCTGTGACCGAGGTGGTAGAGTGCCAGTCCTGAGCAAGGTCCTGACACAAGGTCCCCAGCCCAAAGTCCAGCACTGCGCCCAAAGAAAAAGAAAAACAGGAGAACTTCCTACATCTGGTCATGGTTAGGAGGAAAGGGAACCCCCTGACTGAATGGACCTAGTAGAGGGCTCTTCAGTGTGTGCAGTAGTATGGGTAGCAGGTGGCATCTGCAGGGCTGCGTGCCCCACGGCCAGGGGCCCTGGCCAGGGCAGGAGGGGCGGTGAAGAGTGCGAGGCTGTGGGTTATTAGATCGCACCGGTGCTTCTCCACCTCCAACAATCTCCGGGCACGTGGTGAGGAGGGAGGGAGGGAGCTCACCTGTGAACACTCAGCAGGTGACCCTGGGCGTCCTGGCCAGGTGTGTCTGCGTGTGGCTACCGCAGCCTGTGGAGGCACAGGGCAGGGGGAGGGCAGGGCAGGGGGAGGGGAGGGCAGGGGGAGGGGGAGGGCAAGGGGAGGGGAGAGCAAGGCAGGGGAGGGGAGAGAAGAGGAGGGGAGGGCAGGGCAGGGGGAGGGCAAGGGGAGGGGAGGGGAGGGCAGGGCAGGGGAGGGGAGGCGCAGCCCGGCAGGTCAGGCTGTGGGAAGGAGAGCTGCCGCTGGCTGCCACAGGGGCCCTGGGGGGAGTCCAGAGGGAAAGGAAGCTGGAGGACTCAGGACAGGCTGGTTGTGGCCCCAGGAGGTCCCAGAGGAGCGGGTGGCACCGCCAGGCGCCCAGGACAGTGACAGCAGCGACATTTGTGATGATAGGCGGATGGCTGAAAGTGCTTTTCTGTATTTACTCAGAACACGAGGCCCCGGGGCACTGACTGCGGATTCGCGGGAGGGCGGCCAGGGCGCTGTGTGCCCCCAGAGCTGGGGGCAAAGCGCGGCTTCTCAGGGGAGAGAGCCCCGGCTCAGATGTTCAACCCCCACAGGGGCTAGCGCTGAGACCCGCCTGTGCCACCACCGCTGCCCGCCAGGCAAGCTAGCGCACGCTCCTGTTACGCAGTGACTCCAAAAGGCCAAGGTCACCCGACCATCGAGCCCCTGCCTCGCACGGGGCCACATCTTGTCTGGGGCAGGGATCCGTCTTCGAGAGCTGTCATGCTATGCTTGCTCCTGCTACCCCCCGCCCCGCGCCCCGTCCCTACGGGGTTCCAGGACCCCACGGATGCCGAAGTAGAGGAGGTTCTAGTCTGTGAAGTAGGACTTCCCGCATCGCAATCTCGGTTGTACCCACTGTGGCACTGTAGATCCGTCCTGCAACCTCAGACCTGGCGCCGTAGTTGTTGCGCTGCTCCGTTCAGGGCACAAGAAAGGTCTGTATACATTCGCTACACGCACAGTTCTGTGCGTCCGACCTTTCCTATCCTGGGATATACAATCCTCAGATACAAGGACCAGGCGTGAAGCCTGCGGGAGACCCAGCGTCGTCACGTGCCGGCGGGGGAAGCTGTGCGGTCAGGGAGGGCCAGCGGATCCCTACGGCCAGGCGGGGCTGCGAGCTCTCTGGGGATCCAGGCTTCCAGACCTTTAGCCCTTCGTCAGGGGGCGCCATCTTCTGTTCACCTGCAGCATGGCGCCCTGCAGAAGCTTTTGCATGTGTATGTTCTAGAAAGAGGGAAGGTGGTTCAGTGGTACAGCGCTTGCCTTGCATGTCTGAGGCCCTGGGTTCGATTCCTCAGCACCACATAAGCAAAAAGAAAAAAGCCGGAAGTGGTGCTGTGGCTCAAGTGGTAGAGCGCTAGCCTTGAGCTGAAGAGCTGAGGGACAGCGCCCAGGCCCAGAGTTCAGGCCCCACGACCAGACCCCCCAAAAAAAAGAAAGAAAGAGGGAGGAGCCTGGGGGATGGTGGGTGGAGGCCAGAGCAGGGGCCAGCAAAGCAGCCAGGATGGTGTGTTCCCGTGGGCATGGTGGGTGAGGGAGGCCCAGAACCAAGGACGGAGGGGAGGAGGCGTTGGGTGGCGTGAAGGGCTGGGGAGTCGGGGTGAGAACTCAGAGTCTGGGGACACTGAAGCACAGACCTGGACCAAGAGTAGAATAAAAAAAGATGCAGGTGACCGGTGCCTGTGGGTATAGTCCGGGCTGCTCCTGAGACTAAGAGCCGAGAGCTGAGGGCCCCAGCTTGAAGCCGGGCTGGGCAGGAGAAGAGTCCATGAGACTCTTGTCACCAATGAACTAGCAAGAAATGGAAGTGTGGCTCAAGTAGTAGGGCGCCAGCCTTGAGCGATGAAGCTCAGTGCGTGCACGAGGCCCTGAGTTCGAGAGCCCCAAATACTGGCACAAAATTAACTTTGCCCAGGCAAAGTTGGTGAACTTGGTAGTTTCCCAGAAAAGCCATAGGAAGGCTTTGGGCCTATCAGGAGCAAGGACCAAATCTCCCAGGCTCCTCAGGTGAGGGTCTGGCCAGGGCTGGCCTGGGGAGCCCGTGCCAGCGCCTGCTCCCGGGGCCGGGGGTTCCCCCGCCCCCCTCGTGCATGGGGCTCTCTTAGGGGTGAGAGGCGCCTCGCAAGCCCTTCCCGCGTGCTCCTGCGTGGTGTGGACAGAGGAGAAGCAGCTCCCGGCCTGCCTGCCAGGAGGTCTCCCGGGGACGCCGGGAGGAGGTGTGCAGGGCCGGGCCGGGCACGGGCCCGGCTCCCAGTCCTGTCTCCGGAGAGGCTTTTCACCCCGCAGAGCCCGGCGGGCTGAGAGGATTGACGCGCCCTTGGCATTGTGTCTTTGCTCTGCATCTGGACAGTGTGGCTCCCTCGGTGCTGGGGTGTGCACACACCTCATCACCAGGGCCAGGCTTCTAGCACTTTCCTCTCCACCCCCAAACAGGAGTTCTGTGGGTTTGCTTTTTGCACTACTTAGAGCAGTACTCCAGCCAGCCTCCTCGCCCCCTTGGTTTCCCTAGAGCGGTGTGCGATCCGCTCAGGAAGCCAGGGGTGCGGGGGTGCGGGGGTGCAGGGGTGCGGGGGTGTGGGTGGCTTCCTTGGCCTGGATTCGCCCCCTGCAGTTGGTTTCCTGCACAGAGCCTAGGGCGGGTCCCAGCCGGAGCCTTCCCGCCTTCCTCCTCCGTCCTGAGGCATGCCAGATCTGCCACGCTGCGACTTCCAGGGTCTGTTTCTAGGGAGCTCCCGGCTGGCACCGGCTGACCTCACCGCCCACAGCCCTGTCACGAGGCCTCCAGCCTGTGCTGCTGACCTGTCCCCTGGGGTGCAATGACCTGGTGCTGGCCTGCATCCTGTTAGGAGAGGTTTCTATCACCTGCAGGTGTCTGCTAGGGGCCTCTCTAGGGGAGCCATGGCCTGATGCTACCAGAGGCCCTGTCACGCTTCTCTGGGCCACATCTGGGTTGCTTTTTTTCCTGGAATTTGAACTCAGGGCCTAGAGTTTGCCATGCAGGTGTTCTACCGCTTCAGGCATACCCCAGTTCGGGCTTGCTTTGGGTTTTTGTTGGTGGTGGTGGTGGTGGTGGTCATGGGGCTTGAACTCTGGGCCTGGGCGCTGTCCCTGTGCTCTTCAGCGCAAGGCGAGCGCTCTACCACTTGAGCCACAGCGCCACTTCTGGTTTTCTGAACAGTTTATTGGAGATAAGAGTCACACAGACTTTCCTGCCCGGGCTGGCTCTAAACCTCGATCCTCAGATCTCAGCCTCCTGCGTAGCTGGGATGACAGGCGTGAGCCCCGGCGCCCGGCTGCTTTGGTAATTTTTCAGGTGGACTTCATGTGTTTGCCTGCGCTCTTCTCACACAGCCGGGCTCACGGGCGCACGCCAGGACTCTGACGTGGGGCTCTCTAGCTGGCCACCCAGGCTGGCAGGAACTATGATCTGCTCTTCTCCCTCCCGAATCCTTGGGATTCCAGGCATGAGCCACTAGGCACCATTTCTACAGTGGTTTTTTAAACTCCTTTAAACTGCATGTCAATGTTTAAAAAATTGGAATCATCTCAGAACATCTGTATTTCGAACGTTTGAGGACGGACCGCTTCACCCCTGCTCAGCCCCGAGCGGCCCCCACTCCTGGTGGCAGTGGTCCGAATGTGGGCAGGGCCGCCGCGCCTCACGGCTGTCCACGCTCAAACCCGAGATGCTGAAATCACGCAGCGGGCCCCGGAAGCCCTCACGTTGCAGAGTGGCTTGATTTGTCGGCTCCTCGCACCCCCCCCCCCATCCGTTTCGCTTGCACATCCGCGTGGCTGCGGCGGGGCTCGCCCGCACCCTGCCCGCGTGCCCGGGCCTGTCCCCAGCCCCGCGGGCGCGTGCTGAGCCCCGGCCTCTCCGCAGTTCCTCTGCTCGGTCGTGGCCATCCTCCTGCACTACGTGTACATGAGCGCCTTCGCCTGGACGCTGGTGGAGCACCTGCACGTCTACCGCATGCTCACCGAGCTGCGCAACATTGACGCCGGGCCCATGAGGTTCTACCACGTGGTGGGCTGGGGCATCCCAGCCATTGTTACAGGTGAGCCGCGTGGAGCGGGCGCCGGCGGTGGGCACCCACACGCCAGGCTGGGACCCACCGCCCCGAGGGCGGGCAGGACGTGCTGGCCAGAGGGACAGCACGGCTCAGGGAGGGAGGAAGCAGCAGGAAGCACACCATCCTAACATTCAGATGAGGGTAGTGGCGGGGAGGGCATGGAGCAGCTGGTCGGGTGGGGAAGCCCAGGTCGGAGCCGCCAGGCACCGCTGAGCACCAAGCCCCCAAACCGTACCCTGCTGGTGGTGCGTGGCATGCCCTCTTCTCCTGGCTGGTCCTTGGGTGGCCAGCAGACAGCGGGATCTTGTCGGCCCCCACGTGCACCTGGCATGGCCGGTGTACACACACGTACGTGTGGTGGTGTACGTGTGCACGGGTCTAGATGCGTATATATGCACATGCGTGTATCGGCCCCCCGTCCCCCGGGCGACACCGCCCTGCTACGAGTCTCAGCCCTTCCCCCCTCACACCTGGGTCCCCGTGGCTCCCGGCCTCTGCAGGGCTGCCGGCAGGGCTGCCCCAGCTGCTCAGGGCTGCTCCCAGCTCTTGTCTCCGCGGTCCCGCGGCTGGCCTCGCGCCTCTCCTCCCCCCGTGGGTCGGTGGACTTCAGGCTCTGTGCTCCTCACTCTTCTCTGACATGTCCAGGACTGGCTGTTGGCCTGGACCCCCAGGGCTACGGGAACCCCGACTTCTGCTGGCTGTCCCTTCAGGACACCCTCATCTGGAGCCTGGCTGGGCCCATTGGAGCCATGATCCTCGTGAGTGCCGTTCTCGGGGTCACCAGTTCCTTGCGTGGGTCTGGGGGGCAGAAAGGAGTGACCTCAGACCATGGCTCCACTGGGAAAGGCAGTGCCAGCCATGGGGTGGCTGCGCCCGCAGGCTGGGGCCCAAGGCCTCTCGTCGGCCATCGCTCCTGAGACGCGGGGAAGACCCACTGACAGGCTGGTGAAGACTGGCTTGGCCAACAGGAAGAGTCAGCCACCAACTGTTGTTGTTTTTCCAGATCAATACAGTCATTTTCGTCTTGTCTGCAAAGGTTTCCTGCCAAAGAAAACACCATTACTATGAAAGAAAGGGGGTTGTGTAAGTTGGGGGCTGAACTTGACTACTGGGATAGGATTCATTGAGCTAAATGGCTGGATGGATGAGTGGATGGATGGATGTATACAAATGGATAGATGGATAGATGGGTAGGTGGATGTGTGGCTGGCTGGCTGGGTGGATGATAGATGGATGGATGGGTGGATGGGTGGATGTATACAAATGGATGGGTGGATCATGGGTAGGTGGATGTGTGGCTGGCTGGGTGGGTGGATGATGGGTGGATGGGTGGATGGGTGGGTAGATGATGGATGGATGGATGGGTGGATGTATACAAATGGATGGGTGGATCATGGGTAGGTGGATGTGTGGCTGGCTGGGTGGGTGGATGATGGATGGATGAATGGATGGGTGGATGGGTGGGTAGATGATGGATGGATGGATGGGTGGATGGGTGGATGTATACAAATGGATGGGTGGATCATGGGTAGGTGGCTGTGTGGCTGGCTGGGTGGGTGGATGATGGATGGATGGATGGATGGGTGGCTGGGTGGGTGGATGATGGATGGATGGATGGGTGGATGGGTGGATGTATACAAATGGATGGGTGGATCATGGGTAGGTGGCTGTGTGGCTGGCTGGGTGGGTGCGTGAGGGGATGAGTGGCCAGATGGCTGAATGGATTGATGGGCTGGTGGATAGGTGGAAGGGTGAGTGACTGGGTAAGTGGGTAAATGATGGATAGATGTATGAAGAGATGGATAGATGGTGGAGGGATGGGTAGATGATGGATGGATGGGTCGGTGGGTGGATGGGTGGCTGGCTGGCTGGATATAAATGGATGGATGGATGGGTGGGTGGATGGGTGGCTGGCTGGGTGGGTGGATGATGGAAAGATGGACAGGTGGATGTATGGATGGATGGGTGGATAGATGAGTAGATAGAGAGCTGTTGCGTGTGTGTGCTGAGGAGTCCATAAAGTGCCCCTGCCCAGCGGGCCAGGCTCCTCAGCGGCTCACTCGCCAGCCTGTGGACTCACCCCCCCCCCCCCCCCCCGCCCCTGCAGCTCCCTGCTGAGGACGGCCTTTGTCCTGCTGCTGCTCGTTAGCGCCACCTGGCTGCTGGGGCTGCTGGCCGTGAATGGCGACACGCTCACCTTCCACTGCCTCTTTGCGGCCTTCAGCTGCTTGCAGGTAGGTGTGGTGGGCGCATGCCGGGCCAGCACGAAGGCCGTCAGAGTCACTTGGAAGGACTAAGGGCTGCCAGGTAGTGATTTGGGACACAGTGTTGGGGACCACTGGTGGCCAAAGGCTGTGGACTAGTATGGGGACCTGTTGCCTCTAACATGTCTGCCTCCATCCTGCCCAGGTATCTCAGCTTTTTGTTTGTTTTTAAGCTGGAATTGGGGCTTGAACTGGGGGCCAGGGCACTACTCCCTACCTCCCCCCCCCAACCCCCCGAAGGTTAGCACTCTTATCATTTGAACCACACCTCCCTTCCAGTTTTTTTAGTGATTAAAGTCTTGCCATTAGAGATAAGAGTCTGCCTGGGCTGGCCTCACACGGTGACCCTCAAATCTGCCCCGGCGCCTCAGGGCCCAGCCTGGGAAGCAGCGCCCTCTGGAGGGGAGGCCGGGCGGAGGCAGCCGTTCCCAGCACTGAACTGCCGCCCGCTCCCTCCAGGGCCTCTTCGTCCTCCTGTTCCACTGCCTGTTCCACAGGGAGGTGCGGAGGCACCTGAGGGCCGCACTGGCTGGGAAGAAGCCGCACCTGGAGGACGTGTCCCCCACCAAGGCCACCCTGCTGACGGTAGGAGCTGCCTGGGGGGGGGGCGAGGGCCAGGGGCGCCGTCTGTGAGGGGACAGGGCCCGTGAGGCCCGGGCGAGGAACGGTTGTGGCAGGCAGGGAGGTGTCACCTGCTCCAGGCGGCCTGCCCCTGGCGGGTGGCCCCAGCCTGCCTCCTCCCTCCAGTGACCGCCTCCCGCCTCCCTCCCGCAGCGCTCCCTCAACTGCAACCACACGTTCAGTGCGGGCCCTGACATGCTGCGCACCGCGCTGGGCGAGTCCACCGCCTCGCTGGACAGCACCGCCAGGTCAGCCGCGCCCGCCGGAAGGCTCCTGCTGTGCCTGCGGGTTGGGGTGACAGCTCACCCCTGGGGGAGGCTGTTGCCTTGTGAAAACACAGACGGTGGTGTGAGGGAATCTTCTAGCACGCTGGTGGCCTTCCCAGCATGTGGCACGGTGCTGTGTGGCGCTGTCCCTCTGAGTGACAGTGCTGCCCCGTCTCCTCTCTAGGGACGAAGGGCTCCAGAAGCTCAGCGTGTGTTCCGGGCCGGCACGAGGAGGCCACGGGGAGCCAGAGGCAAACTTCATCCCCAGGAACCCCAAGAAAACCCACGGTATGGGCTCCTGGCACAGAACCCCGGCCCCGTTGGTTCTGTTCGCCTCCTTCGCCCCCCCGCCCCGGCCCCTTGCCACAGGGCGCACAGGGTGGTGGCCTTGTGCGTGGAGGGCCGGAGCTCGAGCCCCTGTCCCCCGCAGGCCCGGACTCAGACTCGGACAGCGAGCTGTCCCTGGACGAGCAGAGCAGCTCCTACGCCTCGTCCCGCTCCTCCGACAGCGAAGACGACGGCGGAGACGCCGAGGAGCAGTGGGAGCCAGCCGGGGGCCCTGTCCACAGCACCCCCAAAGGTGAGCAGAGCGGGTGCGCAGGCCAGGCCGGCCGTGCCCGCAGGCTGGGGCATGCACGCTGCGCCCGGGGCTGGCGCCCTCTGCTGCCGGCCGAGCCCGGCCGGGCTGCAAAGGCAGGACCACTGCCTCAGGCTGCGGCCCAGGACCCCCCCATCCCCCCAGGTCAGGGCCTCCCTGCGTGGACGTGTTTCTCTGTCCTGAGATGCAGTTTCGCCAGGTCTGCAGGGCAGGGAGCTGTGTAAGGTCTGGACAGGAGCCATAGGCCTGGACATTGTAGGGGTGCGGCCGGGTGCGGACCGGGCTGCGGGACATCGCAGGGGTGCAGCCGGGCACGGACCAGGCTGCAGGACATCGCAGGGGTGCGGCTGGACCCTGACCGGGCTGAGGGGGCTGTGGGACATCACAGAGGTGCAGCTGGGCATGGACCAGGCTGCGGGACGTTGCAGGGGTGCGGCTGGGCACGGACCGGGCTGCGGGACATCACAGGGGTGCGGCTGGGAACAGACTGGGCTGCGGGGTGTTGCAGGGGTGCGGCCGCGCACGGACCGGGCTGCAGGACATCACAGGGGTGCGGCTGGGAGCAGACCGGGCTGCGGGGCATTGCAGGGGTGCGGCTGGGCACGGACCAGGCTGCGGGACATCACAGGGGTGCGGCTGGGAGCAGACCAGGCTGCGGGGCGTTGCAGGGGTGCGGCCGGGCATGGACCGGGCTGCGGGACATCACAGGGGTGCGGCTGGGAACAGACCGGGCTGCGGGGCGTTGCAGGGGTGTGGCCGGGCACAGACCGGGCTGCGGGATGTCGCAGGGGTGCGGCTGGGCATGGACCGGGCTGTGATCGGGCTGGGCTATCTGCTTCTGCCTCAGCCGACGCTCTGGGCAGCCACGTGCCTGGCGAGTGGCCGGACGAGAGCCTGGCGGGGAGCGACAGTGAGGAGGAGGCGGGCGCCGAGCCCCGGCTCAAGGTGGAGACGAAGGTCAGCGTGGAGCTGCACCGGCCGGAGCAGGGCAACCACCGCAGCGAGCGGCCCCCCGACCGGGGCAGCGGCGGCCTGGCCAAGCCTGCTGCCGAGCAGAGGAAAGGTGTGTGGAGGGGCCGGGCCGGGCCGGGCAGCGGGGTGGGGACATGCAGCCTGGAGGAGCAGGGGAGAGCAGCGGCCGGTCGAGGCTGGCTCCCTCGCCCCGGGACCACCCCCGAGTCTGCGGCCCCCACGGGCATCTGCCCCCACGGCGAGCTGAGCTGGCATGGCTCTCTTCCCAGGCATCCTGAAGAACAAAGTCACCTACCCGCCGCCGCTGCCCGAGCAGCCGCTCAAGTGCCGGCTGCGGGAGAAGCTGGCCGACTGCGAGGAGCACAGCCCCGTGTCCTCGCGCACATCCTCGCTGGCCTCCGGCGATGGGGTCCGCGCCCCCGAGGGCGTCATCAGCGTGAAGATCCCGCGGAGGGAGCCGGGCCGAGAGCACCGCAACGGCGCGGCCATGAGCGTGTGCACGGGGAGCGCCCAGGCCAACGGCTCGGACTCCGAGTGAGTGGCTTGGGCCTCCGGGGCCTTGGGAAGCGGGGTGGGGGGGGGGGGGCACCAACGTTCCCCTGGGACCCCGAGAGGGGTTTCTTGCCTCGCAGGAGCTCCAGCCAGCTCCACGCGCACTGACCCTCCACCCGCCTGCCGGTTCTTCCCGCACGCAGAGGCAGTAATGAAACTTCAATTTGAACCGTCAGGAAACCATGAGGCACTGGCCGCCCCCCAGCCGCATGCGTCCCAGCCTGGACCGCAGAGCCCGAGCGCGGCCCCACACAGATGGTCCGGACACGAAACGCTCGGCTGGGGCGGGGATTGGGGCCCATCCGGCGCCCTGAGCAGTGCCAAAGCCACAGGCTTGTGTCAAAGGGAACGAGGCCTCCAGACCGGCATAGCTCGGTCCTCAGACCACACAGAGCCAAAGCCACGCCACAGGGCCGGCACCCAGGACGACCCTGCTTGGAAGCGCCAGGGCCAGGCCTTGGGCTCACCAGGATGTTGAGGGCCCCCGGCACAGACGGAAGCCTGGCGGCCGCTGCCAAACCAACCCCATCTTTTTCAAGTGAATGACGGTTCAGCCTCTGTGCCTGCTCTGCGCTGGAGACGGAAGCCCGTACCGTGCCTCGGGCAACTGTTGCCACCCGGAGAGCCACGCGTTCACCTGTCCTCCATTCTGGGAAGCTGCAGACACACTGGTCCCAGCAGCTCCTGGGTGGGGAGAGCTGGGTGGCGAAGTTCAAGCAGAGTCTCTGAGCGTGCTGCGGCTGCTTCCGGAAGGCAGGGGGGGCTCCAGGGCACGAGGGCACAGCAAGGTGGGTGTCCTCCGGCCCAGCAGGACTTCCGTGGGCCCCTCCCAGCAAGCCGGGACTGCGGGGAATTCCTCTGACTCCTCCAGCTCCTGGTGGAAGCCCAGCAGCGAGGGACATCTTCCAAGATGTCCCATCTTCCTGTCCGCACTCCCCAGGCAGGCTGGGCCCCCCTGGCCTATGCTGCCATCTTGCTTTAATAACCAACTGTGCCGAGACCATGCCACAGTATTCTCATTGGTGACCATTTTGGAAATTCATACCAAGGACGGCTGTGAACCCGAGTGTGGCCAAGGCCCAAACTCCCTAGACACATCTCCTCCCGCAGTTCCTGTTCTTCAGAGAGGGTGTCCACCCAAGACCAGCACAGGTGCTTCCAAATACAAGAGAACCAAGACATGCCAGAGGCCCCTGGCAGGCAAGGGGAGAGCTGTGTGTAAACGTGTGCGCACCTACGACAGGCAAACTCAGAACCAAGACTCGCAACACTTCCAGCAGAGGTGGATGCGTGTGGCTCCCGCCTGTCATCCTAGCTACTCAGGAGGCTGAGACCTGAGGATCAGGGTTCAAAACCAGCCCGGGCAGGAAAGTCTGTGAGACTCTTCGATAAATCACCAGAAAACTGGAAGTGGCGCTGTGGTGCAAATGGTAGAGTGCTCACCTCAAGCTGAAGAGCTCAGGGACAGCGCTCAGGCCGAGTTCAAGCCCTATGATGGACAACAAAAAAAGACCTCCAGTGGGCAGAGGCGGCGGTGTGTGTAAGACACTGAATGTGAAAGACTTCTGGTGGGCAGGGGGAGAGGTCTTCAGGCCTGTGTGTGACCAACACAGGCCTTGCAGAGCCCGCGCAGTGGCTCAGATGCAGGGCAGCGGGCGTCTCCTGGGGCACGGTGGGCCAGGCAGCCAGGGCTCACGGCAGCAGCCTGCCTTCGCTGTGGGGCATGCCCTCCTCCCTCACCACCTGTGACTGGATTTTGCCCTTTTACTTTTTAATTTGATCTGAATTGTTTAAAAAAAAAATAGTTGTCAGTTTTATTAAGACAGGAAAAATTTAAACCTATTTTTATGACTTGAAACTTTTCAAGAGATGAAACACTGGACGTTTGTAACAAGTGTATTTATTAATTCTCAGCACTGGCACGCCACGGACTAGGATACAATAAATTAAAGTGTTGCTTTGTACCTGGCTCTCCCGTCTTCTGCGGCGCTCTAGCCGGGCTCTGGCCTGCCGGCATGGGGGCCGGTGTGGGGGACAGGCCCTCCTCAGGGCCTGGGATTTTGTTTTCTGACTGGACAGCACTTGCAGAGCCTCACCCCCAGCTCTTTTTGCTCCCATTATCTTTCCATTATTGTGCCATCTGCCTTTGGACCGCGAGCCTACCTCTCTCTCAGGTAGCTGAGATGATGAATGTGTGCCAGCAAGCCATTCTTTGAAATAAGGTTCTGCTTTGCTTTTTCTTTTTGCCTAGTGGGCTTTGAACTACAATCCTCCCACAAGCAGATTATAGACATGACCCACCACACCCGAAATGGGACTCTGGAACCAGAAATGTTTACCAGTCGTAGTTTAGTCCCGGCCCTCCAGCACCAGCTGCTGTCCCGGCTGGTTCCTCCTGCGCGCTGCTAGCTCCCTCACCCTCCATTCCCTCTGCAGACGTGGCTTCCTGATGATAATCTTCCCATGACTCTTCCCTCACCTCCTCTCCTAAGCCAATCCGGGGAACGTCTTCCACTCCAAATAGAATTTTACAATGCGGCTCTGCTTTAAACTTCTCTCTACTAGACGCCAGTCAGCTGGCCTCGAGAGCGCGTGAGGGCCCCTCCCGGTGCGGGAGCTCCGGGCACCGAGCCATCCATCAGCAATCTGAGTTGAGGCTGGCCTCATCTTACGCAGCAAACGCCCAAGTGAAGTCCTGCCATAGCCCCGAGCCCGTGAGCAGGTGGAGCAGCCAAGCCCTCCGCCATGCTGCCGTGGGTGTGCGGACTTCCCTGTGCACCTGACCCTGGGTCCGAGCAGGTGGAGACTGACAGGAACACCCGCGCCTCCGCTCACCCTCCTGGGTTCCCGCACTCTAATTCCCAGGGACCCCTTGCTATGCTTGCTTTGTCCAGAAAGATGGTTCTCCGTCCCAGAGCCCCACACCAATGCCTACTTTCACCCTTGGGAAATACTGAGGCCACTGTTGGGGGGGACACAGTGGGGTTCCGCTTCCTCAGCCTCCATAGGAAAGTAGCCCACGCCCGCCCCTGCCGAAGGTTGCTTCCGGTGTTGCTGCCTCTGTCCCGCTGGAGAGCGTGACCGAACACGGCCAGCAGCCCACAGCAGCGCACTGCGAGGCCGAGCGCGGCCTCCCCGGGAGGAGCTGCGGGAGCCCGGCGGGGGCCTGCTCCGGCGAACCTGGCCCTGACACAGTGGCCACGCTCCTTCTTCTAGACAGCTTTATTTGCTGCTGCCTGAGCCCGCAGCCGCACAGACCCACGCGTGCCCACGGGGCCGACCCCGGGGCTGTGGCACAGGCGCTGTAGGAGCCGGGTCCTCAGGACAGACCTGCTGGCTGGCCAGCCCGGTCCTTCGGCGTCACTGCGCAGGGCCAGCCGGGCCCCGGGGAGCAGGCAGCGCCCAACTCACCCATCGCCCACCAGCCTCCCCGCCGGCTGCCGGCCCTGGGCTCCGGCCTCTGCCTCCCTGAGCGGTTCAGCCTCGGTCAGGGTGCGAGATGCGGGCCCTCGGGGACCGCGCTGGCTCTGCTCCTGCCCTTGTGCAGCGTGTAGGCGGACGGCCCCAGCCGGAGGATCTTCCCGCTTCCCAGACACTCGTCCCCTTTGTAGAACACGGCGAACTGGAAGAGAGGCCTCGCTGTGGGAGGGACGCAGCGCCACGGCCCGGGTCCCCGCCACGCCCGCGGCTCCCCACTCACCTGCCCCGGTGCCAGGGCCCGCACGGCCGTCACAGCTGTCACCCACACGGTGCCATCCTGATTGAGGGTCAGTACACAGGGCACTGCGGGGAGACAGGCTTGGAGCAGGCGTGGCCCCGCCTCACTGGCTGCCCTCAACCGTGGCTCGGGGGCGGGGCGGCAGCTGCCCAGGGCCAGGGCCTCTGTGAGGAGCCTCCGAGGGGCAGGACTAGGGGCCAGGGCAGCTCAGCACCACCCCGGCCGTGGGCATGGCAGGACTGCCACCTAGCCCCGCACACCTGTACCTCCTCCAGGCTGGGTTCCCGTGCCTCTCCCAGCACCCAGAGAGGGCACTGCCCTCTGGCAGGCACAGAACAATACAAAGGCTATATGATCTCCACTTATGGAATACTTTCCTGTCTGAGAAGCTCCTCTTTCAGGCTGAAATCTGACCCCAGGGCCCAGCTCCAATGGCCCCATGCCCAGTTACCTAGTGCCATCTGGTGGCGGAATCGGAAGTGGCACTCCATCATCTTGTCCCGGATCAGGGCGGCGGGAGGCTCCTCGGCGATCCAGTGCACGCGGCCCGTGCGAAGCAGGTCCCTGTACAGGGCAGGGTGGTCGGTCCTGGGGGCCTGCGAAATGCAGAGCGCGAGGTGGGCAGGCCATCTGGGACCCTCCCCCAAGCTCACCATGCCGAGTGCAGCAGTGGCGGTCCGGTCCGCACAGCAAAGGGGCACCGACGGCTGGCACTGGACTCAGCCAGCCCAAGGCCATCTCACCCCTGGTGTGCGGATGAGGCCAAGTGACAGGAGCCTGGCCCACACTCTCCACGGCCGTCTGAGGCCGCAGGCTTCTGCTCCTGGGGCTGAGGGCCGGCCTCAGCACTGGCCACTTCTCAGAAGGGCCGGGAGCCCACCAGGTCCAAACGGTCAGGAGAGGCGGGACCGGCCGCCCTGCCGCCGCCCCTGTGCTCACAGCAAAAGCTGGCTGCGGTGGCGCCTCTGATGAGCAAAGCTCCCGGAGCGGAGCCAGGAGCATGGGAGCCCAGGGGCTTGGGGTGGCGAGCCGCAGCACTGAGCACTCAGAGCCTAGGTCAGCAGGTAACGTCTGCTGACTCCAAGAGGTCCCCAGCACTGGCCACCCCAAGAGATACCAGCCCCGCTTGCCGGGGCAAGCCCTTAGCCTCAGCATGCCTGAGACCAGTCCGGGCTTGGGGACTGCCAGGGCGGGGCAGGCCGTGCACTAGTGCACAGAGGATCACTCCTACCCCCCCATCAAGACTCCCAACCCCTCCGCCACCGCCACCTCCCGAGCCGGCCTTGCAGGTGCACGCAGCGCCCGTGTGGCTGCACCTGGCTTGGTCCTGGTCGGCCAGCCTACTGGCCCCAGCGGGAACCCTAGCTCTCCTCCACACGAGCTGGCTGTGCTGGGACCACGAGCAGCTTCTCGGGAGACCTTCACCAGTTTCCCACTGCTCTGCATCTCCCCAGTAAAACCCCAGCATTTCTAGGCACTCACAGGATGGGTGGATGTGCAGCATACAGTGAGAGCCTACTGCACTTGAACAAAACCCTTCGGCGACATCAGGCCAACCCCAGGAGCCCTGGCATCCCATGCACGCCACCCACTCAGGGGCCTTGGGCCAGGAGCTCCCCCACCCTCCGGGCCTGCACCTTGCATGACGGCCAGCCTCACCCACTCACCACAAGCACGTCACCCTTGGCACTGTCCTTCTCCACCACAAACCAGGGCTCTCGCATGCCGCTGATCTTTGCTCTCTGGCCCAATGTATACAGGAACCAACCTGTGAAAGTTTGCTTTGAGGACCAGGGATGAGGTCCACATGAATACCCAAAAAGCAGAGACTGCAGAGCCTGAGAGCGCCCACCACGATCCACGCTGTGCCAGGATCCGAAGCTGGCCTGGACACACACCAGTGACTACTGCATTTGGCCCAAGGGGCCAGTCAGCTCCTTCAGAGTGTGGCTGAACCAGGGTGAAAACACGGCTCACCCTGCTCAACCCCGGTGTGGCAGGGTCTTTTTTTTTTGGGGGGGGGGGGGGGCGTGCCAAATGCCCGCTGTCATGCATACCCCTTGCATCCAGGCTGATGTCAGGGTAACCGGTTTGTCCCCTCCAACTCCAAGACCCCCAAGATGGCGTGTGCACTGACAGGCACCACCCAGGATTCACTGTGCTCTGGGGACTTCCACCACAGTCCTTCAGCTGCCTGCTGCTGGAGAAGGCAGCTCTATGGCCAGAGAGGCTGCCACTGCCCTGATCTCTCCAGGGCTGGCAGAGCTCCAGAGAGCACTGCGCTGGCCTCGTCCCAGTACCCAGTCTTGGATCTGGTCTGGACGTCACTCCCCAAAGGCTCACCCCGTTCCATCCTGCCCACGCCCAGCGCAGTGCGGGTTCCGTGGCCCTGCTCGACAACTGTCTGCAGCTGCTGAGCAGCGGCCAGCATGGCGCTCTGTGGAGGACCTGCCCTGCCCGTCCGCGTGGTCCTCCCTCGTCCAGCTGGAGCCGGCCTAGCACCATCACCATCATCGGGGTAGCCTTCTACAATTCACAACTTACTTGCCCAGCAGGAAAAGCACTCTGCTCCCAGGGACTTCACACACACACCCAGAGGGACATGGCCCCTGGCACACACAAGGCACTAGTCAGGCTCACCGCCAGTGCCCTGAGCCAGACGCCTCTGTCCCTAGGCTGACTGCCCAGAGCACACCCAGGACGCACACAAGGGCTGAAGCGGAAAGCGCCCAGAGGCCGCACCTCACCTTTGTGTGTTCCCAGAACTTTATTGTCTTCGACAGAAACAAACTTCCCAGGTCGCGGCTGCAAATACTGAAGACAAAGCTCCATTACTGATGGAGCCCAGGTCTGGGGTGGACACGAGGTCCATGTGGTCAGAATACTTACCTGAAGGATGAAGTGCTCGAAATTCCTCTTGCCAACAAAACAGATGCCCATGCTCTGAAAGGAGAGGAAGCACAGCTGCGCTGAGCGATGGCAGGCCCGCGGCCCGCAGCGCCACGGGCGCCACAGACAGAGCCCCAGGGGCAGGCCCGCAGCGCCACGGGGCGCCGGGCCCTGCTGCCTCCTCCAGCGCCTGCACACGCCAGGTACAGCAACAGACAGAGCTGCAGGGGCAGGCCCGAGGCCTGAGGCGCCCCCTCCTCCAGCGCCCGCACACGCCAGGTACAGCCACAGACAGAGCTCCAGGGGCAGAGCTGGAGGCACGGCTCACGGGGTAGAGTGCCAGCTGTGTGGGTACAATGCCCTGGCTTTAAGCCCCAGTATTAGCACAAAACTAAGAGAACTCTAGGAGCTAAGGAATGCACGTAGTCCCGGCTCCCCTGGGGTTGGGTCATTCAGGCGCCCGCAAGGCCTGGTTCTGCGTTGTTGAATACCTCATGAGCGGCTCAGGAGTGGCAATGACACCGTCAGGGACGGCCTGAGCGGGGGAGGGAGCACAAGGCAAAGCCAGGAGGGGGCAGGAAAGGCGCTGGCCATTCCCTGCACTGAAGCAGCAGGAAGGTCTTCCCGTGGCTGCTGGGGTGAGCGTCTTCACCCGTCGCCCTCTGGTTGTGTACCCTCCAGAGTACGGGCACGGGGTGGGAGCTGCAGCTCCTGCTGGAACCCGAACCCTGACGATGCGGGGCGGGAGGAGTGTTTCTGAAGGACGCCTTGCTGATCGTGGCATGGTCAGGCCTCATTCCAGGAAGACGGATGGAAGCTGCTGGGAGCCGTGCCCAGGGCTGCCAGCCTGAGGACCTGCGCCTCGCCTCACTCCAAGGCGCCCTAACCCGACAACACATCCTCTTCCCTCCATGCCAAGTCTCTGGGCTGTGACCTCGTGCCACCTCACCCCTTGTTTAGACCTCAGGTTAAAGGTCACTTTCTCTCCCAGGACCCTGGCACTTCTCCATATGTGTGTACAAAGTATGTAAGGCTCCAGCATGCATCCACTCCCATCCTAAAGGTAAGCTCCGCAGGAGGGGTGCGCTGTCTGGGGGTCTGTAGGAGGGGTGCGCTATCTGGGGGTCTGTAGGATTGGTGTGCTGTCTGGGGGTCTGTAGGAGGGGTGCGCTGTCTGGGGTCTGTAGGAGGGGTGTGCTGTCTGGGGGTCTGTAGGATTGGTGTGCTGTCTGGGGGTCTGTAGGAGGGGTGTGCTGTCTGGGGGTCTGTAGGATTGGTGTGCTGTCTGGGGGTCTGTAGGATTGGTGTGCTGTCTGGGGTCTGTAGGATTGGTGCACTGTCTGGGGGTCTGTAGGATTGATGTGCTGTCTGGGGTCTGTAGGATTGGTGTGCTGTCTGGGGTCTGTAGGAGGGGTGTGCTGTCTGGGGTCTGTAGGAGGGCTGTGCTGTCTGGAGTCTGTAGGATTGGTGTGCTGTCTGGGGGTCTGTAGGATTGGTGTGCTGTCTGGGGGTCTGTAGGATTGGTGTGCTGTCTGGGGGTCTGTAGGATTGGTGTGCTGTCTGGAGGTCTGTAGGAGGGCTGTGCTATCTGGGGGTCTGTAGGATTGGTGTGCTGTCTGGGGGTCTGTAGGATTGGTGTGCTGTCTGGGGTCTGAAGGAGTGGTGTGCTGTCTGGGGGTCTGTAGGATTGGTGTGCTGTCTGGGGTCTGTAGAAGGGGTGTGCTATCTGGGGGTCTGTAGGATTGGTTGTGCTGTCTGGGGGTCTGTAGGATTGGTGTGCTGTCTGGGGTCTGTAGAAGGGGTGTGCTATCTGGGGGTCTGGATTGGTGTGCTGTCTGGGGTCTGTAGGAGGGGTGTGCTGTCTGTGGGTCTGTAGGAGGGGTGTGCTGTCTGGAGGGTCTGTAGGAGGGGTGTGCTGGCTGGGTTCTGTAGGATTGGTGTGCTGCCTGGGGGTCTGTAGGAGGAGTGTGCTGTCTGGGGATTGTAGGATTGGTGTGCTGTCTGGGGTCTGTAGGATTGATGTGCTATCTGAGGGTCTGTAGGACTGGTGTGCTGTCTGGGGGTCTGTAGGATTGATGTGCTGTCTGGGGGTCTGTAGGTGGGGTGTGCTGTCTGGGGGTCTGTAGGATTGGTGTGCTGTCTGGGGTCTGTAGGAGGGGTGTGCTGTCTGGGGTCTGTAGGAGGGCTGTGCTATCTGGAGTCTGTAGGATTGGTGTGCTGTCTGGGGGTCTGTAGGATTGGTGTGCTGTCTGGGGGTCTGTAGGATTGGTGTGCTGTCTGGGGGTCTGTAGGATTGGTGTGCTGTCTGGGGGTCTGTAGGAGGGCTGTGCTATCTGGGGGTCTGTAGGATTGGTGTGCTGTCTGGGGGTCTGTAGGATTGGTGTGCTGTCTGGGGTCTGTAGGAGTGGTGTGCTGTCTGGGGGTCTGTAGGATTGGTGTGCTGTCTGGGGTCTGTAGAAGGGGTGTGCTATCTGGGGGTCTGTAGGATTGGTGTGCTGTCTGGGGTCTGTAGGAGGGGTGTGCTGTCTGGGGGTCTGTAGGATTGGTGTGCTGTCTGGGGGTCTGTAGGATTGGTGTGCTGTCTGGGGGTCTGTACGAGGGCTGTGCTATCTGGGGGTCTGTAGGATTGGTGTGCTGTCTGGGGGTCTGTAGGATTGGTGTGCTGTCTGGGAGTCTGTAGGATGGGTGTGCTGTCTGGGGGTCTGTACGAGGGGTGTGCTGTCTGGGGGTCTGTAGGAGGGGTGTGCTATCTGGGGGTCTGTAGGATTGGTGTGCTGTCTGGGGGTCTGTAGGATTGGTGTGCTGTCTGGGGGTCTGTAGGAGGGCTGTGCTATCTGGGGGTCTGTAGGATTGGTGTGCTGTCTGGGGGTCTGTAGGATTGGTGTGCTGTCTGGGGTCTGTAGGAGTGGTGTGCTGTCTGGGGTCTGTCGGTGGGGTGTGCTGTCTGGGGGTCTGTAGGATTGGTATGCTGTCTGGGGGTCTGTAGGATTAGTGTGCTGTCTGGGGTCTGTAGGAGGGGTGTGCTGTCTGGGGTCTGTAGAAGGGGTGTGCTATCTGGGGGTCTGTAGGATTGGTGTGCTGTCTGGGGTCTGTAGAAGGGGTGTGCTATCTGGGGGTCTGTAGAAGAGGTGTGCTTTCTGGGGGTCTGTAGGATTGGTGTGCTGTCTGGGGTCTGTAGGAGGGGTGTGCTGTCTGTGGGTCTGTAGGAGGGGTGTGCTGTCTGGAGGGTCTGTAGGAGGGATGTGCTGGCTGGGTTCTGTAGGATTGATGTGCTGCCTGGGGGTCTGTAGGAGGAGTGTGCTGTCTGGGGATTGTAGGATTGGTGTGCTGTCTGGGGTCTGTAGGATTGATGTGCTATCTGAGGGTCTGTAGGACTGGTGTGCTGTCTGGGGGTCTGTAGGATTGATGTGCTGTCTGGGGGTCTGTAGGTGGGGTGTGCTGTCTGGGGGTCTGTAGGATTGGTGTGCTGTCTGGGGGTCTGTAGGATTGGTGTGCTGTCTGGGGGTCTGTAGGATTGGTGTGCTGTCTGGGGGTCTGTAGGATTGGTGTGCTGTCTGGGGGTCTGTAGGATTGGTGTGCTATCTGGGGGTCTGTAGGAGGGGTGTGCTGTCTGGGGTCTGTAGGATTGATGTGCTGTCTGGGGGTCTGTACGAGGGGTATGCTGTCTGGGGGTCTATAGTAGGGGTGTGCTGTCTGGGCCCGGGGGTCTGCAGGGTATGCTGGAAATCTGAGTGCAGACAGCTACCAAGCTGCCCCCAGGTCAGCTAGTGAGGCTGCTGGAGAGCTCCTGCCACACTCGGCATGGGAGCAAGGAGGCAAGCCTCGGCCTCAGCCAAATCCCCGTCAGCAGGCCTCTGCCTTGACGGTGGCCAGTCCTGGGAAGGGACCACACAGGCTGGCTTCGCCCTGTGCCAAGGTGGCAAAAGCGTGCACAAACCATGGGCAAACTGCTTCCTCTCACCTCCTTCTTCTGAAGCACATGATGCAGTCTATTTTCAGCTGCTATTTTCTTGACAAAACTTTTTGTCAGTCCCCCCAGAGGGAAGATGGTTCTTCTCAGGGCATCCTGGGAGACCTGGCTGAGAAAGAAGGTCTGGTCTTTAAAGCTGTCAGCGGCTTGGAGTAGTTTTACAGCTGCCAGGAGTAAAAAACAAAAAATGTTGCCTTTAGTAACACCTTCTGTTTACTTGGTCACCTGCCTGTCACTAGCTGACAACTGGGAAAAACCAGTGGAGATGCTCACCCCTTGCTCATCTACCTCAGAAAAATACAGCAAGGTCACTGGTTCTCAGACATTCAAAGGTGAAATACCACCTGAAGCAATGAAGGAAACTGCCTGGAGTCCACTGGCGCCTGCCAGATGCTGCTCTAACACTGTAATGAAAGGAAGGAAGCAGCTACGCTAAGCTGTGAACAACTACGGGCTTTAAGCGTCTGAGCCACTGGTTCTGTGGAGGAGGACCAGAGCTTCCTAGCTGGGATCTGTTGGGTTCCAGGCGCCCGATTCCAGGCTGGTGGAACTGACCAGGACGCCAGCGTTTCAGCTTTTCACCCTTGCTCACATCAGTGTTAGAGATGCCACAGGCCATGCGCAGAGCACGCCACGAGAGGCAGGCATCACAGTGGTGGGCCCGTGGGTGCACAGTGGCCCTGGAGCGCTGCCCCGTGCTGGCTCTCATGCAAGTCCCATTTTACTGACAAGAACTGCAGGCAGGAAGCCCACAATGCTGCAGAGCCGCACACGGGATGAGTTGAGTCAGCAGCACTATTTCAAGATTAGCTCTGTGAAACAGTGTTGGATGCAGAAATACCTCCTAACGTCGCAGGTATCATATGTTTTCTTCTAGTTCTGACTTATTTTTAAACAAATTAAAAATCTGAGTTAGTTTGTAGCTTGTAGTCCTAGCTACTCAGGAGGCTGAGATCTGAGGATCATGGTTTGAAGCCAACCTGCGCAGGGAAGTGTTCTACTCTTCTCCCCAGAAAGCCAGAAGTGGGGCTGGGAATGTGGCCTAGGGTAGAGAGCTACGCTAAGCTGTAATGAAAGGAAGGAAGCGGCTACGCTAAGCTGTGACAGCAGGAAGGAAGCGGCTACGCTAAGCTGTAATGAAAGGAAGGAAGCAGCTACGCTAAGCTGTAATGAAAGGAAGGAAGCGGCTACGCTAAGCTGTGACGGCAGGCCCGACACCAGGCCCACTGGTACATGGGAACCTGAGCACGCCTCCGCTTCGTCCATCCATTTGCTCTCCAGGCCATGGTGGTGGTCACAGGGCCAGGCCCACAGCTACCGCCAACCAGGGGCCAGGCCTCCACCCTGCCCTGCCCAATCTCTCAGCCACGGCCACTAAATAAGCAAACAGAGCCATGGTGTGCCCCACACAGCACAGACACCGCCACGCCGCCGGCCCTGCACTCCACACCAACCCAGCCACGCACCAGTGCGACGTCCTAGGCAAGGGGAGTATCTACTCAGGATGGGGACACCCCATCAGCTCCAGCACCTCAAATCCTTGCTGTCGGCGAGTCCCATAGAGGGGCCCCCAGGTACAGGGCTGTGCACCTGGTTCTAAGCCAGGTCCTGGACACAGCAAAAGGGGCCAGAAGGGGCTCAGAGACGGCGGCCACGACCCCTTCCACCAACGGGACAGTCTGCAGGGGCTGCTTGAGCACTTCCCTTGTGCAGACGGCAGAGAAGCCAAGATGGCCCCTGTGCTGGGCACCAACATCACTGGCGCCTGCTCACAGGGCTTGTGGTGCCGCAGAGGGTATTCAGGGAGCCTGGCACAGCAGGGAGAGCAGGTCAGGGTGAGCTCCACCCCTTGGCACCCAGGCCCGCGGCACCCTGCTCCTGCCAGGGTGTAGCCTGCTAGGCAGCTGCAGGTGGGCCATGCGCGGGGTCTGCCGGGCCCGTGGCCCATGCTGTGGCGTGGAGCCTGCGGACCTCCGTGCATGTGTGCCCCAGGCCAGGCACACTGCAGCCTCCCGCTGCCTGACACTCACGCCTCGCCAGAAAGGCGAACCCTCACCTTTTGGCATTTATAGGCAAGTCTGTGCCTAGTCATGGCATGAAGCCACCGCACTGCTAGCTAGCCTGCGCTGTGTCACACCAAATCTCAAGCCTCAAAAACTAAGCCTACAGCACCCCCATTACTGCCCAATATGTCCTCGGATGTTTCTGGGTATTAACATTACCAACAGACGACAACGGCCCTAGACATGATTCTTGATTTTACCCAACCACGCAGCTGCTCTGACACCATCCAGGGGCACACTCGCCCGCCCCTCTCCCTCCCCTCCCCTGGCCCTCCCTCTCCCAGTCTCGAACTCAAGGCCTTGTGCTTGCTGAGTAGAACCATTCTTCCAGGTCATTTTTGATTTAGGTTTTTTTGTTTTTCCTGAATAGGGTTCTATATTTTGCCCTGGGTGAGGCGTGGGCTGTGATCCTCTCAGCCTGAGTAGCTGGGATGACAGGTGCATGTATTTGTTAACTTATTGAATTTTTGGCCTGAGCTGGCCTCAAACTACCCTCCGCCCGCTCTCTGCCTGTGGAGAAGCTGGCACTGCAGTCGTGAGCCATGGTGCCCAGAGGGGCACCTTTCTGTGTCCACCCACAGGCCCTCAAGGAAAGAGCCCCACTGGTAACTGCTCCTTTGCAAACATGACTCAAACCACTGGCGAGCTTGGAGCGCCCAGGCAGAGGGAGCGTGGCGTGCGCGCTCGGACCCACAATGTCTTTCTTCCACATATTTCAATGTGACCTGAGCACTTGAACTTACCATTTCTCACTTCAAATCGATTCCTGAAAAGCCCTTGTGGTCTCTTAATGTGCTTCTGCTCAAAGACTTCCTCATCTTCCAGTGAAGTCCTGGCATAGTGACCCGTGGCAACGGCATCTGCTCCTGTGGGATTAAACGTCCAAGGACGCCATGTGAGACTCCACAAGAGCCGAGGCCGTGGGGCACTGCAGAGCAGCCTGACAGGGAAAGCCACGCACGGACGTGCGCGTGTGCGTCCACACCCTCCAACAGCAAACCCTGGGGACAGAGGCCACATTACGCCTGAGGCAAACCACCACAGCCATTCGTTTAAGGGCAGACGAAACCTTGCTACAAAGTTTTAGTACATCTTTTAAGAGCCTTTTAAACGTCACTATCTACCTACTCAGTCATTCTAGCTTAATAATCAGATGTGCAGATTTATTTTGCTGGTCCTGGGGCTTGAACTCACGGTTTGGGCACTGCCCAAGCTTCTTTTCTGGCTTTTTCTGTGATTGGAGATAAGAGTTTCACGGACTTTCCTGGCTTCGAACCATGATCCTCAGATCCCAGCCTCCTGAGTAGCTAATAATAGGCATGAGCCACCAAGGCCCAGCTTAATTGTGTTTTTCACATGCCTTTTTTTAAAAAGTGTACACGGGGGCTGGGAAGGTGGCTCAGTGGTAGAGCACTTGCCTTGCATATATGAGGCCCTGGGTTCGATTCCTCAGCACCACATAAGCAAAAAGAAAAAAAGCCGGAAGTGGTGCTGTGGCTCAAGTGGTAGAGCGCTAGCCTTGAGCTGAAGAGCTGAGGGACAGCGCCCAGGCCCAGAGTTCAGGCCCCACGACCGGACCCCCCCCCAAAAAAAAAAAAAGTGTGCGCAGTTAACTTACTGCTGATTTAAAGTTACAATCTAGTTAAAGCTACAATCTAAGCGTCCTCCTCCTCCTAGGGCACTGTCACTTCTCAGCCCTGTGGCTAGCGACCCCAAAGCACCTCTCCTCAAAATCGCCTGAGTGATGACACTGTCTGTGCCACACGGACAGCCCCTCCTCCACTTCATCAGTAAGTTCTTCCTCAACCAATCAATGTTTCCTTCTTGAAGAGGAAACTTCACAAGTTTTAGCTTCTGACTGTGTGAAGATCTGAGTTTTTCCAAACAAAAGCGTTTCTCACCGAGATTATCCACGGCGTAATGATAGAAGCAGCTGAACTTGATGTGCTTGTTGCACATTATGTCGGGGTTGGGTGTTCTTCCTTTTTCATACTCATTCAGAAAATCACTGGGATAAGAGAAATAGACTTTTTAGTTCTTTCTGGTGTGGTGGGGAGAGGAGCAGTAATGGGATTTGAACTAAGCCTCATGTTTATACTCTACCACTTGAACCATAGCCCCAGAACTTTTTTGCTTTTATTTTCCACAAAGAACTTCATTTTTGCTAACTCCAGACTTTGATTCTACCTCAACTTCTCTCAAAGCTGGGATTACAGGTGTACCTCACCATGCCTAGTTGATTTTCTAGTTCTAAGTATGAAGCAAACATCAGAAATTAAATCAGCTCAATTATTTGTTTAATGTACATTCTTTTTTGTGCCAGTTTGGGGCTTGAACTCAAGGCCTGTGCACTGTCCCTGAGCTTTTGTGCTCAAGGCTACTGTTCTACCACTTTGAGCCAAAACACCATTTCCAGCTTTTTGTTAGTTCACTGGAGATAAGAGTCTCATGGACTTTCCTGTCTGGACTGGCTTTCACCATCATCCTCAGATCCTCAGATCTCCGCCTCCTGAGTAGCTAGGCTTACAGACATGAGCCATGATGCCCAGCTGGAATTTCTTCTTGCCTTACCAAAACTTCTGCAACACTGATGAGCTCCAGTACCCAGCCATTACCCCTATTTTTGTCAAGCATCTGCTTAGAGCTGAGGGCCCATGCCAGAGGCTGAGATAACTAAGCAGCCTGCACAAAGAACGAGGTGGGTGCTGTGGCTCCGGCAGCACTGCCTTCCCGGGCTGGCAGGATGTGAGCATAAGAGGCGGGCACGCACGCCTGCTCCCCACAGCTTCTCAACACAAGAGGCCCTCGGGAGGGGAGACGGACCTGGGTCACAAAGGAGACAAACACCGAAGTCGCAACGCAGGCCTCCGTGAAAGGTCTACAAAGCCAGCCACAGACCCAGTTTCTAAGCAAGCACGCCACATGGAGGAGCGGAGTTCTGTTCTGACTGGACATGGGAGAGGTCACTACCACAAGCAAGCCTGGCGAGAATTTCAGTCTTAGGATTCACTCCAAGCCTATTCTAGGAATTTAAAAAAAAATCAGTACATTTTGGTATGTGTGACTATTTTCTCATTTGAAGCTTTCTGATGAGGACTTACAAAGATAATGATAGCCAAGATGCACCGTGAGAGCAGGGTAGGTCTGTCCCCATCACGCTCCAGATCTGCAAGAACACGCCATGCACTGCTTCACCTGGTGAAGGCAGCAGGCTGTCTGCTGGACAGCCCCAAAGGAAATGTAACAATTCCCAGCTCTGTGTGTGGCCACGGCCCAGTAAACTCCCTCCACCACAGGCTCTGAGCCATACGTGAAAAAGAGATGAATGCTTAACCAGGTCAGAGTGTGATATGTGTGGTTAGCTACTTCCAGAACACAAGATGGGAATGTGTACCAGAGGGCATTAGCAGACACTATGGAGGAGCAGCCCGGCCTGATCCTCCAGGAGAAAGAGGAGGAACCCTTCTCACCTGGGCGAGGGAGATGCCAATTAGGAGAATAGAATACTTGGGCTGTAAGTATGGCTCAAATGGTAGAGTGCCTATCTAGCAAGCTAAAAGCACTGAGTTCAAACCCCAGTACTGCCCAGGGTAAAGAGAAAAAAAAACAAAACAAAGGAACTTGAACTGTCTGAGGCCAAGGGGGTCTTAAACAAGGGGCTCTTTTTCCCCCAGAAGGAAATTTCTGGGCTAGAGAGCCCTCCCTGAGAACACCTGAACTCAGCTGGAGGAGCACGCCGAGCCACATCCATGAGCAGCCAGGGCCAAGCAAAAGGCACGATGGACCACAGCTTGCCCGAGCCCCAGGACAGGGCTGTGACCACAAAGCTGCGGACCCTCACAGCACCACGGCCTTTCAGTCCCTCATGAGCAGCGCTCATGGGGGCATCCGGGAACGTGGAGAAAGGATGCGGTGGCACACACTGGCCGGGAAGCGGGGTTTTCTCCCAGCTCTACTCATCTCCTCTACCACCTCTGCCTCTCCTCTTCCTCCTCCACACTGCCTTGCACCCTACGTGAGTGTCTTCTCTCCTCCTGGGCCATTTCACACAAGCCCTCCTTCGGGTCAGTGCAGACACCTCCTGTGCACTCCACGCTGGTCCACTTCCTCTCACCAGAGGCATGCCCACCCACACCAGCCCCCCACACGCAGGCCCCACAGGATCCCCACAGCAAGGTGCACACACCTCTTGGTTCCCTAGCATGCAGTACACTCAGTGATCACGGTGGGGACGGCAGTAGACTGTATCAAAGTTCTTCTTGACTCTTATTTTGAAAAGGCATGGGGCAGTGTACTGCAACTCTATCTCCGTGCCTCTCAACTACTGACACACACGGCACCCACGTGATTCGGAAAGGCAGAGACTTCTTGTAGAGGCAAAGCGGCAGGGGAGTGCCGAGTGACACGGCACTCAGGCACTGAAGCTGTCACACCCAAGCACCACCGCCAAGAGGCCCACCAGGCTGCGGGCCGGCTCCTCTGGCTGTGAGGATCCTTGAAAGGAGAGCACGCAGCACACCGGAGCCCCCTGTGCACTGCCCCCCTCACCCCCCCAACCCACCTGAACACCTCATTCCAGTACTCCTTCACGTAGGACACTTGGTGGAAAGGGATGTCGAGGATCTGGCAGACCCGGTAGGCATCCTCGCAGTCTCTGTCGGCCGTGCAGACGCCATGCTCATCCAGCGAGTCCCAGTTCTTCATAAACACCCCCGTCACCTGGTAACCTGGGGGAGGAGAGCGGATCACAGGATGCCGAGCTTCCCGCCACACCACTCCACAGCGCCGCACCACACCGCATGCCACACCACGTGCCGCACCACCACGCCCAGGAGCTGCTCCAAGGCCCCCAGAGCCTTGCACAGCACACGTCCCATCATGCAGGGCCCCCAAAGGGGGCAGGGGATTTTTTTCTTTTTTATGTCTCTACCTATGCATCTTCAAGTTCGTTAGCCTGCAGGAGGAACTGAGCCAATGATTCAAAGATCAGCAGCAAATGAAAACACTACCACTCAGTTACCAAGAGCCTGAATTCATTTCAAAAGTTATGTTCTGCTACCAAGACTCAGAAGTTATCAGATCAAAGACAATTACAGGCCAGGCGTTGGTGGCTCACACTGTAATCCTAACTACTCAGGAGGCTGAGATCTGAAGATCACAGTTCAAAGCCAGCCCGGGCAGGAAAGTCCGTGAAACTCTTATCTCCAATAAACCACCAGAAAACTGGAAGTGGCGCTGTAGCTCAAGTGGTAGAGCGCTCGCCTTGAGCTCAAGAGCTGAGGGACAGCGCTCAGGCCCAGACCGACAAAGAAAGAAAGAAAAAAAAAAGACAATTACAGTTTTGTGTATTTTATCTGGCGCAGGAGCAACTCAGTGATGAGTGCTTGCTTAGCATGGGTGAGGCTCTGGCACCAAAACCAATCCCCAGCACCAAAACATAAATTTTGGATATCCCTTACTATAAAGGCTCTACCACTGCATATTTTATAATGCATCTTTTCCCTTTCCCATTGTGATACAGTACACAGCCACGTACGAGAAAGAACTCTGTGGCCCCCACACCCTCCATTCAAACTACCTGGGTACCAATCCCATATGAACAATGTCTCTTCTACAAAGGAAATATAGAGCACTTGTCCGCTAAGTCTTAAGAGTGCCTCACGAGACAAGGATTTGCCAACAAACTTTGGTCCAAGTGACAATGTCATATTCACAAGGCCATATTGGCCTCAAGCAGGCCCTTACTCCTGTGTCTGGAAGCCCCTGATCCTCCTATTCTAGAACTTACCAAACTGTGCTCAGCTCTTCAGCCAGTCTCCAGCCCTTCCTAGAGCAGGAAGCTCCTCAAGTGTAACTGTGCTTAATTCAAGCCTGTGTCTACATGCTGACAGTCCCCACAACGTCCAAGAAAGAGTTTGTCAAATGAATAAACCCTATATACAGAGGCTTTTAGTTTGCTTGTTTGCTAGTACTGGGGCTTGAACTCAGGACCTTGTGCTCTTGCTTGGCTTTTTTTTGCTCAAGAATGGCATGCTACCACTTGAGCCACACCTCCACTCCCAATACTACTACCACTACTTCTTCTTTCTTCTCCTTCTCTTTTTTGAAGGTATTGAGTTTAAAAACCCCGGAGCCTTGAGCTTGATACCACTGTCTCCAGCTTCTATGCACAGTTATAAGACTCTGCTCTTCCCATACCTCACCTGCCCGACTGTTCTTCACATGAGCCACTGCTGGGGGCACAGACTGTCACTCTGCATGGCTCCTCAACTCCCCACGGGACATTATTTAAAGAGCCTTCAATACCAAATCCAGAGGACAATGCTTGTTTCTGGTATTTCTATCAGCTCTCTCCACAGAGGAAAACCCAAGGAAAGCTACAATATGATCAAGCGGGACAGTGTGGAGGGAGACAGTCTTTCTCAAGAAGGAAAACAGTGTACCTGGAAGAACATGGCTAGTCTACTTCATCTCCTCAAACACCCTCCTTCACAAACCTTCAACCGCTTGGACCTGCCCATCAGTATTATGCTCAAGACCCCAAAATAGTACTCTGTGCCCTGCCCTGCCTGCCTGCCCAGACGCAGCCAGGACCTGGGCCTCTGCACTCCTGCCTGTGCTGCTGACTCTACCTCAGCTCAAAAACCTCCACCTTCAGGACGCTGACTTTGATCCTTTCTCTCTTCCCAAATGATGTAAGACGGAGGCCCGCTGACCTCTGCCCTAGACGCTTGACTACACCTTTCCTAACAGCAGTGGCGGCTGATCTTTACTAACCCTCATTACCCCTGCCTGTGCACTACACAAGGGTGAGACCTTTTGAATCCTACGGCAGCTCCGGGAGTGGATGAGGGCTAGCACGTCGGCAGGTGGCTCACAGCGGGGGCTCTGCGCACAGGGACCCGGCCAGGCCCGGAACACCTGCGAGCACTTTGCGGGAGTCTGTAGCGCAGGCAAGGGAGAGCGCAGAGCGGCTCGGAGTCAACCAGGAGCCGAGGCCCGGCCTCCACGCAGCGGCCTGCACCGGGCGGACAGGCCGAGGCCGGCCGAGGCCCGGGCGGCACCCGCGGGGGTGGGCCCCGCCCTCCGCGGGCGCAGGCCCCGCCCCCTCCCGATCTTTCCCTCGCCCCGCCCCCGGAGCGTAGGCCACGCCCCAGGCCCCAGCCTCGCCACGCCCACGAGGTGGGGGCCTCGCGGGAGTTCGCGCTCGCCCGCACCGACCCCCGGCGGCCTCCGGCGCCGGCTGAGGCCGGGAGAGGAAGCGGCCCGTCCGAGTCCGCGCGGGGCGGAGGCCCGGGGAGTGGACCGCGCCCCTCACCTCTCCGCTTCAGCAGCAGCGCGGCCACGGCGCTGTCCACGCCGCCGGACAGCGCGCACACCACGCGCCGCGCCACCTGCATCGGGCCGCCGCCGCCGCGCCGGAAGTCCCGGAAGTCCCGCCCTCGCCGGCGTGGGCGCTGCGGGCCGGCCGGAAGCGCACTCACGACTCCCTGCGTTCCGCCCCGCCGTCGGGCCCCGCGGTCCTTCCCGCCGCGGCGCGGCTCCGACGCAGCGGCTGCCATTGGGAGCCGTCGAGGCACGACGCGGCTGCCGGCGGAGAACGCACTGGAAGGGGCGCGGGGCGCGGCGCCGGCCCGGGACGCCTGCGGAGGACGGTGTGCGGGCCGGTGCCTGGACCTGGGCGGCCGGGAGCGGCCTGGGGGAGGACCAGCACGCGGGCCCGCTCGGACGGCGGGACGGAGCCGGAGCCCGGCGTGGGCCCGGCGGGCCTCGCCGGCGTGCGGAGGGTGGAGGCCATGAGTGGCCAGGGCCGGGCTGGCCAGGGCCAGCGCCAGCAGCGCACCGAGGACGCCCGCACGTGCCAAGTCCAGGCCTTGTGCGGTTTGGATTTTGTCTTAGGAGGATCCCGGGGACTTGAACCCCGGGCCAGGGTGCTGCCCTCAGCTTTCTCATTCTAGGCTGGGACTCAGCGCAGACCGAACATTTAAATCTTAGTCTCAAAACAGTTCTTACCCCTAGAATGTGCCCAGTACTGTTTTGTTTATTGTTTAAACAGGCAGATAGAACCCTGACTTCATGAAGGGTGTGATGACTGGAAAAACCGAAGGGATGAAATGTCAATACAAGTGCAAATGGGGCTGGGAAGGTGGCTCACTGGTAGAGTGCTTGCCTTGCATACACGAGGCCCTGGGTTCGATTCCTCGGCATCACATATGCAGGAAAAGCCGGAAGTGGCGCTGTGGCTCAAGTGGTAGAAGGCTGGCCTTGAGCTGCAGAGCTGAGGGACAGCGTCCAGGCCCAGAGTTCAAGCCCCACGACTGGCAAAAAAAAAAAGTGCACATGGTTTTAAATCAGGCCAATTACTCCTCCCCCATCCCCCCCTTCACACACAGGTTGGCAATAAAATCATGTTCCTCAAAAGGTTAACGGTGGGCGTACAAGCACCCTGTGGGGGCAGTGGGAATTTAGGATACACAGTGCCGTGCTTGAAGCCTCTCCTTTTTCTAAAGACTACCTGAAAGGCATTGAGTTGTATGTCTCCTTGTCCTATAAGATCTGTAGGTTGCTTCAGAGCAGACAGAAAGCAATTAGCTCGACCCCACTGTGTCCTGCACAAGTCTTTTGGACCTCTTGCCCCGGTGAGGGATGGCTGTTTGGGTGTAGTTCTCGCTCTGCAGTACATATGTTAACTGCTATGCCACTGTCCTGAGTGATCTCTGGCACAGGAGGCTTGGAGGCAGCAGGAAGTAGTCACCATGACCAGCACCGACCAATGTCCTTATAGGGTCTTTCCCAAGGGGGAAAAGTGGGAAATCTGGAATTCATTCCACAAGTATTGAGCCTCCAATATGGGTGAGGCTGCATTCTCCTGGGATTTATGGGTACAGGGCTGTAGCACCTCTACCTTTTTGGGCTTGTCTGGTAGAGAGACCTTAAAAGCTACTTTAAGTAAACATGTCTTGGCTACTTCCCCTCAAGCCTGGCACCAAGCCCTTGCTGTGCAGCCCTGTGCCCTGGCCTGGCTCACCCAGTGCCTTCCCCCCCTCCCGTGGCAGGCTCTCCTGGGGTCTGCAAGGCCCTGCCCAGTGGACAAGGAGCTCTGAAGGACAGCACTGATCCCCACCCCCTCCTGTCGCACTGGTTGGGCAGAGCAGTCCTAGTCACCCTTATCAGTGCTGAAGCTTCTATGGCAATTTCCTCCATCCTCCACCCCAAGGGCCTCCTCTTGGGCTTCCCAGGCCCAACCTCACCACTCAGAGCCACAGAAGCCATGTGACAACAATGAGACTAACCTACTTCTGGCACCCACGGGACCCTTTTCCTTAGAATGGCTTAAGTAGCCGGCTGCCACCCTCCCAGATTAAAAGAGGTTCACCTTCCTGTGACCTTCACCATGTCATTCATCTTGTAGACAGTGTATCGTATTTGTCCTCTTTCAAGTCACAGGCCTCCATCGCTGTTGGCAGAGGAGGACCCCAGGGTGAGTCCCAGCAGACAGCCACTGAGGCCTGGTCACTGGCCTAGCCCCTCCTTAGATCCAGGCCATCCCTTCCTTACTGCCCACACTTCTTCTAGACCCCAGCTGTCCAGAGCAGCCTCTTCCAGGTGCGGTCTGCCACACTAGAACCAGATGGGTCCCCACTAGCTGCAGGTTCCCAGGCCTGCACAGCTGAGGGGCCTGTGCATACAGGGTGGGCAGGACACCTGCACTTACACCAGCTCTTAAAGTCTGAAAACTATAGGTTTTGCATAGCAATTGGAGTGATGAAGACAGATAGGTACTTTTGAAAACCAAGTATGCTTTAATAATTAAATTTAACTTACATCTGGAATACTTAACTTTTTACACAAACTTTAAAATAGCAGCTATTTCACATACAAAAAGCACAAAGCAACATTCCTAACTCCCTACAGAAGAGGGACACCCTCAGGGCCACTGTGCCAATCCCAGGCCCAGCCCATCCTTCTAGCCGCAAAAAGATATTTTCTGGCTTTTCCTCCCCCAACTCCCACATCAAACACAATTATTTTCTAAAAAAAATTTTTTTTTCGGTCAAATGCCGCTTCAGTGAAGAGTATTCTCTACTCAGAACTTGAGGAGTGGAGAATCCATGTTTTCCTTGTCGGCCTCGGGGCTCAGCTGGATCAGTGGGGAGCCCAGGTCAATCAGCTGGAAGAGAGCAGAGGGGCAGGTTAACAGCTTCTCTGGGCTGGCCATCCCACAGCTCCCACTCTGGAGGCTGCAGTGGCCTAGAAGACAGGTGGACCTGGGGCTTAGTTCCAGAAAAACTCAGTAGCCCAGTTCAGGTGCATTTAAGGGAACCTCAACCACTGTGACTAAGAGACTGGGAGGAATAAAGCCTCAGATCCTCACACATGGTACTGCCCCCTAACACCATGAATTTAAGGGAAAGAAGGGTACAGACAGGCCCTGACATCCAGGAGATCCAGGCCTCAGGGGCAGTGACTTCTTTTTCCTTCTTTTGGGAAGTACTAGGGTTTGAACTCAGGGCCTTGCATTTACCAGGCAGGCACTCTACCACTTGGGCCACATACCCAGTTCTTCGAGCTAACGTGGACCATGGTCCTATTTTCACTTCCAGCATAGCTAGACAACGTGCACCCAGCTTTTACCTTCAAGATGGGGTCTCCCAGACTTTTGTCCCGAGTGGCCTCAACTGCAATTCTCCTGATCTCCACATTCCACGCCCCCCCCAATCCTCTGTCCCCCAATAGCTAGGATTTCAGGTGTGAGCCAGCATGCCTAACTGGTGGGTGGCTTCTGAGAAGCTGAGGTTGAGTCATACATGGACTCAAGGGATTAAGAACGCAGGACTACAGCACCCCAGACCCAAGTCAGCATGTATCACCTGCCGCTGTTCGGCTCCCGGGGGCTTTACTGCACCGTTTCTGCCCACATCTGGGGTATTCATCATGAGGTCCATCAGGGGCCTGCTGTGCAGTCCCAGCCCGGCACCCATCTCAGGTGTACTGCAGAAGTTGATGAGGGAGAGGGCGGCTGGGGGTCTGCCTTCCTCAGGAGCAAGGCTGAGCTGATCCAGCCCCACATCGATGAGGGGGAGGGCGGCTGGGGGCCTGCCTTCCTCAGGAGCAGTGCTGAGCTGATCCAGCCCCACATCGATGAGGGGGAGGGCGGCTGGGGGTCTGCCTTCCTCAGGAGTGGTGCTGAGCTGATCCAGCCCCACATCGATGAGGGGGAGGGCGGCTGGGGGCCTGCCTTCCTCAGGAGCAAGGCTGAGCTGATCCAGCCCCACATCGATGAGGGGGAGGGCGGCTGGGGGCCTGCCTTCCTCAGGAGCAGTGCTGAGCTGATCCAGCCCCACATCGATGAGGGGGAGGGCGGCTGGGGGTCTGCCTTCCTCAGGAGTGGTGCTGAGCTGATCCAGCCCCACATCGATGAGAGGAAGGGCGGCTGGGGGTCTGCCTTCCTCAGGAGCGATGCTGAGCTGATCCAGCCCCACGTCGATGAGGGGGAGGGCGGCTGGGGGTCTGCCTTCCTCAGGAGCGGTGCTGAGCTGATCCAGCCCCACGTCGATGAGAGGGAGGGCAGCTGGGGGTCTGCCTTCCTCAGGAGCGGTGCTGAGCTGATCCAGCCCCACATCGATGAGGGGGAGGGCGGCTGGGGGCCTGCCTTCCTCAGGAGCAATGCTGAGCTGATCCAGCCCCACATCGATGAGGGGGAGGGCGGCTGGGGGCCTGCCTTCCTCAGGAGCAGTGCTGAGCTGATCCAGCCCCATGTCAATGAGAGGGAGGGCGGCTGGGGGTCTGCCTTCCTCAGGAGCGGTGCTAAGCTGATCCAGCCCCATGTCAATGAGGATAGCCTAGAAAGGGACATAGTTGGAGGGAGAACCCAACACCCTTGTCAGCCATCATGGAAAGTTGTAGGCCCCTCCTGAGGGAAAGTACCTTTCAGGTAGTGTGGGGCTGCCCTGCCCCCACTTCCTGACCCCCAACCAGCTCCTTAGCCAAACACTTCTGTGGCCCTGGGTCCTGAAGGGTCTAGATCTGCAGGAACTGGTTGCCCAGAGACAGGGTGAGTCATTCTGTGGCCAGTGGGCCTCCGCCTACCTCTCTAGGGTTTGAGCCACTGCAAGGTTTGGCTTCATCCCGAGCCTCTCCTACAGTGGAGCCTTCTGGAGAAAAATCACTTTTCTCAGGAGAAAAATGAAGAGCCTGAGGTATGAAGAATGGAGGTGAAGGGCTCTCACTGGAGGACAGACCGAGGCCCACCTGCGCACAGCTGGCCTTCTGCTGGAGCTCCTGTGCCAGCTCAGTTCTACAAGAGAAGGAAAATGTTACAAAAACGTTACCCTGAGCTCTGGTTGGGGCTGAAGCAAACTTCTGGAAGACCATCCCATCGCAGGAGCTGCAGCTGGTGCCACACACCTGCAAGGGCAGCTCGCTGTAAATACGTCCTCCCTTTCACGCCTGTTTCTTGTGCAAGAGGATCATTTTCCTTTCAACCCCAAATCCTCACCAGCCCGGTTTTACCTTTGCCCACTTCAGCCCCTCTCTTCAGTCACTCAACAGGAAGAGAGGAGCGACCACACACGTCGGGGAACCACCTCTGTCCACTGCTGGGGCGCCTAGAGGCTCTCATGCCTAACCCTGTCTGCTCTGCCTCCCCTAAGACCTCGCCCTTTCCCATCCACAGGAGGTCTAGCCTGAGCCCAGCCAGGCACTGGACGTTCATGCCATAACAGGCTTCCCCAGTGGTGCATCTTTGGTAACCAATAGGCACCAGACAGGCATGCCTACAATACCAATGCAGCCCACAGTACCCAACTCTCAAAACTATTGCTGAGAAGCCAGGCATCAGTGGCTCAAGCCTGTAACCCTAGCTACTCAGGAGGCTGAGATCTAAGGATCATGGTTTGAAGCCAGCCTGAACCGTGAGACTCTCATCTCCAACAAACTACTCTGAAAATGCTGGAAGTAGCATTGTGGCTCAAGTGGTAGGCAAAGAAGTCAGGGACAGTGCCCAGGCCCTGAGTTCAAGTCTAGCCCTAGGATCTGCAAAACAAACAAACAAACAAAAAAAAGCCTATTACTGAGGAAAACACTGAAAGCATCACTATCCATGAATTGGTTAGGAACATCTTATTTTTTGACTCAAAGGTTTCTAACACCTATAAAAATTATTTTTTTTAATACTTATAAGCAAACAACACACTTAAACCATGCCCATACCAAATAGCAGGCCCAGTCTGTGTGGTCTTCTCTCTTCCCCTGCGTCACTCCCTGGCAGGACAGACTAACCTCTTCCGTGTCTTACCTCACCATAGACCTCTTCCGGGGCTCGGAGGACAATCGCCGAGCAGGCCCGCACAGCGGGGAAGCCAGAGCCCTAGGCACAGACTGTGGGGTCATCAGTGGGAGGCCAGAGAGACGCCGGGGAGAAGGGGTGGGCAATGCTGACACTCGCCGTGCGCTTACGGGAGTCCTTGTACCGGACAGATCTTGTGATGCCGGCCCCAGTGAGCGTCTCACAGGTGTGCTGTGAACAGTGGCCCTGGCAAAGACAGCATCCAAGACTTGAGCAGAGATGACTTCAGCAAAGCCCAGTCTACCTCGTGAGCATGACGTCATCCAACGCTGCACCATCATGACCACTCTGTGGTCTCACCAGAGTCCAGCGCAGAGGTCAGGGGCTCTGTCCCTGAGCGGGGCTCCAACACAGGCTGGACTTAGGCATGCTAGCCCTGGCATCAGGTTTCTCAATAGGCAGTGCCCCACAGGTCACCAAGACAATCAGCTGGGCTGCACCTCCCAGATGGCACCCCTGAGACTCAATGGCATTGTGAACGCCCCATGAGAAACTGGACTCTCTTCTCCCTAGCTGGGGACAAATGGGCAAGCCGACTTCATGGTGTGCTATTTACTTAGATTTAAGGCTGTTATCAGAGCCAGGTGCCCATGGCTCATGCCTGTAATCCCAGCTGCGAGAAGGCTGCAATCTGAGGATCTAGGTTTGAAGCCAGCCTATGCAGACAAGTCTGTGAGACTCTTTATCTCTAATCAAACAAGGGCTGGGAGGATGGCTCAGTGGCAGAGTACTTGCCTTGCATGAAAGAGGCCCTGGGGGGGCTGGGAAGGTGGCTCAGTGGTAGAGTGCTTGCCTTGCATGCATGAGGCCCTGGGTTCGATTCCTCAGCACCACATAAGTAGAAAAAGCTGGAAGTGGCACTGTAGCTCAAGTGGTAGAGTGCTAGCCTTGAGCTGAAGAGCTGAGGGACAGCGCCCAGGCCCAGAGTTCAGGCCCCACAACCGGACCTCCCGCCCCCCAAAAAAGAGGTCCTGCGTTCAATTCCTCAGCACCACATACACAGAAAAAGCAGGAAGTGGTGCTGTTGCTTAAGTGGTATAGCGCTCACCTGGAGCTGAAGAGCTCAGGGACAGTGCCCAGGCCCTGAGTTCAAGCCCCACGACCAACCAAAAAAAAAAAAGCATCTAATCAAACAACAAAAAAAGCTGAAAATTAGGAGGACACTGGTGACTTATGTCTGTTACCCTAGCTGCTCAGGAAGCTGAGATCTGAGGATGGCAGTTCAAAGTCGGCCCGGGCAGGAAAGTCCACAAGACTCCTATCTCCAATTAATCACACAAAGCTAGAAATGGTGCTGTAGCTCAAACGGTGGGATGCTAGCCTTGTGCAAAAAAAGGAACTTAGGAGCAGCACCCAGGCCTGAGTTCAAGGCCCAGTAGCTACAAAAAAAAGAAAAAAAAAAGTAGAGGTGTGGGTCAAATGGTAGCATGCTAGTTTTGAGTGAAAAAGGCAGGAGGGTGCAAAGCCCTGAGTGCTATTACACACTTGCACACACACACACACACACACACACAGACCCTTGTCAAGGTTAAGCACGGGAGTAGAAACAGGGAACCAGGTATTTGACTCTCCTCATGGCATGTCCTGGCACTATCCATGACAGTACCACATCTGGCCAGAATGCTGGTTTTTGTTCATAGAGGAGAGGCTGTAATGAGTGTGGATTAAATGTTTGTAGGCCTCAAATGCCTATGTCGAAGTCTCCAAGAAGAGGGTCTTAGGAAGCCAGCCTCTGAGAGGCCATTAGGGCCGAGAGCAGCGTCCTTGCGTGGGAAGGACCAGTGACTCACAGGAGGCAGAGTGTATGCTCGCTCTTCTACCACAGGAAGACCCGGGGAAAGGTCCTACCATGACCAAAGCAATGGGCCCTTGTCAGACACCGAGTCTGTTATCGAGCTGGGAGAGTGAAATTCTGTCATTTAAACTCCAAGATCCTCAGCCTGGGAAGTCTGAAGTAGGAGTATGAGTTCCAGGCCAGCCTGGGATACTTCGCAAGACACTGCCTAAAGACAAAATGACACCAAGACTATAGTGCTTGTTACAGTCATGAAAAGGAAACAACTCAGGACAGAGTACCAACGTGGAGCTCACGGCAGGACTCATCTATAGGCTCTGTCCTCAACTAAGGGCAGTTTTGGGTTCTTCAGAGTCTGAAAACAGTACACTAACACTGACAAAGAGACTGCAAGCTCCCTGCACCCAGCATGCTGGCGGGGGCGAGGGCGGGTGGGGGTGTTGTGGAGAGGCAGCTCTCCCACAGCACCAGCAAGGACAGAGATGCCAACGAGCACGACCCTGCGGGGCCCTAGGATGGGGGGCGTTCTCACCAGGTGGAAGGACATGGTGGCACTCGGTGTGGCAGGAGTCACCTCAGCAAGGGCAGTGCTGTGAGGGATACTGTGGTCACATCCAAGTCCAGGAAAGCCCATCACCACGTCCCTTGCTGAAGAGCCACAGCTGCTCCATGGCAGAGCCCCAGTCCGGAAGCCTGGCCCAGACCTTATTCTGCTGCGCCCAGGCCGGGAGTCACGAATGCAGCAGCTCCCAGTCCCTCCCCACTCGCCCCCCCACGTGTGAGGACTCCTCGGAGCACAGGGAGCAGTGCTGGCACCTGACTCACGAGTGTCAGGAAAGGCTGCATCAGCAGGTGCCTGCCAGGGCTGCCACTCGAGGTCCTCAGTGTGGCAAGACCATCCTGCAGGGCTGGGAGTGCACCACCCCACTGCAAAACCTGGGGGATTTCAAATCCCCTGCAGATTGCAGATATGCAGCGGCTCCCAGGAGCTCCCACACTCCAGGAAGCAGCAGTGTCTCAGTCCTCATTGGAAGGAGAAGGAAGTAGATGTAGGTGAGTTACCTGCCAGCCGCTGCCCACGACTGCAGCCACTGTGCCCGGGAGGACTTCGGTGTCACGCCTTTCAGGGATTCACCTGAGACAAAGAAAAGGGTGCGGTGAGTCACAGGAGAATCAGGTAGGAAGCCTGTGGCCGGGGCGCTGTCCCTCAGCTCTTCAGCTCAAGGCTAGCACTCTAACACTTGAGCCACAGTGCCACTTCCAGCTTTTTCTACTTATGTGGTGCTGAGGAATCGAACCCAGGGCCTAATGCATGCATGCAAGGCAAGCACTCTACCACTGAGCCACCTTCCCAGCCCTGCCTGAGAGACTCTTAACTTCAATTAACCAGAAAAAAAAAAAAAAAAGAAGTGGAGCTGTGGCTCAAGTGGTAACAGAGCCAACCTTGAGAAAAAAGCTTAGGAATTGGCACCCAGACCCTGAGTTCAAACCCCAGTTCCAACTATTGGGAATAAGAGCTAGGGCTGGTACAGCCATACTAGATCATGAGGAAGAAAAGCTAATCACGGCAAAACAAGACCAAAGACAAGCCTGGGTTCCTAACATCATCCATGAAGTCTACTCAGATTTTGATATTGCAAATCTTATCAGAGCCAGTGCTGTCCACCTGGAAGGGAGAAGGTAATGTCTTCAGAGTTACTGTCTGCCTCCTTCCGTGGCCACCTGGCTGGCCTCTTACCACTCTGAGCCTCAGTCTCTACATTTGTAAAATAATGTCCTTTAATAATGATATGAGAAAAAAAAAGGCTAACGTGTTCAGTGCCTCAAGAGGTTTCTAAAGTAAGATCATTAGACAAAAAAGCCAAAACTAAACTCATTCAGCAAACAACTGGCTTTTCTTTAGAAAAACTACAACACAGCCTGGCACTGGTGGCTCACATCTGTAATCCTAGCTACTCAGGAGGCTCTGAGGATCACAGTTCAAAGCCAGCCCAGGGCAAGAAAGTCCATGAGACTCTTGTTTCCAAATAACCACTAGAAAACCAAAAGTGGAGCTACGGTTCAAAGTGGTAGAGTGCTAGCCCTGAGCAAAAGCATTCAGGGACAGTGCCTAGGCCCTGAGTTCAAGCCCTGCCACTGCCAAAAAAAGAGAAAAAAGAAAAAAAAAAAGCTGTAACACACATACCAGATTGAAGCTCTGCTCTTGCTTCCAAGGTTATTACTACCTGTAGACTGGACTGGACCCTAACTTTTAGACAACTCCAATTTAATTTTCCTCCACAGATCTACTAAGAAAAAAAACTGCTTTTTACTAAAGCCCCATGAACTGAAGCTGCACACTCTGGAGGAAACTGAGGGATAAGCCTTGACCCGCTATGTGAGCCACACAGAAAGTTCATCAACCCATACATGCCCTTGCCAGACACTGGACCACAAACAGTGAAAACTCATGTCAGATTATAACCTTTCTTCTTTTCACTTGGCACCAGCAGATCCTGTGGTGTAACACAGCGACTGACTCCAGCTACCTCTTCCAGACCATACTAGTGGCTCCTTTCTAACTCTTTATCCAACCTGGCCCCATGTCTTTACTCTGCACTCGTTACTTGCTGCATAAGAAAATGTCTGTGCTATTGCCCACATGGCTGTGCTGTGTCTGGGGACTGAGAACTGCACATGCCACAGAACAGGCTAACCACTCAGCATCTCAGCCTGGCTCCCTCAGCATTGGGCCTGTTCGCTCAGTCACTGCCAAGCCTAGGTTCTCACTCAAAACCATTATGTAGTCTTGTGTTTGTCACGTTCGTTAGTTGTTTTTTTTTTTTTGTTTTTTTTTTTTGGGTCCAGTCATGGGGCCTGAACTCTGGGCCTGGGCGCTGTCCCTCAGCTCTTCAGCTCAAGGCTAGCGCTCTACCACTTGAGCCACAGCACCACTTCTGGCTTTTTTCTTTTTGCTTATGTGGTGCTGAGGAATCGAACCCAGGGCCTCGAGCATGCAAGGCAAGCGCTCTACCACTGAGCCACCTTCCCAGCCCTTTTGTTTTGTTTTTGGGTTTTTGTTTTTTTTTTGGGTCTGGTCATGGGGCCTGAACTCTGGGCCAGGGCGCTGTCCCTCAACTCTTCAGCTCAAGGCTAGCGTTCTACCACTTGAGCCACAGTATTACTTCTGGCTTTTTTCTTTTTATGTGGTGCTAAGGAATCGAACCCAGGGCCTCATGCATGCAAGGCAAGAGCTCTACCACTGAGCCACCTTCCCAGCCCCTCGTTCGTTAGTTTTGTTCCTTGTTTTCCTTGTTAAAACATGTACCTGTTACCTATAAGGTAACAAGTTCTAACAAAATAGCACTGTGATAATGGCCAAAGCTCATGACAAAACTCAACTTTGTGTGACATAAACCCATTAGGCTCATGTGCAGGGCCTTTACCAAACATGGCCTTCTATCTGCAAGATACCGTGTGGCACTTTCTGCCAAAGGCCCAGGATGCAGCCATTCAAGGCAGGCCAGCCTCATAGGAGGACACAGAGGCTGGAGCCCAGGGGTCTGACACAGCTGGAATAAGAGGGAAAAGGAAGCAACAGGGAGAAGGAATCTCTCGAGTCTCTGGCTGAAGAGCAGAAGCATACCCATGTAAGGCAAGACTCCTTAGAGTTAGACAAGAAGAGCTACTGGGAACAGCAACCAGGGCGCTGGCATAGCTAGGAAGCAGGCTGGACAGAGCCAGCTGAACACACACATTAAGCAAAGGCCTTTGCTAGTGACAGGCCCAAGGCCCCATCCCCAGGCCTATTCTAGACCTGCCCCATCAGAACTTAAGAAGCCTGCAGTGGATGTTGACTGCCAGCCCAACAAAGCAAAACTCAATTCTTTAAAACAAACAAACAAAAAACAAAACCCCACAATCTAGACATTAAAAATTGTATATCTGATACAGCCAACAGCAGAAAACTGTGACCATAACCAGAAAAAGAATTAGCCACAGACCCCAAAATGACAGAGAAGATGCAATCACAAGAAACTGACTTAAAACCACAACCATTATAAATATGCTCAAAGATGTAAAAGAAAAATGGGAAAGCATGACAGAAATTAGAGCAGGCTTAATGGCAGATTAGACTGCAGAAGAACAGATACAAGAACTGAAGACATAACTAGGGACAATCCAAACTGGAGCACAAGAAAAAAGCTGAAAGAGCCTCGATGGCTAGGAAACCATGTCAACAGGTTTAGGAAAAAGAGAGAAACAAGAAAAGCTTTTCCAACTAGGTACGGGTGGCTCGCACGTGTAATCCTAGCTACTCAGAAGGCTTAGATCTAAGGATCACAGTTCAGAGCACCCCAGGCAGTCTCATCTCTGATTGACCAGCAAAACAAAAAACAAGTGGAGGTGTGGCTCAAGTGGTAGAGAACCAACCTTGAGTGAAAAAGCCAAGCTAGAGCTTGAGGCCTTGAGTTCAAGCCCTATTACTAACGTGCACACATGCGCGCGCGCGCGCGCACACACACACACACACACACACACACACACACACAAACACACACGAAAATTATTTTTCTTTCTTTCTTCTTTTCTTGGTGCTAGTTCTGGGGCTTGAACTTAAGAGCCTGGCCGCTATCCCTGAGCTAATTTTTTGCTCAAACCTAATACTCTACTACTTGAGCCATAGCTCCATTTCCAGCTTTTTGCTGGTGGACTGGAGAAGAGTCTCACAGACTTTCCTGCCTAGGTCAGTATTGAACTGTGATCTTCGGACCTCAGACTCCTGAGTAGCTACGATAATAGACATGAGCCACCAATGCCTGAATAGAGAAAGCATTTTTAAAAAGTAATGTCATCATTTTCCAGACTTGAAGGAAACTATCAACCATAGATCAAAGCCTAAGCCATTGCCAACAAGGTAAACACAGAGATGAGCAAAGTGCAGCCAAGCTGCTGCAGACAGCAGTGAGGAGACTAAGAACAGCCCAAGAGCACCCACATGGGGGGGACAGGGAACCCTGATTTGTCCCACACAGGGGGACAGGAAACCCCGATAATTTGTCCCACACTGGAGGACTGGGAACCCCAATGATTTGTCCCACACAGGGTGACAGGAAACCCCAATGATTTGTCCCACACAGGGTGACAGGAAACCCCGATGATTTGTCCCACACGGGGGGACAGGGAACCCCGATGATTTGTCCCACATGGGGTGACAGGGAACCCCGATGATTTGTCCCACATGGGGTGACAGGGAACCCCGATGATTTGTCCCGCACGGGGTGATAGGGAACCCCGATGATTTGTCCCACATGGGGTGATAGGGAACCCCGATGATTTGTCCCGCACGGGGTGACAGGGAACCCCGATGATTTGTCCCACACGGGGTGATAGGGAACCCCGATGATTTGTCCCGCACGGGGTGACAGGGAACCCCGATGATTTGTCCCACACGGGGTGATAGGGAACCCCGATGATTTGTCCCGCACGGGGTGACAGGGAACCCCGATGATTTGTCCCACACGGGGTGATAGGGAACCCCGATGATTTGTCCCACACGGGGTGACAGGGAACCCCCAGAGCAACACAGCGCAGCTAGCAGACACGACTTGGAAAGACAGCCAACAGAGCCAGCACCTGAGGATATCTTGGCAAAAAAATCTCAAGTAGCATTTCTTCCACAATCAAAAAAAACATTAACACTTATGTTACTCACCAACAGGACACGTAGGAACTTTAAATGGATTTGCAGGGGCAAGCTCTGCCTTTGTCTTGGCATTTAGACAGAAGTCCTGCCTGCTTAGGCCTCTAGTTCCATTCAGTTGAGATGTCGAGGAAACGGAGTGAGGATCCAGCCTCAGGCCTCCAGCCTCAGGCATCTGGGACTGGGCAAGAGGGGAGGGGGTGGGCAACTTGGGCTGCTCTGCTGACACCTGGGCCACGCTGGGCCTCCTGGCTAGCCCACATGGTGGTCCTGCTGGGGCTGCTGGCAGAGGCTGGCGCAGCATGGTGAGACCTGCTCTGCTCAGCTTGCTGATATGCGACAGAGGCCGGGAGCTGCCAGAGGGAATACCTGTCCGCTCACTTGGCTTGGCTGCAAGAGGAGAGACACACAACTGTAAGCATTGTGCCCAACTTTGGTCCTCAGCTCCACCCAGACCTGAGCTCCTCCCAGCCCTGGAGTTCCCACCTTATGGCTGGCCCCTCCCTCTCTCCACCCAGACCCACCTGAACGCTCATCTACCTCACTTCCTACCACCCAGACCTTGCTGCTACCTAGACAGTGGACGCTGCCATGTGCTCTCTCTCTGGGGGAAATACGGCTCCTCCAATAAACGTTGTAATAATCTTTCTCTTGTGCCTGCCTGCCTGCCTCCGTGTGGTCCTCTGGCATGGAGGTGGTGGATCCTAAGAACCCTGCACAGAGTTACACTGTCACCTTGGTTTGTAAAGGCAAGGATCCAGTGTCTCACTACTAGCTGGGCAGCAGTGGCTCATATCTATAATCTGAGCTACTCAGGAGGCTGAAACCTGAGGATTGCATTTGAAGCCAGTCTGGGCAGCAAAGTCTGTGACTCTTATCTCCAATGAACCACCAAACAGCTAGAAGTGGAGCTGTGGCTAAGTGGTAGAGCACTAGCCTTTTGCATAAAAGCTCAGGGACAGTGCCCAGGCCCTGAGTTCAAGCCCCAATACTACTGAGAGTGGCAGAGTGGACTCCAGATTGGGTGGGTCTGACATGAGAATCCATGCTTTCCTCATGCTGTTCTGGACAGTGTAGACAGTGTCTACAAGGGTTTTGCCCTGTACCACTAGATGGCAGTCTTGGCTTGGCAAGAGAAATATACCTAAATTTCCACAGGTATGGCCTTGGGGCTCCTCCATACTGTCCAGATGCAAATAACCTGGACAATATGATCTTAGCCCCTGCATCTGATGACACAAACATGAGGCTGTGGAAGCATCATCCTATGTGGTGGCACTGGGTGACTGTGTAGACCAAGTGAAGTACTCAAGGGTGGATGGGACAGTGTCTTCCCTGACCACTGTCCAGCCCTTCAGTGTCCTGAAGGAACCCGGGCAGAGGACGGGGGAGCAGCTCTCTAAAAAGATGGCAGAGGAATAGACTGCATTCCAAGGCTCGCCAGTCGTGTAGCTGGTCAGGACATGAGAAGATGACACTCACCTCTCCCTGCTGCTGGAGACACACTTACAGCAGACCCTGAGGAAGAGGGCTTCCTCGCGAGACTCCCAGCGCAGCCAGGCGGTTTTAACAGGGTTTTCTTCAGCCCAAGCTGAGACAAAATGTTAAAAAGACAGAATCAGCAAAAATTTCCACCCATGTTTATTTCTATAAAAGGATTTCTAAGTGATTTTTAATAATGATCATCTTGAATTTGCAGAAAAATGCTAAGTTGTCCCTTGATAGCACGGGGATTTTTTTTCAGGACCCCTGTAGAAACCAGAGTCCATGGGTCCTCAAGTCCCTCCTATGGAAGGGCTCAGTGTATGCACAGAACCCACATGTCCTCATACCTACTGTTCGTCATCTTCTTCTAGGTGACTTATAATACCCAATGCAATGTAAGTGCCAGGTAAAAGCTACTGAACAGTTTCTCACACCTGAAATTCCAACAACTACCCAGAAGGCAGAAACTGAGAGGACCAAGGTTCAAGGCCAGCCTATGCAAAGATGTGAGCCTCTACCTCAACCAGTAAGTCAGGCATGGTAGTATGTGCCTGCATACACAGAAGGATGAGTCAGAGGTCAGCCTCAGGTAAAACGTGAGACCCTACCTGAAAAATAACTCAAAAATGAAAAGGTTTGAAATGGCTCATGTAGTAGAGCTGAGAAGTGTGAGGCTCTGAGTTCAAACCCCAGAATGTCAATAATGACAAGAAAAAAGTCAGAACAGATGCAACTTATTTGTTCTGAATTTTCAATCTGTGATCACGGAGCCCAGATGTGGATCTGACCGACGCAGACAGCTGGCTGACTTCTCAAAATGGAGATTTCAAACCTTTGCCTGAGGACCCCATGGAGCAGGGTGAATGGCAGATCTGGGGACCCCAATTTAGACACCTTTCACAAGGACTGCCAGTGATTTCTTACACAATGCTCAGTCACTGCCAATGCAAGAAAACAAATGGCCAGAAAACTGCAGTTGCCGTGCGCATGAAGTATAGGCCCACACTGTCAGCCTGCCTTCTTTGCAGGCCTTCCTCCGAGCAGCCTCTCCACTGGTCCCAGCTTTTAATCAAAAGGCAGACCCCATATGGTACACAGCCACTACCTTGTTCCCACACAGCCGCCCCCTCATTCCCACACTCACCTTGTTTGTAACTGGGAGCAACCGCTCACCCTGGCCTAAGTGGCTTCCACTCGCTGGCAGTAACATGAACTCACTGAGGACCTGTTGACTCCCAGAGTCCTTCCTGAAGCCCCGGAGAGCTCTGCACTAAGTGCCCCCCACTCCATGCCCACCACAGCTCAGTTCCCTCTAGGAGACCACAGGCTCCATACTGGTGTGGACAATGGGCCCTTTTCCAGCCCCCAGCAAGGTCCCCAAGCACCCAGGCCTGACATCCACCCATGCCACAAGTCCAAACACTACCACTCTCGTTCCCACTCACCTTGTTCGGGACTGGGAGCGACCGCTTGCCCTGACCCAGGCGGCTTCTGCCCGCTGGCAGGGTGGTGGCATCCAGGGCAGTGGCAGGTCTGTCTGGGCACACTTCCCCAGGGAATCCTCTGTCATCTCGGGGTCTCGCCTTGGAGGGACTAGCTGCTGTCTCTTTCTTGGGCTGGAAATGTTTATTGGGAATGTGAGAACTATGTGGCCTCCAACAAGGTCTGGGGACACAGGCTTCAGTTCAGAGCAAGCTCAGGCGGGACTTCCTCCCCATAAATACTACTACGCTCCTCAATTCACCAAACACCATGCCCCAAAGTGATGTGACGGCACCTTGCTAAGGGCTGACACGAAGAACTGGGTTCTAGCTCTATACATTTCCATGTGCGGGCCAAGAGGATCCTTCATTACATGCTCAGCTCTGCCAGAGAGGCCGCTTGGCATCAGTATGTCTCTACTGAAAGCATTAAGGACCCCAAGGGCCCAGTGGACCGGGGTTCAGGTTTTGGGGTGCCATCACAAGCACTCACATTATATGCAGTCACTCTCGATTCCCTAAGCCCGCCCAGGGCTCAGCCGTGCCTGACACAGCTGACATTAGTGTCTGCTGCTATCCTGGGCTTGTTGTCTGAATAACCCCCATTCTGTCTACCTTCTCCATGACCAGCTGAAGGTGTTTGCCTCTCGCAGACAAAGCTCGGGGCGGCTGCAACCGGGTCATCTTCGGAGGCACAGTGTGATTTGGAGGGCGGGCAGCACTCGGCCCCTCTGGCAAAGGTTGAGATGAGTGAGGTGGTATTGGGGCAGGGTGGGCTCTGGCTGGAGCAGCAGGCCGCACTGGAGAGCAAGGCGGGAGCTGGGGCTCCCCAGAGTGGGGCTGGTCTCCGGAGGAGCTCTTCAAGGGGCTATCCAACAGGAAGTATGTTTCTCTTTTAAGAGACTTGGGGCTCTTCTCCATTTCCTGTACTCTGTTAAAGAGGTTTATTTTTAACTTTGATTCTTGGACAAATCTTTCCATGTCCTGGCTCCAAGAGGCTTCAGGCTGGGTGGGCGGGGCCGCCTCTCTCCTGCTGCAGCTTTCTATCTGCAGGGCAAGTAAGTGAGCCTCTTTGTACACCTCCACAAACTTCTCCCCGGTGAGGGGGCTCCAGGTGCAGGGGCTGGCAGCTACTGGCAGCACGGGCTGCTCGGGAAGCTTCTTGCTGAATTCTATGTTGGCGGCGATGCATCTTTCCTTGTGCCCAACAGGTCCAAAAAACACTTCATCGTCTTCATTTGTGCTAATGTTAAAGGAAGGATCATTAGTGACTAAAGACACCAGCATTCAAATGGAAGAAAGTGGCAGTGCCAGGATAGGGAAGAAAATGTGTTTACCTGGAAGAAGATGAGAGATCGAAGTCAAACTTTTCATCGGCCAAAAGACAAAAGTCTGCAGAGGGGGAAAAGTCCATTGTTATGCTAAAGCACGACCAATTTCTATGGGTACCAAAGCGACTGCAAAATCACACCCCCAAATTGTGACCAATCATTTTTATTGTAAGGGTGCCAATTATTATTTTAACTATGCTTTCATAGGGAGCTCTAGATGAGCTTATTTTTTCCCCCATTTTCTACTTAAAATGCACCAGCTGTTGAGTTTGCTAAGCTACCTAACAAAAGCACAAAGCTTTTTTTGTGCTATAATCTCAAAAGTAGTCACTGAGTCATTCGCTGACTTTTCAAGAGTTGTCATCTTAAGGCACAGAACATTTCAAAAGCCCACCTGGCTCAGTTCCCCCAGTGGTATCTCCTTTTTATATGCCACAAAATATCTATTCATCCTTCAACCAGAGTCCTTCTCGAAGCACTGTGCCCCCACCCATGCCCACCACAGCCTTCGTTGCCCTGTTTATTTACCCAACTCAGTTCCCTCTAGGAGATCACATGCTCCACACCGATGTGGACAATGGGCCCTTTCCAGCCCCCACCAAGGTCTCCCAGAGCCCCCAGGCCTGACACCCACCCATGCCACTGGTCCGAACACCCCCTAACTGCCAATGGCCTCAACAGCTGGGCTGATGGCTCCAAGACAATGAGTGCCTACCAGGTCCCCAAGCTCCCCATCACCAGCAGAGGGCCTGGACGCTTAATGAACCACTGCTGAAAGGCATGGAACAGATCCTTCCACACTACAGAGTCACAAAGTACTATGTTCTTTGTTCTTTTTTTTTTTTTTTTTTTTGGGGGTCTGGTCGTGAGGCCTGAACTCTGGGCCTGGGCGCTGTCCCTCAGCTCTTCAGCTCAAGGCTAGTGCTCTACCACTTGAGCCATAGCTCCACTTCCGGCTTTTTTCTTTTTGCTTATGTGGTGCTGAGGAATCGAACCCAGGGACTCAGGCATGCAAGGCAAGCGCTCTAACCACTGAGCCACCTTCCCAGCCCATGTTCTTTGTTCTTAATAAGCAATGGTGCATGTTTGTCAATATTGTGGAACTTGAAAATATACCAGTATCTTAATTAGGTCCCTAACTAATCAAGTAAATAGTCCCATTTGTCTAATCAAACAGAAACACATTAGAGCTGGGGGTACGGCTCAGTAGTAGAATATGTGCTCAGTGTGCACAAGGTCCAGAGTTAATGCCCAAGCCCCGTCCAGGAGACAGGTACGATGCACCAATGTACCAAGGAATAAGGAATACCCATGAGAGAGGAAGCTGAAAGATTCAATCTATGCATGTTAATACATGAACTTGTTAACACTGATCATTTTCCAGGAAAAAAAAAAGTTTTGTACTTAAATCATATATGAAACTCAGCCTAGAACCCGAAAGATAAATCCTAACAATTAGTTCAGTGATCCTAAAACAACTGGAAAGAGAATTAAACAGTCATTCTTAGCTGAGCACCACGGCTCCTGCTGTCATCCTACCTACATGGGAGCTGAAATGGATTACAGTCCAAAGCCTGCCTGGAAGTTTGTAAGACCCTTCTCAACCAATAGCTGGGCTTTCTGGCACACCTGTCATCCCAGCTTCATGGGAAAGGGAGATCAGGAGGATCAAGGTTCCAGGTGAGCCCAGGAAGAAAAGTTTGCAAGACTCTGTCTCAGGGAAGAAGCTCACATTGGAAGCATCCTCCTTTATTCTGCCAGGTCTGTACCTGGGGGGAAGGGCGAGGGGGGAGGGAGGACAACAAAACAAAACCCTAACTCAACAAGTACCCTGCGAAGCTAGGCACCAGCGACCCATGCCCTATATTCCTAGCTACTTATGAGATCCAAGGATTGAAGTTCTAAGTCAGCCTGGGCAGAAAAATTCTTATTTCCAATTAACTAGAAAAAAGCCAGAAGAGGGGCACGGTTCAAATGGTAGAGTACCAATTGTGAATGAAAAGGCCAAAGCTCTGAGTTCAAGCTCTAGTACCAGTACACACACACACTTACACATAAATAACCTTGCAAAAGAGGGCAGGCAGCATGGCTGAGTTCAAACCTCAGTACCACCAAAACAAAACAAGTTATATTTAAAAAAAAATAAAAGCTGCTTTTGGTAATTCCATTAAATCTTTAAAGAACATATAATTTAAATACTATTTACATTGCTTCAGAGAATAGGAAAAATAAATCTTTCAATTTGCCTCTATGAAGCAAGTACTGGTATCCAAAAGCTGTAAAGTTTGCTCAAAAAAAAAATCAATCTCAGTTGTGTTAAAAAGAAATTGCTCAACAGAGTATTAGCAAAAGGAATTGAACAACACACTAAAGAGTACACAATATGAGCAAACGCACTTCACAACTGCAACAGAGTTTAATTTTACACAACCTAGTAATATAATAAACCTAAAGCAAAAACCATATGACTGTCTCCATGTATGTTGAAGAGGTATGTAACAAAATGCAACTCAGTATTACTTCTGGAGAGGGGTGAATACACATTGTCAGCTGGGTCAACAGCATGATGTAAGGCTCCAGTGTCTTTACCCAATCTAAGTGTATTCCTCACTCCAACTCCACTGAAGGCAGCCTGGGCCTTGCTCTATGGTGCTCTCCCGCAGAACCCAGGCTGAAGGAGCCCACTATCAGGGCCATGCCTACTCTCCAGGCAGGAGGAAGGATAATTTCCAAGCTGGCTCTTAAAGATATTGGCCCAGAAGGGACCCAAAGCACAATATTCCTGGTGCATTGACCAAACCAAACTCTAAGTGGGCAGGGAAGAATGTCCTATTATTTATCAGGAAGGGAAAAAAATAGTAATCAACAGTACCAATGACCATTATCTAAACTAACCCACAGGCCAGGATCAGGGCCAAAGGAAAACTACAGAAGTACTTCCATGAAAGTCAGGCACACAGCAACGACATCTCCAAGCACCACAACACCTAACACTGTTCTGTATGCACAACCAACACAATCAGACAAAAGGACTTAGGGGGTAGAGTTCATGGCATGTAGATGTAAAACACAGAGCAGACACATGAAGAAAATCAACTGAAAATTATTATGAGTAGTCAATGGATAAAAGAAAATAGCTGAAAGCCAGGTGCTGGTGATTCACACCTGTAACACTAGCTACTCAGAAGGCTGAGATCTGAGTTTTGCAGCTTGAAGCCAGACTGGCAGGAAAGTCCGTGAGACTCTTATCTCCTATTAACCACCAAAAAAAAAAAACAACTGGAAATGGAGCTGTGACTCTAAGTGGTAGAGCACTAGCCTTGAGCAAAAAGAGCCTGGGGAGAGCACCCAGGCCTTGAGCTCAAGCCCCACAAACAAACAAACAAACAAAAGACAAAATTACAAAGCTATCAAGCACTTATGGAACAGTTACAAGATGAAAAACTTGAGACTGACTCATTCTGCATGGCAAACCAGAACAAATTCCATATACACCCTAAAGGAGCCAGAAACACTGGAGACATTGTTTTTTGTGTTTTTTGTTGTTCTGTTGTTTTTTTTGGGTCCGGTCGTGGGCCTAACCTCTGGGCCTGGGCACTGTCCCTCAGCTCTTCTCCTCAAAGCTAGCTCTCTACCACTTGAGCCACAGCGCCACTTCCGTCTTTTTTTTTTTCTCTTTTTTTTCCTGCTTATGTGGTGCTGAGGAATCAAACCCAGGGCCTCATAAATGCATGGCAAGCATTCTACCACTGAGCTACCTTCCCATCCCTGGAGACATTGTTTTATAATGTGGGAATATGAGGCCCAACCTTGACATCAAACCTGAAGCCCTAAAATAAAAACTGATCTATCTTTAAATATGCAGATTTATGAAATTTCCACATGGCAAAACATGATGAACCAAGTTAAAAGAAACGAGAAGGAAGTAATATTTGCAATTTATCTCACAAAGAACTAAGGTATGAAGCGTACTGACAAATAACTAAGAACTAACAACTTAATGGAAACACAGGAAGGAAAGGAACAGATGAAATTCACAGAAAATAAGTGGTATAAATGCATGACACGAATTCCAGCCTCAACCCCATTCAAAAGTAAGAGTTAAGAAAGCATCCTAAAACCCCAGTTTTTAACTACAGGATTGGCAAAAATTAAAGATCTTGATAAACAGCAGGCAAAGCTATGGGGCAAGAGATTCCTGTCAGCTGGGCAAACGAAGGTCCTCAGAGCTCTGTAGTGACTCTCAGCAGTGCTGTCTCACAAACAGCCCTGTAACCCCACATGCTTCTATGAATGAGTCCTAAAGTCAGTTACAAACGTGCAGGTAGTGTATGCAGTTATTTATCTACTGCAGTGTTATCGGTAACAGAAGACAGTAAGGACAAACTAAGTTCTCACGAGGGATAAAATAAATCACCCTATATAGGTACCATAAAAGGCCAATAGGGTTAGCCGGGCATGGTGGCACACTCCTGCAGTCCCAGCACTTGGAGGGAGGAGAATTGCAAGTTGTACTCCAGCAAACTTACATAATAAAACCCTGTTTCAAAAGACAGAAACAAAGCTAGGAACCAGTGGCTCACTGTCATCCTAGTTATTCAGGAAGCTGAGAGCTGAGGATCGTGGATCAAAGCCAGCCCAGGGAAGTGACTCATCTCCAACTAACCCCCAGAAAACCAGAAGTGGCACTATGGCTCAAAGTGGTAGGGCACTAGCCTTGAGCAAAATAGCCCAGCCTCGTGACTTAAAAAAAAAAAGGGGGGGGGGAGGGCTGGGAAGGTGGCTCAGTGGTAGAGCGCTTACATGCCTGAGGCCCTGGGTTCCATTCTCCAGCACCACATAAGCAAAAAGAAAAAAGCCGGAAGTGGTGCTGTGGCTCAAGTGGTAGAGCGCTAGCCTTGAGCTGAAGAGCTGAGGGACAGCGCCCAGGCCCAGAGTTCAGGCCCCATGACCGGACCCCCCCCCAAAAAAAAACAAACAAACAACCACAACCAACAAAAGAGTATTAACATTTTTTATGTTGGCACACACAGTCAAAGTAAGCGTAAAACACAAAATGTGGAGTGGGGCTCTCTGCTATGGGAGAAGAAGGGGCACTGGCTACTGCTCCGCTGTTGCAGCCTCTGCCTGCTGACCGGTTCTTCAGATTCACACACCTCCTTGTTTTCTCAGAGGTGTCCCCACTGCAGCACTATATTGTTTTTTGGTTTTCTGGTGGTTAATTGGAGATAAGTCTCTTCTTTGGACTGGCTTTGAACCATGATCCACAGACCTCAGCTTCCTTAGTAGCTAGGATTATAGGTGTGAGCCCGGCACCCAGCTTTCCTTTTGTCTTTGGAGACAGTTTTACTTTATTGGCTGGCTTTGCACACATCATGCCCAGGAAGGCACCCAAGACACTAAAGGCATCATGGGCTCTGCAGGGAACTAGGTCGCTAAAGGACAAAGGCAAGAGGAAGATACTTTACTCTTTACGAGCAGAACCTAGGAAATTAATTTTCTGGATCATGCTCAGAAACTTGCAGCAGAGGATGCAGTCTTCGGTCCCAGGATCTGAGTGGCCTTGGGCTGGTGAACTCCATCCTTCTGCCAAAACCTGTGCACCCAGATGAGGTCCCAGCCTCTAGGTGCCTCGTGTGCTGGGGTACAGGCTCTCTGCCCTTGGGGTTGCAGCAGGCAGTGTGCTACACTGGGGACACCCCGAGAAAACAACAAGGTATGCATCTGAAGAACCTGTCAGCAGGCAGAGGCTGCAACAAGCAGAATGGATGATGTAGGTGAGGTCTGATCTTTGACTGTTTTTAAGCCACCCCATGGGGCTTTGATTTGATCTAGAATGTGACAGGAAGCGGGAGAGGGTTACAATCTAACTTGGCTGCTGTCTAAGAAAGGAAGCGGCAACAGCTATGAAACAATAAGGGCACACACTGCCAGTGTGAAAAATGCGCAGGGATGAGACAGCGGAGGTGGCTGGGAGCAGACTGTGTTATCCTGAGTGGTCCTGGTGTTTTGAATTCAGGATCTCACATGTGTTAGGCAGGGACTCTACTGCTGAGCCACACACCTCTAGCCAGAGCGAGGCAGCTGGATGCAGTTGGAAAGAGGGTCAAGGATTCTAAACACCATGGGGAGATGGAAAAGGCAGTAACTAGCAACTTGACTCAGGTAAGCGTTCTCTGCGGGGGATGCTGGGTGAACAGAGGAGCCAGGTTAAGAATGGGGTATGTGGAGGGGTCAAGTGGAATTCAAGAAGACATGCATGTGAAGGTGCCCAAAAGGCAGGTAACTATGCAAGCCCAGAGCTCAGAAGAGAGGCTCACTGCTCAAAGAAAAATACAACTTCTCCAGAAAGCGAATAGGTAGAAAGTATGCTGATGGCTCTCCGGGAGAAAGCAGAGATCCTAGACCAGGTCATGGTTTTCCTGATAGAGACGCAAGACTTGCCTGAAAAGGAATGGAGGTCTACCAGCCACAGAGGAGAGGAAAATCAAGAGCACCATTAAAGCTTATAGAGGGAGAGAAGGTAGAATTTGATTGAGAAGTTAACTGATTAAACCTGGGCAGAAAAGTGACAAGGGATCTGGCAATACAGAAGGCAACAGGATGGAGGTGAGAGGCCACAAGCCGGAATGGCTGGGGCTAAGGAAGGCGAAGAAAAGCCAAAAGAGGCTCCAGTGAGCAACACAGCAATGCAGAGACGGCAGAGAAGATGCAGAGGCAGGAGACCTAAGATACTGACAGACAAAAGGCAGGGAATGAAGAAGGGAGGTGGCAAGAGGGGACATCCTCAAGGAGCAGTGTGGTTCACCATGCACATACGTGAAAGGCAGTGGACACCAGGGAGGAGAGGGGGCCAGAGCAGATGCCCTCCTGGCAGGATGAAGAAGCAAAGATGATTTGCAAGGTTTCCAAAATGGCTATATTGCAGACACTTGGACACCTAGCTACTCAGGACGGTCAAGATTTGAAGTCAACCCCGACAGACAAATCTAAGAGATTCTTGTTTCCAATTAACCAGCAAAAAGCTGGAATGGGAAGCGTGGCTCAAGTGATGAGTGTCAGCCTTGAGTGAAGAAGCAAAGAACACAAAGCTGAGTTCAAGCCCAGTACTAGTGCGTAACCCATGCACACATGCACATGTATGCACGCACGTGCACACACACACACACACACACATATAAAATATTTAAGAGGAAGTGCCCCAACTATTGGGTTCCAAAGTCATGGATTCCACTAATTGTGAATTTATCATATCCAAAAAAGCTGGAGGCATGGCTGAAGCTATAGGTCTGCCTAAGAAACCTGAAATCCTCAATTCAAACCCTAATACCATCACAATCATTTATACCAAACACGTGGACCTTCTTCCTTTGCACAGAATGCTGCTCTGTGAACATAGCTGTGACATTTGTCTACACAGCGCTGACACTGTACTGCTGTTGCATTGGCTATTATAAATAATCTAGACGATTTAAAGTGTATGGATGAACGTTTATCTACTGTGACATTTTATGCAAGCGTCCCAGGTCCCTGAATTTGGACAATCATGCAGGGAGGGGGAGTCGAGGAGCCAAAACTCTAGAGACTATCGAGGGACAACTGTGACTCCTTTGTGAGCCAGTAACATTCATCTTGGTAACTGTAAGGTCCACTCCTGGATGGCGAGCAGACCCCACCCAGTACCTGTGCTACCTAGGCAACTGGCACACCTGGAAGAGGTCACATCCGCATCTGCTGAGGTCACATCTGGATCTGATGTGGCAACACCTTTCTCCCATCTGGTCCCACCTCCTTTTATCTGGCCACACCTTTCCCTGCCCCTACCCTAGATAAGGCCTAGCCCAGGGCCAACGCCCTCTTTGCCAGCTGCATGGAGTGCCAACCTGGCCTGGTCCCAGCAGGTCTACAGAATAAACCTACCCCTTACCTGAATACCATGGTATGGTTCTTACTTGGCAACCTCTTTTTAAAAAGCTACCATAAATGCTGCCTCTCGGAAACTCCTCTTCCTGACCCAGAAGACACCTGGTACATCGATGGCAGTTCCACATCTACCTCTTCAGGAAGCTGAGTTGTGGGCTATGCCATTGTTAATAACTGTACCATTCTTGAAAGCAGCCCTCTGTCCCCTAGCACTACCTCATAAAAGGCAGAACTTATAGCTTTAACTAGGGCCTTAATTTTAGCCAAGGGACAGAAGATTAATATTTATACAGACTCAAAATATACCTACCATATTCTCCATTCGCATGCAGCAATCTGGAAGGAGCGTGGCTTCCTGACCACCAAAGGGACTCCCATTACTAACGCCTCACTTATTCTTAAGCTTTTAGAAGCTGCTTCCCTTCCCCAACAGGTAGCCCCATTCACTGCAGGGGACACCAGACTGCAGGGGACACCAGAAGGGATTGGATGCCATTACAGTCAGCAATTCAAAAGCAGATCGGGAGGCAAAGCTAGCAGCGCAGAGATAACTTCAGGAACAACGTCCAGTTCCCTTGTTTCTGGTATTGCCTTCAATACAACCCTCTTATACCCGACAGGAGCTCGAGGAACTTACCCACCAGGGAGCCTCCCAGGAATCACAGGGATGGTGGTCCCTAGAAGGACGAGTTGTTTTTCCTGAGATACAAGCAGACAGCTTTCTTCCCCAAGTTCACCAGGCGCTGCACATTGGATACAAGCCTCTCTCCCACCTTCTTAAACCTTTAATCCATTGCCCTAGCCTAACTACCCGACTAAAAGCTATTACCCAAGCCTGCCCCACATGTGCTCTTACCTGCTCACAGGGTGGTCTCCGACCAGCTGCATTCCCCACACACCAAGCACGGGGACATAGCCCAGGGAAGACTGGCAGATAGACTTCACTCACATGTCCAGATGTAAGCGGCTGAAATACCTTCTTTTTCAGGATGGATTGAAGCCTATCCCACAATGTCGGAGACTGCTGACACTGTTGCCTCTGTCCTTATTAAAGAAATTATTCCTAGGTTTGGCTTACCCAGGTCACTTCAAACTGACAATGGACCTGCTTTCATCTCCAAAGTCACCCAACAGGTGGCATCCTCTCTAAACATCCAGTGGAATCCTCACATTCTTTATGGCCTCAGTCTTCTGGAAAGGTTGAAAGAGCTAATGCGCTCCTCAAAACACAACTTACTAAACTTTCTCTAGAGCTCCAGCAATCCTGGCCAGAACTGTTACCCCTGGCGCTCACCCGCAGCCCTACTTTCCTCAGCCCCTTTGAGTTAATGTATGGAAGTCCTTTTCTCCTAGGTAATTTCCCTACTGACAATACCAAGCCTCCACTAATAGACTACCTTCCCATCCTAACCTTTCTTAGGCACATGTTACACCAACATGCTGACCAGTGTCTCCCTCAGCCTGATCAAGGCCCCTTTCCCACTCCAATTCTGCCTGGCAATCAAGTGTTTCTCAAGACCCTTAATCCATCTGGTTTACGCCCTAAGTGAACAGGCCCTCACCAGGTTCTGCTGACCACCCCCACAGCAGTCAAGCTCAAGGGACAGCCACAGTGGATCCATCTGTCAAGAATAAAAAAGGCTCCTGCTCCTGCCATTTCTTTTTTTTTTTTTGGTCAGTCGTGGGACTTGAACTCTGGGCTTGGGCGCTGTCCCTCAGCTCTTCAGCTCAAGGCCAGTGCTCTACCACTTGAGCCACAGTGCCGCTTCTGGTTTTCAAGTGGATTATTGGAGATAAGAGTCTCCTGGACGTTCCCGCCCGGGCTGGCTTTGAACCACGATCCTCATATCTCAGCCTCCAGAGCAGCTAGAATTAGAGGCATGAGCCACCGGCACCCGGCTCCTACCATTTCCATACCAACACTGACTTCCAGGTACACCTTTTCCCCTCTTGGGCCTACCAAGGTAAGGCTATCTCCCATGCCTGAAGATTGGGGTGTGTAGCACTGAGCTAAATGCTCTCCTCTTCACACACCTCACTACCTCATCCCTTAGGCCACCTCCAAGCCATGGACATCCAATATTTTCAGCAATGTTTTTCCTTTTCATCTTTGTCCAGCCCCCTGCCTGAGACGACTTCCTCCAGACTTCATCCAAGAGACTCGCTTCCGGCAGACATCACCTAAGGATTCACACCTACCAAGGGACAACTGCTGCTCTCTGCCTTCTCTGGGAGGGGACCACATACAGGCCTTTTACCCCTAATGTCTACACCCACTTGTAAACAAGAAGTAGCCAGAGAGAATCTGTGCCATGTTTCATGATTATTAAAAGGCTAGAATGTAAGGTCCACTCCTGCATGGCCAGCAGACCCCACCCAGTACCTGTGTTACCTAGGCAACTGGCACACCTGGAAGAGGTCACACCCTCTTCCACTGAGGTCCCATCCGGATTTGATGTGGCCACACCTTTCCACCACCAGGTCCACTTCCCTTTACCTGGCCACACCTTTCCCCACCAATACCCTAGATAAGGCCTAGCCCAGGACTAGATCCCCTCTTAGCCCAACTGGCCTGGTCCAAGCAGGTCTACTGAATAAACCTACGTATTATCTGAATGTCACGAGCTTGGTGTGGTTCTTACTAGCAACCTCTTTTTAAAGACCTAACAATTACCAACCCCACATGGAGGCAGCGAAGAACCAGGCCAGTTCACTCACAGAGCCCCACAGCCCCACGCCAGGGCTTTGCCAACGAGCGAGCGACAAACCAACAGGACAACACGAAGGCGGCTCCTCAAGTATCCGTCCCGCAGGCCCGGGGCGGGGCCACCGGCGGGAAGGCCGCCGCGGGGGCCTGGGTCGGGCCGGGCCGGCGCACGCGGGCAGCGCTGGGTCCGGGGCGGAGCTCGGGTCCTCGGGAGCCAGCCTCTCCGTCTCGGCCCCGGGCTCGGGACCGCCCCGCGGCGGCCACCGACGGGCCTCACCTTCTTTCGGACCAACGTCCATCTTCGCCTGGCGGCCGTCCGGGGTCGCTGCGGGAGGAAGGGGCCCGAGGGTGAGCGGGGCCGCGGCCGGGGCCGGGGCCGCGCAGGGGAGCGGCGGCCCGGGCCGCACACGCGTCCAGGCCGGCCACGGCCGAGGGCCCCCGGAGCCGCGCGGCCGGACTCGGGGTCGCCTCTCGCTGCCCCCACGCCGGGCGGGGCGGGGGGCTCTCGTCAGGCCCGACCGGGGCGGATAACGGAAAACCGGGGGCGCCGCGGAGCGAGCCGGCCCTCCGCGTCCCCGCCCGTGGGAGCCCAGGCCCGGCTCCGGAGGAGCGCTGCCTTCCCTGGCCGACGACGACCGGCCCAGCGCCCCCCGCAGCCCCTCAGGCCCCGCTCGGCGCCGCCCGCCCCGCAACTGCCCTTGCCCCTACCTCACCGCCCGCCCGGGACGCCGGCTGCGCCTCCTCCCAGGTTTGAACTCGGCGCGGGACGCTGATTGGTGGGTTTGAAGAGCGGCCCGGCCCGGAGCACCCTGGGGTTTGTAGTCAGCGCTCCCGGAAGGGCGTCGAGCGCACGCGCAGTGCCTCGCGGGAGCGCCGGCCTCCCGGGCCTGGCCGCACCCCCGGTCAGCGGGCCGGTCAGCCGCTGGGGAAGAGCCGCCTGGCCTGACCAGTGCCCGCCGCCTTCCTTGCTCAGCATCCCCAGTGTGCCTTTCCGCGGCCTGACCTCCCCGCCTCCATGACCCCCCCTCCCTGCAGACAAGGCCTCTGAGCTGGGGCTCTGGAAACTTCCTTTTGGCTCAGTGGCTTCTTGAACTGGGGAAGGGCAAGGGCACCGTTAGACCCGACGACACGTCCCGTCGCAAGTGATCGGTCAGGAGCCTTTCGAGCTCAAGTCACAGAAGCCAGAGGGGTGGAGTGCTGGTGCCAGGAGGCCCAGGGGGAAAGGCGCTCAAGCTCGGGGTGGGGCCTCCCGGGCACCTCTTCACTCTCCGGGCACTTGCTCTGCTAAGGCTGGCTCCTGCCCTGGGGCTCACCAGCTAGGGTTGGTGACCATCACCTGCACTGAATCTGGGATTGCAAAGGCTAGGTGGGCTTGCTAGTGGAGGGGAAGGAGGGAGGGAGGGGCCAAGGGCCATGTGCAAACACCCAAGGTCCCAGACTCTGGGTCTCATTCCTCCCCTGCTTTCCAGGTGCTGAACCCCTGCAGCTCTGAGCATGTTTGCAGAGGGCCAGTCCCCTCTCCTGATTCCTCCCTGCACAAATAGTGTCTAGGGAACAAGCAGCCCATGATTAACTTGCAGCTGCTACACTAATCTTATCATTCCTCTGCCTCTCTTGTGCCTGTGTGAGTCTGTGTTTGCTGAGGACCAGGTCCCCAACGCCTCTTGTCTTGCAAACAAGCAGCCCATAATTATTCATCAGTGCTGCTACCTTAATGTTATCTTCACTCTATTCTCTCTCTTGTGCCTGTGTGCACCAAGCTAGTCCTGGGACTTGACTTCAGGGTCTGCAGATTACCCTTGAGCTTTTCTGCTTGAGGTGGGCACTCTACACTGGAGCCATAATGTCACTTCTGGCTTTTTCCAGGTTCCTTGGAGCTGAGTCTCACAGACTTTCCTGGAACAGGGGCTCCTCAGAGCCAGCCTCCTCAGTAGATAGGATTACAGGCTTGAGTCACAGGCACCTGGCTTTTTCCTCCTTTTCATTCATGGGCCTTTCCCAGGCCAAGGAGGATTCCTGCATTGGGACAGCAGGAGTTCAGGCACAGAGGAGAGGGGCCGGGGAGAGGGCCGGGTAGGTGCCAAGGGCTGAGGGGCAGAGAGGATAGCCTCTCCAGTGGGCACGGGAGGGAGGAGGAGGAAAGGCTTCCTGGAAGGGCAGGGCTTCCATTCCCTTGCCCAAATCAAGTTGTACTTGGCTACAGTTCCAAAGACCCTGAGGCAGCTACCACTGGGTGCTGTCTTTAGCATGCTTTGAAAATGCTAGAATAACTAAGTACTCACTTGGTTTACTGCCCCAGGTGAGAGAAACCCACAGCAGTGTGTAGTGAAAGGAGCTCATATATTTATTTTAATCTCAGGAAGTTTCCCAAGCTTGGACACAATGCAGAGATCTCATGGGTTTAATGGTCTTCCCTCCACCCTTGATAACCAGTTCACTCTCCACCCAGAGCCAGCAAGAACAGAAAGAACTTGAAAAACATCTTTGCTCAGAGGCCCCCGCACCTCCCCCCCCATGCACCCTCAAGGCTGAGGTCCTCAGGACAGAACTACTGGACTTGGGAGGGAACGGTGGGCCCCACTGGACGTGGAGGTGCACAGGGGGAAGAAGGAGACAGACACAGGCAGCTTTTGAGTTTAATCCAAGTTGCAGCATGCGGTCAGCACTCTGGTTTCCCCAACAGAGTAGCCCTGAGTTCAGTCTTCTATCCACGTGTATGATTAGAATCAGAAAGGAAGCCATCTCCCCCAGACCTTGATCCCATACTCACCCCATGTGCCTTTGAAAAGAAGAAACAAGAGCCAGGCTCCAGGGGCTCATGCCTGGACTCAAAGCTACTCACAAGGCCAAGATCTGAGGACTGTGGTTTGAAGCCAGCCGGAGCAAAAGCAGTCTCATTAAGGCCTTGATCTCCAATTAACTAGCAAAAAGCTAGAAGTGGAGGTGTGTCTCAAGTGCCAGAGCACCACACGTGACTGAAAAAGCCTGGCCCCTGAGTTCAAGCCCCACTACCAACACACACACACACACACACACACACACACACACATTCTTAAATCACACCGCTCAAGCTCCCAGAGAGACTTACAATGTCCTCTAGAGAGAGCAGGAACCTTCTGGAAAATGGTGAAGGTAGAAGGCAGGGGCTGAGGCAAAAGGCAGAGAGGTAAGGTCACTTGGGGAAAGGATAGAGGGCTATGCGTTCATGGAGCCCATGTCCGCACCAGTATCCTCCCTCCCCTCTGAGACCACAGGCCCCTGTGGAATACAAGAAAAAATGGCAGGGTTTGTCCTCTGCCTGCTGGGTAAGGGGCAGCCAGGTGGGGGAGCTTCCTGTAGGGGTTCCCCAGCTAAGCCAGCCACCTGGGCCCTGCCTTCCATTCCTTGACCACCAAGGAAATGAGGTGCGCCAGTAGGAGGACACTTGAAAGGCAATTGCAAACAACAATCAGAAACCCCAGTTGTTTCTAGAGCCTCAAAAATGCACATGAACCTTGGGCAAGGCCTGGGAGGAATTTCAGAATCCTATTCTAAATTAACTGAAGGTGAACTTTACCCGCTAACAAGCCTAGCAAGGAGCCCCAGCTTTCTTCTAGCCCGAATCCAGCAGAAGCAGAAGGAATGCTGGGAAGGCCAGAGGCCAGCCCTGGCCTGGGTCACAGCATGAGGTGGACGGCCTTCGCCTTCCGGATGAGTCTCTCAGTCAGTGGCGAGTTGGGCTTCAGGGCATCACGCTCCATCAGAAGACTCCTAAGGAAACACACAGAGGCTCTGTTATGGAACCTTCCACAACGATATGGGGGCACTTCTAGCAGGAGGTTTCATGTGGTCCTGTCCACCTTGTGGACCCAGTGCCTCTAGGTCTTGTAGCTCATCCACCTGCCACAGCCCCATACTGAAGACAAGAAGGATGAGGCTGGGTACTGGGGACCACACCTGTAATCTTAGCTCTCCAAGAGGCTGGGATGTGAGCATCAAGTTCAAAGCAGCTCAACAGACAATCTGAGACACATATCTCCAATTAACCAGCAAAATGCCATAAATGAAGTATGCCTCAAGCAGTAAAGGTCCCACCTTGAGTGGAAAGTGAGAGGAGGAGGCCCAGAGCTCGAGCCCCAGTACCAGCACACAGAAAACAAAAAAGGGACAGGAGATGCAGTTGGGGGCAGAAAGTGACACTGCTGTGGTGAAAGAAAGTGGCAGAAGAGCAGGGACCTCACACCTGAAGACGGGCTGTGGGAGACTTTGGCCTGCATGCTGGTGCCTCTTCCCACACCCACGTCCCCCACGAGGTGCTACTGCCAGGAGTTGGAGTCTTTGAGAAGTGGGTAGGTCCCCAGGGTGGGGATCTTGCCATGGGATGAGCGCCCTGGAAGGATTTGCTTTGAGTGCTCCCAGCACAATGACACAGCAAGAAAGTGGCTGTCTGCAAGCCAAGAGAAGAGAACCTTCACCAGAGACCCAACCCTGCTTGCCATCCCTGACATTCCAGCCTTCCGACTGGGAGACAATCCTTGTCAGCTAAACCACTCTGTGGAGGGCAGGAAGGCGGGTGGAGCGAAGGGGGGTTTGTTGGGGTCCTGGAAGAGCAAGATATGTTTGGCCATCCCTATAACTCAGCTGAATGAAAACGGAAAGTGGGCTGGGAGGCAGGCCTGTGGGCTCTGGGTGGAGGCTGGCTGGCTTCCTTAGGTCCAGCTGAGCTTGCTGACAAAGAACACGCACATTCTCCTTTCACCATGCCTTTTCACCATGCCAATCCAGAGGCTGTGGAGCCTCGGGCACTCCCACAGGGCAGCCATGTCCTGGGACCCCTCCCGAGGCCGGCGGTAGGAGGGGCAGGTGCTCACCGGGCTACATTCTTGTTTGCCCTGGATGTGCAGTTGAGGGCTGCATGAATCACTAACTGGCTGAAGACGTCTCTCTGCAATGGCAGGAAGGCAAGTTAGGCACAGGTACGGTAGGTGAGACGCAGGCGCCACAGCAGCCCAGGGCACCGCTGGCGCACACCCGGGGGGGTAAGGGGGGAGACACCATCTCCTGGGTGCAGGCGCCACAGGGCACGCAATGGCCTGGCTCACCTGGGCGTTGCTGCCGCCAATCTCAACGATGCGGTAGCGGATAGGCAGCAGCAGCTCCAGGGCGCGGTCTGGGTTCCCGTTCTCAGTCTCCACCAGGGCCTGGCACAGAGGCAGCCCCACATCTCGGGCCAGCAAGTGCTGGTAGTTCTCCCCTGGGGCCCTGTCACCAAGACACAGCCTCAGCAGCCATCCCCAGGGCACAGGTCCGCCGAGCCCAGGGGACCGGGGGTGGGGCCCCTTCACAGCTCAGTAGTCAGTGGATAGACTCCCAGCCCAAGCAGGGAGAAGACAGGGCTCTTGAGCTCAGATCTGGGCTGAACATGTCCCATTGCTGGGGCACCGGGCCTGCTGCAGCTTCCGCCTCACCTCGCTCTTCTGTGCAGTGGACATGACAGAGGTCTAGATTGCACAGAAGCAGGCAGAGGCCTGGCAGGGCCAGTCGGCTCCCACAACCATCAGGAGGAGGTAGCCATGGCAGCCCTGCCTTCCCTGGCCACCCCCACCATCGCTGAACAGCTACTTCCAGGGACACACATCTGGGGGTGGCCAGCTGCGAGCAGTCTTCCCTGGACATCCACATCTCCTGCTCCAAGATCACCAGCAGCGCACCAGGACCCCCAGAGGGCCTGGCAGCCAAGCATGGGCTTGGCACAGCCCCGACCCCTCCAGGGCCCAGGGACCACATACTCGCTGGCCTCCTTCAGGGTGCTCAGCAGCTCCTCTGTGGTCCTGGAGTCCCCAGCCCCCAGGGAGGACATCAGGATGTGTGCATCATTGAAGAGCAGAGCGTGGTCCCGGCTGTGTTTCTGGGTCACCAGCAGCACGTCCTGCCACCGCCGGCCCACGGGCACCCCTGCGGACAAGGAAGAAGGCCGTGGGCACCCTGCCCTGGCCCCTCCACCTGCGGTCCCAGGAACACTCACAGCCAGATTCTGGGTTAGGAGGACTGTAGGCTTTTAACATACGCTTGTTAATAAAAAGCAGTACATGCAGAAAGGGAAATGTAGAAACCACTGAGGGTTATTACACTCTCTCTGACAAACCCAAAAAGCACTTTTAAACTTTTCCCAGTGACTACCACAAGTGTCACCACTGGTATATAACAGGTGCTCAATGAGAGTGGGTGGACTTAATATGTGCATGTGCAGAATGACATGGTGAACCTGCATCGTATAACTAATACATCCTAAAGTCTGAGCAGCACAGGCGAGTAAAGCAGGCCCTGCTGGGGAGGGGCTCCTAGGAGCAGCAGGGAAGACCAATGCAGAGCGTGAATACTGTCCACTACTTTATATGAATGCCTGAAAATAAAACAATATACCCACTTGCAAGGGCTAGGCCGGTGGCTCATGCCTGTCATTCTAGCTACTCAGATGGCTGAGATCTGACCATCCTGGTTTGAAGCCAGCTGGACAGACAAATCTGTGAGACTTGTCTGCAATGAGTCAGCAAAATATCCAGAAATGGAGGTGTGGCTTAAGTGGGAGCACTCCAGTCTTGAGCAAAAAAGCAAAGGAACAGTAGACAGGCCCTGGGTTGAAAGCCCAGGACAGTTGACATTGGTTAAGGAAGAGGGAGAGGGAGGGAGAAGAAGGGAGAGGGAGGGAGGGTTAATCACAGTACACTCTGGGGATTTCACAATGAAACCCCCTGATACAAGTCATGTGTGCTAATAAAAAAAACATTTTATGTCAGCAGATGAATAACTCACATCCTTCCAGCTGGACCTGCAGGTCTCTCAAGCCTCCCCCTTTGTACACAGAGGAAATGAGAGGCTCCTCGGGCCTGGTCTGGCCTCTCACACTTGAAGTCTAGTGACCCAGCCACGGGACAGGCCAACAGAGCCCCGGAAAGTTCCGTGTGGCTCTGGACTCTGGCAGGGCTTCAGGGATGGTGGGGTCAGCTTTCACCCAGACTTTTCCCTCACTGTCCAATGTCTGTTCCCTGTGTCCTTCCCTGCGTGACCAGAGCCCAGGCTTGGCAGCCCCAGCCTTCCTTTACTCAAAGCAGTCTCTGGAAGGTGCAGCAGGCTCTAGAAGAGTCCTCACACTCTGGGTGGAAGCCAAACTCCTTGCCCAGCCTCCCCCTGGGGCCCTTCCCAGCCCTGGTCTTCCCACCTCCCAGTGTTTTCCCCACTCCGCCCTCTGTGCTGCTGCCTCTCTGGCCTGTGGATGTGGGCAGTCTCCCTCTGTGTGACCATCCGCCCCACGCTGCCTGCCGCACCCACTATCCACCCACAGCTAGGAGACCTTCCCAGAACGTTCCAGAAACAACTCGCAGTCTTCTCCTGGGTCCCTGGAGTAGCAGGTGGGCCTCCCTCCCCATGAGGTCCTGCTGACCCAGGGCCCAGTCCTGCTTCCCGCTCAGCCTGGAGGCCTGGGGGAACCATTCCCCATTGCCACGGTCAGCAGGAAGCCAACGCGCCAGCACTGTGGCCAGCCTGAGAGGCAATCCCGGGGGCTGGGAGACTCTCACCTCCCAGGCTGGAAGGAAAGGCAGCATCGGCCAGGTGGCCAGGGGCTTCTCTGCCCTGAACGCAGCTTGGGAACAGAGGTGCCACATCACAAGGAGACCAAGCACCAGCTGCCACAACAGACACCTGTTGCCAACTGGAAAACAGCTGTGTGGTTGGTGTCCACGGGTTGCTCATCGTGGCATGAGAAGCTCTCCCTTCCCTTCATTGTGTGTGGGGGGGGGGTTGAGGGTGGGGGTGCAGGAAGGGGATCCTGGCAGGGGACATGGCTGTGACTACCTTCCATCTTAAGGCGGTAGAGCATGGAACAGTTGTCCACCACGTCCAACATCGTACCGCTTTTCTGAAGGCTGGGAAGGATCTAGAAGACAAGGGACAACAGAGGCCAGGCTTAAGGGCTGACCAATAAGAGAGCTACAGGACCAGCTAGAGTCAGCCCATGGGGGTCCTGAGCATAGCCTACACAGAGCAAATCTGCAGCCACAAGGCCGCTGCCACCACGGTCACCAACTATCAGGAATGCCACCTCAGCAAGGGCTGCGGAGCTCAGATGAGTGCGAGGCAGGCCTGAAGAAGGCGCCCACTGCACTGGGTACAGAGGCACAGGGCCAGACCTGCACTCCTTATTCCTCACCCTGGCGGGACACCTGTCTACCCCAGTCCTGTGTCTAGAATGGGCTTTCCTGAGCAGGGACCTGATCTGCACCTCACAGAACATAGCCACTGCTGTCCTCATTTCCTCCTAACAGCCACTGGGCTCCAAAGGATCACTTCAAGGAAACATTGTATTGGTCTCTATGTTCAGACTCCCAATCACAGGATCTTGGCAAAAACCAACCCTTCAAGGACTGGCGTCATGCCTTCCTCCCTGGCTGGGACAGTCTAGTGGCTCCAGGCGCTGAGTGAGCAAAGGCAGGATGAGCCATAAAGCACACAGAACCGCCACACTTACATGGTTGTCATAAATGGTCAGTGCAGCCTCATATTCACCCTGGAGACAAAGGTGTCACGATTAACACATGGAAAGGCAATAGAGGACCACAGGACATGCCCAGAGACGCCCGCCACAGCCCTCCCACAACCCCTGCCTCCCTCCCCCCTTCCTCACCCCCTGCCACCCACTACCTCCCACTGGGTGCCCCTCCCTGTGACTTGCGCCTCCTTACAGGGCAAGGGCTGGGTCAGAAGTAGCACAGTCACAGGACGGGGAAATCAAACTCCTGGCCCGGCCCCCGGGAGACAGCAGAACCCACCCAAGCTCTCTGAGGGGTCAAATCCCATGATGTCATCACACTCCCTGTTAGAAAATTTAATGCAGGCTGGAAGACCTCCAAAATCTGAAACACGCCCAAGTACGTCCAGAGTCACAGTCAAAACACAGGTGTACGCAAGAATGTGTAAGTTTTTGTTTTTCTGAACTCTGCACTGGCCGCTGTCCCTCAGCTCTTCAGCTTAAGGCTAGGGCTCTACCACTTGTGCCACATTGCCACTTCCTGCTTTTTTCTGCTTATGTGGTGCTGAGAAATCGAACCCAGGGCCTCATTCATGTGAGGTAAACACTCTACCTCTGAGCCTCCTTCCCAGCCCCAAGAAAGTATATAGTTTTGATGGAGATGTGGCTCAAATGGTAGCACCAGCCTTGAAAAGAAAAAAAATAAACAAAAGCCAAACAAGAGGATGTGGTCCAAAGTTAAAGCCTGCTCGCCTGCTCGCGCACGCGCACACACACACACACAAACACACACACACACACACACACACACACACACACGCACACATACACACACACGGTCTAAATGTACCTTGAGGCTATGCATATAAGGTACTCATGGGTTTCAAAATGGGTTTCATGTTTAGACTTGGGTCTCATCCCCCAGGTGAACATCAATGTGCAGGTGCAAATATGAATAAATCTGAAACCGGTCTGGCCCCTAGCAGCGCGGATAAGGGAGACTCATCCTGTGTGGGTGTGCTTCCATTGCCTACACGCGCTGTGCTGAGATTTTCCTCCTCGTCTTTTCCTCTCCATTTTCCCTACTGTACATTCACTGGCTCTCTGCTTCCTTCTAGACACTTCATCTCCTAATTCTGTCACAATGGTGACCCTCACCGAATCACGGTGGTTAAGGGGTCACCACACTTCTCCTCAGCCCTCACCCCTACCGGGATGTCTCAATCTAGGGGAAGAAGAGCAAGCAGTGCACCCTGGCAGCAGAAAGGCACTTGGTCAGCAACGGTTACACGCTGTGTGTGCAAGGCGTCCCGGTGGCTCAGCCCGTCTTTGCCTAGGACTCCATCTTGTGTACAAACACAAAATGTGGCTGTGGAGAGGAGCAGACACGAGGAGCACTTCTTCCTCTGCGTGCCTGCCGGGAGTAAGGCCCGCCTAAGAGACGGGAATCTTACCTTTTCAATGAAGTACAAAGCCCAGTGCCAGTAATTATGGCAGGCAAGCATGTCGGAGCTCTGTGGAAAGAACAAGAGAATTCAAGAAGTATCTGAAGGCTGGGCACTGGTGCCTTAAGCCTGTAAATCCTAGCTACTCCGGAGGTGGAGAGCTGAGGATGGCGGTTCGAAGCCAGGAAAGAAAAGAAAAAACCAGGAAAGACTGAAATTCTGTGACACTCTTTAATTATCCAGCAAAAACTTGAAAATGGAGGTTTAGCTCAAGTGGTAGAGCACCAGTCTTGAGCACAGAAGATGAGGAACAAGCCCTAAGTACAAGCCCGGATTCTGGCAAAGCAAAACAAAACAAAACAAAACGTGGAGAAAGACAGGGGTCCTATCGTAGCCTGACAGTGCAGGAACTCAGCCCTCCTGGGTGCCCGGTGCTGGCACTGGTCATAGCAGCTTCACACATACCATATCAAGGGCAAACTGAGGCCTGGGGAGGAGGGCATGGCATGAGCCCCACACTGGGAAGTGGCAGAGCCAGCGTGGCACAGAAGTCCCTTGGCAGCTCAAGCTCCATCTCCTAGCTCTCTCAGTGAACCGAAGGGAAAAAAATCAGATTCCAGACCTTTGTGCCCGCACCCACCCCAACAGCTCCTTCTGTTGGAGGAGACCATGAGGACCGGCCGGCTCAGAGCCTCGCTGTGTTGCTGCTGGAAAGCCCACAGAGCCAGGGGAGGAGGACTGACATTTGGAGGTCCTGTTACCCCTCTGCAGGCCGGTCCTCCAGAGGCCATTCTAAATAGAGCTGCACAAGCCTCCACGCTGGCCTCTGCGAGAATATTCCAGGTGAGGGAAACTGCAGGTATGATTCAGTCGGGTGGCAGCACCTATGGCCTTGAGGAGGGACTGACAGGGCCACTCAGCCGTTTGTCTTGTTTTGTATCAGTACTGCCGCTTGAACTCAGGGCCTTGGCACTGTCCCTTAGCTTGTTTTTACTCAAGGCTAGGGCTCTACCACTTCACCCACAGCTCCACTTATGACTTTTTCCGGCTTAACTGAAGATAAGAGTCTCACAGACTTTCTTGTCTGGGCTGGCGCTGAACCTCGATCTTCAGATCTCAGCCTCCTGAGTAGCTTGGATTACAGGCGTGAGGCACTGCTTTACCAAGCTCCTTTCATCTTTTCCTTTCAGGACCAAGTGTCTGGGGCCAACACAATTCTAGAGTTGCCTGCTAACTGTTGGCAGGTGTTGGGGGGTCAAGGAGCTAGCTCTAGGGTTCCTTTGCCCTGTCAGAGATGTGTCCCAGCCACGCCCAATTCCCTGAGAATTAAGTGAAACCTGCAGTTCTGTCCAGAAATCTGTGCTTGACTTGACATCAGCCTGCAGTGTCCGGGCACACCCCTAGCAGGAGCCATACCTTCCACTGAGCCTCAGAGCCCCCCATGAACTCCAGCCCGTCCTGGACGGCCCCTCTCATCTCGTAGATGTGAGCCATGGTATGCACCGACCACGCATCTGAAGGGTTGATCGACAAAGCCTGTGTGGGGAGTTCAGAGGGCAAGAAAACGTGCATTAGTCAGGCTGCCTGAGCCAGGTGCAGGGGTACAGGCTGGGCCGCCTCACCGGGAGCTGGGCTAGGGTCAGTTAGAATTACAGTTCTAACAACCAACCCCACGTTCCGGGTGCCTGGGGCCCCTGGCCCCCAATACCAACCAGAGGTGCTACTCAGGAGGAACTCACAGCCTCTTTTCCAGGTAAGGAAACTGAGGCTCAGGGAGGCTGACTTGTTAGGGGCTTTCAAAAGCTGGGGCTCAGCAATGATGCCCCGCTCCACTCTGAATGCTGCAGCGCTTGCAACGTGCCATCCTGCCTCTCGGAACCTCAGCTTCCCCATGGCAAAGGGGCCACTGATTCTGTCTTCTCCTACGGTTGAGCACAGGCCAGGCTGTGGGTGCTCTAGGGCTCGTGGCTACCTCTTCCACTGACATTCACATGGCTATGCAGGAGGCTGTCTGGGCTCTGGCAGAACATTTTCTGTCAAGATGGTTGTTGGACATAAGCACTACCATTTTAAGAGTAGCCACCAATTTAGGAGACGCTATTTCGGTTAAGCCATATCCTGTAATAAGAATTGTATTTGAATGCTGGTGTGCATCTGGTCATATAAAATTTATCAAAATGAACTTTAGGAAAGAGAAACAAGAGGTCTTTGTTTGGTTTTGTTTTTCTTTTTGTCTTGTTTATCCGTCTTCGGGAGGGTAAGGGAGGCAGAGGGATGGAGGGACAAAGGTGAACAAACACAGTAGCTCACTCTACACTATGTGGACCATGATCTTTAAAACTTGTGGGTGGAGACAGGAGGGAAAAACTGAGAGACACAAAGAGTGACAGAGTCCAAAAGAAAATATACTCATTACCCGACTTACGTAACCCCTCTGAACATCGTCTTTGCAATAATAAAAGAGTACTTTCTACTTGTGTTATATAACTGTAACCCAACTACACATTACCTTTACAATAACAATAAAAACATTTTTTCAAAAAGGATTGTATTCTAAGGGCTGAAGATTAGGGCTCAAATGGAAAAGTGCCAGCTGAGTACAAATTCCTTTTCTGACAAGTCCCTGCTTTGACCAGGCATCCAAGCATTGGTTAATTGCTCATATAAACTTGTAATCCTTTTCTAATTAGCCAGTTGTGCAAGATGTTGAACCTAAGTATGGCCAGACAGAACAAAGGGCAGTAATGCATTAGGAACAAAACTTGGGTGGGCTGCCCACTCAATTTGCTTGCATATTTATTTTCTTATTTTCTTATTCGAGCATGTCCTTTATGCAAGTAATCTTTGTTTTCATGAGTTCCTTTCCAATTAGTATCCTTTTTTTTTTTTTTTCTGGTCTCATGGGGCATGAACTCTGGGCCTGGGCACTGTCTCTCAGTTCTTAAGCTCAAGGCTAGTGTTACACCACTTAAGCCATAGCTCCACTTCCAGCTTTTTCTGCTTATGTGATGCTGAGGAATCGAACCCAGGGCTCATGTATGCAAGGAAAGCACTCTCCTACTGAGCCACCTTCCCAGCCCCCAGTTGGTAACCTAATTCCTCCATGACACCCCTCTATCCTAAGATACTTCCAACCATTAGAACAGCAGCTCTAACACTACAGCTGTTCATGACCACAGCTGCTCACATGAACCCAGACAGCCACAGTGACCCACCAAGCCACCAGGACACCTGGAATCACGCTCACCACCTGGTGGCATTGCTCATCTCCTTATTTGCCCAGCTGGTTTGCTGAGTGCCTGCTAAATGCCAGGCACAAGGCATCAGTGTCCCCCCACCAAATGATAGACGCCTTACATCTGCTGCCTCAGTTTCCTGCTCTCTGGGCAGGTGACACTAGAAACACCAAGCACCCCTGTCCTCTGGCCCCAGCCTCATACCTGCTCCAGGGATTGGGCAACAGGTCCACAGCAAGTCCTACCTTCCTGTTCTCCCCTCAGCCTTCACAAGCCTTCAGTGCTCATGGGACCCAGAGAAGAGAGCAGGCTCCCAAGGTACTCAAGACCTTGCAGGGACCCTGCAGGGTGCATTTGCTCAGCATGCTGTATTCACACGGGACAGACCCAAAGCACAACTGCCAGCCCTGCGATGGCTCTCACCCTCAGCTTCATCCCTAGCCTGGAGCCCTGGGAGAGGCCAAACTTCCTTCCTGGGCTTTGCTGGCTAGCCACGCCATGCCTTTCCTGCCCCCGCCCTCCTTGGGCTGAGGTGCTGTGCTCACTCACACCTGTGAGGCCTCTGTAGCCAAGCAGGGCCTGGTGCTGCTGACCTCGCTCTGCCAGGCACGGTCCCAGCTTGGCCTTCTTGCCCAGTATGTGTCTGCGGAGTCCACGTGGCATGGCAGGAGTGAGGGAGCTGGCTGGCCATTCTGCCTCTCTTGCTCATTGAGAGGCCTGAACTGACAATGATGAAAGCCCTCTGGGGGACCAGCCCCATCAGCTTGCCGTGACCCCGCCCCCCCGAGCTTCCGCCAACCCCAGGTGTACAGATGGGTGCCACCCAACTAGAGAGCCCCACTGCAATGACCTCTAAGGGACAGTCCTGGAGCCCATTCCTGGGTCTTAGCTTTGTCATGCTAAGATGTCCAAGGAGTGCCTAGGTGGTCCCTGGCCCAACCCAGAGATAAAGCAAGACATCTTCATGTGATACTTGGGTGCAGACCCTGGATACTCAATGGGGAAGTTATAGGCATCCTAGAGGGTGCCCAGGGCACCTTCCCAGATTGCCGGGGCTTTATGCCAACTAGAGCAATGGCTGGGGAGAAAATCCCCAAGGTGCAGCTGGGGAGCTGGGGTCTTTTCCTGTCAACTTAAGACAGTTGCCAAGCCTAGTGGCCTAGGTGAGGATCTGCCCCACCTCTGGGCCAAAGTTCTGGCCGGGCCTTTCCCTGAGCCTTGGTCCACTTCTCTAGGCAATAAGGAGCTTGGTGTCGAGTGAGCAGAAGGGGGTACATATGAAGTGCCAGTCTCAAGGCTGGCCCATGAACTAGGATGAGCCGGTGTGAATGGCAGCCTCTCCCTGGACCTTAGCCTCCACTCCCACAGGATCAGAGGGAGGGGCTTCCAGAGCAGGTGCCACCTTGCTCCCAGTCCTGCCCCTGGCCCTCAGCCCAGGCATGCTCGAGTGTTCACCTAGCCCCATGTCCAGTCAGCATGAACAGGGAGAGCCAAGTATGACCCTGGGCTCAGTGGCAGTCTTAGCTGGCTTCCACTGGCTCCGCAATACTAGCAATGGAAGAGATCAAGGGGCAGGACGGCTGCTGCTCAGAGGAGGAAAAGCCGAGTCAGACAATCCCCAAGTGTGGACTCACTCCTCGACTTCTGAACCTCTGCTACTATGAATGACATATGAAAAGGAAAAGTTCAAGGAAGAAGAAACAGGCTGTTATCCACTTCCTCACCTACAGCAGTCCCATCCTGGCAGTGCCCAGGATGGTCTGGAGCCAGACAGGGCTGACAGAAGGCAAGGGGTGGCGCTAACATGCTCTGTGCCAACTGCCAACACTGTCCAAAGCGACAGGCATCTACACAAGGCCCACGTACCTCTTTCGCAAGTTTTTCTGCCTTACTGTAGAAGTTGGTTTCCATCAATCCAAAAGAATACATGCCTTTCACGTAGCTAAAAACAGAGAAAATGGCTCAAAAGGATGAACTAGCAAACCAGGCTGCTTTGCAAAGGGTCTGCTGAAGCCCTAGTTCCCGGGACCTCAGAAGAGACCACCTTTGCACAGGTAATCAAGAGAAGATGGCTTGGGTCCTGATTGTCACTGCTTTACAGTTTGTGAGGCAGAAGGCCTCAACCCATATGTGGAGACGCAAAAGAATGGGGCAGTGAAGAGGGAGACAGAAATGGGAGACATTCAGCTACAAAGGAGGCCAGAAGAGTCCAGCCCCCATCAGAACTGGAGCTAGCCAGGAAGGACACTCCTAGAAACTCTGGAGAAAACTTTGCCTTGCTGACATCCTGATTATGGCTGGTAGAATGGCTCATAAAATAGAGTACCTACGTATCAAGAGTGAGGCCATGCATTCAAATCCCATTTCTGGGGAGAGAGTAAGGGAGAGACACTGAGCCGGTCATGGTGGGACACACTTATAATGTCGAGTACTCAGGAGGTGGAGGTAGGGGAATCTCAGAGGACAGTCCCAGGCAAAACTACAAGACTCTAACTGAAAATCAAACTAGCAACAGGCCTGGGGGGCGGCGGGGGGACAAGGGGTAGAATGCTTGTCTGGCAAGCTGGGGCTCTGACTTCAATCCTGGTTACATGCATGCGTCAGGTCATGTAATCTATTTTTCTAATGACTCTCACTTGGAGCCCTCAGAAGAGCTTCTGTTTCCCTGGTGGTGATGGGAGTGTGCAGAGGCCCGCTGCTTTGCCAGCTGGGGTCCTGAAGGAAGCATGAAGAACTGTAAGGCCCGCAACCCTTGTGGAGAGACATGAGAGCTGGTGATAAACCTTCACTGCAATGAACTTTGGGGAAAATGATCCCAGAGATACTTGTTACTGCAGCCCAAACTACTCTGTCCTGACTAACACATAAAACTATTACCTCATTCACAGGATAACAGAAAGATGAAATAAATGAGCTTCATAACTCCTAAGAACTAGGGGACTTGCACATTACTCTCACTATTTCTATGTCAGGGCCCAGTGAGTTGCTATGTTTTAAGGACCAAGGAGAGATGAAGATGTGATTTCCACTGGCACATACTTGCTAAGGGGAATGTCAGATGTCCAGAAGGGGAAGACACGAGCAACAGAATCCCTCATCTGCTCCTGGTAGCCCAGATAAAAAAAGGCATCGTGGGCAAACTTCAGAGCCAACATATCTGTCGGATGGTCTTGGAGAATCTGTTCCCATAGGTCGCTGGCTTTGGGCATGTTCCTAGAAAGCAAGAGAAATTTCTCAGCCACCCTGAGTAGGAAGCCCAGACACATGGGAAGCAGACAGTCTGCTCTGTAGCTGAACAGGCTCTGTGGTGGTCTTGCCTGCCATCTTGGAGGCTGAGGAGGCCAGCATGGGGGTGAAGTAGGTGATGATCTGGAAAGCAGTAACCACACTCTCAATACTGTAGCACCGATACTGACCATGCCCTGAGGCTCAAGGGCTGAAGGCTTGGCCACATAGCCTATAGGGACACTGGGAAGTGGTAGAAACTTTAGGAAGTCCAGGGAGGAAGTTAGGTCATTGGGGGAGATGGGGAACCACTGAATGGGACACTGAGACCTCAGTCCCTTTCTGACTTTATTTCCTGACTGCCATGAGATGAGCAGTCTCCCCTGCTACACACTTGCCATAACACTCTGCCTGCATGCCGCCCCAAGAGCAATGGGACCATCATACCGTGGGTTGAAACCCTGGGCCAAGGCAACTCTTGTGACCTTCTAACTGGATGATCACAGACACTTCATCATACCGATGGAAAGTCGTCCAACACAAAAGGTTGCCACTAAGAAAGATGCTGTCTTCTCTCTCCTAGAGAGTTCTATAATGAGATTTAATTACTCTTATAATTAAAATAATGATCAGGTTAGCCATGCATCAGTCGCTCATGGCATATAATCCTTGCTGAGATCTGAGGTTCTCAATTTGAAGACAGCCGAGGATGAAAAGTCCAGCAGACTCTTATCTCTAATTAACCAGCAAAAAGCCAGAAATGGAGCTGCAGCTGGAGTGACAGAGCACTACACTCGACCAAATAACCTAAGGGACCATGCACAGATCCTGCGTTCAGGCCCTAAAATCAGCATAAAAAAAGGAAACCCCAGTTTAATGGCATGGTGGCAAATACCTGTAATCTCAGCTAAAGGGGAGGCAAAGGTAAGAGCTCTCGGTCCACGGCCAGCCCCAAGACTCTTACCACAAAAATGCACGTGAGGCGTGACTTAGCTACCAGAGGACTTGCCTAGCATGTCGAGTCCCTTTGTTTAAATACCAGCACTGCAAAAACAAATGAATAACCAGCTTATAAACAAATCTAACAAGTCACTCTGATCAGGAATCCTAGCCAACAACCTCCTCCCTTGGCACTCAGTGGGGTGGGGTCAGGGAAGGCACAGAGCAGCCAGGAGAATATGGTTTCCCATCAGATGACCTCAGGCAGTGGGATAATAATCATGCTCAGGCTACCTCCTCCCCAGAGCACCCAGATATCCTGTGACCCGCCCCCTCCCCAGCCTCGAGCATCAGCCCCCTGCCCAAGGAGGCCCTCACCCCTTGGCAAGCATCTCCACCGCAGCCACGTGCAGCTGTTCCCGGGGCGTCAGTGGCTGGGTCTTGGCAATCTCCACCATCTTCTTCACAGCCAGGTCCAGCTCTTTGTTGAGGTTCACGGAGGTTCCAGTGCCAAGGAGCACCAGGCCGTTGGCTATGACATGGCCCATGGCTGGTGGAAAATTAGAAAAGAGCCTGTGACTCACATGGCCTGGCCCCACATGGGAAATGGACAGCCTGTGTCCTGGCAGCATGAGGAGCAGGGTTATGGGCAAGTGGGCTGTGCGCTGGGCCTCTGCCTAAAGGCCCGAACTCAGCCTGCTCGTTAATAGACAGCCATGGGAGAGCACTTCTAAGAAGCCAAGAATCTTCCTCACAGGGCGTTCTGGGGAGTGCCAATGCCTGACACCCCACACGAGCCAGGCCGGCCACCTGTGGCCACTCTAGCCAGTACACGGGTCATGAGGGGGCTTCAGTGGATTCTGTTCGGGGGACTGGCCCAAGAAGGGCTCAGAGCACAGATGCTTGGCTCTGTCTCTACCCCACGCTGACAGCGGGACTGGCATGGTTTGTGGCCCCCAGCAGTTTTGTGAGGAACACAAGCCCTAGCTGCACTCCCAGCCTCCACCTAGAGAGAAGCAGGGCATCCTGGCATGGGAAACTCAGTCACCAGCCTGGGCCTAGGACCAGGGATCCAACCATAGTGCTAGGGCCGCCCCTCTGGCCCTGCTTCTGCTCTGGGCTGCAGGACCGCTCAGACCTGAGCTTAGGCACTGGCTGCTGGCTGCAGCTGGGTCTGGCTGGCCCCACTTTTCTCCTCATGCTGACCTGGTCTCCTCATGCTGGTCGAGTTCCTGCTACTTTGTTCCCCTTACCAGTCCTTCTCCCAGGCCTGGAACCTTACCCCACACTGGGGCCACTCACCTGGCTCCTGAATGCCCTGTGCTGACCTCTTCCAGCCCACCACACACAAGCCTGGTGTGTGTGCCAGGTTCTGCCATCTTACCCTGCCCTAGCAGCTGTCCGGGAGCTTCACTAGTCTCCTGACAAAGAATGCAGAGCCATCTCATGTGTTCCAAGGGTCCAGGCTTTGAATCCAGACAGCCTTGGGGATGTGTCTTCCTCTCACTTAACCTCAGTTTCCTCATCTGAGACACTGATTTTTGTGTAGAATTGATGGGAGTTATGAAAGAGTCTTTTCATAAGGCCTGGCAGCCTTACGGGAGCAGCCTTTACTCCCATTACATCTGTGTCACTGCCAGCCCCATGCTGTCACTCACCCACCCTGCCCCACTCCCTTCCTCCCGTGCTCAGGTCAGAGAATGACAGAGGGTTTGGGTGTGTGAGCTGGGCTCCTCTACCAGAGCAAGCACCACTCACCGAAGGTTGGGTCTGCGGCTTGGAGCTTTGACAGGCAGCCCTCGATGCCACCAAGAGTCTCATCATTGGTCCACTTTACACACTGAAAGAAAAATGGTAAAGCAAACATGTCCTCATTGGTTTCTTAGAGGAACAAAAGCAGGCCTCTAAACCCAGATTTCTTGTGGTGGCTGATTTTTTTGGTTTGATGCTGAGGATCAAACCCAGGGCCTCATACAAGCTAGACACATGTGTTACAAATGAAGCCAAAAGGGGTCTACTTTCAAGACAGAGTGGGAAATGACTAGGTAGTTTCCTTCTATAGGGATTACACATATCACAAAGTTCATTCATCATTAATCTCAGGGACAACAGGATAGATTTTTAGAAGGGGCTAATTAGCAAGAGGAAGAACAAACTGTAATAAAATAAAATTGGCAGAAATTGTTTGTGGGTCAGAAAGCACAGACTCTCGTTGCCTCAGGAGAACAGGGAGAAATGGAAACAACCTTAAGCCCATTTCCAATACTCAGCCAGCCCCAAGAGGCTCACCTATGCATCTGAACTGCTCAATAGGAAGTAATTTAACTGAGGGAATATCAAGGAGAAAATCGGAGCCCCGTATTTCTGGGACCTTCGGGGAATTTGGGGGTTGGGGAACACTGTAAGATAGGCAGAAAATAGCTTGTGGTAAACTTCAAGACCATGCCTGCCACCAGACAGACACCCGAACTTTTAAGGCTGCTATGAAAGTCTCACCTTGGGTGTACTCGTCTCTGAGTCCATCCTTTGAGCTTGGATGGGTTTGTGTGTCTCACACATGCATAGCCTAGGGCTATGTTTCTTTATGGGCCATTGAGTGCCTCTGGACTCTATCTCAAAGACTCAGTTGAAGCCAGGCATCAGTGGCTCATGCCTGTAACCCTAGGAGGCTGAGATCTGAGGATCACCATCAAAGCCAGCCCAGGCAGTGAGACTCTTATCTCCAACAAACCACTCAGAAAACCACTGTGGCCAACAAGGAGTCATGAGAGACCAGGTCTTTCCTCATGGGTGATCTATGCCTACCCAACTACTTGTTCAAAACCTTTAGACAGCTCCAAAGTGCTTGCTCCCTCTCTGGTCCTCTTCATTACATGGTTACAAAGAGACACCAAGGCTCCAAGTTGGACCTACCTGAGCACATCACCATTTTGATGACTTGGTGTATCTGTTTCTAGTCTTGTGCTGGAGTTTGGTTGGCACTGAAGTGGGACTGGAGGGCTAGCTAGCCCTTCCAGCAGAGACTATACCTTCATCAGGGATTAATATCTTCCTCTCAAAGCTGGGCTGGTTCTCTACAAAATGGACCTGAACTGGGCTCAGTGACTCAAGCCTGTAATTCTAGCAACTTAGGAGGCAGAAATGAAGTCAGTGCAGTTCTTGAAAAACTTAAGACCACTAGTATCCCATTAAGATATTTTTGTGGGTGTGCCAGTCCTGAGGCTTGAACTCAGAACCTGGACACTGTCCCTAAGCTTTGGTACCCAAGGCTAATGCTCTGCCATTTGAGCCCCAGCTCCAATTCTGGCCTTTTGGGGGTAGCTAATTGAGATTAAGAGTCTCACAGACTTTCCTTCCAAGGCTGGCTTCAAAGTGCAATCCTCACATTTCAGTCTCCTGAATAGCTATGGTTATAGGCACAAGCTACTGATATATGGCTTCTGCATTAAGATTTTTTAAAATTTCCCTTTCAGTTATCTAACCCACAACTACACAGAATTCATGATTTATTTATGTCAGCCATGAGGCTTGACCTCAGGGCCTGGGTGCTGTTCCTGAGCTGTTTGGCTCAAGGCTAGCCCTCTGCCATGTTGAGCCACAGCTCCACTCTGGTTTTCAGCTGTCTCACTGGAGGTGAGACTCTCAGGGACTGTCCTGCCCCAGCTGGCTTTCAACTGTGATCCTCAGATCTCAGCCTCCTGAGTACCTAGGATTAAAGGCCTGAGCCACCAGTGGCCAGCATAGCCTCTGGATTTTTAACAAGATCCAGGGGAAGCAGGTGTGATGGTAATGCCTGTAATCCCGGCACTGGGGAGGCAGAGACAGGAGCCTCTCATGTTCAAGGCCAGCCTGGGCTACAGAGTGATATCCTGCCTCAAACAGAAACAAAAAAAGATCCAGGAGGTTAGTGTAGAGTCAAAGACCCCACAGTTTATGGCAGAACAGAACACAGACTGCCAAAAAACGGAATACTATGCACAAGCCAGAAGACCACACCCGGGAGCAGTGGAGAAGGACCCGGGGCACTCCAGAGCCACCAATAAGGTACAGGCAGGGGAAACGGAACTTATGTGAAACACAAACTAGACAAATTGCTCAAGAGCACCCAGCAAAAGCTCTCAGCAAGGACAAACTGGGGTAGCTAGATATGGCCAAGGCCAGGCTGATGGCATTTCATCCGTCTTTTTTAGCTTTTTGCGGCAGATCTAGCTGGTACCTGTGGTCTCACATTGCACAGAAAATCCAGCTTTTGCTTTCCACCTTTGAGTTTCCGCCCAGGCACACTCTGGCTTTGCCTCCAACCACTGGACTCGTTTCACTGGGTGTCAAGCTAACTGGATGGACCTTCTTCCTGAGAGCCCTCCTGGAAGTAGGGGAACCTTCACAGGTGCAAAGCAGCTGAAGCAGGCATATGCACAGCATAGGCCCCAGGACGGACTAGGGCCTTACTAGCAGAGCCCACATCCGACCCTCCACAGGCACCGTGGGACACCGTGCAGGCCCAGCATCCTCAGCAAAGTCCACGGGGGCTGTTTGCTCACCCTCGCCACCTCAGAAAAAGGACGAGCACACAGGCACTCTGTGCCACATGCCAGGAAGGCCACGTGCCAGGAAGGCCATGTGCCAGGAAGGCCATGTGCCAGGAAGGCCATGCTGCTTTCCTGTGGTTTTACAGCCTCTAGGTCAACGCGTTGGCTTTTACTCCAGTTATAGCTTTCCCCACCCCCAAGCCCCAGATACCTTCCTAGGAGGGCCCACAGCCTCCCTCTGCACACATACCTGGGTCAGGGTGGCATCAAACAGCTTGCAGGCTTCGTTGCTTGAAGTGCTGAGGGGAAGCCCAGCATCCTTCCATGCCTACACACACACAAGAAAGGGCGGAATACATGGCCTTACTCCCGGGACCACCCAATTTAAACACATGTCATCTGCTCCATGTGGGTGGCTCATGCCTGTAATCCTAGCTATTCAGGAGGATGAGATCTGAGGATGGAAGCCGGTCCTTTCAGGAAAGTCTGTAAGACTCTTTTCTCCAATTAGCTACCAATAACCAGAAATGCAACTGTGGCTCAAGCAGGAAAGTACCAGCCTTGAAGGGGGAAAAGCTAAGGAAGAGGCCCTGACCCTCAGTCCCAAGCCCAAGTTCTAGTACACACACACACACACACACACACACACACACACACACACACTCCATTCCAAACATGCATTACAGCTCTCAAAATCTGAAATCAGATCTCAGAGCAGAGTAGAGCACATTGAGCTGATTGAGCTGAGCCCAATGGGTCAGATCTTGATCCAAATCTCCAGCAGCCTCTAAACAGCTTTGTGCCCTCCAGAGAGGTCCTCCCTCTCAGACTGCTGGTTGGCCCCTCTGGAAAAGGTTCAAGAGGACCTATAGACAACCAATTCAAGTGTTGGCAGGGTAACAGCCAGTGAATAGGGGTCTCTGATTACCAGGAGGGGATATCTACTATTCTCCCACCCACCCCCCCAGTCTACCAAATGCAAGTGGTGGAGAGCAGGCTTTCTGCCTGGCAGGCAAGAGGTGCAAACACGTGCCAGTCACCAACCAACCCTTTCCTTTCTCCACTTAAGGGGGAGGCTTTAGACCTCCAAGCTCACTCACTGGAAAGAGTCTATGGGGCTGCCCTTGGTGCCAGCCAGATGCCCAGTGCCCTGAGCAGAGGAAGTAAATGCACTGTACTCAGTAGCAAAAGGGCTGCCCCTTCTAGGCTTGGGCATTAGTTGACCAAGGGTGACTCGCCTCACCTCTCTGGCCTTCACCACCCTCTCCTACTTCTCAGATGGAGTGGGACAAGTCGACATGCGAGCCCTGCCCCTGCTGCAGAGCCTGACTTTATTATTATTATTGTTGTTGTTGTTGTTATTCATTTGCCAGTTCTGGGGCCTGAACTCTGGGGCTGGGCGCTGTCCCTCAGCTCTTCAGCTCAAGGCCAGCGCTCTACCACTTGAACCCCAGCGCCACTTCCGGCTTTTTTCTTTTTGCTTATGTGGTGCTGAGGAATCGAACCCAGGACCTCATGCATGCAAGGCAAGCGCTCTACCACTTGAACCACAGCGCCACTTCCGGCTTTTTCTGCTTGGGTGGTGATGAGGAATCGAACCCAGGGCCCCGGTGCGAGGCAAGCGCTGTACCCCGGGCCCACCTGCCCAGGCCGTGGCCGGCCCCTCGGTGGACTTCTGCGCAGGGCGGATGGTAGAATCCGTGTGTTGGGACAAGGGGCGGTGTGAGCTGACACCAGACCCTGCCCCCGGCTCCCGGCCCCGCCCCCGCCCCCGGCCCCGGCCCAGGCTCCCGGCCCCGCCCCGCCCCGCCCCCGTCTCCCGGCCCCGCCCAGGCCCCGCCCCCGCCCCCAGCCCCGGCCCCGGCCCCGTCCCCGCCCCCAGCCCCGGCTCCCGGCCCCGGCCCCGGCCCCGCCCCCGGCCCCGCCCCCGGCCCCGCCCCCGGCTCCCGGCCCCGGCTCCCGGCCCCGGCCCTGCCCCCGCCCCCGGCTCCCGGCCCCGCCCCCGGTCCCGCCCCCAACCCCAGCCTCGGCCCCGCCCCCGCCACGCCCCCGGCCCCGGCCCCGCCCCCGCCCCCAGCCCCGCCCCCGCCCCCGCCCCGGCTCCCGGCCCCGCCCCCGCCCCGGCTCCCGGCCCCGCCCCCGGCCCCGCCCCCGGCCTGGCCCCGCCCCCGGCCCCGCCCCCAGCCCCGGCCCCGCCCCCGGCCCCGGCCCCGCCCCGGCCCCGGCCCCGCCCCCGGCCCTGGCCCCGCCCCGGCCCCGCCCCCGGCCCTGGCCCCGGCCCCCGGCCTGGCCCCGCCCCCGCCCCCGGCCCCGGCCCCGGCCCCGCCCCCGGCCCCGGCCCCGGCCCCGGCCAGCCCGGTGAGGGGCTTCTCCGAGGGCTGCCGCCCGGGGCTGCGCGGAGCCGGCCCCGGCCCCGGCCCCGGCCCCGGCCCCGGCCCCGGCCCCGGCCCCGCCCCCGGCCCCGGCCCCGCCCCCGGCCCCGGCCCCGCCCCCGGCCCTGGCCCCGGCCCCCGGCCTGGCCCCGCCCCCGCCCCCGGCCCCGGCCCCGGCCCCGCCCCCGGCCCCGGCCCCGGCCCCGGCCAGCCCGGTGAGGGGCTTCTCCGAGGGCTGCCGCCCGGGGCTGCGCGGAGCCGGCCCCGGCCCCGGCCCCGGCCCCGGCCCCGGCCCCGGCCCCGGCCCCGCCCCCGGCCCCGGCCCCGCCCCCGGCCCCGGCCCCGCCCCCGGCCCTGGCCCCGGCCCCCGGCCTGGCCCCGCCCCCGCCCCCGGCCCCGGCCCCGGCCCCGCCCCCGCCCCCGGCCCCGGCCCCGGCCCCGGCCCCGGCCAGCCCAGCCCCGTGAGCGGCTTCTCCGAGGTGCTGCCGCCCCGGGCTGCGCGGGCGTCGCTGCTTCTCCTCAGCGGGGTCCGCAGTCCCCGAACGCCCGGCCGCGGCCTCTCTGCCCTGCCTGCGTCAGGTCTACGGCGTCGGGCCACCCGGGGGCAGGCGGGCGGGCAGCCGGGTCGGCCTCCGCGTACCTGACAGTCTCGCAGCGGCGCAGCGACGGCCATGTCTACCGCGGCCGGCTCCAGGGGGTCGGGGATCGCAGCGACGCCCGCGGGCAGGGGCGGGGGGCGGGGCCCGCGAAGGGGGCGGGGCCCTGGCTGGCCGGGGGCGGGGCATGGCGCGAGGCGGGGCTCCAGGACGGGGGCGGGGCTCCGGGCAGATTGGCAGCCTGAGTCTCGCTAGCCTGCGGACGGCTGTGGACCCCCTGGCGCTCGCCCGGGTGACCCGCGCGCCCGACATCCCAGGCTGCCTGGGCACCAGGGCGGGTCCGCGGCTGTAAGCCAGAGGCTGGAACGGACTCTAGGGCGAGCCTGAGGGTCTGGGTGCCTCCCCGGGAAGCTGGTCCCGGGGTCGCGGGTCTAGCCGTGAGCGCCCCGCCGCCCGGCCAGGCCGGGCCTCCCACTCCTCCCGTCCAGGGCCTCCTCCCTCCTGGGACCTTCCCCATCCCCGGGACCGCGGCCACTTCCAGTCCCCTTCCGACAGCCCGGCGAGCGCGCGGCGCTCACGCACGCGGTCCTCCTGGCCTGGTGTCCTGGCGTTCCGCATCGCCGGCAGCCCTGGGTCCGGTCCCCCGCTCCAGGGCTGCGGAAGCCCCGCTGCCCCCTCCCCCGCTGTCCCCCGCTGCCCCCTCCCCCGCTGCCCCCTCCCCCGCTGTCCCCCGCTGCCCCCCTCCCCCGCTCTCCCCTCCCCCGCTGCCCCCCTCCCCCGCTGCCCCCCTCCCCCGCTGCCCCCCTCCCCCGCTGTCCCCCGCTGCCCCCCTCCCCCGCTCTCCCCTCCCCCGCTGCCCCCCTCCCCCGCTGTCCCCCCGCTGCCCCCTCCCCCGCTGCCCCCCTCCCCCGCTGTCCCCCGCTGCCCCCCTCCCCCGCTCTCCCCTCCCCCGCTGCCCCCCTCCCCCGCTCTCCCCTCCCCCGCTGCCCCCCTCCCCCGCTGCCCCCCTCCCCCGCTGCCCCCCTCCCCCGCTCTCCCCTCCCCCGCTGCCCCCCTCCCCCGCTCTCCCCTCCCCCGCTGCCCCCCTCCCCCGCTGCCCCCCCTCCCCCGCTGCCCCCTCCCCCGCTGTCCCCCGCTGCCCCCTCCCCCGCTGTCCCCCGCTGCCCCCTCCCCCGCTTTCCCCTCCCCCGCTGCCCCCTCCCCCGCTGCCCCCTCCCCCGCTGTCCCCCGCTGCCCCCTCCCCCGCTGTCCCCCGCTGCCCCCCTCCCCCGCTCTCCCCCTCCCCCGCTGCCCCCTCCCCCGCTGCCCCCCTCCCCGCTGTCCCCCGCTGCCCCCCTCCCCCGCTGTCTCCCGCTGCCCCCTCCCCCGCTCTCCCCTCCCCCACTGCCCCCTCCCCCGCTGTCCGGTCCCGCATCACGGCCTCTCCGTGGCGGCCCCGCAGGGGAGCCTGGCACCCAGCCGCTCGCACTTCTCCAGGGAGCCCCCACACCACCAAGCAAGGGCGCAGCCCGACTCTTCAGGGTGGATGTTTGCGCATCGCAGATTGTTGTACTGTTTTTAATCTTCAGAACCAGTTTATTCAGATACGGCCCTGCGTAAGGGCTGAAACCCCGACTCTTTCAGAAGAGAACTAGGGTCAATCGTCAAGCGCTCTGGCTGTCACTACATTTCCTTGCGTCCCTGTCCAAGGCTAGGACTTGACCTCAGGGCCGGGACGCGTCCCTGAGCTCTTCCACGCCAGGCTGGTGCTCTACCCTCGAGCACAGCTCTCCTTCAGGCTCTTGCTAATTGGCCTGGCCTGGAACCTCAGATCTCAGCCCACTAAGTACCTAGGACTACAGGCGGCTGTGGTCCTTGATCCGATCCTAGGTCCTTGAGAACCCACACCCTCCCGAGGCCCTTCCGATCCCGCCCGCGCTGGGGGCCCGGCTGCTCTCGCGGCCGCGGTCCCCGCGCGCCCCCAGCCGTTAGGCCCGGCCGACCCCACCGGCCTCCACACTTCGCGGCCCCGCCATGCGGCCCGGGCCCGCGCTGCTGCTCCTGGGCCTCGGCCTGGGCCTGGCCGGCCTCCCGCCGCCGCCGCCGCCGCCAGGGCTGGGACCCCCGGGAACTCCGGCTGTGCGGCGGCCTCGGCCGCCCCTGCCCCGAAGGCGGCGACCCCCAGCACGACGAGGAGGAGGAGGAGGGAGACCACCGCGGCGACCCGTCCTCCGGGGTGCGCGCGGCCCCACCCGGCCCGCGCCTGCGCGCCCCGCGCCGCGCCCCCCGGCCTCTGCCCACCGAGACGCAGTGTCCCCCGGCGGCCCTGGCCGGCCAGGCCCCGGGCGCCCCGGTGTCCTGCCAGAGCAACCTGTGCACGGTCAGGGTGAGGATCAACAAGCACACCCGGGGCAGGTCGGTGGAGCAGTCCAGGGAGGCGCCCATCAACCTCAACTCCACCGTACAGGTCTACTGCCCGGACTACACGACTTTCCACCAGTACTGGCAGATCTTCTCCGTGCCCTCCGTCCAGGTCGAGCCCGACTGGGACCAGCCTATACACAACCCATACCTGGACCAGGCCAGGGGCAGCGACTTCCTCCACATCCCCGGATCCTACCTGCCTTGGGGGGTGTACGTGTTTAACGTCACCGTGGAGATCCTAGCCAAGGAGGACCACAAAAGGACCACGGTGACAGGCTCCGATTCCATCTACGTCTCGCTCCTTAGGAGAGACCTGAAAGCCGTCCTTCTCGGAGATGCCAACCTAACCGTTCAATTCTCAGATAAGGTAGTCCTGGACGGGACCAAGTCCTCTGACCCAGATTCCCGCAGACCCATCGACCCACAGCATTTCTCATGGTATTGTACCACCCACCTAGGAAACTATGCCGGGGGCCAGATAGCAGTGACAGCAAAGGGCGTCTGTCACCCAGAGCAGGCTAGTCTCAAGTGGCCCTGGGCCTCTGGTCAAGTGCTGACCCTTTCCCCAGAAACACTTAAAGGGGACGCCGTGTATCATTTCAGAATGGTAATACGGAAGGGTGACAGAAGGGCATTTTCAGATAAAACGATTCGAGTCCTGAGAGGTCCCACCCCCACGGCCCACATTTCCTGTCTCGAGAACTGTGACAACACGTTAGTGCTCTCCGACAGATTTTCTCTGTTTGTAAACTGCACGACTTGCTGGAGCTTGGATGTCTACACGTGGTCAATTCTGTCCTCATCAGGAGACGAGATACCATTTGATTGGATGGGGCAAACAGTGACTGGGAGGAATAATGTGTATTTGTCTATAAAAACGTTTGCCTTTGGGAATTTTCTGGAAGCTACATTTTGGGTTTCTCTCTCTCTAGCCAGTTGGAGTGGTGCAACCTTGGATTTAAAGCATTCTTTCCTGATCCACCATGGCCCTCAATTCGGGGAATGCAAAATCAACCCAACTAGAGGGCTTGCAATGGTTACCAAATTTGTGGTGGAGTGCAGTAACATGAAGACAAAACACACCCCCCTTACCTATAAAATAATAGTTTCTGATTTGGATGGAGTTGCTGAAATCAGTTCTGTAAGAGAGAACACTTTGGGGGCCATTCTCTACTGGGGGACGGAGCCCGTCACCCCCCCCTCCTATCTCCCCATGGGCATGTTGGCCAACAATTTCACCATAAAGATATTCGCTCGGGTCTATGACAACCTCCACACTTTTTCTCAGATGACTTTGTATGCCACAGTCCGGGGGCCTTTGGACAAATTCTCTCCAAAGACTGTGTTGAATCAGTTACTCAACGTCACCCGGGGACCCACTTCATTGCTGTCTTCTTTACTTCAGAAGCAGAACTGGTTACCTGCCGGTTACCTCATGTATGCAGCAGCTTCTGTTTTGAATAACATGAGAAAGGAAGCAACACTGAAAGAAAGCAAAGCCGACCTCCGGGCACACCTCATCAATCAGTCTTTTGAGCTGCCCACGAGCACGTTGGATGAAATCAACCAGGTGGTGGTGCTTTTCACCAAGCTGACTCGGCAAGCTTCTGAATTCACTCGAGGGGCTCAGGACCGTGCCCTGGAGAGAGTAGGGCAGGCAAGTCAAGCCCTGCAAGAATATCAACGAAAAGCCAAGCACTTTCACTCGGAGCAGATAGAAATCCTGAGCACTGGCGTGGTGACGAGTTTGTCAAATATCCTTCAACAGATGAACCGTTTCGAAGTGGTTGAAGATCCTTTCTATGTACTGGAATCACTATCCGACCTCATCTTGGCTACTAAAGTACCAGGGAATGAGACCACGATGCTGAAAACCTCCAGCTTTAACCTGTATCTGGCGAAGGTGGAAAAGCAGGACGTGACCCGAGCATTCCGAAACGAGAAACACTGCCCGCACTGTCTCCACGCAACCCTGAATGTGAGCCGGGTCCCCAGCCTGCCCGCCAAGGCTCCCATCTCCATCATGTTTTTCGAGTTTGCAGAAGATCCCTTCCCTTGGCTAAGTTCCCCTGGAAACATTTCCACAGAGGTGGCTGGGTTCCGAATGACCGGAAGCACGAAGAATGGCAGTGTGCTGGAGGTCACGCCCGACGTGGCGGAAGTGTTCCTCCTCAGAAAAAACCTGGCCTCTGCCACGTTCAATCTCACCATGGGGCCAAGCAATGAGATCGATGGGGTCTCGAGGACAACCACAGGGGCCTTCAGCTTCGCTGTGGACAGCAGAGAGGTGAAGGAGGTGCTGGTCCACATTGTGACCGAGGTGACCCTCCTGTTCCACGTCCTGGTGTACGCGGGCAGTCAGCTCGCCCCTACCCATCTGGCGGCTACCTTCCTCGTGCCTCCCGACATGCCACCAGTCATCAAGCAGCACGACCTGTTCGACCCAACGTGCGCCGTGAAGGAGGCCCGCGTGATTTGTCTGTCACCATCCCTGCTGCAACTGCTAGCTCAGTACAGCCACTCGCCCAATTACACCATATCTCTGCTGCTGAAGGCTCCTCGCTTTGTCCTGGAACCCAGCAATCAGCTCGTGAGAATGTCCGTCTTCACCGTCCGCTGCCTGAACATGGACGGCATCCAGGAGTGGAGAGAGGGGGCCTGTGTGATTGGGGAGAAAACCACCTGGGACAAAGTGCACTGTGTCTGCAGGAGCTTGGGCAGGAGCAGGCGGCAGCTGGGCTCCATCAAGCTGGTCTACCGCCACCTGCATACCCACTACGTGACTGCCAACGTCATTGTGGCCCCCAACCCCGTGGATCTGCGGCTAATCGTCATCAGGAACCTTAATCAAAACCCTGTGACCCTCTTGGTGGTGCTCTTCATTATGCTAGTCTACATAGTTCTTGCTTTCTGGGCCTTGCATAGGGATGCGATGGACCAGTTTCTCAGGGACCATGTGATCATCTTGCCTGATAATGACCCTTATGACAACATCTGCTACCTGGTCACAGTCTTTACGGGAAGTCGTTGCGGGTCAGGGACCAGGGCGGATGTCTTTGTCCAACTTAGGGGCACAGAGAGTAGCAGCGACGTGCACTGTTTGAGCCACCCATATTTTACAACTCTGTATGCAGGAAGCATCAACACCTTCCTCCTCACGACGAAAAGTGACCTGGGCGACATCCACTCCATCCGCGTGTGGCACAACAACGAGGGCAAGGCACCCAGCTGGTACCTGAGTCGCATCAAAGTGGAGAACGTGTTTAGCAGGCACATTTGGCTGTTCATGTGCCGCGTGTGGCTCTCCGTGGACACCACGTTGGACCAGACATTCCACGTGATCCGGCCAGATGAGCCTCTGAGTCGGCTGGACTTCTTCCTGATTGACGTGAACCGGAAGCTCGGGAGAAACCACATGTGGTTCTCGGTGTTCGCTGGCATCGTTGCTAAGCCATTCAACAGGCTCCAGAGGCTGTCCTGTTGCTTAGCGATGTTGCTGAGCTCTCTTCTCTGTAACATTATGTTCTTTAATCTGAACAAACAAGAGCAAGCCGAGATGCCAGAGAGGCGGTACATCAGATCGATGATGATAGGGATCGAAAGCGTCTTAATTACAATCCCCGTGCAACTACTAATCACTTTTTTTTTCACTTACTCCCAGAGGAGTCCTCAAGTGAGGCTGGAGGAGGTGGCACCTCAGAAGCAACCTTTCCTCACAATGCGAGAAGGTGAGCACTGGAGAGAGCATTTGGACAAATGGCACACGCACGAAACCACCAAGACACAAGCCGGGGAGTCCTGGAGGAGAGCTTCTAGGCTTTCAAAGGATTCTCTCAAGGAGGTCTTGGAAACAAAGCCTTGGAGGAACCGAGCAGAGGCCCAGGACTCACCGGATGAGAGCGACAGTTTCGAAGAAGACAGTCGAGGCGTCCTGTCAAGAAAGCGTTCCCTCCCGGAGGATATGAAGTTTGAGAAGAAGCCCCGGATCGTCCTGCCCTGGTGGTGTGTTTACGTCGCCTGGTTCCTCGTGTTTCTCACATCTGGCGTATCTTCATTCTTCATTGTCTTCTATGGCCTGACTTACGGGTATAACAAGTCAATTGAATGGCTCTTTGCGTCAGTCTGTTCGTTCTGTCAGTCGATCTTTCTGGTGCAGCCCATGAAGATTCTCTTGATGTCAGGCTTCAGGACCAATCGGCTCAAGTATTCCAAGAACCTTTCATGGTCGAGCAAGTACCGTTATACAGAGATCCTACTGCAACAGGTGCAGCTGAGTTCCGAAGAGATGGAGCAGCTACACCAGCGCATCACGCACATCCGAGGCTCCCGCATGTACCAGCCCCTCACGGAGGATGAGATCAGGATATTCCAGCGGAAGAAGAGGATCAAGAGGCGAGCGCTCCTGTTTCTGAGCTACATCCTCACTCACTTCATCTTCCTGGCTCTGCTCTTGCTCCTCATCCTCTTGCTGCACCACACGGACAGCTACTATTACAATCAGTTCATCCGCACCCACTTCTCCGTGGGCCTGACAGGTGTGACGAAGCTGAATGACATCTACAGGTGGCTCAGCAGCGTGCTCTTGCCTTTGTTACACAACGAGCAGAAGCCTACCTTTCTTCTTGACAGCTCCTCGAAAATCCTCGGCCTTCCACTCATGAGGCAAGTGAGAGCAAAACCTCACCACAAAAAGTGCCCGCCTGCCCAGATCTTGGTACAAAATGGCATTGCTGGGGAAATTCATTGTCATCCCGAGTATGGCATCGACACGGAAGACACCAAGAGCTATTCTAGCTATTGGAAAGGCGAGGGTGACCCGCCCACTGACAAGAACACCAATGGATTTACTTATAAGCCTCCGGGGAAGAAATGGGCGTATTACTCCTATGGGGTGTTCAACACCTATGAATCTGGAGGATATGTGTTCTATTTCTTTCCAGAAAAGCAGCAGTTTAATTCCTCACTAAGGCTCAAGGAACTCCAAGAAAAGAATTGGCTAGATGAGAGGACGTGGGCCGTGATGGTGGACCTTACCACTTTTAATCCAGACGCTGGCTTGCTCTGTAGCATCTCTGTGGTGTTCGAGGTGTCTCAGTTAGGAGTGGTCAACTCCAGCCTCTCCGTGTACTCGTTCTCACTTGCTGATTTCAACATAGAAACGTCAGCAGAAATCTACCTGTACATGGCCATTCTCATTTTCTTTCTGGCCTATGTCGTTGACGAGGGCTACGTCATTACACAAGAGAGAGCCTCCTACATAAGAAGTGTGTACAACCTGCTGAACTTTGCTCTGAAATGCATCTTCACCGTGCTCATTGTGCTGTTTCTCTGGAAGCATTTCCTGGCTGTCAGCATGATTCGCTTCTACCTGGCGGATCCTGAAAACTTCATTCCCTTCCATGCGGTTTCTGAAGTCGATCACATCGTCAGGGTGACGTTGGCCTTCTTGTTATTTCTCACCATTCTGAAGACACTCAGGTATTCCAGATTCTTCTACGACGTGCGCCTGGCTCAGAGGGCTGTCCAGGCCGCCCTCCCCGGCCTCTGCCACATGGCTTTGGTGGTGTCTGTGTATCTCTTTGTGTACATGGCTTTTGGCTACCTGGTATTCGGTCAGCACGAATGGAACTACAGTAACTTGGTCCATGCCACGCAAACCATATTCTCCTACTGCGTCTCGGCTTTTCAAAATACGGAATTTTCCAGCAACAGGGCCCTCGGGGTGCTGTTCCTCTCGTCCTTCATGCTGGTGATGATCTGTATTTTGATCAACTTATTTCAGGCAGTAATCCTGTCTGCCTATGAGGAGATGAAGCAGCCAGTGTACGAGGAGCCATCAGATGAGGTGGAGGCCATAGCTTACTTGTGTGGCAAGCTACGAACTACGTTCAGCTTCCTGACATCCCCATCTAGGGCGAAGGATGAACCTGACTTCTTCGACGATATGTTGTATGGACAGCCAGAAAAGAACAGCCGCCGGTACCTGGGGCTGAAGACCAGAAACATTAATGGGAAGAAAATGGTTTACCTTGTTGTTTGATGCTTGAGAGGTTCAAGAGCCATGAGCAGAAATGCCCCCCCAAATGCAGTGTGTGGCGGGGGGACAAAGGGGTCTAGTGAGGTTCAGCCATGCGTACCCCCACATTTGGAAGTCATACTTTCCTGAGCGCTATTGGCTAGGCCCTCAAGGAGAGGAGGAATGTCAGGGGGAAGAGGGTCACAGTGTGAGATCTTGACTGCTTCCCTCAATGGGAACCCCACGACCGCTTTCCCGGGGTCTGCAGCAGCATGAAGCAGCGGGAGAGCCACAGGACTCACTCTAGCCAGCGAGGACAGCCTCCGGCTGCTGGTAGCAGGGTCCTAGCTCCACTCCTCCACACCCCCGGCAGCCACCTTGCACACACGGGTGGTGGAGCCTTTCTTCCCCCCTTCCTACCTACTCAAGATTAGTGAGTTCCATCACTTGGTGTTGAATTTGAGAATCGGGGATGGGAGTCTTGGGGTCAGAAGTTTCTCATGTATTCCCTCAGGCCAGGGCTGTCCAAGTACATGTTCCAACCAAGAGATGTGGCTTCTGTACACACAGAAAAATGTGTACAAGGGTTCATGTTGAAACGCACTGCACGTGCTCGAGCATATGCACCCGGGGCTTAGGCATTTGGTGGTTGATTTAGGAATAAGAAACTGTGCTTCGATGTTCCATTTTCACCCACAAGCAAGTTCATTTGTGTAGATGCCACTTTAATTTTGATCACAATTAAAGGGAGATTTCTTCGGCCAGGTGTACAGTGATTTCTGCTTGAGAGGCAAAGCCACACATGGTGCCTGTGCCCCAAGCCTGGGGCCAGGCAAAGGGGGACAGCTATGTCAGGTAGTGGCTGCTCTGTACCCCTATCAGTACCCAGTCCCCGCTGCTGCCCTGGACTGACTGTAGCGTGCTGCTCTCCCGAAGGCCAGGACAAAAGCTTCCCATCTGTTCTCCAACACAACACAGGCAGGCTTAGTCTGCCAGGTGAGAAAATGGAGAAGGTTGCTGACTCAGCCAAGGCCATTCCTCCGTAGGCTATAGCGTGTTAGAGGTCAGACCTGGATGTTCTGACCCCTGGAAGGAGGTCACAGAGCAGCTCAGCTCAGTGTGTTGCCTGCAGTGCATATTCATCAGAAACATCCCCTTCCCCACCCCCCACCCCCCAAGCTCAAGCTTGAACTCAGGATCTCTTACTCTAGCTTGGCTGAATGCAAACATACAAGGCTGATGCTTTACTACTTGAGTCATACCTCCACTTTCTGCTGGTTAATTGGAGATAAGAATCTCATGGATTTTTCTGCCCAGGCTGGCTTTTAGGGCTTCCCATCCTCAGCCTTCTAAGTAGTTAGGATTGCAGACACGAGTCACCAGTCCCTGGTATACAAAGTGCCTTTTTTGTTGTTGTTGGTGGTGGTCGCGGGGTCTGAACTCTGGGCCTGGGCGCTGTCCCTCAGCTCAAGGCTAGTGCTCTACCACTTGAGTCACAGTGCCACTTGCAGCTTTTCCTGCGTATGTGGTGCTGAGGAATCAAATTCAGGGCCTCATGCATGCAAGGCAAGCACTCTACCACTGAGCCACCTTCCCAGCCCCAAAGTGCCTTTCTTAACCACCTGATTTCTGAACAGATTGAGAAAAAGTAAGCATGGGCTAGGTGGCACTTGCTTCCAGGGGAGGCGGGCTATAGTCCCCACAAATGAACTTCAGGGTGTGGGGCAGGGGAGGAGGGGGTGCAGGCAGCTGCCTTAGAGGTGGTGAAGATGGCTAGTGAGGCGGAGGCCTGTGGGCTCTGTGGGGCATGCCGACATGCTCCCCAAACCTAGAGATCAACAAACATCTCTGCTCTGTCCTAGCAGTGAGGCAGGCTCAGGGTGACTCTCATTGGTTAGAGGCATCAGGATGGGAGAGAGCCTGGAGCAAGCACCAGAGGTGGTCTGAGCGAGCCCAGGACAGAGATGAGGTGGCTAACAATGACTTTTTGATAGAAATGAAACTATAGGATCCCAGGAAAATCAGAGGTTTTCTTCTGACCCTGGGGAGCAAAAACAAGTCTTTGTAGAGGTGAGAAGCACAGATGCCAATTGTGTCATTAACAGGGAGACATGGTTATCAAAGCAGGCTTGTTGGGAAGGCTGTGAAGGATATAGCAGCAATCTGTGAAGAGGTCTTTGGAGATTCCTTTGCTCTCACCATCCCGCCAGGAACTCTGAGCTACCATCAGAACTATCCTCTTAGTTTTCCAGGTAACACAGGAAAGTAAGATTTTGTTGTTGTCAGTCATGGGGCTTGAACTCCGGGCCTGGGCACTGTCCCTGAGCTGTTTTATTCAAGGCTAGTACTCTACCATTTTGAGCTACAGCTTTACTTTCCATTTTCTGGTGGTTAATTGGAGATAGGAGTCTCATGGGCTGGGCTGGCTTTGAACCACAATCTTCAGATTACAGGCATGAGTCACCAGCACCTGGCAAGATGTTTTGTTCTCAATTTTGCTTCTCCCTAGCTCAGGATAGCTACAGGGGACAGGGGACCTGTCCATGAATCTCAAATTCTTTGATTAATTGTGAAGACTTGCTTTTATTTATTTTTAATATGGAATGCTTCACAAATTTGCATGTCATCCTTGCGCAGGGGCCATGCTAATCTTCTCTGTATTGATCCAATTTTAGTATATGTGCTGCTGCAATCCTGGGATTTTAACTCAGGGCCACAACCTTGCTCAGCTTGCTTGGTCACCTGAGTGGCACTTGAACCATGCCCCTAGTTCTGTTTTTTGTTTTTTTTGAGATAGTCTGATGGGCTGTTCTGCCCCAGCTCACTTTGAACCATGATCCTTCCATTTCAGCTCCTGGAGTAGCTAGGATTATAGTCACTGGCACCCAGCAAAGACTTGCATTCTGAAATTTTGTTGGTTGGCACTGAAAACAATGTTGGCTTCCAGATCTTATGTCATTCCCAATAGTGGAGAGTGGGATGCAGCACTTATCAGGGAATGGGGGCACATAAGGAATGACTCTTCTTCAGGACTGCCTGTAATTTGTATCTTAAATGCCCCCCAAAGGCCATGTGTCAAAGGCATGTTCCCCAGTGTGGTGCTGTTGGGGATGGTGGAAGCTGGAGGAGGTGGGCCTGGGCCATTAGAGGACAATGCAGCCCAGTCCCGTTCTCTTCCTGCTTTGCTCCTAGCTGTGAGGTGGGTGATTCTGCTCAGCCACCCCACCAAGATGTTCCATCTTGCCAAAAGCAATAGGAACAACTCATTATGAGCTGGAGTCTCTAAAATTGTGAGCCAAGACAAACCTTGTCTATTTTTAGGTTGATTTTCTATAGTAGCACAAAGCACACCCTCTTTTGTAACTATAAGCAGTAATTTAGTTTGTGTGTGTGTTTGTGTGTGTGTGTGTGAGTTGTGGGGCTTGAATTCTGGGCCTGAGCACTGTCCCTCAGCTCTTCAGCTCAAGGTGAGGGCACTACCACTTGAGCCACTTCTGGTTTTCTGGTGGTTTATTGGAGATAAGAGTCTCATGGAGTTTCCTTCCTGGGCTGGCTTTGAACTGCAATCCTCAGATCTCAGCCTCCTGAGTAGCTAGGATTATGGTGAGCCACTGACACCCAACTGATTTTTTTTTTTTTTGGCTAGTCCTGGGGCTTGAACTCAGGGCCTGGGCACTGTCCCTAAGCCTCTTTTGCTCAAGGCTAGCACCCTACCACTTGAGCCGCAGCACTACTTCTGGCTTTTTCTGTTTATGTGGCACTGAGGAGTAGAACCTAGGGCTTCATGCATGCTAGGCAAGCGCTCTACCACTAAGCCACATTCCCAGCCCGTTATTTAGATTTGATTTTATTCAGTTCCTTTCAATGCTCTGATTTCCTTCTTATTCTTAACCTAAAAATGCCAAGTACAATATTTGTTCAGTATTTTGATAATCTTTAAGACCACATAAAACTATTCTCACCACATTTAGACAAATTTTCTCAGCTCACTCCTAACATCTCTGGGTCACTTTTTCTTTTTTCTTTAGTAAACTTGTAGGTAAAGAACTCGTTTTTGCATGGGCTTGCCTCCCACCTTTTTTTTTTTGGTCAGTCGTGGGCCTGAACTCTGGGCCTGGGCGCTGTCCCTCAGCTCTTCTGCTCAAGGCTAGCACTTGAGCCACAGCGCCACTTGCGGCTTTTCCTGCTTGTGGGGTGCCGAGGCCTGGAACCCAGGGCCTCATGCATGCGAGGCAGCGCTGTACCCGAGCCGCCTTCCCAGCCCCGGACACGGGGCTTCCCATGTTACAGCTACGCAGCGCCACGCCCGGCTTGCTTGCTGGGGTCACCGCGGTCTTCCCGCTCTCCTCCGCGCAGCGCGCACGTTTTCAAGCGCGGCCGGTCCTCCCAGCGCCCCGGGACGTGGGGCGCACGCGGGGCCGGCCGCAGGCCCGTCTCCACCCCAGACCGCGGCCAGGCCACGGTCGCAGGGGGACGGGGCAGGCGCCGGGGCGGGCGGGGGACACGCGGCCCGGCCCGGCTCTGCGGCGGCACCCCGGGGACACCCGCGGGGAAGGCGAGCGGGCCCGCGCGGCTCGAGCCGCGCCCCAACCTGTGTGCGTTCGCCTCGGAGCCCCTTCCACGCCAGCCGGCCCCCGGGTCCGCCCCGGCGGCCACGCGGCGGCCACGGCCCAGAGGGAGAGCGCGGCGGAAACGGAAGTCTTCGTGAAGACCCGCCCTCGGGCAAGCCTGCGCCTGCGTGCGGGACGGGGCAGGCCGGAGCAGAGGGGCGTGGTCGCGCAGGCGCCGTGGAACTCGGGCCTGTGTTCCCGCTGGTGGCGGTGAGTGGCGGCGGCCGTGGCGGGGACGAGCGCGCGTCTGGAGCTGGCGCGGCTCGGCGCGGGCGTGCGGCTCGGGCGCGCTCCTAGGGCCGGGGGGGGCTGGCGGCGCGGGCCCTGCGGCGTCGGGGGCGGGAGGCGGCGCGGCTGACGGCGGGCGCAGCGCGGGGCGGGCCGCGGGCCGGGCGGGGCCGACCCCTCCCTGACTGCCACCCGCCGCGGGGCCTCGGCGACGCTGAAGGGGGAGCAGCGTGGGCCTCGCCCACTTCCAAAGGTCTTCGGCCGGAGCCGGGCGCCGGACGCTCCCGCCTGTCATCCTAGCCACTCCGGGGGCTGCGATCTGAGGACCGCGGTTCGAAGCCAGCCCGGCAGGAAAGCCTCGCAGACTCGTCTCCAATGAACCATCGGAAAGCCGGGAGTGGAGCTGTGGCTCAAGTGGTAGAGCGCAGCCTTGAGCCAGAGAACTCAGGCACAGCGCTTAGGCCCTGAGTTCAAGACCGAGTATCGGCGCGTGCGCGTGCACCCTCAAGCGCGCGTGCACCCTCGAGCGCGCGTGCACCCTCGAGCGCGCGGGCACCCTCGAGCGCGCGGGCACCCTCGAGCGCGCGGGCACCCTCGAGCGCGCGGGCACCCTCGAGCGCGCGGGGACCCTCGAGCGCGCGTGCACCCTCGAGCGCGCGGGCCCTCTCGAGCGCGCGTGCACCCTCGAGCGCGCGGGCACACTCGAGCGCGCTGGCACCCTCAAGCGCGGGCACACTCGAGCGCGCGGGCACACTCAAGCGTGCGGGCACACTCAAGCGCGCAGGCACTCTCGAGCGTGCGTGCACACTCGAGCGCGCTGGCACACTCGAGCGCGCGGGCACTCGAGCGTGCATGCACACTCAAGCGCGCGGGCACCCTCAAGCGCGCGGGCACCCTCAAGCGCGCGGGCACTCTCGAGCGTGCGGGCACACTCAAGCGCGCGGGCACACTCAAGCGCGCAGGCACCCTCAAGCGCGCGTGCACACAGACATGTCGGGAAGACCCCGCGCTTGCGGGGGTCGGCTCATCCTGCGTGACGGGCAGAGGAGGGCCTGCCGGGAGCCCGCCGATGGGGTTGTGTCTTAACTTGGAAAGCCAAGTAGAAATGCTGGATAGGCTCGGGAAGGGCACCACTGGGCCAGCAATGAATAGAAGGGACGATGTGACCTTGGCGCACAGTCTGGGGAGAGTTCTCCCAGAAGACCAGATGCAGGCAGGAGTTTTAGTGTGATGCTGTGCACAAGATACACCACATGGGCCAAGGGGAGGGTGTGGGAAGGACAGAGGGCAGAGCCAGAGGGGAAGTTTTCCTGGTGGTGAAAACCTGGAGGAGGAGGTGGTTGTGGCTCAGGTGGGGTCTATCTGGATCCTTCTTCCCAATGGAACAGGAGAGCTCTGCCTAAATTTAGGGTAGTGAAAAGTGCCCTTTGGGCAAGGGGCAAGCCTGTGGGAAGGGGGGAGAAGCCTGTCTGGAGCCAAGATTTCTTGGTACCCAAGATTCCTGGCAGGGCCTGACGTGCGGGGGCCTCGGGGCCTGCCAAGCCTGGGCTGGACGGGGACATTAGGACACTGTGAAACTGGCCCTGTGTGACAAGCAGCTGCACCTAGACCTAAAGCTGAGGGTGGAGCAGATTTTGAGAAAATCTCTGGACAAACCTCACTCTTAAACAGAGGTAATGCTAGAGAACTTAGAAGCCAGGGCTGCCCTGAGGGTGACACTAGCAAGCAGGTCCCAAACCTGCGTCTATCGCTCACCACTGCTAATTCAGTATGGCAGACCAGGCCTGTGCCAGTGCTGACCACAGATGCTGGCTTACCTCTGCCACCTTGCAGAGAAGCCCAGTGATGAATCAAGACATGCAAAAAAAGCAAACCCACTGTGATTACAACATCAATAGAACAGAAATCAGGGATCAGATGGGGAGTTTGAAAGAAGCGTGATGAATATCTCAAGCCTCTGGTGAAAGATACATACTATGCAGAAACGGACGCCAATAACATGGCAGTGGACAACGTGGTCTGTCAATGTGACATAGCAACAGCAAAAATCAATGAACGTGAAGATAGTTCTATAGAAATTAACTAAGTGGAACCACAGAAGAGTGAATTCACCAGAGTAGAGTGTCCTAGAACTGGAACAAAATCAAGTGGTACAACAATGCATTTGCAAATGAATCTCAGCAGAAAGAAAGAAAGAAGGAATAGTTAAACTTTCCAAAAAATAATGAAAATAATATCAAACCATAGATTAAAAAATTTAAGCCAGGCTCTGGTGGCTCATGCCTGTAATCATAGCTACTCAGGAGGCTGAGATCTGAGGATCATGGACCAAAGCTAGCTTGGTAGGAAAGTCTGTGAAACTTATCTCTAATTAACGAATTGAAAACCAGAAGTGGCACTGTGGCTCAAAGCGGTAAAGCACTAGCCTGGAACAAAAAGATCTCAGGGACAGCACCCAGGCCTCCAGTTCAAGCCCCACAACTGACAAAAAAAGAAAAAAAAAGAATTGGAGGCTGTGGATGTTGGTCAGTGGTAGAGTACATGCCTGGGATTCAATCCCCAGAACCCCACATAACAAGAGAAAGATTGAGAAAAGCACCATCAGGATAAATTTTATTTAAAATTTGTTTTACTGTTATTATAAAGGTGATACACAGTTATAATTTTATTTTTTTTTGTCTGTCGTGGGGCCTGAACACTGTCCCTCAGCTCTTCAGCTCAAGGCTGGTGCTCTACCACTTGATCCACAGCGCCACTTCGGCTTTTTCTGTTTATGTGGTGCTGAGGAATTGAAGCCAGGGCCTCATGCATGCAAGGCAAGCGCTCTACCACTGAGCCACCTTCCCAGCCCCTTAATGTATTTGTTTTACAGTAGAGATTCATTGTGACATTTTCATACATAGAGTGGACCTTGATCAAACTAACCCCTTCATCTCTTTCTCACATTTTCCCTCCCTCCTCCTTAAAACAGTTTCAGCAGGTTTCATTGTTTGATGTTCATACGTGGGTATAAAGTTCTTCAACTTTATTCACCCTCACTTACCCTCTGCATCACCCTCCTACCTTCTTGTACTTACCACCCAACAGCCTGTTTTTATTTTCCTTTGACGTATTAATTTGTGTATTGTACATGGGGGTTTTGCTTTCATCTGGGTATTAGATTAGCCTTATCTATTTCTCTTCCCTCTGGTTCCTATTGTTCAGTAACTCAGTAAGCTTCCTTATGCTATCTGCATATATAGACACCATGTAGGACAAATTACTTTGAAGAAAAAACTAGCTGTCACAGACACATTTACACTTCTGGAAGCCAAGGAAAAGATCTTGCGGGTGGTGAGAGAACTCTTAAGGGCAGAGGTGAGGGTAGCCTTCCGGGTGGAAGAATCAGCAGGAGAAGACGCCAGGAGGTCAAGTGTCCAGGGCAGGTCAGCTGAGTGAGAAGCGAGCCCCTAGGACCACTTCCAATTCAGCATGCTCTGGGAAAAGGTGGTGCCCACACCCAGTGGGCCTTGTGTATCAAGGAAGAGTTTCTTTCTCTAATCAGTTGGGGAGCGGCTTAGATTTATCTGAGAAAGTAGGGCTCACCTTCCCAGCACCACCTGCAGCCTTGAGTTTTGCGAAATTCTGAAGGTGAGGCACCCTGTTTCTCTGCAGATGGCATCTGAGGCGGAGCGCCCTCCACTGGGCGTGTTTGAGTGCCAGCTCTGTGCCCTGACGGCTCCCTACAGCTATGTGGGGCAGAAGCCCCCCGACACCCAGTCTGTCATGTGAGTATGCTCTGGGCCAGCGCCTGGGAAGGCACAGGGCCCAAGTGCCCAGAGCCGTTTGGCAGGCCCCAGCCTGCACCTGCCATGTGGTTGGGTATATAACGCCTAATCCTGTCCCTGCCCGGGCTCTGAGAGACTGGAGGAGACCCTGGGCAGGGCTCGAGGGCTGTCTGGCTCTTAGGACCCCCGTGCCTCCCTCTGGGCAGCCTGAGTTGGCACCTGGCGGGTAGAAGAGCATGGCCTAGGCTGCCACTGCCTAGCAAGCGGGGAGCAGAGGAGCGTGGTGCTCTCGTGTAGGCCTGGGCCCCGCTGCCGTCCCTGTAGGTGGGAGTGAGGCCTGAGGACCGACTGCCCAGTGATGCTGGAGCAGGAGCAGCCGGTGTGGGGCTGGCCCGGGCGTGCCCGCACCCAGCTTGTCTCCATCCAAACCGCGTGAGGAAGCTGACTGGTGCTGGTGGCGCGATATCAGGGAGGGGACGTGATCGCTGGGGATGTGGCGGCTGGGGGCGGGGGTGGGGGTGGAGGGAGTGACGGGGGGGGGGGGGGGGGGGGCGGGGAGGAGGGAGGAAGTGGGTCCAGGGCTTGAAGGCCAGCTTCATCCCTTGCTGACACTGAGCCAAGGCCAGGACCCCATTCAAGTCTCACTTCATCCCCGGTACTGGTCTGTCTGTCACGACCCTGCAGCTCAGGTGGGCTTGTCCCTCCCACACTGAGTCCCACAGACGTGCCGGCCCCAGAGATGCCCTGGCCTCCCACACAGCCCCAACCGAATGTCCTGCTGTGATGGTGGGTGTCCATCGCTGGCCTTCCTTCCCGCAGCCTCCTGGAGGAGAGCTATGTCATGAAGGACCCCTTCACCACGGACAAGGGCCGCTTCTTGGTGCTTGGGGCACGGTGCAGCGTGTGTAGCAGGCTGGTGTGCGTGGGCCCGGTGGGTACACAAGGCAGTGGCGTGGGCTGCCTGTCCTGGGGTGGGGTGGGGGTCTGGGAGCCCCTGTCACCAGACTAGAGAGGGCCACCATGGTGAGGGCTGACGCAAGACCCGGACCAGCGACAGGCTCCGTTGAGAGCCTCAGCCTGTGGCGAGGAACAGAGCTAGATCCCGGAGTCTGAGTGTCTATCTGCCTCAGGGCATGAAGCACATGGCTGGGGGGGGGAAGGGGGGTGGGAGGGGGGTACGGGCAGAGGGGGAGGGAAGATGGAAGAGGACATTTGAGGCACCCAGGGAAGCAGCCAAGAAGTCAGGACAGGAAAGGTAGGGCCAGGCCAGCAGCTGAGCAGCCCTGAACGCAACAGCTTGGGTTTGGTCTGCGGTGGCTGGGCACGCGGACCACAGAAATGCTTTCTCTGATCAAACATCAGGCTGTCGGGGGGAGTCTGCGTGCCAAGGTTTGCTTCTAGGAACTGCAGGAAGGGCAGCCTCGTATTGGTTGGCATATGCTTTAAGCTCCCAGACAGAGGCCCCTGAAATAGAGTGGCTTAAATCAGACACACTTAATGTTTGCTTCTCCATACCTGCTTTTGCTCCGTGAAGTAAGTCTGTATTTCAGGGCTCTGGCTGTAGCTCTCACCATCCCATCTGCATCCCAGCCAGCTAGAAAGGACAGGGGAGCACATCCCTGGCCCTCTTAAACAAGTGGCCCAGAGGTAGCACACCTAGCTGCAGTGACCCCTGATCAGACTTAATCACATGGCAGTTCACAACCACAAAGGAGTCTGGGTATCAGTCAGCCCCATGTTGGGGAAGAGAACGGGAACAGATGGACAGTTCTAGCCTGCTGCCCACTGGCCACTTGTCCATGCTTCTTTGGTCTGTGGGGCTGTCCCTCCTGTCCCACTGTGATATGTGGGACTTGGAGGACCTAGGAGTTCCAATTTTGGGGGTGGCCTGGGCCTGAGCTTGGCTGTCTCTGTTCTCATGGTGGGCCAGGCCAGGCCAGAGCCTTGGTTCCTTTCCAGCTGGTCGCTGGCCATTTCTTAGCATCCCTGGGCCCTTCTTCCTCTGCTGGTCTGGCCACCAGCCCTGTGTGGTGAAGGGCTGGCCCTCGGAGTCAGCGCCATGTAGCCAGGGGCCAGCCCTTCCTCCTCCTGTCAGGAATGCAGCTTATTCTACTCCAAGAGATTCTGCCTCCCCTGTGTCCGGAAGAACGTTGGCGCGTTCCCGCAGGAAATCCAGCGAGACACGGAGACAAGGACAGCTGCCTCCAAGAAGCCCTGCAGTCGGCCCTGACTGTGGATGTGGCCTGGGGCTGGCCTTCCCCACTGCTCTGAGAGCGCCGCCTCCAGCCTGGGAGGCTGCAGGTGGACTGGAGGACACCCAGAGACAGACGTCAGGCCAGGGAGTGCAGCCAGAGCGGCAGGGCTGCCCCCAGGGCAAGGCCTGCAGGACGGAAAGCCTCTTCCTCGCTCAGTTACAAGGCCAGCCGTGCTGGGGCAGCACAGCCCGAGGCGGGCTGCCCTGTCACCGCCATGTCCTCTCTCCAGGACATCACATCCATTGCCTGCACTGGAGGCGGAAGTTTTCATTAGAATCTGCATTTGAGGCCTGGGAAATGCTCTACATCTTGACCACGTACTGCATTTATCAATAAAACCCCAAAGAACCAGTTGTGTGTGGGAATCCTTTCATGGGTACATACCCCAGCATTCCCTGCCCCCCTGTGGCCTGGGCAGGGCTTGGGCAGGCAGCAGGCAGGCCCTAGAAGCTGAGGAGGGTGTCCAGCCATTTTGGCTCTTCTGGCTGCCTTCAGGTCAGGCCCCTTCCGTCTCTTGCTCTCCGGTCAGGACCCCGGAGGCTTCCTCCCTTGCAAGCTCTTGCCTTGCCGTCTGATTCTCCCGCTGTGAAGCCCAGCCTGCAGCCTGCTGGGTGTCCTGTGGCACCCTGCCCCTGCAGCATGGGTGCCAGGGGTGAGGTCACCATGTGTCACTGAGCGTTGGCAGACGCTGGAGGTGTCGTTTTGCTTTGTAGTTACTGGGGGGGGGGGTGGATGAGGAGCTGCTTCTGACAATGTATGGAGTTTTTAAGATACCTACATTTGAGCTGGCAGCTGGTGGCTCACCCCTATAATCACAGCCCATCAGTAGGCTGAGATCTAAGGATCAAGGATTGAAATCAGCCCATGCAGGAAAATCCGTGAGACTGTGATCTTCAATTAACTGGCAAAAAGCTAGAAGTGGAGCTGTGGCTCAAGTGGTAGAGCTCCAGCCTTGAGCGAAAAAGCTAAGGGACAGTGCCTGGGCCCTGAGTTTAAACCACAGTACTGGCACACAAAACAAAACCAAGGCTTATTGCCTGTACCTTAGATGCAGGGATGTCACATTTAGGGCCACGCTGTCCCACATCCTTTCTATCCAGAGAACGACGAGAGACCTGCTTAGGCAAGGGCAGGCCAGCACAGACTGCAGTGGGGTGCAGGTCTGTGTCAGCATTACCCAAAACTCACCACATAATTTCTAAAAATAGTTTATTTGTTTTTATTATTTTAAAACCATTAAGGCAAAACTGTACCCTGAAATTAACTCTTTACATTCATCAGTCTTACAGTGGACATTCCCGGCACATAAATTCTCATAAATCCAGGATATAAATCAATACCTCCAGTCCAACTTCCTAATAGGAAAAGGAAGATCCAAGATTTAAAAAAGAAAATTAAGGTTATATCAAAGCCATTTTCTAATTGCCTGGGAACCAATCAGTTAATGTAACTAGAAAAATTACCTTTGCCCTCTGTGCAAGGTCCTAGGCACCCCATACCTGGACAGAACTGGGAGGATTGTAAAGACACTGGAATAGACTCATATGCTGATGGGAACTTCTCTGCTCACCGATGAAGGACTGAAAGCCCCCTCATGCTCTGAGACAGTAAGGCACCAAAGACAGTGAAGGAGCTGGGGGAACCAAGCCCAGTCCTTGCTCTGGGGACCTGCATGTTCTCATGGCTGTCAAGACTGTCAGCCCTAGGGTTTTAGCATAATGACACTGGTTCCCAGAGGAAGTTACAGAGACTCGTCAGGAAGAAATTTGGCACAATACTGGGAATGAGGGATGAGGGCCTCAGGGGTCTGTGGTCTGCTTTATGCTTTGTGCTGGCCATTGGGAAGCTGCCAGAGAACCAGCAAGTGCAAATACTTTCCATCTAAGAGTTCTGATTCTAGGAAGTGGTGCTGTGGCTCAAGTGGTAGAGTGCTCACCTTGAGCTGAAGAGCTGAGGGACAGCACCCAAACCCAGAGTTCAAGCCCCATGACCGACCAAAAAAAAAAAAGAAAGAAAGAGTTCCGATTCTAGAAGTTCTTTGGTAATGACCATAGGTGATAATTCCCTGAAGAGCATATTAACTGAAGAGCTGCTAACTAAACAAGAATAGTTCATAGTCCTGATCAGAACACTGTGGTAGAAGTCAGTGGCCTCTGGCATGGGCAGAAATAAGGCAAGGCAGATGTGCTTGTGGCATGGAAGTATGGTGAGGGAGGGGATTAGCACGTTGGAAGTAGGTAGCGTGTGGCTCAGGAGACAGACACGGCCAGTTGGGACTGTGCATGCACACAGGCAGTTACATTTCAGTTTATCTCCGCTTCCTTTGACTCTAGCAGACTCAAGAGCCAGCCTTTTTACATCCTCAACAATGAACACTGACCTACAAGATTCCAGATATTTGTTATTAGAGGCATTAGTCAACTATTTGCATTAGGAGTCTTAAAAAAAAAACAAAACCTCAAAACCCAATCACAGTATTTAAGATATGGCTATTTACGTAACTTTTTCCATTAGTGTAAAAATGCAGTAGTACCAACACAAATAATACTGTCATTTTAACCAGAAAGGGTACTAAAGCTGAAGCCATCTATTGTGAGGTACCTTTCGTCTTGGGCCTGAAAAAAAAAAGACTGTGCCTTTAAAAAAAGAAGAGAAAAAAACAACCCTCTACGAAAGTGACAACTTTGCCAGGAAAAGACTGTTTACCCACTGGTCTTCAGGCCTTGAAGCTAGGCCTTGTAAGATTTGAGGCAGCGTTTGGGGCCTGAAAAGGTGCCCAAGAGCGCCCCCTGCAGGCCTGGCCTCAGTACTTCTAAGAGGCAATGATGTTGGTGGGCTGGCTTGTGCCCCAGCAACGATGCTGGGCCTCTACCTCAGATGACAGAATTTGAGGCTGGGTACAGGGGAAAGAAAGGCAAGAGAAGATGGTAGAGTCCCTTCTGTAGAGAGAAACATGGAGCTTTTCAATGTTTGACCCACATCGGTAAACTTGAACAACAAAACCAACCAAGATTTACCTGGTGTTAATTTTGTATGATCGAAAACTCAATGTTTCTCATTTGTTTTTGCAAACAATGTTTTTGCTAACGATGGGGCCACGGAAGTACTAGAGACCGGCTGCTCCACGCAGATACATGCTGGTGGGGATGCAGTTTGGTCTGCTCTGGTTGGCAGCAGCTTCCCCGTGTGTGGTGGGTGCAGGACCCAGGGTCGGGATGCCTGGTTGGAAATGCCAGGATACAGGAGGAGGGCCATGCAGCCAGAGCCCTGGTGAGTGGTGGAGAGGCCCACCTCCAATCTCCACTCCTGTCCCTTCACGGTAGGCAGCATGAGAGACCAAGGCTGCCCGGTCATTTTGCCATCTCTGAGAGTCTGGCACTTCTGCTGCTGCCCGCTGAGCAGAAGCTGGTTAAGTTGGCTGGTTAAGTCACTGCTGGCAGAAGGGCCCACATGAATATGGCCTAGAACCCCATCTGGGGAATCTAAAAGCCCACCAACCTGTTGTGATATTGTGTGTGTGTGTGGGGGGGGGGTTGTTTTGCTGTCGGCTGACACTTAGCAAGCAGCAAAATTGTTTGAATGGCTCCTATTTGAAATGCTTCAGCATTTGGCACTGGGGTGTAACCAGCCTGTGCTGGGTTATTGCTACCCTGCAAAGTCTTTGATTAAGTGACTCAGAATATTCTAGCACTGAGTGGCCATGAGTGACTTGGATGGTTAGCTATCTGGGATGCCAAATTTCCTTCCCATGGGTGGACGTGAAAGAGGCCACGTGGCTCTCAAGCCGAGGGGGTCACCGGGTGTCTCCTGGGCCCTGGGAGAACCACGTGTGAATGCTGGTGGGCTGGTGCACAACCTGGAAGCCAGCTTGGCTGTTCCTGCTGAAAAGCAAGGAGGCTACGCCGTGCAAGATTTATGAAATTTAAACAGGATGAATGGCTGCCCAGCAGCCCGGGTCTGGAGGCCCACTTTCCAAGGCCACACGCATGCATTTGAACTTGTCCAGAGCACATCAGAGCGAGGAGCTGTGTGGCAGGGGGGCACCAGAGACGTGGATTTGGAATCCAGCTCTGCCCCCAGGCCTTGGGCCAGTCCCAGCCTTGGATCTCCTCAGTGTTCACGTTCTTTTTGGAGGAAGGAATACAGAGATGGATGCACTATGGGATGCAAAGGGTAGCTTCCTGAATGAGGGGGATGCTTGTTGGGATCCTATATGGAAATACTTGGCTCTGTTCCGACTCCTGAAGACTGTCTACTTGCCTGCTGCTGCTGCTCAGAAGACCCTTTGAGCAGACTGGGAGGATCACAGTTCAAGACCAGTCCAGGAAAAAAGTTTAAGAGGCCTCATCTCAGCCAATTTATAAAAAAGGTTTGGATGAAGTAGAGGTGTGGCTCAAGTGGTAGAGTGCCAGCCTTGAGTGAAAAAGCCAAGCAAGACTGAGTAGCCCTGAGTTCAAGCCCCAGGACTGGCACATAAAAAAAAATGCGTAGTGTGGTGGCACAGAACTATCATCCCAGCTGTAGAGGAAAAGTAAATAGGAGGATTACACTGCAGGCCATGGCCTGGCCTAAACCTGAGACCCTATTAAAAAGAACAACATGCTTGTAGGTAGAGTGTCTACCTGAGTTCAAATCCCAGTGCTACCACACACACAATAATTAGCCATGAATTGTACAGTTTGTAAAAAGGATGTCCTAATCCTCATTTTTATGTTTTCAGTGCAAAGTCTCCCAGTGCTGCCGTCCTTTGTACTGACTCAGGACCATTATCAGTGCCAATCCTGACCTTTAGCCGCCAACAATGACCTCTGAGACAGCCTGTGACTCATGGGGACAGAGCTGGCATGATCTGTGCCGGACTGGCAGCAGGGGCTGCGGACAGCTCTCCATGCAGCAGCTGGTCTAGTGTACAGGTTCTAGACAAGTAGCCAGAATCTGCCTTGCTTTCATTGCATCGAGGTTCAGATGTTGATGTGTAAGTATAAAACTAGTATTTTAGATGTTGAAAAAACTGCCATACATATCTACTGAGATAAGGAGACATAACCGTCTGGACTTTCATGGACAGAAAGAAGCTGCCAGTGCAGGGACATCGCACCGCCTCTCCCGCCCCTAGGAGACGAGCCCCACTCCGCCTGGGGGACAGGGTTTTGTTTTGTTTCCTTTTTTTAAGCATATTTTAAAAAGTGATACAGAAGCTGGGAGCCAGGGGCTACACCTGTAATCCTAGCTACACAGGAGGCTGAGATCTGAGAATGACTATTTGAAGCCAGTCCAGGCTCTTATCTCCAATTAACCAGCAAAAAGCCATAAGTGGAGCTGTGGCTCAAGCGGCTGAACATCAGTCTTGAGTGAAACAGCTGAGTGACAGCAATCAGGCTCTGCTTGAACCCCAGTACTTCCTGCCCCCACTCCCCAAATGACAAAGGAACTGCCCAAAAGAGCCCTGGTGACATTTACAGAGCATGTGTTAGTTTGCCATGCCACCAGCGGTCCCAGGGGCTCTGCTCAGGGCCCGCAGGGAGGGGGGAGGACTGAAGAGGCCATGGAGGAGAAGGCTCCTTTTCTCAGTGCTCACCAAATACTGCCTTCACCATACAGAGGGAACTTGAGATCGAGTTCGCTGGGATCTCACAAACCAGGAAATGGCCTTTTCCGTGTATTTACTTACAGCCACCACAGCAGTGGGCTACACTCTGACAGTTCAGCCAACTGTTAATGAAAATCCTCAGTCCTATGATTAAAATAAAGAAGCACACTGTCTTCCTACAGATTCAGGAAACTACTAAAGCCTTCCAAATAAATATCTTTTTTTTTTTCTGTTATAAATATAGCTAACCTTTGGATACATCTATGTTTAAAGGATCATAAAGGAGGTTAAAAAGTGCTGATTAGTTTTCCAAATTATTAAGGAGCACAACAGCCAGAGGATGAGAAGGGGGAGACCACGTGCTTGCTTTGAGGTTACCTGTTAATTAAGTGGCAAATGTGATATAAAGAACTGTGTGTTGATTAACATCGGGCCAGTCAAAATCAGGCCGTGGATTGGCGCTGTTCCTAACTTTCCCAGCACTGGCACCAGACAGCACCTACACCCTCAGAACTATGCCGGCCAGCGAGGCCTCCGGTACCTGCTCGGTCCTCCTGATCTGTAGGCTAACGTGGTCACGTGGAGCAACTCCGTGCTGCTCCCATTTCACTTTGTAGTCCTGGGGAGGTGGCAGCGGCCGTGCTTCTAGAAGAACTCAGTACATGTCCTTGTAGATCTCCTGGAGCAGCGGGTGCAGCGGGGCCTCAGACTCAGTCTTTTTGATGACCTGCACTAGCTGCGCATGCTCTGTGACCAGCTGCCGGAGGTCCACCATTTTTTGAAGCAGTTTTGGGAAGAGAAAGGTATCATCCGGATGGTTGCTCTGCAAATGAAGCTTGAGCACGTGCACAATTCCCTCCTGCAGCTTCTCAATGTAGCCAATGTTGAGAAGGCCAGGACGATCTGGACTCAAAAGAAGAGAGAGGCATCTGATCGAGACGGCTGGTCAGCCTCACCAGGCAAATCTCCCCTGCTTTGCCCGGCTTTCCCCGTGACAGCCCGCAGCCTTTGGACCCTGCCAGCCTGTCTACAAGACAGACCAAGGTTTGGCATGAGGACCGAGTGGGACAGCCAGGGTTGATTCCTTGCTACATCTTTGCACAGCCAGGCCACAGGACCACCTCAGTCTCCCTTAAGCGTGGCCTCTCATTGTGGACTTCCCCCGGGACCACCCCGGGACCACGAGGAGTAGCCGCACATTCTGACGCCGTGGCCACGACTCCGCTGAGTGTGGGGCGTGAAGGAGCGTGATTGTGTGAGACTGGGGGGTGGCTCCTGCCACAATGGCAGGTCCCTTCTGTCGTGGGAAGGAGTGGCCTGGGGCGCGCCCTGGCTGGACCGAGTGGGGAGGGCGGCAGAGGAGCCGCTTCCCGCCTGGGGCGTCCTGAAACCCTCTCAGGCTGTGAGTCCTGGTTCTCGGCCCCAAACCTTCTGCCCCGTCCCCCGCCCCACAGCTGGCAGCATGCTCCCTCCAGCACCCTAGCCATTGCTGTGACTTTCACGTGTTGCCGTGATCTGAGTTCTATCTGCATTGTTGCTGGTTGTGAAATACATAAGCACTAAGGTGGTGGTGTTTTGGGGCTGGTGCTGTGGCTTGAGCTCAGGGCCTCAGGCTCTTGCTTGGCTTTCACACTTAAAGCTGGAGCTCTACCACTTGAGACATACGACCCTCTGGCTTTTTGCTAACTGGAGATAAGAGTCTCATGGACTCTTCTGCCCAAGCAGGCTTCGAACTGCGACCCTCAGATCGTAGCTTCCTGAGTAGCTGGGATTACAGGCAAGAACCACCAGTTCTCAGCTAGTACTAAGTTTGAAAGAGATTTTTCTTAAATTTAGAAACTCCTCACTCCTAATTTTACCCTACCGGGCAATTTTTCTGTCTACAGAGTTTACACAGGATTCTGTGGCACAGAAACACACTGAGCTTGCTTTATAACCTTTGTGCTGTGTCTTGATCCTATGAAAAGGACAATGACAAATGATTTGCTGCCTTGCTCTCTCATACTTTATGCTGGAGATGGCTTCTTCCGTCTGACTAGGGCCTAGCCAGATGGTAGGAAACAGGGACACAGAGCACAGGCTGAGGGAGGCACAGAGGACAGTGTGTCTTCTGGTAGGGGTGGGCACGGCCACCGTAAGTCTCCACCAAGGCTCAGCAAGGACGCTGAGCTTACAGTAGGCAAATGACCTTCCTGGACCTGAGGTGGCTATTTAAGGAAACGCAACGCTGAGCCAGAGTTCTAGGGAACAGAGCCAGCGTGAGCAGAGAGGCCCGGCTCTGTCTCCTCTGGCAGAGTGAATCTTAGGATTGCTTCCAGAGGGGCCAATATTTTTCATTCTGATTTAGAATAATTATAGCCAGCAGTGGTGGTATTATGCTAACACTAGTATGGTACTTTATGACATCCTATCGGAAGAGTAGATATGATATAATAATATTAATAGTATGAGACTATAATATGTTGAAATTAGAATATAATATAGTACATAGTTATGTACTATGATATACTACACAGTTATGTACTATGATATAGTACATATAGTACAATATAATTCTCATAATTACTATATAGTAATACTAATATATAATACTAATTGCAATGCTAATTACAATGTATTATAATTATTCTAATACTAATTCTATATTGGTAACACTAGTTCATCTACTATTAGATGTAATAGAAATGGAGTTTGAGTAGCAATTGTAAATATATACATAATGTACACGTGTTTACATATACATTAACAACATACATTCTGCTATACAATATGAAAGCAATTCTCACATAATTCTACCCTGTGGCAACCCAGGTTCAGCTGTCTCCTTACCTACCAGTGCCTACTTGACTGTAACGGAGCCCAGGCTGGCACCGTTGCGAGTTACGAGTTCTTCAAGAGCGGAGCCTGTAGGAGACCTGACACCGGCACATTAAATCAAGCACTTACCTCCACAGCAGATTATAGCAGCCACAAACAGGGAGATATCACTGTCATCCAGTTCCAGTGCGTTGAACTTCATGGCAAAGTCAAACTTGGGCTCCAGGATGTCGCAGAAAGGTTTCCTGAGGGTTTTCAGGAATTCCCGAGTTATAAAGCCGTTGCCGTATGCCACCAGCATCCCGTCCTTGTTCATCAGAGAAGATAGCATGGTAAATATGGCCTCGTACACGCCGTATTTGAGCAATGTGACTTGGTCATTCAGGTCCAAGTTTGCAAAACCTGGGATGGCCTTGGCGAATTCTGTGAGCTCCGTGACTGTCTCCACCGACATGCACTGACAGCAGTGGAAGATGCGGACGCCGACCTCCTTGTTTTGAATGCCGTCGGCCAACATCTTGGCCACTAGTGTCTTCTCGGCCATACACAAGGTCTCCATGTCGTGGATGACAAATGGCTACAAAGAAAGGGGCTCAAGTCAGCCTGGGGCAGAGCACTCTGATATCTCCATTACCTACAGATTCACAAACAGCTACTGTGTCCAAACCCCCAAGTTCATGCTGTAGAGAATTCAAATGTATACCGAATACAGTGCTCACTGTGGAGAGCTCACGGGATAGGACAGTAAGGTAAAGACTGACAAACCAGGAGAATGGTGCTCATGCCTGTAATCCTAGATACTCAAGAGGCTGAGATCTGAGGACTGAGGTTCAAAGCCAGCTTGGGCAGAGAAATCTCCAGTTAACCACCAAAAAAGCCAGAAGTGGAGCTGTAGCTCAAGTGGTAAAGCACGCGCGTGTGCGCACACACACACACACACACACACACACACACACACACACACACACGAAGGGAGCAATTAGAACACTTCACACAAAAACATTAATGTTTAAGAAGATGGAAATGCTCATACTCTGATTTGGTTGGTTTACATTCTGCACATTGAATATGTAAATTTAAAAATATCCAAAGCCAGGTATGGGTGGTTCACATCTGTAATCCTAGCAACACAGGAGGCTGAGAGCTAAGGATTGTGATTCAAATCCAGCCCTGGCAGGAAAGTCTGTGAGACTCTTATCTCCAATAAACCACCAGAAAACTGGAAGTGGCACTGTGGCTCAAGTGGTAGAGCGCTTGCCTTGAGCTGAAGAGCTGAGGGACAGCGCCAAAGCCCAAAGTTCAAACCCCACAACTGACAAAAAATAAAAAATGAAAATGAAAAATCAAGTATTAATAAAAAAAAATCTATGGGGCTGGGAAGGTGGCTCAGTGGTAGAGCGCTTGCCTTGCATGCCTGAGGCCCTGGGTTCAATTCCCCAGCACCACATAAGCAAAAAGAAAAAAGGTGGAAATGGCGCTGTGGCTCAAGTGGTAGAGCGCTAGCCTTGAGCTGAAGAGCTGAGGGACAGCGCCCAGGCCCAGAGTTCAGGCCTCATGACCAGACCCCCCTCCCCCCAAAAATCTAGAAGACATGGTGGTCCCAGAGGGACACGGGTCTGCTGTGACTGAGGAGAGCTGGTGAGAATTCAGGATTCTCACCCACAGGCAAGCAGAGGAAAGGGGGAACCCGCAGCCCTGCCTGGTTCACATGGGGTCTATGCACACAGGCACCCTGTGCATACATGCACGCCCCGGCACACCATGTGCACATCACGCACACGTACGTACACTCAGCTCAATGAGGGATGGCCAGGTATTATTTCTTTTTCTCTTCTTTTTCTTTGGTGGCAGTTTTGTGGTCTGGGTACCATCCCTGAGCTTTTTTTTGCTCAAGGCTAGTGTTCTACCCCTTGAGCCACAACTCCAATTCCAGCTTTTTGCTGGTTAACTGAAGAGTCTCATGGATTTTCCTGGCCTGGCTGGCTTTGAACTGTGATCTAGGAGGTTTTATTTCTGATTCTTCCTGGCAACCATTCTAAGACTCATCTGTCAGTGGCAAAGCATGCTGGATGTCCTGTGCATTGTGGATGGTCAACAGCATCTCCAGGAGCCAGCACAAACCCCCCTGCAGCGCGCACACATGCACCTGGAGGTGTCTAAACAGAGCTAGCATGTGCAACTCGGAGCTGGACAAAACTAATTGGGTGTCGAGGACTTAGGAAGGGTTTTCTTCAAGGATTGCCTCTGTGTCCCAGCCCTGCCTGTCTTCTGACTTAGGCCAAAGTTCCGGTTGGAGCTTGGCGCCAACTCCTGCCCTGTCAGGAAGGCGGCCGGGTCCCCTTGCCCGCCTGGCTCCCAAGGCCATGCTCACCATGCTCATGCAGATTCCTCCACTCACTGACCTACACGCGTTTTTGATTCTTCTTCCCTCCCCCACCAGCCTCTGACGTCCTGCTGGTGCCCAGCTGGGGCTGGGCCCTGGTGTGAGTCACTGAGCACCGAATATTGCACTACTCAGGCTGAAGCCCGCTCTGCTCTCCCTAATAATAGGCTTTGGGGGGGGCTTTTTTCAGTGAAGTCAGGGCCTTGTACTCTTGCTTAGCATCTGCCCATAGCTAGCACTCTACCACTTGAGCCACAGCCCTACTTCTAGCTATTTTGCTGGGTCACTGGAGCTAAGAGTCTCATGGACTTTCCTGCCTGGACTGGCTGTGAACTGCGATCCTCAGATCTCAGCCTCCTACGTCATGTAAGACACACACACACAGTCTTCTGGCGTTCACGGCAGCGGCTTGGACAGCATGGCTTATGGGGCTGCCCTGTCAGTGGGGCCTTGCCCAGGCTGGACACAGATGGAAGAGGAGAGATGGGCCTCTCCTTGAAGCAGTGAATTCTGGGAAGCAGGCCAGCGGCGGCAGCTGGGCGGGAGGAAGGGGGGTGGGTCTCCCCATGGGACTCTGCCCCTGAGGCTGTCCCCGAGTAGCCCTGTTTGGTGGTGTGTGGCAGAGCAGGCCCTTGAATCTCACCACGCAGCCATTCTGTTTTCCTGATACATGTCCTGTCCTCACGGGGGAGGAGGAGGGAAGGGGGGGGAAAGGGGGAGGGTCTCAAGGAACAGCAGGCTCCTCCTCCCCAAGAGTTCTGTGGCTCTTAATAGAGATGCAAGGGGAAAAAACCCACTTAGGGAATCAAATGAGTATCAAAGAGCAGTGTTTCGTTAGGATTAAAGGTGACCCTTCAGTGCTTGGAATTCTCAAAGTTCAAGGGGGAGATTTAAGGTCTCAAGTTGAAGTTGTGGGCTAGTTACTGCCAGTACAGAAAGGCAAAGTGGCAAGTCAAGATGTTACCTTCACTCATCCCCTGGGATCCAGAAAGGCGCCAACTGGCATGCGCCCTCGGGCCACCATGCATGCAAAGTCAAGATGTCACCTTCCCTCACCCCTGGGATCCAGAAAGGCTCTAACTGCACCGTTGGGCCACCACGCATGGTACTTGCTAAAATTTCTAAAACGTCATGGCCTATTTAGTTGGAGCATTCGCTGAAGAATTAAGGCTCCATAAAAGAAGGGTTTGGTTTGTTCACAAGCATAAGCAGCTTGTGAAAGCCTTTCTTTTCCTGTGACTACAAATTCCAGCTTTTAATTCCCATATATGGAATGCTGGGAGCTAGTCATTAGCACCAATTAAACCTGCCGCACCACGCTCCCGGGATGGTCCTCACGCAGCAATCTGGGGCCGGCGTCTCTTTGAAGGTGACCCTGACCCCCTCCTGCAATGGCGTCAGGGGGGAAACTGCGGGTGGGGGCTGTGGGCATAAGCCAGGCAGGTGATGAGAGGGGAGGGCTCTGGGGCCCTCTGGAAAGGTCCAGAACTATCCGAAGAGATGATGAAGTTTCTGTAAGCCAAGGGCCCTCTCAAGGTCTGCGTCACAGGCACTCTTCCTGATGGAGAGGGCAGGCGGTGGGTCCCCCGGGAGGGCGGAAGGGAAGCAGGTGTGGGAGGAAAGGTGTGTGTGTGTGTGCACGTGCGAGTGTGTGTGTGTGTGTGTGCGTGAGCCCGTGTGTGCGTGTGTGTGATGTGAATGGTTTTATTTTACATCCTTAAAATAGACATTGAAAGAAAGGCACTTCAGAGAAACACCCTGGTACCTGGTAAGGTATTAACCAGGTTATTTTGGGATATCGATTACATTGCCATTATAACTTGGTTGCTAGGAGCTCAGAGGCCAGCTCAAGAGGAAAATAGGATTTGCGCTTAAGCAACGTCGTACATGGTTAGGGGGGGCCATTTGTGTGTCCGTGGTCTGGGGTTCCCTTTGGGGTAAGTGCTGCTCTCCCCGCACCAGGGGGCAGCGGAGGACCTACCGGGTTGTTGTTGGTCTTCCCGGCCAGGATGACGCGGGCTTTGACCTTGTTCATGTTGAAGTTCTTCAAGTAGGCCTCATAGATCCTCTTGGCGAGAGACTTGAGATCCGCGGCCTCCGACCCTTCCGCGTCATGCTCGCAGGTAAGGATTTCTGCCTTCAGCTTTGCTTTCTCAGATCTCGGCATTCGCCCGAAACGAATTGCTGTTGGGGAGGAGCGAGGTGGGGGCAGTGGAGACACAGCGATGAGCAAGGTGGAGGGAGGCCCTGGGACTGCAAGGAAGTCCCACAGGACTCAGCACTCAGCACCCTGCTCCTGAGGGAGAAGAGGAAAACCCCATCGCAAGCAATACAAGCCTTCTCTAGCAGGCGAAAGTAAGAGCTCACAGGGCCGCACACCGGCCATGGGGGAGCTGCAGGCCTGGGAGCTGAAGGGGCCCCGGGAACTTCGGGATGGCCGGTGTATGCACTGTATGGTAATGCTGGTTTTCTTTTCCCACCCCTTCTCAATAAAGCACTCATTTTAGGTTTACCTCTATGCAGGAAGGGGCTTGGCTGAATACAAGGTAACTCATAGGATGGCAAATGTTTGAGATACCACACCGTTCAAACATGGTCTCCTGCCATCCAATGGGCTGGTTACCTTGTTCTGTTGTTGTTTTGTGCCCAGCCTGGGCCTGGGTGCTATCCCTGGGCTTTTTATGCTCAAGGCTAGCGCTCTACCACTTGAGCCATAGCACCTCTGCTGGCTTTCCTTCGGCAGTTTATTGGAGGTTACCTGGCTTTTTAGCCTGGGCTGGATTCAAACTGCGATCCTCAGACCCCAGCCTCCTGAGTAGCTAGGATTACAGGTGCGAGCTGCTGGTGTCCAGCCGCCATTTGATTTTTTAGCTGGTTAATTGCAGATAGGCTGGCCTCAACCTCAGATCTCAGCCTTCTGAGTGGTTAGGACATGAGCTTCTGGGCCTGGGGGGCTGGGACCTCTGACAGAAAAGTGTTACTATGAGGCTTCTAACCACAGCCCAACGGTGGCCCAGCTATGGGTTCCTTGGCTTTTCTGGTCAGAAGAGGACCTCTGGCTTAAATGTGGCTGAACAAGGAAGGTAAACTGAGGAACGGAGCAGGACGCCATGCCGGGCAGCCTTACCTACCATTGTGTGACATCCCGACAGACAGGCACTTGTGGAAGCGGCAGTACTGGCACTTATTTCGATTCTTCTTCTGAATCTTGCAGCTGCGGTCACACCTGTCATACACCAGCTTCAGCCGGATGGTTCGCCGAAAGAAGCCCTGGGAGATTAGCACCATTTATGAGGGACATGGACACCAGTGATCCTCCTAACAGTTGACTTCAGCTTTCTTGGGCCCATTAGTTGTTTCTTCTTCAATTAACTACATTTAGAGAGTGGCGGTCTTGCCGGGTGCTGGCGGCTCACGCCTGTAATCCTAGCTACTCAGGAGGCTGAGTTCTGAGGATTGTGGTTCAAAGCCAGCTCGGGCAGGAAAGTCCATGAGACTTATCTCCAATAAAAACCACTAGAAAACTGGAAGTGGAGCTGTGGCTTAAGCGGTAGAGTGCTCACCTTGAGCTGAAGAGCACAAGGACAGCGCCCAGGCTCAGAGTTCAAGCCCCATGACCGAAAAAAAAAAAAAAAAAAAAAAGAAAACTTGAGATGATGAGCTGGTGGCCCACGCCTGTCATTCTAGACACTCAGGAGGCTGAGAGCTGAGGATCACAGTTTGAAGCCAGTCCAGGTAGAAAAGTCTGTGAGACTCTGATCTCCAATAAACTGTTAAAGGAAAGCCAGTGGTGGAGCTGTGGCTCAAGTGGAAGAGTGCCAGCCCTGAGTAGAAAAAGCTAAGGGTCAGCACCCAGGCCCTGAGTTCAAGATCCAATACTGGCACAGAAAAAAAAGAGTTTATGTTGACTTTGGGTCTTTTCCTTTTTAGTTCTTGCTGATGTGTGCGTGTGGCGGGAGGTGGGAAGGACTTACACTCACTCTGCTTGCGTGCTTATGGCTGGTGCTCTACCACCGGAGCCATGCCCCCATCCTTGATTTCCTTTTTTTTTTTTTTTTGCCAGTTGTGGGGCCTGAACTCTGGGCATGGGCGCTGTCCCTCAGCTCTTCAGCTCAAGGCTAGCGCTCTACCACTTGAGCCACAGCGCCACTTCTGGCTTTTTTTTCTGCTTATGTGGTGCTGGGGACTCAAACCCAGGGCCTCTCATGCATGCAAGGCAAGCACTCTACCACTGAGCCACCTTCCTAGCCCCCCTTGATTTTCTTTTAAAGGACACATTTCTATCAGTCGCTTACAACATACAGCAGAGTGATCTGCCTCAGACTCCAGAGAGAGAGAGAGAGAGAGGAGTTAGCCGGCACAGACAGAGGTCGGTTTCTGGGCCCTTCTGCAGAGACCTCGTGACGGCAGCCACCCTGGAGTCAGACCCCAGCGCCCGGCGCAGCGGGCCCCTCCCCCAGGGGCCCCACACCTTGCAGCCTTCACACGCGTGGACTCCATAGTGGTAGCCCGAGGCCTTGTCTCCACAGATCCGACACTCGATGTTCAGCGCTCCACTCGGGGGCTCATCCGTGCTGCCAGGCACGGCAGGGCAGGAGACTGACGAGGGACTGGAAGCTGGGGAGAGGGTGTCTATGGGCAGAAGAAGAGAACATGGACAATCCCAGGTGCCCTGCCTATGTCTGAACCAACCTTTAAGGAGATGATGGGGGGAGAGCGTCTGCTCACGAGCAGGACCTGTCTTGCATCTCCTCTCCCTAATCAGGCTCTCTTGTGCCCTGACTGCCATGATGCTGGGATCCCTCAGCTCCCAGGCCCCTGTTTACACCCGCTGGCCAGTGTCCTGAGTTCTGGTTCTGCACAGAGCCTGTCTTACTAGACCCTCACCATGTTCCACCCTACACAGAACTCTGCTGTTTTGTTTGCTTGCTTGCTTCCAGGTCTTCTGCAACTGTTAACTCAGGGAATGGTACCAGAACACAGGCCAGGGGTGGTAGTGCACACCTGTACTTCTAGCTCTGGGGAGGCTAAGGTGGGAGGACTGTGACTATGAGGACAACCTGGACTACATACTGAGACTGCATCTCCAAAGCTGGAAAGATTCAGGCAACATCCAAAGCATTGTCCATAGAGGAAGAAAAGAAAATAACAAAAAATACAAACTTTCTGTAAGAATAAGAAAAGGCAAGACAAATACTGCAGGCCCACACCTGTAATCCTTGCTGCATACAAGGCTGAGATCTGAGGATCGAGGCTCAAAGCCAGCCCAGGCAGACAGATGAGAGATGTTAGCACTTCCTCCAATAGCTGACAGAGCAAGTTGATGGAACACAAAGGATATGAATGACTTGAAGCATGGTAATTACCAACTTGATCTAATTAACATCCACAGAACACTGCCCAGCACCTATTGACACATTCTGCCTGTGGCATATACTAAGACAGACCCTATTCCTGGCCCGCAGACAGCAATGAATTCTTCCTAAAGCTGAGATATCAGTCCAGGAAGAACGTCTCTGGAATCCACAGAACTAAGTGATAAGTCAGCAACATAAATGTAGCTGTGAAATCCTCAAATATTTGGAAAGTCAAAAATGAATTTTAACTCACAGATTAAAAATCAAAAGATAAGTTATGAAGTATTTTGAACTGAATACAAATACAAGTTGTATCCCAGTGCCTCATGTCTGTAATCCTAGCTACTTGAGAGGCTGAGATCTGGAAGGTAGTAGATCAAAACCAGATGGAAAGAAAAGTCCAAGAGACTCTATCTCCAAAATAACTAGCAAAAAGCAGAGCTGGATACATGGTTCAAGTGGTATATGAGAGTGATCAAGAAACATTTTTCATGGGAATGCAAGGTTGGCTTAATCTTCATAAGCTATCATCCATGATATTACCAAATTAAAAATGCAAAATATTTAGATCACCTTATTAGATGCATTAAAAAGTATTTCTTAAAATCAAACATCAATGCCTGAATTAAAATTTTAAAAAAAGCCTGGACAGAAAAATCTGTGAGACTCCACCTCCAAAATAGCACAAAGCAGAGCCAGAGGTGTGGCTCCTGTGTTAGAATACCAGTTGACAAGCAAGTCAGGTGAGCTTGAGGGCCTAAGTATTTAAAAAACCAAGCCAAACAAAAAGCAACTTAAAAAAAAAAGACATGTATCTTGAAAAGAAGTAAAAGAGGGTCCCTGCAGTAAGCAATCTGATTATATAAATTCTCAAAGAATCTCTACAAAGCTACTACATGAATTAGTGACTTGAAAGGGCACAGGCAAGATACTAGATTATTGTCTAAAATCCATTTTAGTTCTCTGTGTGTAGCCATAGATGATGAAAGGTTAAAATGTGTTTCTGTGCAAGAGAAACCAGGGCGGGTGTTCCTACAGAGACCCATGTGTGTGAGTTTCCCGAGGCTCTACCTGTCACAGCCAAAGACTGGCAGTGACTCCAGTGTTCGTTAACAGGCGCCTTCCTAAGACACCAGTAGTCTAAAAGAAGAAAGAAATATTCAACCCTTGGGGTTGGAGGTGTGGCTCATTTGGTAGAGCTCTAGCCAATGAGCAAAAACATCAGGTATCAAGTCTGGGCCCCAGTCTGGGACACAAAGAGAAAAGAGAAGAAATCAAATACCAATGGTCCACCCAGACCGTAATAACTGAGTGGATTACCGAGGTGTGCCACTGAGCACACAGATCTCAGCCAAATAAAAGAGACCAGCTAGAACACAAGCTTACATTAATATAAAGTCCTAGAGAAAATACAGTAAGCAGGAGGGACAGAAAGCAGACTTGTGGCTATGGGGGAGACAGGGTAGCTGAGGGCAGGAAGAAGGTTTACCAAAGATACATGTAACTTCTGGACTGATGGACACTCTTGAGTGTGATGATGGTTTCACAGGTGTGTGCATATGTGTGTGCACACACCAGATGACTATATTTGTACTTGTGCCAGTATTAGGGCTTGTGCCAGTATCAGGACCTGGCTGCGGTTCCTTAGCTTTTTGATCAAGGCTGGTACTTTACCACTTCAGCCACACCTCCACTTCCAGAAATGTTTTATTGTTGGTTAATTGAAGATGAGTTTCATAGCCTTTCCAGGCTCACTTCAAACTGATATCCTCAGATCTCAGCCTCCTGAGTAACTCGGATTACAGGCATGAGCCACAAGCCCCTGGCTACATTAGATTATTATTTGTTGTTGTTGTCAGTAGTGTGGCCTAAACTCTGGGCCTGGGCGCTGTCCCTCAGCCCTTCAGCTCAAGGCTAGCGCTCTACCACTTGAGCCACAGAATCACTTTTGGCTTTTTCTGCTTATGTGGTGCTGAGGACTCTAACCCAGGGCCTCATGCATGTGAGGCGAGCACTCTACCACTGAGCCACCTTCCTTATTTTTTTAAAGGTGTAACTTCTTGCTTTCTCAAGGACAACCCTGTTAGTGGAGGGCTTTCCAGGAAGTGGCCCTTACCTGTGATGACAGAGCCATCTGAGCTTGGACCGCTTCCTAAATACTGGTAATCTGTGAAACTGAAGCTTCCAGAACTTTCTTCACCAATAGACTGCGATATCTCTTGAATGCTTCCCATCTCTTGTAGGAACTCCTCAGACAATGGGCTTTCTAGGTCCTCTGTCTCCAGCGGAGAGAGAGGGCAGATCAGGCTTTCTGTGTCCACCATGATGCCGATGGAGCCGGTCCTCTGTGGAGGGAGAGACACCATGTGTGAACAGACAGGCAAGAGCGCTCATTCGTGTTCTTAAATGAAAGCATCCTTGTGTGTGTGCGTATGTGTGTGTGTGTGTGTGAGAGAGCATGTGCACATGGGTGCACACACATGTACCTGAACAGAAGCTTGAACTCAGGGCTTGGTGCTGACCCTTAGCTTTTTCACTCAAGGCTGGCATTCCACCACTTCTGGCTTTTAGTGGTTAACTGGAAATAAAGAGTCTCAGAGACTTTCCTGTCCGAGCTGGCTTCAAACCACGATCCTCAGATCTCAGCCTCCTGAGGAGCTAGATCATAGGTGTGAGCCACCAGCATCCCACTGACAGCTGCATTTGGGTTGAAGATGCTCCTGCACTTCCCATGTAAGAGCTAATGGGGTTGACTATCTTTTGTAGGCTTAACTCTTGAGATGCACACTAAAAAAAGAAATCCCAAAGAATCTCTAAACAACACCATGAGGGAGAAGCCAGAGTGGTCGGGCTGGGGCCGTGTGCTCCTGGCTGACTGTACACACCACTGACATGGGGGTGTTGAGACCCAGCCAGAGACAGAAACCCAGAGCCCCCAACCAGTGGGGCCACCCGTCAAACCCGTGCTGGAGGGCGGAGGGAGGAGCCTGCAGGAAGGCCTGTGGACCAGGGGAGGGCAGGGGCCTTGGGAACGGAGCGGCCTGTGCAAAGGCCTGGGGAGCATGTGCCAGCAAAAAGAACAGGAAGGGCTGCAGCGAGCTGGCAGGTTCACAGGGCCCAGCCAAGGGGGCCGGGAGGCCATGGGCCAGGCTGAGGGGCCAGGGAGAAGGGAGCAGAGCACGCAGCAAGTGTGGGCGTTGTATGATCTGTTGTTAGTGGGGTTTGGGAGACCTGAGAAGGCGGCTTGCAGACAGGGCTGGACATGAATGAGCAGACAAGCGGTCAGTTACTCTCCACAGGCGACAGGGTAGCATGGTGTCTTTCCTGTGTTGGTGTGTGTGTGTGTGTGTGCACGCGCGCGCGCGTGTATGTGTGTGTGTGCGCGCGCGTGTGTATGTGTGTGTGTATGGATGCGCGTGCCAGTGCTGGGACTTGAACTGGGTGCCTTAGCTTGGCTTTTTTGGATCAATGCTAGTGCTCTACACTTGAGCCACAGCTCCACATAAGCCACAGCTCCACATTCACTGTTTTTGCTGGTTAACTGGAAATAAGAGTCTCACAGATATTTCTATCCAGGCTGGCTTTGACCTGCAATCCTTAGAACTCAGCTTCCTAGGGTTACAGGTGTGAGCTACCGGCACCCGGCTCACCCGGCTCCATGACTTTCTGTGACCTCCAGAGTGGGCACTGCAGCCGTGGGGGCTGGGCCCTGGGGCTGTGCACTGGCCATGCCCCTCCCCCCATGGCAATGCAGGGGATTCGCTCTGTTCCCGGCGCTGTGCCCAGGTAGGCCAGCCTGGGCTGCCTTTCCCCCGACTGCCGTTTTGAATTGTTTTGGCACGACAGGAGTTTTGAACTGGGAACTCATGCTTGCTTAGTAGATGCTCTACCACTGAGCCACGCCACTGGCCCTTTCTGCACTGGATATTTTTTGAGATAGGGTCTTCCTTCCTCTCTGGGCACATACCATACCCTGCCTGTTTTAGGCTTCCTGTGGTGGCTGGGGGGATGGACACACACTCCACCATTTCCAGCAGCTTGTTGAGAAGGGGTCTGGTGGACTTTTCTGCCTGGGCTGGCCTCCACCTGCGTTCCTCACGCTCTCAGGCTTCTGACCAGTCGGGATGACTGATGGGAGCCACTGGCTCCCACCTGCTGCTGTCTTCCCTGGCCCTGATTGCTGCCCACCTCTCTGAGCCCAGCTAGGCGACATTTAGCTTCTGGAACTATTTCCCATCTGAAAATGGTTACACTGAGCCCATGGGTCAGAGGAGGTAAGCGCTGACCCCAACCCTCGGGTCAGTGCAAGGTAGCTCTCCTCACGTTAGGGCAGACACAACAATGTTCTGTTGGAACGAAGAATACTTTCCAAAGCAAATGTTCACCCATCAAATGCATTTATGTAACAACACCTTTAAGGGCAGTGGTAATTGCTTTCTTCCCTGAGTGCTGCATGTCATCCTAGCTCCTCAGGAGGAGGAGATCTGAGGATCTTGATTCGAAGTCAGCCCCAGTAGGAAGGTGTATGAGACTCTCATCTCCAATTAACCACCAAAGAGCTGAAAGCAGAGCTCTGGCCCAAATGGTAGAGCTGCAACCTTAAGGGGAAAAGCCCTCCTATCAAAACATCAAAGCAAAAAAAGACACCACTTTTCTCAAGAAAGGAAAAATAAAAGAGGTAAAATTCGCACATCTTTGAGACATTCACCTCTCACACTTGGAATTCTGATCATTTTCACAGGTGACAAAAACACACAAGTCTGAATAAAATAGAACGGTAACTTTTTGTAGGGTGCTTAAGACTCTCTCCATTATCTATTACTGTAAGTAAATCTATTAGCGTAAATCTGTGCATTTTTGTTTGTTTTGTGCAAGGCTGGTGCTGGGGATCGAGTGCAGGGCTTTGTACATGATGAACATGCGGTGTACACAGAGCCTCAGTCCTGGCCCCTCCTTTTTTTTTTTTTTTGTCAATTATGGGCTTGAACTCAGGGCCTGGTCACTTGTTCACATTCCCTGAGCTTTTGTGCTCAAGACTAGCACTCTACCACTCTGAGCCACAGCTTCACTTCCCATTTTCTGGTGGCTCACTGGAGGTAAGAGTTGCCCAGGCTGACTGCAAACCATAATCCTCAGATCTCAGCCTCCTAAGTAGCGAGGATTATGGGCATGAACCCCCAGCACCTGGCCCAGCCCCTTCATTCTATCATATTTTATTCTGCATTATCTCTGAAGGAAGATTTCTTCAAAGGCAAGCAAGATAATGGGGTAATGAGCATGATGTAATTTATTATTATTGTTATTGTTATTATTGCATATTCTACCAGGAACCACAAGTTCAAAAGCCACAGTCATTAACTCACTCCATCAGCCATAAAGTTCATCTTTGTGCAAGCCAACAGCTGGCTAGAGGTTACCAGACAGATGGGGCTGAGGCCACGCCCTGTGTCCCAGTTACAAATGCACATGGCGGTGAGAGCTCTGGTCCGGCAGCCAGGAGCCTCCAGAGCCCGGGAAGATCCCCTCTCTCTCCTTCTGTACCTCAGAGTGTTTTGGGATCCTATCATTTTCTTTTTCAGTTATTTTGAAAGAACCATGAGATTAACTTAGGCAAGCTGGGCTCGCCATTCAGGAGCTAAGCAAACGAAGCCCCTACCAGGAGTGAGGCGGTCCAGGCTTGAACTCTGGCCGGAGGGATGGGCTCGCTACGATCCCCAGTACATTGGCCTGCTCCTTCCCGGAGTGCAGATAAGAAGGCTTCCCTTTGCCCGAGTCCCCCAGAGAGATAGCGGAGGTCACACGGGCACACCCCAGCCTGCACGCCCCAGGTTCCCAGCAGGCTCTAGCTTTGGACTCTTCCCCATCTAGAAGCTTCTGGTCAGGGCAAGCCCGACACCTACAAGCCACTGCCATTGACTGGTTCATCAAGAAGGCCAGCCAATTGTGGGGCCCTATGCTCCAAATGCCCCAGAGGGCAAGCAGGAACAAGGCAGGATCCCTTTCTTTGAAGCTCCCATCTGACTCTGAATCTCTGTTTTCAGTTCTTAGTAGTTGAACATTTGACAATGAAAATACTCCTTGGGGAACCAGGTGGTAGATGGTTTGAAAACCCTAGAACATTAAACAAAACATAAGAACGTTAAATAAACAGGAAACAAGCCAGGTACCAGTAGCTCACACCCGTAATCCTTGCCACTCAGGAAGCGGAGATCTGAAGATTGTGGTTCGAAGATAGCCTAGGCAGAGGAGTCCATGAAACTTTCTCCAGTTAACCAGAAAAAGGATGGAAATGGAGCTGTGACACAAGGCACAGTGGCAAAGTGCCAGCCTTGAGGGGAAAAGCTAAGGAACAACACCTTGGTTCTGGAGACACACAGACAGACAGACAGACACACGCACACATACGCACATGCAAGAAAAGAAAAACAGGCATAGAATTTTGATTGCTTTATGTTGAGATGGAAGAGAACGCTGGAGGAATCTCTCATTCCCTGATAACCTGCGATACTCAAACGCTGAATAACACATTGCCAACTCCTAGCTTCATGACTATTAGGAAGGTTAGGCTGAGTAGCTCATGGCAGGAGTGCTCACTGAGTCAAGTCACGGGAACCGCCGTGCTGGTGTACCCCTACGCAAATGGGGTGACGTAACTTCCTGTGCATCTCCCCGGCGAGGCTGCGTGCTTGGCTGAGGGGCCTGAACGCTCACCTGCGGGACAGCCAGCTTCCACCGCCGCAGCAGGGCCTGCGTCCGCTCCTGTCATTTACTTTTTCAGTATATATTAATGATACCACAGGTTTCCTCATGGTATTTCCCCTGTACATAGACTGTCCGCACTCCCCCACTGTTCACAGTTTCTTGGGTCCAGAAGTCATTTCCTAAATACTGTCTGAAGTAATTTCCTTAAAAAAAAATCATTTCTTACTTACAAGGGAGCTTGACTTTGTCCCAACGATGCCGACAGTTCTTTATGCTGAGTTATCAGAGCGCAGTGAGGCGAGAAGCAGGGGACTTGAACTCGAGTTTCCACAGAGTATGAATAACTCCAGGCCTTCGGAATCTTAGCTCCTCTCCCCTGTGTCTTCTCTATAACCCCTTTCACGGCCGTGCCCAGAGCTGGAAATCTGTTGGGTTACTTTTTTCCTGGCTGAAGGTGGAAGGGATTTATGGGAGTGGTTTGAAGAGCAGGCATGGTGTCTTAGCAAAGGTGCATCAGTTCTGTGCCAGCAGGCCGCGGGTCTTTCTCTTTTCCACCAGTCCTAATCCACTACCTTGTCAGAATCTGCAGATTTCTTACAGGTTATATTTCATCCTAGAATGAAGTCTCTGGCTCAGATTGTTGGGCTATGATCTAAAACGTTTCAGAATAAGCAAACAAACAAAAAGGCTAGGAAGCACTCTGTACCTTCACCTAGTACCCAGTGTTCACTGACACTGATTAATCATTGGCCCACAGTGGTGTAGAAAATGCCCCGGAAACACATGGCAAACAGCAAGGGCAGAGGGAGACATGAAGAGGCATGGGGGCTAGGGATTTTAAGGAACCGAGGTAAATCCATAACCAAGGGTTTGCACATCACCTAGGGTTAACAGAGACTTCTGGAGCTCTCCCAACACCACCAAAGGCATTAAACTTGGGATTCTGTATACTTGGAAGAACTGCTTTCATGGGAGAGTGGCCGGCCCAAGGTGGCACAGAGCGCTGCAGCTTTCGAGACACCAAGGGCTCCCACCCTGCCTAAGATCTGCCCGCGTTTCCCCTGGACAACGAGACTTACTGCTTCCAGTTTGAGCCAAGCCTTGCTTTTTCCTCTCCTTTTTCCTCTCGGTGCCATTTTACCTTTGGGGAGGTGCTGGCAGAACAGAGCAACGCTGTTCGTGGGGACGCCCTGCCTGCGTGCGGTCATCAAACCCGAGCACGCTGTGACGCTGCCACAGAAGCACGAAGTCCACTGAACTGCCATGTGGACTTGTCATTCAGCGTTGATCAGGGCAGACAACACGCAGCCACCGAGAGAGCACTGGGACTATCAGCAGCAGGGGCCAGGGAAGCAGTTAACTGTCTGCGGTCTTGCCACACAACGAGGGGGCATTCCCCAAGACGGAGGACCTGGGCACCCAACAGAGCCTCCTGGAGAGGCAGCGCTTATAAGGCTGAGCTTTACAAACCGCAGGGTTCAACCGATCTCCCTTCGGAGATGGATGACTATGAGGTATGAAACACAGACAAGTATTTGCCTGAACTAAAGGCGGAGACCAAAGACAGAAAGCCTAACTAAGCTCTGAAGGGCCCACAGACCAGGGCTCTGGGAAGGAAGGGACTGGCAGGACGAAGAGATGGGGGAAACTTACTATCTATCGACCGATTGATCGATGGTTCGCTCTACCTATCCATCCATCCTAGCAGCTGAGAGCACACCATCCACATCACACACATGTTCCTGCGGTTCTCCAGCGGCAGGGGCCGGTCCACAGAGGAGAAAGAGGGAGAGGCTCAGAGAGGAAAGACGCTTACCCCACGAGAAAGTAAGAGGCACAAGTCAGCGAGTGGTGGTGAGTGCCGTGTGGCAGGTGCAGCATCCTGGAGGGCCAGGCGGTCGCTGAAGGACCGGGGTCGAAGACGGCGCCTACATGACAACCAGACTCAGCAGGAGGCCCGCAGAAAGCAGGGTAAAGGGCCTGGCGCATTCGCACACACGGCCAGCACATCACTGGCTACGTAGGTGAAAGTGGCTGGAAAATCTACTCTAAGAGTTGTGTCACCTGTGCGAGATTGCATAACCAACAGCCTCAAACCCAGCCGCCTAAAACCACAGTCACTTCATTTGTTCCCAATCCTGTGGGAAAGTCTCGGCCAGCTGGACGGCGCTGGGCAGGGCGTCTTCTGCTGGTGCAGCCTGTGAATGCAGCGCTGTGGTCACTTGGAGATCCCCCAGGTCTGTCAGTCCAAGATGGCTGCAGCTGCCCACCGGGGGTGGGGGGGGGTGGGCACGGCTCCTGGCTGGCCCTTTCTCACAAAGTGGCCATCTTACTGTGGTCAAGGTTTCTTCACGAGGCAGCAGGACCCGAAGCGGGTGAGTGTGGGGACCACAGGCCTCTTCCACTAGGCCTTGCTTGTTAAGTTACACGACATTCTTTCTGCCACACTCCATGGGTCAAAGCAGGTGAACTGGAGAGCCTGTGGCCGTTTGCAGGAAAGCACAGCAGAAACGGCGTGAGGAGAGGTGTCCCTGCTGGAGCAGGAGGGGTCATGGCCGCTGTGGTGGTATTTTGGGGTGCTCCACATTTAGACTGACTCTGCTATCAACCACTCAGGGGTCGGCATTAGAACATCTGGAGGCAGGGTGGGATTAAGCTGCAAAGGACACAAGGCCAGACGCCGCGCCCTCCTGGAGAAGGTAGCCCATCCTCCAAGTGCGGCAGCTTCCTGCAGCGGAGGCGGGAGGCGGGAGACTGGGGACAGAGAGCTGGTGGCCTCAGACATTTGGGACAGAGCCTAGGAGGACGTTTCTTCCCTGGCTCAGGTAAACAGTGGAAGAACTGGCATCGGGGACACAAACACAACAGCTCTTTCCAGGCAGATACCCGAGAGATGACCAAGGAGTTCCAGCCCACGCACCTCTGCCCTGTCTGTCTCTTTGAGGTACTGGAGCTTGAACTCAGGGCCTCATGCTTGCAAGACAGATGCTGGGCCACTGAACCCTTTTTTGCACTGGTGATTTTGAGTGCTGCTTTTGACCCGGGGTGGGAGCTGGACTGTGATCCTCCTGTGTTAGGCTTCCCACAGTAGCTGGGGTGACAGGCCTGTGCCCCCTTCTTCCACTGAGGTGGCATGTTGCAAACTCTTTTCCCTGGCCTGGCTTGGAACCTCAATCCTCCCAACTGCAGTCTTTCATGTAGTTAGAATGACAGGTGCGAGCCTCCCCAACCCCTGTGTCTGGCTCGCCTGTCCCCTCCTCTGAGAAGTGACAGTGCTTGTGCTCTACGTTCCCAGAAGCCACAGCTAGGAGGCGCAAGACCATCGTCGGGGAAGGCAGCCGCGGCACCGGGGTTGCGCTGCCAGTGAGGACCCTCGGACCCGGCCCCACACGAGCCAGAGTAAAGTGAGAAAAGTCCCTGTGCCCGTCCATGTCCACCTCCGGGGAAGCCCAGACTCAAAGGAACTTTTCACCAGACCAAGTAACCAGGCATGTACAAAGACAGCCACTGTGCCCTGCAGTCATGCGTGGCCGCGGCCTGCATTCTAAAGCTCCTCTTGGGTTTGTGGTTCTGGGAGTTGATGGAGAGATGGGTCCTTTTTTAAACCTTTTCATCCTGAGCTTTCTCCTTCCATATTTAGATAAAGCCAATGGATCTGTACATAGCCGGGCAGATGCGCTGTGAATCTGTAGCACTCACGGAGAGACTAGAGCTTACCAGGCAACCCCAACGTAGCCGTTCTTGCTCTATTACTAAGTTACATGGTGTCAGGGTCACCAGCAGGGCTCTGGTGACCGCAGGGCAGATGACGACACTCCCGGAAAAGAACAGAAGGGATGTGATGCTTGCTCAGCTGGTGCTCTCCCACTGGAGCCATGCCACCAGCCCAGATTTTGCTGGTTAATTGGGGATAAGAGTCTCGTGGAGTTTTCTGCCAGGCTGCCTTCCAACCGAGATCCTCCAGATGTCAGCCTCCCGAGTAACTAGGATTACAGGGGCTTGTGACTGGTGCCCAGCAAAGTGTCTGTTTCAAAAAGGAATATTCAGATGACACAGAAGATACAGTCACAAACTTAAGAGGATTGAAGACAAGGCTGCAAAGGAGCCAAAAGTAGGGTGTAAGGAGTGACAGAAAATACGAGATTAAAGTAAGACAGCTCCAGACTGGGTCTCATTTTAGGAGGAGAGGCACAGACACAGAGCAGCAGATACCATCCCCTGGGACTCCAGGAAAACTTTCCAGACAGGAGGCTTGGAATCCCTTTGGGGTGGGGGGACTGGGGGGGGGGTAAAGATCGCCAAAGTAGACAGGAGGAACTCAGACACAGAAAGGCTCCAGGGAGACTCCAGGACAGCTTGTGACCAAGCAAGACTCTCCAAGCCTTCAGCATGCCACATGCTAAAATCAAATATCAGAAAACTATGGGATTTCTCAGCAGGAACATAAAACAAACCAAAAAACGCTGGAGAAAAATGCTGTTGGGGCTGGGGGTGGTGCGGTAGCTCACACAAGCCTGTCATCCCCACTGCACAGGACGGGGATCGAGAGATTCTCAGTTTGGGGCCAGCCCAGGTAAACAAGTTAGTGAGACTCCATCTCCATAGATAAGCTAATGTGGTGGTATGTGCCTGTAACCCCAGCTATGCAGGAAGTATAGATAGGAGGATCACAGTCTGAGGTTGTCTTGGGTTAAAACAACAGCAGCAGCACACACAGCAGGCAACTCTACTGAACAGGAGCTAAAGCAACAATGGGCTGGGTGTGGCTCACGTGGTAGAGCACACGGCCAGCAAGGGTGGGCTCCTAGTCCAAACCCCAATGCAGCCCGCAGGGTCTCCACAGGGTTCCCGGCTCCCTTCGGTGGCAGCTCGTGTTCCCCACCTGTTGGGAGTAATTATTGGTGAACGTGGTACTCAGGACATCCTGCAGGGGTGAAGGTTCCCATTTCTTCTCGGGATGAACCGGCCTTCCTCATCCCTCAGACCCAACACCCCAGGAAGAAGACACATGGCTGGCACTGTTGATGGCGCTGGCGATGTGTTAACACTTTCTGTACCACAGAGTGCCACACTACCACTCTGTCCCAGGCACCTAGCATCTTCTGCCTGGTCACCCTTGCTCAGCCCCTGGGGTTACTTTCCAGGTAAGAAAGTGCAGTACCGTGAGGTCACAGCATCCCGTGGCGGGCCGGGGAGCCGTGCTGAATGCACAGGCCACCGGCTTCCCGTTTCCACCCTTGACCTCCACATCTGACCTCTGGAGGAATTACTGCCCGGCATCCCAGCTTTCACCTATGACCTGCGAGTCAGAGACCTCGCAATCTAGTTTCTGAATGACCTCGAGGTCACTTGGTCCTTTTCATTCCCTGCTGATCTGTGTCAAAGGCAGATGCCTGCTGAGAACATGAGATGCTTCATTTGTCTTTAGTAGAGTTTAGTGGAGACTTTACTTGTGTGGCCAAGAATGGCATGGTTCATGGAGATTTCCGTTCTCATGCAGTGGGATCCGTTAGTGCTGCCACCTAGATCCGCTCCCCTTGTGCCCCCATGTCCCCCCCGCCCCCCGTGCCTCTGGTCTGTTTTCTGTCACTGTGGGATCATACAAATAGAACCCTATGACACGATTCTGGCTTGATTCACTTGACATACTCATTTTCAAGATCCACCCCCGTGGAGGGGCAGATAGTCACAACCTTCTGTTCAATTACCAGGTCTTCTTCGGCTATGGGGAGGGCCACAGTTGGTGGGGGCCTCTGGCTGTCACACAGCCGCTGGCAGTGTTGGTGGCCCTCTGTATGAACCGTGCCTTTTTTCTCGGGGTTCAGTGCCTGGGAGTGGGGTTGCTGGATGGCAGGAGCTGTGTCACCTCATCTTTCCATCTTTCCCCCAGTCAGGTCTGAGGGTCCCAGTCCTCCTTCCTCAGGTCAGCAGCACCGGTGTGTCCGGTCTTCCTGCTTCTGCTCATTCTAATGGCGTGTGGTGCGCCGGATCGCCGCCGAGGCCCAGGCCCAGGCCCAGGCCCAGGCCCAGGCCGGCAGGCAGGCAGGGGCCTGGCAATCGGCGTTTCCTTCCAGGTTGGCTTTGAGAGCTCTCTCTGGGCTGTGTCCTGTCGCCAAGCACCGCCTTACACGATCTCTTTCCAGCCTGTATCTCATGCTTCCATTCTCCTGCAACTATGTCTGATGAAGTCCAACCTACCCGGTTTTTCTTTTATGCGTGGCATTATCAGCCTCTTGTCCTTAAAGTCTTTTTGCAAATCCCAGGTCACAGATTTTTTTCCCCATGTGTTTTTTTTTTCCTAGAAGTTCTATAGCTTTGGGTTTCACATTAAGATCCGGAATCTCTTTGGAATTACTTTTTTGTGAACTGGTGTGAAGAAGACTTGAGAGTTCACTTGGGGTGTGGGCAACCCCACACTGGCAGCTTTTGCGGGAAGGATTGTACTTTCTCCACTGACGGCCTTCATGCCTTTGTCAAAAACCAGCTGGTTTTTTATTTTGTTGCTTTTGGAGGGGTTTTTTTGGGTGCCAGTCCTGGGGCTTGAACTCTGGGCCCGAGTACTGTCTGTCCCTGAGGGTTTTTTGTTTGCTTTTGTTGTTGTTGTTGCTCAAGGCTAGTTCTTTACCATTTAAGCCACTGTTACACTTCTGGATTTTTGGTCATTCACTGGAGATAAATCTCACAAACTTTTCTACTCGGGCTGGATTTGAACTGTGATCCTCAGATCTCAGACTCCTGAGTTAGCCACCACTACCTGGCAAAACCAGTTGTTTTAAAAATGAGAAACCAATGTGGGATTTTTTATCAACTGCTTTTTTTTTTTTAAACCAACTGACATGTTCAGTTAGTTTTCCTTTTTTATCCTGTTGACACAGTGAGTGACTATTTTTTTAAATTTATTAGTATACATTAGTTGTATGAGGGGGTTTCATTATGACACTTCCAGAGCTACATTAATTCTTATACCTTTAAGACATTCTTCAATTCTTAGGAATAACTCCATGAGCTATATTTTTTTTATAAACGGTATAGCAATGCCTTTAAGAGATTTTGTTTTTGTTTTTTGTCAGTTGTGGGGCCTGAACTCTGGGCCTGGGTGCTGTCCCTCAGCTCCTCAGCTCAAGGCTAGTGCTCTACCACTTGAGCTACAGCACCGCTTCTGGCTTTTTCTGCTTATGTGGTGCTGAGGCATCAAACCCAGGGCCTCATGCATGAGAGGCAAGCACTCTACCACTGAGCCATCAAACCCAGGGCCTCATGCATGAGAGGCAAGCACTCTACCACTGATCCACCTTCCCAGCCAAGAGTTTTATTAGAAATTTGCAACTAGGTTCACTGGCCTTTGGTTTCCTTCACTTATAATGAATGCCTTTGTCTGATTTCATTATCAGATCACCACTAGATTCACGGGAAGAACTGGGCGCTAGTACCACATCTTTATTTTCTGGAAGCTTTTGTGGGGACCAGTACTGTTTTCTCCCTAGACATCTGTTAGAATTTTTAGGGACACCATTTAAGCCTGGAATTTCTGTGTGAAGTTTCAAGCAAAACTTTTACTAGATTTAGGGCCATTGATGTGATCTATTTGCCTTGAATCCAGGCTAGAAGTCTGTGCAGCTCAAGTAAGGTCTCCATTCCCACTGGGCTGCCAAGTTTGTCTGCACAAGTTCACACTATGCCACGGCCACCCTTTGGTTGTCTGTAGGATCCGTGCTCTCATGCAGATACTGGCAATTTGTCTTTCCCTCCCTTCCTTCCTTCTTTCCGTCTTCCTCCTTCCCTCTTTCCTTCCTCCTTCCTTTAGTCTCCCTTCCTTTCCCTCTTTTGCTCTTCCTCCTTTCTGTCCCTCTCTCTATTTTTTTTGGATCAGCTAGGCTAGAAGTTTGTCAATTTTATTTGTTCTAAAGAAAAAGCTTTGTTTTTCCTTGATTTTTCTCTACTATTTTCCCTGGTATGCTAATCATTTATATCTACTGTGATTCTTGTTAATTTTTTTTCTGCTTTATATAATTAGGTTTAACTGACCCACTTTTTCTAGTTTGTTAGGTCACTAGTTTGAGTTCTTGGTTTTCCTAATATAAATGTTTAGTGCTGTAAATGTCCATTTACAGTCTAGCGGGGCACTGATGGCTCAAGCCTGTAATCCTAATGGCTTGGAAGGAAGAGGCAGAGAGCAAAGGATTTCAGCTCAAGGATAGTCTGGATTTTTTTAAGCTTGAAAGACTCCATCTCAACAATGACTGGGTACAGTGGCCATCCCAGCAACAAAAGGAAGAACAAATATGAGTATTGTAGTGTCCATACTAGCCCAATATAAAGCAAGACTCTATCCTGAATAACCAACACAAAAAAGGCTTGGGGGTATGGCTCAAGTGGTAGAACACCTGTTTAACAAGTACCAGTCCCTGAGTTCAAACCCCAGTACTGACCCTGAAAAAACAGATGAGTCTAGTTGGGTACCAGTAGCTCATGCCTGTAATCCCAGCTACTCAGGAGGCTGAGGTCTGACAAGCAGGAAAATCCATGAGACTCTTATCACCAGTTAACCATTAAAAGAGCTGTGGCTCAACCAGTAGACACAAAACCTTGAACAAAAAAGCTCAGGGAAAGTGCTCATGTCCTGAGTTCAAGTCCCAGGACCTGCAGTAAAAAAAAACAAAACAAAACAAAAAAGGAAACAAAGACCAAGGTGCATGTAAGGCACACGTGAAGCTTTTCTCCAGGATTAGCAGTATGGCTGCTTTGGCACACATGCAGATGCAGAGAAGGTCCCCCATCCCTGTAAGTTCCGACTTACATGTTTACCTCTTTCATACCACAGAACACTGACAGATTCGGGAAATGTACCAAGGACACCAGACTGCAATTGGAGGCGGAGTCACAGGGTGGGCGGGGCCTCTTCCCTTCTGCCACACAGTGGGCGGGGCCTGTCCTCCCTTCTGCCACACGATGGGCGGGGCCTCTTCCCTTCTGCCACACGGTGGGCGGGGCCTGTCCTCCCTTCTGCCACACGATGGGCGGGGCCTCTTCCCTTCTGCCACACGGTGGGCGGGGCCTCTTCCCTTCTGCCACACGGTGGGCGGGGCCTGTCCTCCCTTCTGCCACACGGTGGGCGGGGCCTGTCCTCCCTTCCGCCTGAGACCCAGCGTAGGGCCAGGAACTGCATTCTCTTGTCATTTCCCTTTCTCTAGGAAACACCTGCACTGCTGCTGCTGCTTCTGGTAATAATGATGGCGGGGAATGCCCCTGCCCCCTGGCCTCCCTGTGGACAAGGCTTTCACACGTGTGGGAAGTGATGGCCTGCACGCAGCAGGGACGCAGGACTTCTGCCGTGAGGTGTCTCGTGGCTCTGTCTGAAGCCCGGTCTCACACTTGCCTGCTTTGTCCCTCTGCCAGCTGGAAGTGCGGACAAGGCTTTCCTGTTTGGAATGAGCGGTTCCCAGAGCCACACAGCTTCCATCCCCATTCAACAGGACAAGCAGGAGGAACGCAGGCACATAATAATTCTGCCCATCTCCAAATAAGAGAGCGAAGGGGAGAGCCACGGCAGCCGACTGCTGGCTCTGATTTGAAGTCACTGAACATCACCTACACATTCATGAACACGAGCAACAGGAAGCCAAGGGCTCCCTCCACGACGGACTGTGGCAGGACAAACGCTTTTCTAAGAAACTCAGATGGATGAGATTAAAAGTGACAACCCCGAGAGGACCCACGCAATCTACCGAAGAAAAACATGGAATTTTCTGCCGTAAAGCAGGCCTCTGCATAAGAGCAAGAGGGACGGAAACCTACAAAGGGTTTATTCACGCAGCTCAGAGCCGGCGACGCAGGGGGACAGTAGTATTTCTGGGGAAACATTCTGGGACTGTGTGGGTCACAGAAGAGACGTGGCTCGCTATGCCACATGCCTCAGGTGGCCTCCACTGCTGTCAGAGGCTGGGGCGGCCATCCACCAGCTGTGGGCCCGCTGTTCCTGCTGCCGCCTTGCGAGTTACATCTGCACAAAGCTACAGCTCACAGTCCTGAGAACCATCTGCCTTGTTTGTCTGTTCCATATTCTGTGTGTGTGTGTGTGTGTGTGTGTGTGTGTGTGTGTGTGTGTGTGTGTGTGTGTGTGCTGGTACCGAGACTTAAACTCAGGGCCTGACACTCTCCCTGAGCTTTTTCACTCAGGAATGACACTCTACCACTTGAGCCACAGCTCCACTTCTGACTTTATGCTTGTTAGCTGGAGCTTTGGGGTTGGAGGTGTGGCTCAGTTGGTAGATCACTAGCCAATGAGCAAAAGGATCAGGTACTGAGTTTGAGTCCCTGTCTTGGACCCAAAAAAAGAAGGAAGGAAGGAAGGAAGGAAGGAAGGAAGGAAGGAAGGAAGGAAGGAAAGAAGGAAGGAAAAGAGGGAGGGAGGGACATAGGGAAGGAGGGAAAGCAAGCAACGAAGAAAGGAAAAAAAGAGTAAAAGGAAATAGTTTCAGGGATTGCCTTTCCTCCCTTACCCCCAACTGGCTTTGAGCCTCAATTCTCAGTCCTCAGCCTCCTGAGCGGTAGGAGAACAGGCATGAGCCCCCAGTGCCTGGCTTGCCATTGGCTCTGTTTTCTCTTTGGGTGACTTGCATCCATCCCTTCTCTGGAGCACGCTCCTCCCTCCTGGACCCCCTCCAAGCCCCCAGGGCCCACTCCCTCCCCCAGGTATCCCAGGCACAGCTGCCAGGCTCATAGTCCTAAAGGAGAGCTCGGATCGTCTGTACCCTGCAACCAGATACCACGGAATGCCCTGGCCCAGGACTTGGTCTGTAGTGGGAAACAGATGAAGGACAGGTGTCACTCAAGGTCCTACAGCTGTCCAGAGAATGGCTGGATCTAAAGGCAGAGTCCTGGGCTGGGAAGGTGGCTCAGTGGTAGAGCGCTTGCCTTGCATGCATGAGGCCCTGGGTTCAATTCCTCAGCACCACATAAGCAAAAAAGAAAAAAAACTGGAAGTGGCGCTGTGGCTCAAGTGGTAGAGCGCTAGCCTTGAGCTGAAGAGCTGAGGGACAGCGCCCAGGCCAGAGTTCAGGCCCCAGGACCAGACCAAAAATAAAATAAAATAAAAAATAAAGGCAGAGTCCTCCATCAGTTCCCTGGGCTACGGTAGCCGATGGTTCTGTCTCTGTCCTGCGAACAGGCAGAGGGGCGCTCCTGGCAGCCAAACCAGCACATCCCACTCCACCCAGGCCGCTCTCAGAGTACAAACCGGGGGCCCAGGATGGGCACTGTGGTAACCCAGCTCTGGGCCCCCCCCCCCCCCCCCCGTAGTGTGGCTTGAACTCTGGGCTTGGGTGTTCTTCCTTAGCTTTTCTGTGCCCTGCTGTGTGTTGTTCAAATAAGCACACTAGGATACCTGCATGTGCTTGGTGTGGGTGTCAGTCATGGTACCTCTCATGAGGCACATCTTTCCAGAGAGGGCCTGGCTCTTCCTCGAACATGGCACATCATCTGCTTACTGGGCTTAGATTCATTTCCCGCAACACTGTAATCAGACTTCTTAGTACAGGCCTCTCATGTCCTTGTCAAATTTATCCCTACATGTAGATAAATACATTTTACATTTATTTAACTAACAGACCATGATTATAGGGTAGTTTAAGGTTTACAGAAAAGCAACAGAGGAAACAGTTTCCAGTCCAGCCCAGTCCTCCTTCCCTCCCCCAGCACTTTCCCCAATGATTGACAGCTTGCATTAGTGAGATACATTGTTGCCCCTGCCAATACTGATGTGTTTCTAACCCAACTCCACAGCTTTCATTAGCGTTAACTCTTCCTGAGCTGACATTTTGTGGGCCGTTTTGGTGGTTCTGGGGTGGTATGAACTCTGCCTTCTCCTGAGCCCTTTTTGCTCTGGTTATTTTATTTATTTTTTGTCAGTCGTGAGGCCTGAACTCTGGACCTGGGCGCTGTCTCTCAGCTCTTCAGCTCAAGGCGAGCACTCTACCACTTGAGCCACAGTGACACTTGTGGCTTTTTCTGCTTATGCGGTACTGAGGAATCGAACCCAGGGCCTCATGCATGCAAGGCACGCGCTCTACCACTGAGCCACCTTCCCAGCCCTGCTCTGGTTACTTTTGAGATAGGCTCTTGCTATCTGCCTAGACCAGCCTGGACTGCAATCCTCCTATTTAGACTTCACAGCTAGGATGAGAAGCATGGACTACACAGCCAGTTGCTTCTGCTGAGATGGAAGTCCCATCGCCTTTTTTTTTTTTTTGCCGAGGACTGGCTTAGACTCATACTTGTGTAGGATTACACGCATGAGCCACTGGCTTAGACTCACACTTGTGTAGGATTACACGCATGAGCCACTGCTCCTGGGTTATTTTGTGGTGTCTGACAAATACACCAACAAGCATCACTGTGACCGTATCATACTGAGTGGTCTGTCTACTAACGAGTCCCGGGCTTCATTTCCTCATCCCTTCTTCACCCCCAGGTCCTGGCTCTGTCTTGTCTTCTCCATAAGGTCACAGAATTAGAACTATTCCCTATACAGAGCCCTCTCAAGCAGGCACGGAGGTAACTGGTATTATTTGCCAACCCTTTTCCCCAGTGGGGGTCACCTTCTGGCCTCTTCACTCTCTCTCTCTCACACACTCACACACACACACACACACACACACACACACACACACACACACCTTGTCAGCACAGCTATGCTGGTGGGTTTGGCATCGTGTCTCCTCAAATGGTGACACATGCCACCGGTAAACTGATGGCGCTGGTGCTGAACATCTTTGCAAGTGCTTATTTGCCACCCACTTAAACAGCAAAATGTCAAAAGTGGAGGTGTGGTTCAAGGGGTAGAGCACCAGCCTTGAGTGGAAAAGCCAAGCCCCAGGACTGGCATCAGCAGCATGTCCTTGGTTGATGAGTCAGTTCAAGCCCTGCCCCATCCCTTCTGTGGTTCTGGGCATTGAACTCAGGGCCTTACACTTGCTAGGCAAGCCTCGACCACTTGAGCCACCCCCGCCAGGCCTTCTGCTTTTAGCTTTTTTTTGGGGGGGGGGAGGTCCGGTCGTGGGGCCTGAACTCTGGGCCTGGGCGCTGTCCCTCAGCTCTTCAGCTCAAGGCTAGCGCTCTACCACTTGAGTCACAGCGCCACTTCCGGCTTTTTTCTTTTTGCTTATGTGGTGCTGAGGAATCGAACCCAGGGCCTCAGGCATGCAAGGCAAGCGCTCTACCACTAAGCCACCTTCCCAGCCCACTTTTTTTTTCTTTTTAAAATAGGGTATCTCACTAACTTTTACCTGGGTTGGCCTCAGACCGGGGTGATTCTCCAGTCTCAGTCTCCTGAGTAGCTGAGATTACAGACATGCACACCACATCTGGCCTCTTTCCCCATTTTAAATTGAGTTGTTCAGACTATTACTGAATTGTAAGAGCTCTTTATATATTGCAGGTATGACTTTTATCAGATAGATTCGTTTTCTCCAAGTCTCTGGCTTGACTTTACTTTTTTCAGTACTTTTTGATGACCAATTTACTAACCTTTTTCTCTCATAGCTCATTTTGAATATTTAATAGATTAAATTTGACTGTACTGATTATGTATTATTTTAGCCCAGGCTGGCCTTCCAATCCTCCTACCTCAGCCTCCTAAGTGCCGAGCCTGCAGGCAGGTGCCACACACCCAGCGTGAGAACTGCCATCCTAGCAACACCAAGTCTTCTCATTCATATCTCTCAAAAATATTCTATAGATTTCAGTGTACGGGGCTCACAGTTCATTCCTAAGCACATTCATAATTTTGATGTGCACTAAAACTAACCTTGCATTCCTGCAAAACGTCTGAATTTTAGCACGCTGAAGATTCATGCTTTTGTTCAAAAATTAGCTCTCAGGTGCTGCCCTTCTGAACATAAAGATTTAATCTGCACAGTCTCGCCCTTCTTTCTCCTCCTCTGAGGAGCCTGGTTTTGTATGTAGGGAGAACATACTATTTGTTTCCCATGTATCTTTCCATCCTTGTGTGCCCTTGGCCGGTCTTCCAATGCATCAGCTCATCGGTGAACTTTATTTAACTGTTACAGCATCTCCAGAATAGAGGACTTCAGTTTTGCACATTCAGCTTATGGTTTCTTCTTGGTTATCTTCAAGTCCGTATCCCTTGTAGAAGTATAAATCCCAGTGCTTGACCAAGACTTACAGAGCTGACTTTCACCTTCTTCACTAGATCAAAATCATTTTCATGTCTGTGTCTCAGAAGTCCTAAATGAGAATCCTATGGGTCTGGTCCCACCAACTCTTATTTTTGCAGGTTCCAAGTCTTTCATTGCATGTTTGGTTGGTTTTGTGGCATGGTTGGTACTATACAGCTTGACGTGTTTGACCAAAGTACAAGATCACAAAAAGCACTGGGCAAGCAGAAACTATGCAAAGTAATTTTAATAACCAATGAGAAAAATCACTATTGTTTCATAACTTTTAACTTTTAACCAACAACTCTCTTCCTATCAACTGTAAATGCACAGGGGATTTTTTTCAAAAGATAGAAAATCTAAGATTCATTCAGCATACTAGATTTAAAAGATTAAAAATGAGCCGGGCGCTGGTGGCTCACGCCTGTAATCCTAGCTACTCAGGAGGCTGAGATCTGAGGATTGCGGTTCAAAGCCAGCCCGGGCAGGAGAGACCGTGAGACTCCTATCTCCAATAAACCACCAGAAAACCGGAAGTGGCGCTGTAACTCAAGTGGTAGAGCGCTCGCCTTGAGCTGAAGAGCTGAGGGACAGCGCCCAGGCCCAGAGTTCAAGCCCCACAACCGACAAAAAAAAAAAAAAAAAAAGATTAAGAATGACATTGTCCATAAGGAAATGTACCTGATGACAGTGATCCCTCTGCACATCACTTTTATAATAACAATTAACAATATAAAAGATTAGAAGCACTGAAAACCAAGTGCATTGTTTCTTCATAAGAATCTCAAAGTTACTAGCTCCTAGCACTTATAATCACCTCACTGGGTAATTTATGGGGAACATATCTTTGTCATCTACCTGTTAGACTTCGAAGTTCAGATCTGCTCCCAACCATTAATCCTTGAAGATCTTGATTTTATGAAATATCTTCATGAGTTTTTTTTTGTTTTTTGGTGCCAGTACTAGAGCTTGAACTCAGTGTCTTCAACTCTGCTTTTTTGCTTGACTAGTGGTCTAATGTCTGAGCCACAGCTCTTTGTTTTTGCTTTATGGTATAGAATGGGAGATAAGTCTCGTGAACTTTCCTGCTTGGACTGGCTTCGAAGTATGATCCTCAGATCTCAGCCTCCTGAGTAGGATTAAAGTGCCTATGTCCAATGCATTCTGCAGGTAATGGTTCCCCTGGGGTGAAGTCACCCAATGCATTCTGCAGGTAATGGTTCCCCACACAGTAATGGTTCCCCGGGTGAAGTCACCCAATGCATTCTGCAGGTAATGGTTCCCCAGGGGTGAAGTCTCCCACTCTGTCCTCACTGTCACTCTCTGGCTTATCAGCACACTCCCACCACACTTCCAGAAGCTTCCATGACTCCACTGATCCCCACGTGAATGTCACGTCCAGCGCTACCAGTCCATCCACTGCACTTTCCGCTCCAGGGCCGGCACGCTCCTTCAGGGAGGAGATGCCCGTGCTGCCGCGTGGCCGTCTGTGGGTGACTGAAGGGCAGGCACTCAGACCAACTGCAGAGCGGTTTTGAGGGAAGCTCCCGATCAGCCACCACGACCTTCACCCTAACCCTCCTCCCGCTATGCTGGGCAGAGAGCGGCCACCAGACTACAGGCCCCATGCTGTCAGGAGCCATGAGCTCACAGATGCATTTCCCTGCGTGGCAAAAGGAGCCATGATGCGGTGACCTGTGACTGTGACTTGTGATTCCCCTGTGAGTGTTAGGACACTAACCCCAGTGCCTCAGAAAGTAAATTTATTTGAAACTGTGGGTAGGCTGAGGTCGCACTGGAGCAGGTGGATCTAAGCCCAGTGACTGGAGCTCCTAAACGGGAGCACTTGTCACAGTCTGGTAACCGGAAGGAAGTTAAAGACACTGCTACACTGGGAGAAAGCTACCATCAGACACGGCTACATTGGAGAAAGCTGCGTGAAGAGAAGGGCAGACATAGGAGGGCTGCATCTGGAAGCCTCAAACTGTCAGCCGCCGCAGAGGGCCAAGGGTGCGTCCAACTGGAGCCTGGGGGAAATCTGGCTCTACAGTCACCCTGACTTCAGAGTTCTGGTCTCCAGCACTGAGAGACCCGAGAGAACAGTTGTTATGACCACCTTGTGGGGAGCACTTTTAACCACAGCTGTTGGAGCCAGACCCAGGCATGAGCCTGGATGGAGGCCACCCTGAGGTGACACAGGTATGGGCCTGGACTGCCGTCCTAGATTCTCAGAGAGGAACTGAGGGCATCACTTGAGTGTTTAGAAACAGAGACCCTTAACCTTCCCTCTCTGGAGTGAGGGTCACGCGGGCGGAGGCAGCAGGAGGGGGAGGCGGAAGTGAGGCTGGGAAGGAAGAGGGAGCCGGGGAACACGGTGGCCCCTAGAAACCCAGAACGACCCTGGACTGCTACGCAGCAAGGAAACCAGAAACAGGCAGGTTTTTCAAGCCTCGTAGAATTATGTAACTGAAAAGGATGGATTTACTGCATTATCAATAGACATCTCAACAAACCAGACTCTAAATGAACTACTGAGGTCCTCTAAACGGCGTCTGTGCCCAAGTTCCAGTCTAGCACAAAGTCGGGAGGCTGGCATCGCAAGGCTGGCTAAACCTTTGTCGCAGGGTAGAGCGGGCTCCCAAGCCCACAGGAAGAAGCAGTTTGAGTGCAAGGCCTTGTCTGCCCGTTTTTAACTCTCCAGAGAAAGAGGCTTGGATAAAAAGCTTATGTTCATTCAGAGATTAATTTGCCTGGTACATGCCAACTGTACCAAATGGTGTGGAGCTTACAGCCCCCCCCCCACCTCCCCCCCAGCCCCTCAACCAGCCACAGCCCCGCTGGTCAGGTACAGAACATCACTGTGCTGAGCCACAGCTCCCCAGTTTCGCAGTGCACCCAGCAGCACCAGAACAGGCAAGATGATGTGACCAAACACAGAGCTTCTAGAATATCACACATTAGATTCCTGATTAGAGCTAGTAATCAAGTAAGATTAGATCCCGCTGACCCGTGTGGTCAAGAGGCCGTTCACTCGGTGCATAACACCTCTAAGATCATAATCAAAAGAACTAAATGAGTACTGCAGATTCTTGGAGAGTTTTAAACTTAGTCTTTCTTCTCCCTCAGCTTACTTCTTTCAGTAAAAAGAAATTCTGAGTTGCTTTTAACGCATACGGTGCCCTGAAGCTGCACACCCATGGCTCACACCTGTCATCCCAGCTACTCAGGAGGCTGAGATCTGAGGACCAAGGTTCAAACCCAGCCCAGGCAGGAAAGTCCGTGAGATGCTTAGCTCTACTCAACCAGCAAAAAAGCCAGAAATGGAGCTGTGGCTCAAGTGGTAGAGTGTTAGCCTTGAGTGAAACAGCTAAGAGACAGCACCCAGGCTTTGAGTTCAAGCCCCAGGACACACACACTCACATGCATGTGCGCGCATACACAGACACAGACACAGACACACAGACACACAGACACACAGACACAGACACAGACACAGACACAGACAGACAGACAGACAGACACACACACACACACACGCCCTGAGCTGCACGATGGAGGTCACCATTAGGCCGGCACGCATGCTCCTAAGTACTATCTGTTCTGGTCATCCCACACGGCAGCTCAGACCTGGTTTTCCCAGCTGCTGCCCTTCCCCGTGGCTAGCAGTCTGACAAGCCCTCCCCTGCTGCTCCCCATGGTTTCCCCAGAATCCAGGACTGTGCTGGGCCCACAGCACATGAGCGCTCAACAGCTTTCAACATGAACTCAGGAATAAAGATGATGGACTCCATGAACAGCCAAGAAAGGCAGAATTTGCCAATGTAGGGGTGTGCAGGGTGGGCTGGGCGACATTCCCGTATCTAGTGAGGAGAGGATCAGAAAGGCTTCATGACCCAGGTGGCATCTGCTCAAGCCTTGAAGCGACGTCCAGCACAGGGGATCTGGTCAGGAGCCACTCCAGGGCCGTGTCGGGCGGGAGCATCCCAGGGCCCTGCTGGTCCTAAAGCACCTGGCGCTAGCCAGTGATGACGTGGGCGGGGCCTTCAGGAGGGCCGGGGCCTTCAGGAGGGCCGGGGCCTCATCCCCGAGGCCCCCTTCACCAAGCCAGCAGTGGAGCACACTCACAACGCATGTGTGCTTTGGAGACGAAGCTCCAGGAGGTCTGTAAGGACCTGCATCAGAGACAGATGCCAGCGGGAGGTCCCCTGGGAAGGAAATCTTAAGCTGAGGTGGCAGGGGTAGAGGGTGAGGGGGGGGGAGGGTGAGCCCAGGAAAACTGGGTGCCAGGGCAGAGGGTGGCTACCCCTGGGGAAATGTAGCCACACCTTCCTACTGCACCTGGGAAGCGGATCAATATCTGACCTCAGAGGAGGAGACTGCTGGAGTTCTTACTACCCGCCAGCTGGAAGGGTTCAGGAAAAGCAATGGATTTCATCCCACTGACAGACAAGGAAACTGAGGCAGAGCCATCCAAATCTGAGGGCCGCTAAGAGGTGGTAAGGACCCTCCTTCACTTGACCCTGCCACGGCTCCCAGCACGGCCGGCTGGGGCTGGGTACGGAGCCCAGGAGCGGCAGACTGCAGGGCTGGGGGGGGAACACACAGTGCTCAGAGTAAGACATGTGGTCTCTCTCAGAGAGAGGGAGGAGAAGACCGAGTGCAGGGTGCAGGGGTGTGGTGGGACTGGCTGGCTTCCAGGACATGGACCCGCTGCAGCGCAGGAAGCAGGGGCGCCCTGAAGTCCCGAGCAGACTGTGCTGGCTGGGAAGCACGTGTGCACCCCTACAGAAGTTCCCTGACCTTCACCACACACGCATGTGCACGCACACACACACACATATGGAGGAGCCCTCCACACACACACACTGGAGGAGCCCTCGCAGTGGCTGGGCATGTGAGACGCCTTAGGCTAGCCCTCCCCCCCCCCCCACACACAGGAGGAGCCCTCCCCCACCCCCCCACACACAGGAGGAGCCCTCCCCCACCCCCCCCCACACACACACATGCAGGAGGAGCCCTCGCAGTGGCTGGGCATGTGAGATGCCTTAGGCTAGCCCTCCCCCACCCCCACACACACAGGAGGAGCCCTCCCCCACCCCCCACCCCCCCACACACAGGAGGAGCCCTCCACACACACACACACACACACACACACACACACACGCAGGAGTTGCCCTCCACACACACACACACACACACACACACACACACACACACACACACACACGCAGGAGTTGCCCTCCACACACACACACACACACACACACACACACACACACACACAGGAGTTGCCCCCCACACACACACGCAGGAGGAGCCCTCCCCCACCCCTCACCCCCCCACACATAGGAGGAGCCCTCCACACACACACTCACAGGAGTTGCCCCCCCACACACACACGCAGGAGGAGCCCTCGCAGTGGCTGGGCATGCGAGGCGCCTTAGGCTACTACTCCCAGTTTCCATCAATTAAAAGCCACCCCTGAGTCCTTGTAGTTTGCAATCACTCAGCTTGTGTTTCTATGGTTTCCCTCTTGAAGCAACCCTGCTATCATAATTGAGCAGGAATCTTCTGGAAGTAACTGCTAGAAAATGCTTTCTCTTCCAGGGAAGCCCACGTCTGCCTGCACTCATGCACTGCCCGTGGACAGGCAGCACTTCCTCGGTCTTGTGTTCTTTTCGTGTTAGTCAGGGATGCTCTTCCTTCTGGGCTCCTGTTGCCCTCAGTTGGGGCCTCTATTGCTAAGATTATCAGCTGCCCTTGGACGTGGTTAAACATTTACTTTCTCTTAGACTTGTGCCCTAGACATGTATTGCCACCTTCCTTATACTCATCTAAGCAGAGAAAGGAGGGGGCGCGGGGGTGGGGGGGGTCCATGCTGGTGGCTCACATCCTTCATTCCAGCCACTCCAGGGACTGAGATCTGAGGATTGTGGTTCTAGGCCAGTGGAAAGTCTGTGAGATTCTTATTGCTAATTAACCACAAAAAGAAGTGAAGCTGTGGCTCAAGTGGTAAAGGACCAGCCAGCCTTGAGCAAAAAGCGAAGGGACAGTGCCTAGGCCCTGAGTTCAAGCCCCAGTGTCAGCGCACATGCGAGCGCGCGCGCACACACACACACACACGCCATGAGCATTGCTTTTCTCTCCACCTACAGCCCTGGCAGTGTCAGCATGCACGCGCGCGCGCACACACACACACACGCCATGAGCATTGCTTTTCTCTCCACCTACAGCCCTGGCACTTTGGAGGAACTGCTGTTGCCTGTCTGGGGAGCTTCCCGTCACCCTCGGTGTCCCTTGCTTGGGGACTCCGACTCGGCTCCTGACCTCACACGCCAGCCCATGGCACACTTTGTGGCTCTCCACCCCTCCGCCCCACATCCTCCTGCAGCCTTTCACGCGAGGTCTCTCAACTCCATCATGTTGGCTTGCTTCCCACGGGCATTGCCCACCTCTGCTCCACACCACTGCTGAGCCCTGTGTGTGCGTGCGTGCGTGCACGCATGTGCATGCACGCATATGTTTGCATGCAGGTACTGGGACTGGCCATTGGAGCTGTCCCTTAGCTTTTTCCCTCAAGGTTGTTGCTCTTCCACTTGAGCCTCAGCTCCACTTAAGGCTTTTGGTGGTTCATTGGAGTTAAGAGTCTTTCAAACTATTCTGCCTGAGCTGGCTTTGAACCACAATCCTTAGATCTCAGTCTCCTAAGTAGCAAGGATTACAGGTATGAGAACCTGGTGCCCAGCCGAGCTAACCTATTTAGGACAAATAACTTGCTTCTTTCAGGACAGAGTTTAGCAGATTAGGCTTATTGTGATTTGAAGATGACAGCAATGTGATGGTTTCTTTCTAGAAAACGCTTTGGCCAGTGAATTTGTGAGGCAGGAGGTAAGCTGGGCGGTATTTAGTGACAGATTCTGAATATTTTTTTCCAGAGTGGGAAAAGGCAGTCCTTGCACTTGAACAAAACACGCTCCTCACACATTGTTATGTGTCCAAGGATGCGTGCACAAAGCTGCTGCCCAGTGGTTCTATCGTAAGCAACTTTACACGCCCAGAGAAGGCCCCATTTGAACCACATGTCAAACTTCCCTGCATGACTTTTAAGCATTATCTGTGTGAATCCTATCCCCAATGCACAGATAGAAAAACAGAAATAGCAAGCCAGAAGATGAGTACAGAAATAAGACACTAGCCTAACTAGGTACCTGTGGCCCACACCTGTAATCCTTGCTACTCAGAACGATGGGAGCTAAGGATTGAGGTTTGAAGCCAGCCCCCGGCAGCCGGTGAGACTCTTTATCTCCAATTAACCAGCAAAAAGCTGGAAGTGGAACTGTGGCTCAAGTAGTAGAATGCTACCTTGAGCAAAATAACTAAAGAACAGCACCCAGGCCCTGAGTACAAGCTGCAGTATTCTCTCTCTCTCTCTCTCTCTCTCTCTCTCTCTCTCACACACACACACACACACACACACACACACACACACACACAGAGCAAAGAAAAGACACTAACTCAGCTTCAGTTTCTTTTCTGTTGTTGTTGTTGGTCGTAGGGCTTGAACTCTGGGCCTGGGCACTGTCCCTCAGCTCTTCAGCTCAAGGAGAGCGCTCTTCCACTTGAGCCACAGTGCCACTTCCAAGACACTAACTCAGCAAGCCATCTCATATAATAGAGAAAATGAGACTGGAGTCTAGAAGCTATCAAATGTTCAGTATGATGCTAGGGATGTTGTACTATTATTGCCTAAGAAATGTCATTCTGTCCAAAAAAAGGAAGACACCTCTAAGGTGTCACTTCTTCTACACAGGGGTGTGGATGGGGGACAGAACCCCAGGATTTGCTAGTCCTTGGATTGTGCAACTCGACTGAGCACAAGCCGTTTGCCTCACAGTAAATACGCAGGTAGAGCCGGCAGTTTCAGGCAGGAGCACGGAGGCACGTGCCAACCTCCAGCTCAGTACTGGGCTGTCTTCCTGTTGCCTGGTGATTTGTCACCTCAGGGTGGTTATCACAGAACCACAGACCTGTGCAGTTACAAGCGGCTCAGAGCATGGCGGTGGGTTGGTGGGGGGTGGGGCTCTTGACCCGGCCCTAATCCCCAGTTCTCCCTGACAAACCTCGGAACCTTTGAGACGACAAGGCAGACAGGTTGTGCTCCTGCCTCTGAGGCCTTGTGCGGTGTGCCTCCCAAGGCCTCCCCAGGCCTGCCCCTGGCCTGGGCTAAGAGTGCCAGGCCAGTGAACAGGATTAGAACCATGCTCTCCTCTTTCATGTGCAACTCTCTTCAAACAGAGTGAAATAAGATCAGTCCCAGTGCGCTCCCTCCTGGGACACTGAGCCAGGCTCCATCAGCACCCTCACCCCTTAATCTCATGAAAATCCTTCCACTAAGTCAGTGTGTGGCATTTGAGTCCATCGTCTTACAAGAGGAAGTAGCATTTACCTGACAATGGATCTTCAAGCCATCTTATTAACAATCTGTTTAGGCAGGCACTGGGGGCTCATGTCTGTAATCTTAGCTACTCAGGAAGCTGAGATCTGAGGATCAAGGTTTGAAGCCAGCCTGGGCAGAAAAGTCCATGGGACTGGTATCTCTAATTAACCAGCAAAAATCCAGAAGTGGTGGAGGTGTGTCTCAAGTGGTAGAGTGCCAGCCTTCAGTGAAAAAGCCAAGTGAGAGCATGAAGACCAGATTTCAAGCTCTACTACAACACACACACACACACATACACACACACACATACATACACTCTCTCTCTGCTAATTGTTCACATATTCCAAGAGCATCTGTGAGACCGAGGTGTATTCCGGACTAGCCTGGCAACAGCAATCACACACTCTACACTCTGGTCAGACTCAGCGGGGAAATGAGACTCATGGACCTAGGCAGCGCCTCAGCCCCGAGTACGGGAGAGCACAGGCCCCAGATGAGGGACAGGCCGTGGCCTGGTCTGGACACACTGGAGTAATAAGCACAGGGCAGGACACTGTCCCCAAAGCCTGGGACCACGTTTACATCCAAACTGGACAGGAACCAGTGGCAACAATCTTGTTCTTGCTGGCAGAGAATACTTCTTTGCCTATTCAAGAAGATTACACACCAAAATGTGTAAGGAGAGAGGGGGGATTTCTTGCTGAAAGCCTTGGAAGGGTCAGAGACGATAAGAGCAAGAACAGCTCAGGTGTCGGCCTCTGCCAGGTGAGAAACGCAGGCGCTGTGGGCGGCCTCCCTCTCCCAGCCTCCTGGGGTGGGTGCCGTGCTTTGAGCCCCTGCTTCAAAGCATCACAATCCCTGCCAGGTGGCCTGGGGTGGCCCCACATTTCCTTAGGGAAGTAGACAGAGGCTTCCCATCCCATAAGCCGGGCAGCAGTGAAGGAACAGAACCCAAATCTCCTCATCAATAGATAACATAGTGTGATAATGCAAAGCAAGATTTTCGAATATTCTTTCCTTCCTCATACACGGCCTCAAAAGCAGTTCAGATCAACTACAAAGCTACCATGCAGGGCTGGCCCAGGAGGATGTAAGGCCTTCACTGGGTGAAGTGCAGATTCTTCCAAGACACTAACATCATAGCGCTGCTGTGAGACACTCAGCAAGCCAGGTACTCTTAGCTACTCGGGAGGCTGAGAGCTGAGGACTGAGGTTTGAAGTCAACCTGGGAAAAGCCTGTGAAACTCTTCTCTCCAATTAGTCAGTGAAAAGCCAAAGTGGAGGTGTGGCTCAAGTGGTAGGGTGCCAGCCTTGAGGGAAAAAGCCAAGCGAGAATGCAAGGCCACGAGTTCAAGCTCCTGTACTAGCATGTGTGTGTGTGTGTGTGTGTGTGTGTGTGTGTGCGCGCGCGCGTGCGCGTGCGCGCACCTACATCCACACCCACACACCACCATCAACAACAGTAACAGAGACCCTCCCTGCCTCCCCCAAAATGTCCCTGCAACATCTCACAGAATTTAGATAAATAGATGAACATAAAACCAAATGCTGCCGCTTGGCTACTTCCAAGATCCCACCTGTTGCCAAGAACAAATCCATTCCCACACAGACTGCCACAGCGAAAGCAGGGAAGACAATCTGGCATGTGCTTACAATAAGCACAGATCTCTTAATCAATGTTTTTAGAAAATACTAAGAATGCGTAGTATAAAGACGCGGGAGCTCACAGCAGCAGGTGAAAACGGAGCCAGGTCTCCAATCACGAAAGGCGGGGTGTTCTGAGACACATCACTTCCTACCCACCTCCTCAATCTTCTGCCATAACAGGAGCCATAATGAAGTGACTCTTTTATAGTCTGGAATGGAAATGGGCTTCAAGAGCAGATAGATGGTAATCTTGCTCATGACTGGGCACAATAGCCCCTGGCAATTACTCAATAAATATGTACAGAATGAATGATATACCTGTGTGTTGACTTAATGATTACTGTACTTAAACACAATGGAATATTATACACACATTTTAAGTGATAAGACAGAAATACATTTTATTTATATGGAAAGCTTTTGGTGAATCATAATAGAGCACATTACAAAAAAGTCTAAAAGGAACATTTTTCTTTCTGTTGCATACACATGCAACTTAAAAAAAACAAACCTCTGTGATACCGGGCCGAGAAACATAAGCTAGTTAAAAAGAACTATTTTATGAGGACACGTTTCATATATTTAAAGATGCAGGAAAAGGAAGAGAAAACCTTTCTACTGTTAATGAGTGCACTTTCCCTTCAGAGCGCTACAGGACTCAGGCCCACGGAGGGATGTTTCTTGGGCCACCCTTGCCCTTGCTGGTGCAGTGTGGGAACTCAGCCACTACATCGGCAGCTACCGCTGTGACCAGATCAAAATGGAGACAGCTACTGCTCTTTGCTGGCCACTGTCATGTGTATGCTAAGTAACATTTCTAAAGTTATGAAGCATAAGTCCAGCCTGCCGGGTCAGAGCGAGAGTTCCCAGGAAAACGGACCCAGCTTCCCGGAACTGAACGGTGAGTCCATCCACATTTACCTCCCTTTCCAAGCACCCAGAACCGAGCATGACAGCACACAGGAATCTCTGACCCCACAGCTGCCGGTCTGCAGCCTGGAACAGGTTCCAGCCCAGGACACGAAAATCACACCTATTTACCTGTGGCCACACGGTCTTGGTTCTGAGGGCGTCTTGTCACTCACCGAAGGGCAGGCAGGGCCTTTGGCTTCAGCCTTGGCAGTAGGAAGGCAAAGAAGAAAATGATTATGGTGTGCCCTCTGGGTGCCCCCCCCCCCGCCCCCGCCACCTTGGAAAAGACACCGTGACCCTGCCGCCTGTGACAGTGTCGGGTCACAAGCTTGTGAACTGCATCCCTCCTCTGGACCCAGCGCCCCAGCAAGCCCAGGAGGGGAAGGGCCTGTCTGCTTTCCTTGGGGGGGGGGCGGGGGGAGGGCGTGGGGGGAGGGGGTAAAGAGGGGGTGGGGAGAGCCATACAAACGGAAATACTCTTGGTGTTGGAGTTCTCCTCAAAAAAAAGCAAGAGAGAGAGAGGGAGAAGGAGGAGAGGGAGAAAGAGAGGGAGAGGGAGGAGAGGGAGAGGGAGAGAGAGGGAGGGAGGGAGGGAGGGAGGGAGGGAGGGAGGAAGGAAAGAAGGAAGGAAGGGAGGGAGGGAAGGAAGGAAGGAAGGAAGGAAAGAAGGAAGGAAGGGAGGGAGGGAAGGAAGGGAAGGGGAGGGGAGGGAAGGGAAGGGGGAAGGAAGGGAGGGAGGGAAGGGGGAAAGAAGGAAGAGAGGAATGGAGGGAATGAGAAAAGGAGGAAAGGGAAGGAGGGAGGGAAGGAGGGAAGGAGGGAAGGAGGGAAGGAAGGAAGGAAGGAAGGAAGGGAGGGAGGGAGGGAGGGAGGAAGGGAGGGAGGGAGGGAAGGAAAGGAAGGAAGGAAGGAAAGGAGGGAGGAAGGGAGGAAGGGGAGGGAGGAAAGGAAGGAAGGAAGGGAGGGAGGGAGGGAGGGAAGGAGGAAAGGAAAGGAGAGAAGGAAAGGACAGAAAGGGAGGGAGGGAAGGAAAGGAGGGAAGGAAGAAGGAAGGAAGGAGGGAGGGAGGGAGGGAGGGAAGGAAGGAAGTAGGAAGGGAGGAAGGAAGGAGGGAAGGAGGGAGGGAAAGAGGGAAGGAGGAAAGGAAAGGAGAGAAGGAAAGGGAGGGAGGGAAGGAAAGGAGGGAGGGAAGGAGGGAAGGAAGGAGGGAGGGAGGGAAGGAAGGAAGGGAGGGAGGAAGGAAGGGAGGGAGGAAGGAAGGGAGGGAGGAAGGAAGGGAGGAAGAAGGGAAGGAAGAAGGAAGGAAGGAAGGAGGGAGGGAAGGGAGGGAGGAAGGAAGGAAGGAAGGAAGGAAGGAAGGAAGGAAGGAAGGAAGGAAGGAAGGAAGGAAGGGAGGGAGGAAGGGAGGGAGGAAGGGAGGGAGGGAGGGAGGGAGGAAGGGAGGAAGAAGGGAAGGAAGGAAGGAAGGAAGGAAGGAGGGAGGGAGGGAGGGAGGGAGGGAAGGAGGGAAGGAGGAAGGGAGGGAGGAAGGAAGGAGGGAGGAAGGGAGGGAGGGAGGGAGGGAGGGAGGGAGGGAAGGAGGAAAGGAAAGGAGAGAAGGAAAGGGAGGGAGGGAAGGAAGGAGGGAAGGAGGGAGGGAGGGAGGAAGCGAGGGAGGGAGGGAGGAAGAAGGGGCAGGACGGCTGGCAGTTGCCCCTGGCTCCTGGGGGGTGGGAGTGGGGCTCAGCCAACCCTCCGGACCTCGCCCCGTCCGGGTCCGCGTCGCCGGCACAGCTCGCGCCGGGCCGGGAGAGGGTCGGGCTGGGCCCGGGGAGTCGCCACCCGCCGGGGGCTCCCGCGGGCACCGCGGCCGGACCCGGACCCGCCGGGACGCTCCGCACCGACGCCGCGGCCCCTCCGGCAGCGCGGCCGAGGGACCGGCGCGGCCACGGCCCGCCGACAGCCGCAGACGCGAGCGCGCGCGCCGACCCCCGACGCCGCGGGCGGCCGAGCCCCGGACCGCGCCGGGGCCTGGGGCCCCGCACGAGCCCTCGGCGTGCGCCCGCGCCCCGCGCCCCCGGCCGCGCGCGTGCGCCGTCCCGGGGCCGGGGCCGCCCGACCCCCGCGCGCCCGCCCGCCCCCGGGCACCTGGGCCGCGGTCCTCCGCCTGCCCGGACGCAGGGCGCGCGCGCCGAGGGAGGCGGCGCCGGGCGGGGCGCTAGCGGCCGCCTCCAGCCCGCCGCCCCGCCGCCCGCCGGCCCCGGCCTCGGCCCGGCCCCGGCCCCGCGCCGCCCCCCGCGCGCCCGCGCCGGCCGCGCCCCCGCGACACGCCCCGCCCCGGCCCCGCCCCGCCCGCGGCGCGGCGGCCGCCCCGGAAGCCCCGCCCTCGGCCCTGCGCGGCCCCGGCCGGGACACACCCCCCGGACGGCGGCCCCCGATTGGCTGCCGCGGGGCCGGGGCGGGGCCGAGGCGGCCCGGGGGCATTCCTTGGCATCCCGGGACCTCCGCACCGACGGGGGGAAACTGAGGCTGGAAGGTGGTCACCGGGAGCGGCCTGCGGTGGGCCTCGACGCCTCTCTCCGTGCGCTCACCCGCAGAGTCTGGAGTTCGAGGCCGAGGCTGGCGCGGGGCGCGGGGCGCGGGGCGGTTCCCGCCGGAGCCCGAGCCTCGGAGAGCCGTCCGGACCGCGCGGGGCGCGGGGCGCGGGGCGCGGGGCGCAGACCTGTTTCCGGAGCCCCGGGACGTGAACTGGGGAGAGGGAGAGCGAGCCGCGCGCGCGCGCCGACAGGTGGCGGGGACCGAGGAGGCTGAAGGGCACCCGGGACGGGCGCGGGCGGCGCCGCCGGCTCCCACCCCCGCCCCGGCCCCGCCCCCGGCTGCGCCCCTCTGCGCGCTCCGGGGCGCCGAGGGCGGCCTCGGGGCCGGGGGAGGTCGGGCCCCCGCCCCCCCAGCCCGGGGCGGGCGCCGGGCTGGCTCCCGGCCGGAGCTCCCCGCGCGCCGGCGCTCGGCCCCCGGGGCCCGCGCCTCGGGACGCCCCTCCTTGGGGAAGGGGACGCGAGCGGTGCCAGCGCCCCCTCCGTCCCCACGCCAGCCCGCCTCCGCGCTATTGGAGGCGCCAGCGCCCGGAGGAGCTCCTCCTGGAGGGCTGCGGGCACGCTTCCCGGGGTGTGCCCGGAGACCCGGCCCGGCCCCGCCGCAGCCTCCTCCGCCCGCCCGGCTCCCGTCCACTTGCCCAGTGATAAGCCCCGCGTTTGTGGCTTGCGCTGGCTGACAGTTGTGCTGTGTTTCCGAGTTTGCAGAGCAGCCCCCGCGCTTGGGTCCCGGCTCTATCTTTCCGGGGTCGGGCGGCAGCAGCATTTATTTATCAGGCCAGTAGTAGATGTCGTAGAGAAGCCAGGGAAGGGTGCTGGCCAGGACCTGCCCAGAGGGGCCACATTCCCCTCGGCTATCCAGACCGTTCCCCTGGTCCTAGGCTTCAAGGGTCCAGCGTCTGAGTGCACTGATCTGCCATAACCCCAGATACAGCCGGGCAATTACATAGATTTGAGGGATTATTTTAAAAATTAGGAACAAGGGTGCACAGGGGTCAGCCAACAGGGAAGGGGTGATCCTTGGGATTCTCTGGGCTCCCGCGGTTTTAGGAAGAGGAGATTGTATCTTTCACCAAGTGCCACTTTTGGACAAAGCTTTCATAAGCATCGTCTAGGCCCGAGGGAGACTCAGGACTTTTCTCTTGTGGTGTCACAAATGACTTTGTGTTGGCCACCCCAGGGGACAGTGGGTGGGCACTTGGAAAAACCACTTTCAGAGGAGAGGTGAATGGCCTGTTCACACACCCAGCAGGAGAGAAGCAGAGCAAAGGGCATGATGGATCAGAGACACCGCCCATGCAGGTCCCAAGTACAGCTCTATAGTTCTGGGGACAAGTCGGTGCTCTCAGAAACCTTTCTGGAGGACTGAGAGTATGGTTCAAGCGGTAGAGAACTCGCCAAACAAGTGTAAGGCACTGGATTCAAGTGCTACTGCTGCCAACAAGCAAACAAAACAACAACCCAAACCAAAGTCAGGCTCTGGTGGCTCATGACTGTAATCTCAGAAGGCTGAGGTTGCAGAGTGAAATTCCAGACCCAATACACAAATCCCAGAAACTCTCATCTCAACCAGCAAAACGCTGGATGCAGAAGTGTGGCTCAAGACAAGATGACAAGATGAGAAACAGAGGGAGGAAGGAAAAGAAGGAGGGGGTTAGGGGGGGGGGGGGAAGAAGGGAGAGCACCGAGTTTAAGCCCCGGCACTGGCTTCACACAAAATGGTTGAGTCCCTCTTTGACATCTTAGTAACTACTAGAAGCTTTGGGGGCACTTGTATCTTAGGTCACAACTTTCATGCTTTCTTGGGCCCCTTTCCACATTTTCCAGCTTGAAGAAACTCTAAGAGGTAACTATTAACGTGCTCACATTACTGAAAAGAGTGAAGTCACGGAAGGAAGGCCCCAGCTGTACCAGGAGAATCTGAGCCATTGCTGAATGCATGCACCCGCGTACCCAGCCACAGATGCCAAGACGGTCAAGAAGCTGGGACATTTGGAGGAGGGGGCGGGAACACCTGGAGAAGGCCACCTGTAGTCAGCAGGCACCGGAGGAGACCCTGGATGCTGCAGGTGGGTGTGACCAGTCACCCATGTTTAGAAAGCACTGGTGGCTCATGATGTAACCCTAGCTACTTCGGGAGGCTGAGATCTGAGGATCATGGTTCAGCGCAGGTAGGAAAGTCCATCAGAATCATATCTCTGATTAACCAGCAAAAAGCCAGGAGTGGAGCTGTGACTCAAGTGGCAGCCTTGAGTGAAAAAGCTAAGGGACAGCACTCAGGCCCAGAGTTCAAGCCCTAACACTGGCTGGAAGGAAGGCTGAGAGGGGGAGGGAGGGAAGCAGGGAAGGGGGAAGGAAAGGAGGAAGGGAGGGAGGAGAAGGGAGGAGGGAGGTAGGGAGGGAAGAGAATGAGACCGACTGTCTCTCCTTGTCTCCCCATGGGTCTGGGGTCCAGGCCTGGCTATCTGGCTGTTTACCTTGTAGCTGAGGTAAGCCTTTTCCAGGAACTGTCCACGGCCTCCAAGGGTCACTGGCTTACCCTCTGCTGATCTGAAGTTTGTGTGTCCCGGTATCATCACTGGGGCCGTGGCCTCTGATCTGGAAGTGTGCCCACGGGTCAGGTGGTAAAAGTCCACAGGGCAGGAGGAGGTATTTGCTGATGGAAAATGGGGTGCCGCTGGTGGCCTTGTGGCTGGACCTGAGTGGGGGCCAGCTATGAGCGTGAGCTTGGCTGCCACCCGGGCCTGGCATCAAAACCCCCCAGGCCAGGTGACTAAGTATGTTTACACGAAAGCACAACACCCACAATAACTCAGGCCTGGAGATCTAACTCCCATTTTACAGATGAGGAAATTAAGGGCCAAAGTCTCCTAGAGGAAGCAAGCACCCAAGGGCCAGCTGGCGGGTATAGGAGCCGCCTGCTGGCCTGACACCTCAGCCTTTGGCAGACGTAGGAGCAGAGCGCTCAGAGAGGCTCCTGCTCCTGGGGCTGGCAGCACCATACTCCAAAGCCAGGACAGGAGAGAGTCGCCAAGCTAAGAGGAGGGTGGGAAGGTTCAGGATGGGCAGGCTCTGGCCGGGCTGGGCCTTGGGGCTTTCTGGAAGTCTGTGTGTGTTCCCAGGGCTGGAAGGCGCCTGCTGTGGACCGTAAACTCCATCAGATTAGCAGCAAATGATGAGGTTTTGTGTTAAGCCAAGCACTGGTGGCTCACACCGGTAATCACACAGCTATTCAGGAGGCTGAGGTCTGAGGATCGGGGTTTGAAAATCAGCCAGGCAGAAAACTCCTTGAGATTCTTCAATTTAACCAAAAATTCAGAAGTGTAAATGTTCCTTAAATGGTTGAGTGCTAGCTTCGAGGAAAAAACAAAACAAAACCAAAAAAACAAGCAAGAGTGCAAACCCCTGCATTCAAGCCCTGGTGTGCACACCTGTGCACGTGCACATGCGTGTACACACACACACACACACACACACACACACACACACACACGAGGTTCCTGTTAACTAGGACCTGTAATCCAGGCAATGCTGGTGGGTGAAGCTACACTTTCTAGGTCTGCAGGATCTGGAACGTTCTGCAGGCCCAGAAACTGCTGTTGTCATGGGCACTCTACCTCCCTGATAATTAACCCGCCTCAGTCTGAGGTTTGCAGCGTGGCCTGGCTCATGCAGGGCCCGCCAGGTGTGCTAGGTTTCTAGAGTTCTCCGGAAGGCTGAAGCAATCCCCCAGGCATCGCTGCTCCTCCCTGGCAGTCCTCCCAAAGGACAGACAAGGGAGCACCCTACCGCATCCCCAGGGGATGAGACTCCAGGCCCTGGCACTGGGTCATGGGTGTCGCTTGTTGTTTTGTTGTTGTTTTGCTGCTACTACTGGGGTTTGAACTCAGGGCCTATGCACTGAGCCTTTTCTTTTCCCCCAAGGCCAGTTCTTTATTACTTGAGCCAAAGCTCGATTCCCAGCTTTTTGGTGGTTAATTGGAGATAAGAGTTGCATGGATTTGTCTGCCTGGGCTGACCTTGAACCACAGTCCTCAGATCTCAGCCTCTTGAGTAGCTAGGATTATAGGTGTGAGCCTCAGCGCCTGGTTCATGGGTGTCTTTTATCTAGCCTGCAGCAGGGACTTGGAGCTTCTGACCCAGTGTGACCTGCTGGGGGCTGGGGAAGCTCACCTCCAGGTGTGATGGGTAGATGATGTGGTCCCGGAGGAGGTGGGCTGAGGTCTGGACGAGGCCTGCCCCTGATGCACTGCCTCAGTGGGCGGGGTGTGGGGGGCCCGTGCGCAAGCAGATCCGGGAGTCCCTGTTACTCGTGCCTCCCATTCTGTGGTTTGAGGCATCTGTGGTCCACATTACTCCCCAAATAGGAAATGGAAAGTGGCAGAAATAAACTGTTTTACGTAGCTTCTATTAGCGTGCGTTGCTCTCTTTGTTCTGTATTATTAGTTGTTACTCATCTCTTCTCAGGCCTAATTTATAAGTTAAACTTTATCATGTAGAGGAGAAAAAGAAATAAAACAGTACCTATACCCAGTGTCTATGAGGCTGAGTTGTGGACATCCACTGGGGTCTCAGGGTGGACCCTGGCCATAGGGAGAGAGAGGGGCTTTAAAACAGATATACCCCACTTCCGCCCACCTTCTGCATGACACCCCCCCCCCCCTCGCCTGGCCCTGCCTTCCACTGAGCCTCCCCACTTCAGTTACAAAGCAAGCTGAGCCTTGGGTTTGGACTCCAGCAGAGGTAGATCTAGGTCCTGGCTTTACTTTTCAACCACTTGCAACCTCGGGCACTGGACTGGACGCCAGACTCCCAGCCCCTCCTCTTCCTCGTGGAGCAGGGCATCAGCGCCTGCCTGGCCCCAGCATCAAGATTAAGCTCGAGGGAAAAAGAGACCGGGCCTGGAAGGCAGGCCGTAGCTGGCGTGGTGACTGAGGCCTCTGTCAGGGTCTTCTCCTTCTCCCCACCGTCCAGCCCCGCTCGGCACCCCTGGGGCCCGTCCCGTAGCCATCTCTCCACGTCCCCGTTCTCAGCCCCGATGACACGTGTCTTCTCTCCTCGCAGACACCGGCTAGGTGCCGTTCCCTGCTCTCTCATGTGACCTTCCATCCTGCGGCGCTGTCTGCCTTTTACAGAAGTGTCCTGCCAGCCAGCCCAGGCAGTTTGAACTTGAGCCCAGAGCCGCCTGCCGTCCCAGGGCTGCGCATGACTCCATGAGAACAGGGCTGGCCCTCCCCTCGGAGAAGGCCAAGAGGCCTGGGAATGTGGCCCAGCCGGTGCCGGGGCTGGACGGATACCAGCCTGCCGAGGCCCTGCTTCCCCATAAAATGAGAAGTTAGACCATGGTCTGCATCCCTGGGAAGGACACAGTGTGCCTAACGAAGTTCCACAGCAAAGTGGAGGGAAAGAACACTGCAGAGTTTTCTAGAAAGAAACATCTCGTTGAGTTGAAGAAATATCCCCCGCCCCCCCCCCAACATCTTTTACATTGTTTTGCTGTTGAAAATTTTAGTGAAAATCTCTTAGAAAAAGTGCTTAATAGCTGATAGAAATAAGCATGCGTGTGTGCGTGCATGTGTGTGCATGTGCACACACTCTCACACATGCACACATGCACACACACACACACACACCACCAGTCATGGGGCTAAACTCAAGGCTTGGGCACTGTTCCTGAACTTTTGTGTCAAAGCTAGTGCTCTACCACTGGAGCCACAGCTCTACTTCTGACTTTTTTGGTGTTTAGTTGGAGATAAGAGTCTCATGGACTTTCTTGGCCAGGGTGGCCTTGAACCATGATCTTGTAGTACCTGCCACTAGGCTTGTTTCAATGTAGTCAAACCAAGTACGGGCAAGCCGTCAGTCTCCAGTGGGTTTGAAACTGTATGGATCTTTAGCTGAGCGCTGGTGGCTCACACCTGCAATCTTAACTAGTGAGGAGGCTGAAATCTGAGGATTGCAGTTCAAAGCCAGCCTGGGCAGGAGAGCGCATGAGACTCATCTCTAATTAGCTACCAAAAAAGGCAGAAGTGGAGTTGTGGCTCAAGTGGTAGAGCACCAGCCTTGAGCCCAGAAGCTCCAGGACAGCATCCAGGCCCTGAGTTCAAGCCCCAGTGCACATGACAAAAATTGAATAGACCTATGAAAGCCCAAGGCCTCTGCTGGCCCCCAAATGGGCTGTTTACCAATCACACAGACGTGCTGCGAAGGAGTGGTGATATCTCCCCAAGCCCTCATGCCAAGCCCGCCTTGGCATTGTCTATTTTCAAGTGAACACACAGGCTTATGTTGAGACTTGCATGTGGAACACAAGTCTCTGTGCAAGGGCCTGATTTTGATCTCATTGGATCAGTGGGTGGTGGAGCCTACCAGAGTCTCGCCCACTCGGGGCCCGGCACTCTGCCAGTGGGCACCCTCCCAGGGGAAGAACGCTCCTCTGGGAGGAGCCTCCGGCATGGGGAGGAGGGGGTGTTTAGAGGCAAGAAGGGCGCTCGATTCTGGGTCAGCTGTTGGGGTTTCTCTGGAAGGGGGCAGTGGGCAGGGCATAGGGACTCAGGCCCAGCACTCTGGCTGTCGGGGCTCTTGCGTGGCGGGCGGTAAGAGGGCCTGGAGGACTGCGAACCTCTCGTTTCTCTCTGCGGTCAGAGAGAATCAAGTATTAGTGCTGAATTCCCTGTAAGACAAAAACAGAAAGCAAAGAACTGTCTAAGGAGCTCTCAGTGGTGCCCGGGGCTGAGCTCCAAGCGTGCCCCCTATTTTCCTGTCCGGTGACCCATTGCAGAGCCAGCTTCCCCCTGGCCAGCAAGAGCGGTGCTGGGGTCTGGGGGAAGGCCGTTTCTCAGGCTGACTCCGCAGCCTTCCCAGAGTCTTGAGGGGCGGCAGGCTGGGAAGACCCTGCTCCCTGTCTGTCCAAACACCATCACACCTGTGCTAGGGCCCGCGCTGCCGCCCTGCCATCTTCCTCTGCTGCTCGTGGGCCCCGCACTGCCGCCCTGCCATCTTCCTCTGCTGCTCGTGGGCCCCGCGCTGCCGCCCCTGCCATCTTCCTCTGCTGCTCGTGGGGCCCGTGCCAGCCCCACATGTGTGGCCTCTGCACCTACTAGGTTCACAGGGAAAGCTGCAGGCCTGAGCAGCTCTCTCTCATGCTGCCACCCCCCTACACCCCGCTACTCACCTGAAAGCAAGTCAGTGCGATGCAGATAGTACAAGGGCCTCCCCGCAGAACTGTCTGGGCGGGACACTGGGGAGCCCGGCTGCAGGTGAAGGCGCAGGGACTTCGTCCTTCAGACTGGGGAAGCCAGGAGCCATGGTGGAGCAGGGTGGGCACAGTCCCTATGTGGCCTCACGTGTACAGTGCACAGAAGAGGGGGCAGCGCCCCGTGCCCCAGGACGGGCACTACGAGGAACTGGAGAGCCAGGGGACATGGCCACTAACATGGCCCAAACCAGCTCTGTAAACCTGCCTTGGCCTCCTCTGACAACAGCAATCTAAGTGGAGGAAGTGCTCTGGTGCGGCAGAGAACTGCGGCTCCCTCCCCTCCCCTCCTTCCCTCAGCTTTGTCAGCCACGCTGGTGCTCCACCATTTGAGCCACAGCTCCACCTTTGGCTTTTTGCTGGTAAACTGAATCTCCTGGATTTGTCTGCCTGGGCTGGCGTTAAGCAGTGATCCTTAGATCTCACCCTCCTGCCACAGAAGATGACAGCGCCCGGTGAAATGGCCCTGTCCTTTGAAGGTATTTGTGCAAAGAACACATGCAAGCCATGTTCAAACACAAATGCTAAAAATCAAGTGTGTGCTGCTTCGAAGAGTTGCTTAACAAGGGCCTTCAATACTAGCTCTTTAGCATTTCTCCCAAGAATGCATTAGATTCAAGGCCAGATATAGTGGAACATGCTGCTAATTCCAGCTATTTGGTAGGCAGCGATAGGAAGATCAAAGTTCAAGGCCTGCTCAGGCAAATATTTTGTGAGCTCTTATTCAGTGAGAGGCTCTGAATTCACTTCCCAGTAAAAGAAGGGAGGGAAAGAAAGGAAGGAAGGAAGGAAGGAAGGAAGGAAGGAAGGAAGGAAGGAAGGAAGGAAGGAAGGAAGGAGGGAAGGAAAGAGGAAAAGAGGGAGGGAGGGTAAGGGAGGGGAGGGAGAGAAGAAGGAAAATTAAACATGTTAGATTCAAAAAAATTGCAAGCCAAACCAAAGAGAGAAAAAATAAACATGGGGGAAAATTCTAGTTTTGTTTAGAACACAAAATTTGCTTCAGTTCTTAGAAATGAGGCATATGTTTATGTATATGCTTCGTATTAAAAATAAATCTGAGCCAGGTACCAGTGGCTCACGCCTGTAATCCTAGTTACCCTGAAGGCTGAGATCTGAGGGTTGTGGTTTGAAGCCAGCCTGGGCAGGAAAGTTTGTTAAACTCTTATCTCCATTACTACTCAGAAAAAGCCTAAAGTGGCATTGTGGCTCAAATAATAGAGTGCTAGCCTTGACAAAACCAAACTCAGGGATAACACCCAGGTCCTGAGTTCAAGCCCCAGAACTGGCACAAAAAATAAATATAACTAAATAACTAAAATTAAAGCAAACCGATTTCTCTATCCCTTCTACCCTTGGCTCCAGGCCCGCTAGGACACACCTGGACTTGTTGTCTCCCCTCCCCTTTCTCTCTCAGATGAACCCTGAGCATGTCCACCTCTACCATTGCTGAGGGGGTCGGGGCCTCTGCTTGAGTTCATTGCTGAGGGAGTCGGGGCCTCTGCTTGAGTTCAGTCCCTGTGATCTGCAGGTGCTGTTGGTCTGGTTCCAGTGCTTCCTGCTGTTTGTGGAAGCCTTCTCAGGTCCTAGAAAAAGCCTCCTGGGGTTCCTGGGAGGCCAGGAATGGAGGTTGGGTCTACACAGGGCTTGTATTATTTGCTGCTGTGTCATCCCAGGCCCAGTGAAAGGCCTGCAGAGCCCTAGCGATAAGGAGCGGCGCCGCAGCTTAGCACACAACCATCTTTGTTGGTTTCTGCTGCTTTTTCCCCCCTCTATTTTTTGGCTGTACTAGAATTTGACTTCAAGGCTTTGTGGTTGCTAGGCAGGCGCTCTACCACGTGAGCCAGGCCTCCAGCTCTTTCTACTCTTTTTTGATATAGGGTCTCACTTTCTGGAGAGCAGGGGCCAGGACTGGCTGGGAGCTGTGAACCCCCTGATCTCTACCGCCCAGCAGCTAGAATTTAAAGGCCTGAGTCATGAGTCTCCTAGTCCTTTTACTTCTTAAAAAAAGCTTCCTTCTAGATGACTGGGGAGGGTTTTGGGGTGTTAGAGCATCCTGGATTTACTCTGGGGAGGTAGAGGCCTTTGGGCCCGGCTGACATGGGGGGGACGAATCCCTCTCAGACTCAGCATACCTTGACCGCTGTCTGCTGGCCCATTTCCTTCCAAGGTCCCGGCCCGGCTTCCCACTACAGCGTCCATCTGTGATCCCTCCCTCCTCTGCTCCCCTGTGTGGTGGGTACTCCCCACTTTCCTGACAGAGTTCAGTGCTCTTAATATAATTTAAATTTTTATGTGTGCATGTGCGCTGGTCCGAGGGCCTGAACCGAGGGCCTCCTGATCTTGCTTACTTTTCCGCTCTACCACTTGAGCCACACACCCACGTCCAGATTTTTTTTCTCTGCTATGCTCAGGGGCCGGGTTTGAACTGCAGTCCTTGGATCTCCTAGCTCCTGAGCTACCAGTGCCCTGTAGAATTTATTTTTGAGCTACAACTTGTGCTTGTTTCTGGATGAAGAGTCGGCCCCAGTCACCTGGTTAGCCTTACACAGCATGTGGCGGGGGGGGGGGGGGGGTCACGTCAATCACCGGTGCCGTGCGCTGCCCACGCACCATCCTGCTTCTTGTCCAGATTTGAGGCAGCGGGGGCTGGACCTGTCCTGTGCTCTGTGGCCCACAGCTCCCCCCTGACCCGGGGGGGGGGCAGCCACCGAGCAGGAGACGCAGCTGGGAGGAAAAGCAGGCTGGCGTCCCTCTCCTGAGCCAGGATGCCCAAAGCCCCCCGCAGCGGGGCTGCTCAGAGAGGTGAGTGGCCAGGCATCCGTGGTCCAGCACGGACATGCCCACACAGCCCTGCGGGCGGCGGCTGTCCCCCCCCCCGCCTGCTCCCTGTCCCCCGTGTTCCTGAAGCCCCCTCCCGGGCCCTGACTGGACAGCCCAGGTGTCCCTGCCCACGCCCAGCTGTAGGAGGCCCAGCTGCCTGCTCAGGGTCCTGCGGGGCCTGGAGTGGCCACGGCCATGGCCGGCACCCCACCCCAGGGAGCTGCGCTGCCTGCAGGCGAGGACCTCTTCCTGACTCTGGGGAGAAGCGAGCAGACACGTGATCACCCCTGCTGCCTCCGGTGTCCCCGCCCGGGAAACGCTGCCAGGCCCGGCCTCTGGGCTGGGCCTCAGCCCGCAGGATCGGCTCCCCTCTCGAGGGAACCTTCTGGGCCATGGGAGGTCAGGTGAAAGTCACCCAGTGGCCTTGCTTAGACCACCCCTGTCCTGAAGCGAGACCCCCCACCCCCATTTCTTCTCCAGGTCCTGTCTCACCCAGGATCTAAGGTCTCCAAAACTGCACTGGCCCACCCATCCGGCGAATGGCTACACAGCAGGCCCGTGTGACCTTGTGACCTTGACGTGAGCCGCAGGCTGGGGGGAATGCCGGCCTGCCCCAGGCCTCTGTGTGGTCGCCCCGGGCCCGTTTAGGAGGACAGCCAAGAGGTCAGCTGCGGACCCCTCTTGGCAGGAACTGAGGCCCAGTTAGAGTGCTCGACTGGGAGCCCTGGCTGGTTCCTGGTGGGCACAGGGCGGGCACAGGGGGCCGCGGGCCGCTGGGGGATGCTCCCTCCCCCCAACCTATCTCTCTCTGCATCTGACCTCTAAGCCAGTGCTGTGGCCGGGCCTTGGCTCACGGCCTGGGCTCTCTTCCCCAGGTTTGTTTGGTGCTCTGGTGGTCCTGGGTTTGAATGCAGGGCCTCGGCAGGCTGGGCCAGACTCTGCTCCTCACACCGACCTCTCCGCCTTTCCGCGTTGAGTTTGATTTGCCAACGGGGTCTCACGCTTTCGCCAGGGTGGCCTCAGACCTTCTTCCTGTCCCTCCTGTGAGCGAACCCCGCCATGCCTGGCCCCGGGCCTCATTTTCCATGAGAGACCAACCTTGGGGGGGGCCTCTGTGTAGGCAGTAGTGGTGAGCACTGGGGCCCACACCAGCTCCGGACCCTGACTGTGTCCCCTGTCCGTTTGTGTCTCGTCTGCCTCCAGCTCTGTCTACCGCACAGCCCAGTCCTAGGCAGCCCAAAGACCTAGGCAGGGCTCCAAGGCGGGACAGCTCGGGGTGCCAGTCTCATGTTGTCAGCCACTCCAATTCCATGTCATTGTTCTGCGTTGCCTTTTCCTTTTGTAGATTGTTTCTGCCTCCCACCACTTCTGTTTGCCCTTTTAAAACTTCCTGCAGCACTACCTCCTCCAGGAAGGCCTCCCTGATCTCCTGTGTCTCCTTCTGCCCCCTGCCCCAGGGCCTCCCCCTGACGGCCATGTGTTCTGTGTACTTTATGCCCGGGTAGCAGGCATCTCCATCCTGAGGAGATTCTTCTTGGAAATGATCTCATCTGAGATGATTACTATTTACCAGTTAACAGAATATTATCTGTTAATGCTGGAATAAAAATAAGCATTTTAGCATTGCCAAAATAATTGAATCAGGCAGAACTCACCCTTGGATGCTAAAATTAATAGCTGACAGTTTGAGTAGAAGAATATTCTCACAACAAGAGGAAAAGGAATCCAACGGTGTTAAAAGGAAAGAGTCATTTTTCAGGAGTGCGTCTGACAGACCCCTCTTCACCCAGGGGTCTTCAGGATGGGCCATGGAGATTGGGCTGTGCCCACCAGATACTACGGAGCAAGAGTGCTCACACTGTGTCTTGTCTGGGCACCTCCCTTTCATAAAAGGGAATTGGCTCCATTTTAACTCCAAATGCTGAGAAGAATGACCATGCACACCTACACACCATATCAGGGCTCACAGCCCAGGCCTGGCACTCCTGCTCGGCTTTTGTGCTCAAAGCTGGACCTCTACCACTTGAGCCAAGCTCCACTTCCAGCTTTTTGGTAGTCAGTTGGAGAGAAGAGTCTCACAGATTTGTCTTCCCAGGGTGACTTTGAACTACCATCCTCAGAGCTCAGCCTCCTGAGTAGCTATGATTGCAGGCAGGAGCCACCCATCCTCAGTTCCCATTCAGATATTTTATTTGCTACCAAGGAGGTTGCGGGAGCATGGGGTGGAAGCATGGGGTGTGTAGATCACAGCATCCTCTCCTGGCTAACTCCCCATTCAGACATTACACTGGCGGTCTGCAAGACGGTGATTCGCAAACAGCTTCCTTTCCGCGATTCTTTTCGCTCTTAATGCTGCTTATGGGAGGCATGCGTGGTGCCTGTGTGTGTGCGTGCCTTCCTAGAGAAGGATGGGTTTGTCTGTGTGCTCCTGGCTGTGTGTGTGTGTGCTCAGGTCTCTGTGTGAGCGTGCGTTCATGAGGATCCCTGCACGTGTGTGTCTGTGTGAGCGTGTGTGCACCAGGGTCACGGGAAGGTCCCTGCATGCTCAGCCTGTGAGGTCCTGCGTGTGCCTGTGTGCCCACCGGAAAGGTCTCTGCTGTTACATTTAGAGGAGGTACCGGTGGATGTGGAGCTTTGGCTCCAGTAGCAGGTGCCAGCCTCCGGTGAAAAGCCGAGAGAGAGCTGAGGCCCTGAGTTCAAGCTCCAGTATGGGCACACAGGCACAACAAACAGTGCAGGAGGAGGCAGACAGAGGTGGAGCTGTGTTCAGCCCGCCCCGCCCAGGAAGGCCTTGAGACCCAGAAACCAGCCAAGCCTTGGGCGCAGGCCCCACACGCGGCCAGAGCCTTTGGCCTTCTCAACTGCTCCCGAGTTCTCCCACTCCAGGGAAAATTACCCGTCCCCACTGGAGGGTCATTTGGAAGCCAGCTGCCCCTGACCTTGTGGGGCCCTGCCTTCCCCTGGGTGCCCTCAGCGTGGTGCCAGGCCCGGCCTCCATGGGGCTTCCTCCCTCCCCTCGGCCTCCCAGGGATCTGGGTCTGCTCCCTGCGCCCTCCCCCAGGGGAAGGGCTCCATGAAATCCAGATGACTATCCATGTCTCCATCCTGACTTCCCCAGGCCAACAAAGACCCTGTTGTAATCACAGTGGGAAAGGGGCATGAAGAGTTTCGGTTTTTCCATCTAGATTTGAGCCCTGTCTCCAGTCCCCTGCAGCAACTGGGACTTCAAAAGTAGCTTCTGAGGGGAAGTGGAGGCCTTGGGGGAAGGCCCGCCACATTGCCCCTAGGTGGCCTCAAGCCCCCCTCGTTCCTGAGCAGCCATGGCGTGCCTCATGGGCCCCAACATTCCCAGAAGCAGACACCCCATTTTGCAGCTCACACAATAGCAGAGCTGGAAATTGGGGAGCATTGACAACGCCCCACCTTGACCCCCACTATCACCACCCAGACACCCCTCCTCACCTCCACCCACCATCACCACAACACACCCCTCCTCACCTCCACCCACCATCATCCAGACACCCCTCCTCACCTCCACCCACCATCATCCAGACACCCCTCCTCACCTCCACCCACCATCACCACCCAGACACCCCTCCTCACCTCCACCCACCATCATCACCCAGACACCCCTCCTCACCTCCACCCACCATCACCACCCAGACACCCCTCCTCACCTCCACCCACCATCACCACCCAGAAACCCCTCCTCACCTCCACCCACCATCATCCAGACACCCCTCCTCATCTCCACCCACCATCATCACCCAGACATCCCTCCTCACCTCCACCCACCATCATCACCCAGACACCCCTCCTCACCTCCACCCACCATCACCACCCAGACACCCCTCCTCACCTCCACCCACCATCATCCAGACACCCCTCCTCATCTCCACCCACCATCATCACCCAGACACCCCTCCTCACCTCCACCCACCATCATCACCCAGACACCCCTCCTCACCTCCACCCACCATCACCACCCAGAAACCCCTCCTCACCTCCACCCACCATCATCCAGACACCCCTCCTCATCTCCACCCACCATCATCACCCAGACACCCCTCCTCACCTCCACCCACCATCATCACCCAGACACCCCTCCTCACCTCCACCCACCATCACCACCCAGACACCCCTCCTCACCTCCACCCACCATCACCACCCAGAAACCCCTCCTCACCTCCACCCACCATCATCCAGACACCCCTCCTCATCTCCACCCACCATCATCACCCAGACATCCCTCCTCACCTCCACCCACCATCACCACCCAGACACCCCTCCTCACCTCCACCCACCATCATCCAGACACCCCTCCTCACCTCCACCCATCATCATCACCCAGACATCCCTCCTCACCTCCACCCACCATCACCACCCAGACACCCCTCCTCACCTCCACCCACCATCACCACCCAGACACCCCTCCTCACCTCCACCCACCATCACCACCCAGACACCCCTCCTCACCTCCACCCACCATCATCCAGACACCCCTCCTCACCTCCACCCACCATCATCCAGACACCCAGACACCCCTCCTCACCTCCACCCACCATCACCACCCACCCAGAAACCCCTCCTCACCTCCACCCACCATCATCCAGACACCCCTCCTCACCTCCACCCACCATCATCTCCCAGACACCCCTCCTCACCTCCACCCACCATCATCCAGACACCCCTCCTCACCTCCACCCACCATCACCACCCACCCAGACACCCCTCCTCACCTCCACCCATCATCATCCAGACACCCCTCCTCACCTCCACCCACCATCACCACCAGACACCCCTCCTCACCTCCACCCACCATCACCACCCAGACACCCCTCCTCACCTCCACCCACCATCATCACCCAGACACCCCTCCTCACCTCCACCCACCATCATCCAGACACCCCTCCTCACCTCCACCCATCATCATCCAGACACCCCTCCTCACCTCCACCCACCATCACCACCAGACACCCCTCCTCACCTCCACCCACCATCATCACCCACCCAGACACCCCTCCTCACCTCCACCCACCACCACCCAGACACCCCTCCTCACCTCCACCCACCATCATCCAGACACCCCTCCTCACCTCCACCCATCATCATCCAGACACCCCTCCTCACCTCCACCCACCATCACCACCAGACACCCCTCCTCACCTCCACCCACCATCACCACCCACCCAGACACCCCTCCTCACCTCCACCCACCACCACCCAGACACCCCTCCTCACCTCCACTCACCATCACCACCCAGACACCCCTCCTCACCTCCACCCACCATCATCACCCACCCAGTCACCCCTCCTCACCTCCACCCACCATCATCACCCAGACACCCCTCCTCACCTCCACCCACCATCACCACCAGACACCCCTCCTCACCTCCACCCACCATCACCACCCACCCAGACACCCCTCCTCACCTCCACCCACCACCACCCAGACACCCCTCCTCACCTCCACCCACCATCACCACCCAGACACCCCTCCTCACCTCCACCCACCATCATCACCCACCCAGTCACCCCTCCTCACCTCCACCCACCATCATCACCCAGACACCCCTCCTCACCTCCACCCACCATCACCACCAGACACCCCTCCTCACCTCCACCCACCATCATCACCCAGAAACCCCTCCTCACCTCCACCCACCATCATCCAGACACCCCTCCTCACCTCCACCCACCATCATCACCCAGACACCCCTCCTCACCTCCACCCACCATCACCACCCAGACACCCCTCCTCACCTCCACCCACCATCACCACCCAGACACCCCTCCTCACCTCCACCCACCATCATCACCCACCCAGTCACCCCTCCTCACCTCCACCCACCATCATCACCCAGACACCCCTCCTCACCTCCACCCACCATCACCACCAGACACCCCTCCTCACCTCCACCCACCATCATCACCCAGACACCCCTCCTCACCTCCACCCACCATCATCACCCAGAAACCCCTCCTCACCTCCACCCACCATCATCCAGACACCCCTCCTCACCTCCACCCACCATCATCACCCAGACACCCCTCCTCACCTCCACCCACCATCATCACCAGACACCCCTCCTCACCTCCACCCACCATCACCACCAGACACCCCTCCTCACCTCCACCCACCATCACCACCCAGACACCCCTCCTCACCTCCACCCACCATCATCACCCAGAAACCCCTCCTCACCTCCACCCACCATCATCCAGACACCCCTCCTCACCTCCACCCACCATCATCACCAGACACCCCTCCTCACCTCCACCCACCATCACCACCAGACACCCCTCCTCACCTCCACCCACCATCATCACCAGACACCCCTCCTCACCTCCACCCACCATCACCACCCACCCAGACACCCCTCCTCACCTCCACCCACCATCACCACCCAGACACCCCTCCTCACCTCCACCCACCATCACCACCCAGACACCCCTCCTCACCTCCACCCACCATCACCACCAGACACCCCTCCTCACCTCCACCCACCACCATCATCCAGACACCCCTCCTCACCTCCACCCACCATCATCACCAGACACCCCTCCTCACCTCCACCCACCATCACCACCAGACACCCCTCCTCACCTCCACCCACCATCACCACCAGACACCCCTCCTCACCTCCACCCACCATCACCACCCACCCAGACACCCCTCCTCACCTCCACCCACCACCACCCAGACACCCCTCCTCACCTCCACCCACCATCACCACCCAGACACCCCTCCTCACCTCCACCCACCATCATCACCCACCCAGTCACCCCTCCTCACCTCCACCCACCATCATCACCCAGACACCCCTCCTCACCTCCACCCACCATCACCACCAGACACCCCTCCTCACCTCCACCCACCATCACCACCCACCCAGACACCCCTCCTCACCTCCACCCACCATCATCCAGACACCCCTCCTCACCTCCACCCACCATCACCACCCAGACACCCCTCCTCACCTCCACCCACCATCATCACCCAGACACCCCTCCTCACCTCCACCCACCATCATCACCAGACACCCCTCCTCACCTCCACCCACCATCACCACCCAGACACCCCTCCTCACCTCCACCCACCATCATCACCCACCCAGACACCCCTCCTCACCTCCACCCACCATCATCACAACACACCCCTCCTCACCTCCACCCACCATCATCCAGACACCCCTCCTCACCTCCACCCACCATCACCACCCAGACACCCCTCCTCACCTCCACCCACCATCATCACCCACCCAGTCACCCCTCCTCACCTCCACCCACCATCATCACCCAGACACCCCTCCTCACCTCCACCCACCATCACCACCAGACACCCCTCCTCACCTCCACCCACCATCATCACCCAGACACCCCTCCTCACCTCCACCCACCATCATCCAGACACCCCTCCTCACCTCCACCCACCATCATCACCCAGACACCCCTCCTCACCTCCACCCACCATCATCACCAGACACCCCTCCTCACCTCCACCCACCATCACCACCAGACACCCCTCCTCACCTCCACCCACCATCACCACCCAGACACCCCTCCTCACCTCCACCCACCATCATCACCCAGAAACCCCTCCTCACCTCCACCCACCATCATCCAGACACCCCTCCTCACCTCCACCCATCATCATCCAGACACCCCTCCTCACCTCCACCCACCATCACCACCAGACACCCCTCCTCACCTCCACCCACCATCACCACCCACCCAGACACCCCTCCTCACCTCCACCCACCACCACCCAGACACCCCTCCTCACCTCCACCCACCATCACCACCCAGACACCCCTCCTCACCTCCACCCACCATCACCACCAGACACCCCTCCTCACCTCCACCCACCACCATCATCCAGACACCCCTCCTCACCTCCACCCACCATCATCACCAGACACCCCTCCTCACCTCCACCCACCATCACCACCAGACACCCCTCCTCACCTCCACCCATCATCACCAGACACCCCTCCTCACCTCCACCCATCATCATCATCAGACACCCCTCCTCACCTCCACCCATCATCATCACCAGACACCCCTCCTCACCTCCACCCACCATCATCACCCACCCAGACACCCCTCCTCACCTCCACCCACCATCATCACCCAGACACCCCTCCTCACCTCCACCCACCATCATCACCCAGACACCCCTCCTCACCTCCACCCACCATCACCACCCAGACACCCCTCCTCACCTCCACCCACCATCATCACCCACCCAGACACCCCTCCTCACCTCCACCGCCCTCTCACCCTGGCTGTGTCCTGATGTGGGGGGAGTATGCCCTACTCTGTCCACTGCCCCTCCCACCCAACATCTTTGGGGAATTGTGGGGAGCCATGAGGGGTGGAGGGTATTGGAAGCCCGCCATGGTGCGTTCACAGCACCCTGCCTCTGCTGAGTGCCATAGCCCATGCCCTGCGCATGCCCTCCCCCAGCACGGTCACAGGGCCGTTGATCACACTTGGCCGGCATCGCTCCGAGCCATGGGAATGTAATCTCTCCAGACCTGAGGGCCGCCGAGTCTTAGAGGACGCGGTGTCAGTTCAAAGTCACCCGTTTACCTCTGGGAGGTGGGAGGAGGTGGCGGCAGGGCAGGGTCTGCACCTGGCCAGGTGTGCGGGGGAGAGGTGCGGAGGCTCTGGGCCGTGCCCCTACCCTGGGCTGGAGGTCTCTCAGGGGTCACAGTGGGGGAGGGGATGTGGTGTGAAGACAGCAAGAGCAGAGGTCAGAGATCCTGACGGGCTTCGGGATCCTGGGGGGTCAGGACAGAGTGTGCGGCCAGCGCGTGGCCTCTGGGGACGTCTGGGGGAGGGGAGGTCTGGGGCAGGCCACCAAGCATGCAGACCACCAAGCCTCGGCAGCCACTAAAGGGCTCTGTGTGGGGCAGGGTGCAGGGAGTTTGGGCCTGACGAGGCTGGAGGGGGTGGCCGGCCGTGCAGCTGTGTCCCAGGCTGGGAAGAGGACCAGCCAAGCCCAGCCTCATGGACTGCACCTGGAGGAGGGCGGCCGCCTGGAGGGGTGCAGCCGGGGAGCAGGCATTCATTGTAAGGGCCAGTCCAATCTGCACAGTGGGCTCTCAGGGTAGCTCCAGAGACCCCCATCCTGCAGGTGATGAAACTGGGCCACCAAGCTAGAACAGGGGCTCTGCTCTAGGCAGAGGGGATGAAACGTGAAGGGGACCAGGCCAGGGTGCCAGGGACCAGCTCCCCCCAGGTCCTGGGCTTGGAGACTAGTAAGGAAGAGAGGGCAGGGCCTGGCAGGGGCTGGACCGGGCCCGAGGGAGAGCCGGCAGCCCAGGCTGACCCCGCACTGAGGACCGCCGCTTGTGTCCTGGAATGGGCTCCGGGACCTTTGCTCTAGATGGAGGACGTGGACAGGAGGTGGGGGGAGAGGTCAGTGGGGCTCTGGGCCCCCATGGGAGGCAGGAGGTCAGGTGCCCGGCTGGGACACGCAGCCCTGGCAGGCCCTGCCCGTGGGTGTCACCGGGCACCCGTGGGCCCGAGCCTAGCTCTACAGCATGTAGTGACCATACTGTCCCAGGGGCTGGAGGCTTTTGATGGGGTGGAATTAGCCTTTGTCAGCCCCCAGCAGCCGGTGGGGGTGGGGACTAAGGGTGTCCTCAAGCTCCTGCTGCAAATCCAAGGCCCCAGGGAGGGGCTGTCAGTGGGGGGTGTTGGGGGGGTGGACAGTGTGGGGGGGTGGACAGAGATAGGAGGAAATCCAGGCTGTCAGACCCCACCCCAGAGGCAGTAGGGGGAAGGCTCTGGAAGCTGGGAGACTTGGCGTCCAGCCTGCCTGCCCTCTCCGACCTTGGCCTGCACCTTGGACTTGGGGCCACGTCACACAGATGTGCAAAGGGCCCCGGCATAGGGGCTCTGAGGACAGCTGGGCTGGTGACCATCTGTCCACTCACTCCGCAACCCTGACCCTGGTAGTCTGGACCCCAAGCAGAGGTGCAGGGAGGCAGGAGATGACAACCAGCCAGTGCTGGGCCTCCGTGGCCGGGCCGGGCCCCAGCGTGGACTGAGCTCACCCTTCCCTCTGGCTCTCCGGCGCCCCCTGCTCCGAGGGCCCCCTAGTGGCGAACAGGTGAATAGCATCTGTCTGGGCACTGACCCGCTCAACCCAGGTGCCCAGAAGATTGGGTGACACTAGGGAGTCTCCAGCAGGCTTCCGGCCGCTTGCAGGTAGCTTTTCCTACTGGCCGGGCTCTGTCCTGCAGGCCCAGCCTCCAGCCTGCCCAGCTCCCCCAACTCACACACCCCATTCCTGTTTCAATGGGCCTGTGTGGAGCTTGAGCTCAGGTCCCTGGCACACTGGCTTAGCTTTTTCACTCAAGGCTAGGGAACGCTCTACCACGTGAGCCACAGCTTTTGGTGGTTAATTGGAGATCAAAGTCTCACAGATCTCCCTGCCTGGGCTGGCTTGGAACCATGATTCTCAGGTCTCAGCCATCTGAGTTGCTGGGATTCCAGGGCCCAAGGCCTCAGTTTCCTTATCTGGGAAGTGGGGGCTGTCCCCAGCACAGGGGGCCCCACACTTCCTCACTCACCATCCAGAGCCCTTGGGGTGACCTGACCAGCCCAGGACTTGGAGCAGGGGAGTCCCAGGGGCATCTGGGGGGGGGGGGCAAGGGGATCCAAGGACTCCACCAGGGAGGTCCCAGCCTGCCCAGTGCAGGGAGCTCCTGGCCCATCCCCCCATGCCCTTGGGAAGGCCACTGGCCACCCTCTGAGCTGTTTGCCCTCCAGGACTGGCAGCTGGACATGGATACGCTGCATTCCTAGGTGCTGGGCACAGCCAGGCAGCCCAGCTGTTCCTGGGTCTCGGAGCTGACCGCACAGCCTGGCACTCAACCAGGCTGTGTTTTGCATTTAGCAAGGGCGCCACGGGCCACACACCAAGGGCATTCCCCTCCGCCCCTGCACCAAGAGGGCACCAGGGGGAGCTCGGCCCTCGATGGTCTGGGGGTGCAGGGGTCCCCCAGCCCTCGCACCTGGCCTCAGCGGCTGAGCAAGGTGGAGTGACCGGCATAGGGCCGGGGGAGCACTCAGGGGAGCACTCCCAGCAGGGCTGGCTGGGGCGGGGAGGCCTGGGGTGCCAGGGCCCAGGTGTGGCAGAGGCCTGGAGGGGAGCAGGCCCTTGTGACCAGCGAGGGTCCTCGGGGGGACGCAGGGATGCAGGCAGCAGCACTGGCCACATGGAAGGGAATGCCCCTGTTTTCCCCTGGCAGGTCCCCGGCTCTGACCATGGCGGCGGGAGGGGGGGGGGGCTCCTCAGGAAGCAGAAGCGCCAGGGCCTCCTGGTTAAAGGGAGGAGAGGCTGGCTTGTGGTACCAGTGTCCTCAGGAGGAGCCTGAGGGGCCAGGCCTGAGGGCTGAGGGCTGAGGGGTCAGGGCTGAGGGCGGAGGGCGGAGGGAGGGGCGGGGTGGAGCCCTGGCAGGGGGCAGTCTTATGCGGAGCAGGGCCTTTCCACGCTGGCCTCAGGTTTGGGAACGGGACATGCTGGACCCGCAGCTATGCTGTCTGTGGTCTCTCTCCTCCGCCACCAATGCCGACTCAGCCCTCAAAACTCAGATCATAGCTGGGCGCCGGTGGCTCACGCCTGTCATCCTAGCTATTCAGAGGGCTGAGATCTAAGGATCATGGTTGAAAGCCAGCGGGGCAGGAAAGTCCGTGAGACTCTTATCGCCAATAGTGACTCAGAAAACTGGAAGTGGCGCTGTGCCTCAAGTGGTAGAGTGCTTGCCTTGAGCTGAAGAGCTGAGGGCCAGAGTTCAAACCCCACTACCGCAAAAAACAAACAAACAAAACAACAACAACAAAAACCCAACTCAGATCACCGATCACCTGACGTAGTGGTCTGAGGACGCTCGCGTGGTGTCAGCTCCATGCTAGGCAGGTGCCCAGGGGCACGGAGGAGAGTTAGGGCGGGGACCCCCAGGGCAGAGCTCCTGGTCCACCCCACAGCCCCCCACCTCCCTGCCTTCCATCCTGGTGGCCTTGCCTTTAAGGTGGGGGAGGGGAGCTAACACCTGTGAGCCCCTCACCAAAGCTGTGCCAAGTTGGTGATTTGCAGAGACTGCGCATGGGGGTCCGAGGGGTGGCAGGAGGGCCTGGTAGGCACAGAGTGGATGCCTGTGCTTTGGGGGACAGCTGGCCTCCGTGGCTGGTGGGAGGCAGGGAGGAGGGGGTCGCCCTGGCTGTGAGTGAGCCCCCCAGGGCTGGAGGCCATGGACCTGAAGCTGCCAGTGGAGCTGGGAGGGGCGACGGAGCACTCGGGCCCCCGGGCAGCGGACCCTGCACAGACACAGCTCCTGCTCTGGGAGGGACATGGGAGGGACAGCGGTGGCCACCCTTGGCAGGAGCTCTCTGCTGTGTCTGGGGACCCTGTGGTACCGCTAGGTGTCCCCACACATCCAGTGGACACCAAGGGCGTGTCCTTGCCCACCGGCCCTCCTGTTGCTGATATTCCTGGGTGCAGGGCGCCTCCTGGTGGTCAAGTAAGAAACTGCCACATCCTGAGTCACCTGGGTCTACCAGAGCCCGCTGGCTCCCAGCCTCAGTCCCCGCCCCACCCCCCACCGGCCTGGCGCTCACCTGCGTCTCAGGGCTCCTGGGCTCCACCATGGCCGGTGCAGACTTGGCGCTGGCTTTGCCCACGGCTGGAGCTGGTCTCCCCAGGGTCCGTGCTGCTCGGATCACGTCTTGGGGGCAGGGAGGAGGGTGCCCACTGTCTGTGCTGTGCTGGATGTGGGGGAGGGGAGTGGCGTGCCCTTGGGGGATGGTGTGTGTCCCAGGGGTCTGCTCTGCTCCCCGGGTTTCCTCTTCCTCTCCCAGTCTTCGCTCCCGCGTGCACACGCACACGCACATGTGCAAGCTGTGGGCTGAAGAGGACAATGAGCTCCATGGGGCCTCATCAGATCCAGGATGGAGGGCGGGATGGGGGAGGGAGAATGGGAGGGCAGAGCGGCCTTCCTGGACTCAGGCTGCTTCCCACAGGCTAGAGGGGGGTTCTTCTCACTGTCTCGGACCATCACCACCCGGACCTGGAGACAGGCAGAGCCCAGGACCATAAGGGACTGAGAAGCAGGGACCAGGTGCTTCGCGGCAGCCTTACCACGCAGGTCCGATCCCAGAGCGGAGCCTGGCGGTTGGGACGCCGGGCCACGCCCTCCCGGCCAAGAGGGGCCTAGGTGCAGGGTAGGAAGGTCCTGGAGCCTGGCCACTTCCCGGCTCCGGCCTGCAGCCCCCATCGAGACCCGCCCCTGCAGCAGCTGCAAAGGCAAAGGGGCTATGGCCCAGTCAGGCCCGCTGGGTGGCCGTGGGAAAGTGGCTCCCGCCCCGGGGATTTCCACGAGGACAGGAGGTCCCAGCCTGCGTCACAGGCCCGTCAGGATGGGCCGGGGCACCCTTGTGTTCACACCCGTGGCCGGCGCCCTCCACGACCACTCCAGGGAAGCTGCCCCCACCTGAGAAAGAACTGATTCCCCACTTAGGCACCAGCTGCAAGTTCTAGGCCTACACACTGGCTGGGAAGCCCAGGAGTCCCGGAGGGGGGGAGGAGTCTGGCGGGTGGAGGGCGGGAGGCGTGGGCACAGGCTGGACAGGTGGGCGGGTGAATGTCATCGGGAAGCAGCATGCAGCATCGGACTCGGCAACACCAGGGCCACGGTGGGCTCTGAGCCCCTCAGCAGGCCGGACCTGCAGGCCCTCTAGCCCTGGTCTGTCTCCGCTCTTCAGTGTTCCTGTCTGACATGCACGGCCTCGTGGGGTGGCTGAGCTCATGGGGGGGGGGTGACAGACCACTGCCCGGCTCTCTAGGCCAAGGGCCTGCTCGAGCTAGGAGAGAACAGGAGAGACCTGCCTTCACTCAATGTCGAGGGGGCCTGGATGGAGGAGGGCTGTGCACGTATAGTGAGCGAGCCGGGAGCTGCGCCACGGCTCACCTCCTGCCGTCTCCTCAGGGAGCTCCTACCCTCCCTCGCCCCCAGCTCAGGCCCCATCCAGCCCTCCTCGGGGCTGACCTTGAACCCACAGCCTCCACAGCCCGGAAGGGCTGCCTGGATGGAGTATAGAGTGGGCGGGGCTTGGGGGAAATCGCAGCTCTGGGCCGCCGCCGCCACCTGCTGCCACCAGGTGTCGCTGTCGGGAAGGGCAGAGCCCCGCGGAGGCTCCTCTCTGGCGGAGGGGCTGAACTGGCCAGCGGCCAGGCGGGGAGGCGTCTGTCCACATACAGGGCCTGGGATGACCAGGCATCGGCTCGTCCTCCATAAAACATATTTATATTTACAGCTGCGTAACGTACAACCGGCTGAATTCCTGGGGTTGCATATGTTCACTGCAGAACGTGTATAATACATACATACGTATATATTACGTACATTATGTGTTATATATTTCCAGTCCTGGGGCTTGAACTCGGGGCCTACGCCTTTTTTTGGCTCAAGGCTAGCACTCTATTACTTGAGCCACAGCACCGCTTTCGGCTTTTTTTTTTCCTGCTTATGGAACCCAGGGCTTCATGCATGCTAGGCAAGCGCTCTACCACTGAGCCAGCTTCCCAGCCTGAGGTATATTATTATAAATTATGACTTGGTTGTGCACTGTACTGTAGCACACTCTGCATGTAAACGGTACGACCATCACTTATGCCCTGTGTATCAGTGGATATCACATATTAATGCTCAATATTTTAGTGTTTCCTTTGGGTTTTCGAGGGAGGTGTGGCGAACTTTTCGGGGTCCCTGATGTGTCCCCTAGAGTCAGGCCAGCTGGGCCGAGGCTAAGGGGGGTCTCATTGGACCTCGGGTCCCCAGTCTGTGGCAGTTCCACCCAGGAGCAGGGCTGCACAGACCTTCCTTCTGGGGGACACAGCTGTGTTTTGGGGGCCCTGCTTGGGCAGGATGGGCTCCAAGCAGTGCCGTTTCGCACACGCTGGGGCCTCCCTGGCGGGGTGGGCCCGGCTCTCCTCCCTCAACCTGAGCCTAGTGGTTTGCGCGGTCTCTGGCTCCCAGGCCTCTGTGTGTGTGTGTGTGCGTGCACGTGCACACGCACGTGCATTGTGGGAGTCTCTAGCCTGCAGCCTCAGCCCGGCACCTTTCCATCACAGCCAAGGGCCACAGCGGCACTGGGAGACGCTTCCTGGACATGTAGCAGGTGGCACCCAGCGCCTGGCGGGGCCCAGGAACCCAACAGCCGCCCTTGGCCCCAGAGCTGGCACTGCCCTGTGCTGCCCCAAGCCCCACGAGGAGCCCAGGATCCCGCACGCTGCTGACCCGCGGGGCCCTGTCCTCCCGCTCCCCCACCGTCCGCATGTCTGGTCCTGACGCCCAGTCTCCAGGGCAGCCAGTGAACAACCAGGAAGTTAGGGAAGGACCCAGGGAGGGCTGGACGTCACTTCCTCCAGGAAGCCGCCCTGGGTGTGGTGGCGCTGGCCCCGGCTCCTGGGGCTCTCTGCCCTGGGCTTCCCCGCTGTGGTTCTGACCCCGGGAGTCACCGTGTCCCTGGCCGTGTCCCCCTGGGCCTCAGACCTGCAGAGCCGAGGCCAGCTCCCCAGGCGGAGGCATCCACTCCCTCGGCGCTCTCGGGCTGGGCTGGCTGGGCTGGCCAGAGACTCAGTAGGGGAGGGCAGGGGGCTGCCCTGAGGCTCTGAGGCCTGGCCGTGGGGCCAGATTTGGCCACCAACTGACCACAGAATAGAGGTGGATGGTGCCTGCCGGCCGCCCAGCTAGACTCCAGCCAGCAGCACAGGGGGCGGGCTGCCAATTCCTACACAGCCACCGCACCCCAGCTCCCATGGCCCTGCTTCGGGAAGGGCATCCTGCTGCCCGCGTCCTTCCGCCAGGCGCCCTCGGCCTGGGGCCTGTGCAGTGGAACCTCCTGGGCCGGCCGCCAGGGCTGGCACACGGGCAGGATCACGGGATGGAGTTGGCATGGCAATGTGGACGCACAGAGGCAGGCCCGGCCTCAGAGGGGAAGCTCACGCTGACAGTGGGCGGGGGTGGGGGGTGGCAGCGCTGGGGGGGGGTGGGCAGCGCTGGGGGGTGGGCAGCGCTGGGGGGATGGGCAGCGCTGGGGGGGCAGCGCTGGGGGGGTGGGCAGCGCTGGGGGGGTGGGCAGCGCTGGGGGGGGTGGGCAGCGCTGGGGGGGTGGGCAGCTCTTGGGGGGGGTGGGCAGCGCTGGGGGGTGGGCAGCGCTGGGGGGATGGGCAGCGCTAGGGAGTTGGGCAGCACTGGGGGGAGGTGGGCAGCGCTGGGGGGGTGGGCAGTGCTTGGGGGGGTGGGCAGCTCTTGGGGGAGGTGGGCAGCGCTGGGGGAGTGGGCAGCGCTGGGGGGAGGTGGGCAGCGCTGGGGAGGTGGGCAGCGCTGGGGGGGCAGCGCTGGGGGGTGGGCAACGCTGGGGGAGTGGGCCGTGCTGGGGATGGTGGGCAGCGCTGGGGAGGTGGGCAGCTCTGGGGGGGCAGCGCTGGGGAGGTGGGCAGCGCTGGGGAGGTGGGCAGCGCTGGGGAGGTGGGCAGCGCTGGAGGGAGGTGGGCAGTGCTGGGGGGAGGTGGGCAGCGCTGGGGGGGTGGGCAGCGCTAGGGAGTTGGGCAGCACTGGGGGGAGGTGGGCAGCGCTGGGGGGGTGGGCAGTGCTGGGGGGATGGGCAGCGCTGGGGGGTGGGCAGTGCTGGGGGGGTGGGCAGCGCTGGGGGGGTGGGCAGCTCTTGGGTGAGGTGAGCAGCGCTGGGGGGGGTGGGCAGCGCTGGAGGGATGGGCAGCGCTGGGGGGATGGGCAGTGCTGGGGGGGTGGGCAGTGCTTGGGGGGGTGGGCAGCTCTTGGGGGAGGTGGGCAGCGCTGGGGGGTGGGCAGCGCTGAGGGGGTGGGCAGCGCTGGGGAGGTGGGCAGCGCTGGGGGGGCAGCGCTGGGGGGAGGTGGGCAGCGCTGGGGGGTGGGCAGCGCTGGGGGGGTGGGCAGCGCTGGGGGGAGGTGGGCAGCGCTGGGGAGGTGGGCAGCGCTGGGGGGGCAGCGCTGGGGGGTGGGCAACGCTGGGGGAGTGGGCAGTGCTGGGGATGGTGGGCAGCGCTGGGGAGGTGGGCAGCACTGGGGGGAGGTGGGCAGCACTGGGGGGCAGCGCTGGGGGGGTGGGCAGCGCTGGGGAGGTGGGCAGCGCTGGGGGGGTGGGCAGCACTGGGGGGAGGTGGGCAGCACTGGGGGGCAGCGCTGGGGGGGTGGGCAGCACTGGGGGGAGGCGGGCAGCACTGGGGGGCAGCGCTGGGGGGGTGGGCAGCGCTGGGGAGGTTGGCAGTGCTGGGGGGGTGGGCAGCGCTGGGGGTTGGGCAGCGCTGGGGGGTGGGCAGCGCTGGGGATGGTGGGCAGCGCTGGGGGGGTGGGCAGCGCTGGGGGGGTGGGCAGTGCTGGGGGGGTGGGCAGCGCTGGGGATGGTGGGCAGCGCTGGGGGGGTGGGCAGCGCTGGGGATGGTGGGCAGCGCTGGGGGAGGTGGGCAGTGCTGGGGGGAGGTGGGCAGTGCTGGGGGGAGGTGGGCAGCGCTGGGGGGAGGTGGGCAGCGCTGGGGGGAGGTGGGCAGCTCTGGGGGGAGGTGGGCAGCGCTGGGGGGAGGTGGGCAGCTCTGGGGGGAGGTGGGCAGCTCTGGGGGGAGGTGGGCAGCGCTGGGGGGAGGTGGGCAGTGCTGGGGGGAGGTGGGCAGCGCTGGGGGGAGGTGGGCAGCTCTGGGGGGAGGTGGGCAGCGCTGGGGGGAGGTGGGCAGCTCTGGGGGGAGGTGGGCAGCTCTGGGGGGAGGTGGGCAGCGCTGGGGGGAGGTGGGCAGCTCTGGGGGGATGGGCAGCTCCAGCGCAGCCCACATGGAGGCCTGGGGTTCTTCCATCGGAGGCTGCGGCTCCAGGGCGCACGGCTCTGTCTTGGAGGAGCCAGGAGAGGGTGGAGAGAGACGTGTCCACAGGATGATCCCCCCCCATATACCCCAGACCCTTCTGGAATGAAGAGGTGGTGTCTGCCCCAAATTTGTGGCTGAAGTCTTTATTGACATCCGGGCTCCAGGCTGCCCCCCCCCCCAGCTGTGCGTGGCCCGCTGGGTGGGGCTCTGCGCACGGCACTGTCTTGGAGGAGCCAGGAGAGGGTGGAGTCCCTGAGACGTGTCCACAGGATGATCACCCCCAGCTGTGCGTGGCCTGCTGGGTGGGGCTCTGCACGTGGCCGCGTCTGGGCACCTCGGGGAAGGCAGTAGGTTGTATAGTTATCTTCCCAGGGGCAACATCACTGCCCTGAAACCACACAACCTACTACCTCACTCCGCTGCGCCCCTGCGTGCGCCGCCCGCGCCACCCCCACCCCTGCCCGGGCGCCACCACCGGAGCTGGGGGCGAGCAGGCGCAAGGCAGGGGGAAGGCGGGTGGCGGCTCGACCAAAACCACAGCGTGCCGGAGGTCTTCCAGTCTCTGGTGTTCCCCACGGACAGGCGATGCCACCAGGCAGGTGTCCTGGCCTCCCCCACCCGCCCCAGCTGGAAGCCTGACACTCACCAGAGGCCTGACACTGGGCTGGACTGGGGCGGGGCCCTGAGCTGGACCAATGGGGATGCTGAGCTGGACTGGAGCGGGACCCTGAGCTGGACCAATGGGGATGCTGCGCTGGACCAGTAAGGCACACACTGGGCACTAACATCCTTGGGGTGGTGGGCACGGCCAACACTGCCTTGTGACTTGGAGGCTCTGTGCCTGGCTCCTTTCCTGGTCTCTGGGGTGGACGGCCGGGGGAGACCCTCCTTCAGGGAGCCTGGGCCTGACATGGGGTCAGGTCAGCCCTAGCTGTCCCCCCACCCGAGCCCCGCAACGCTCCTCCAGTCCTTGTCCCCACTTCACAGATGGGGAAACCGAGACCAGGGCCGTCCGGCAGCCTCCCTCATCACCAGGGGTGCCCAGGAGTGTCAGCTGTCTCGCTCGCCGCCCCGTCCCCAGGGCCGGCGCTCCGTCCCCCGCAGGTATCACAGCCACTTCAGGAAAGACAGTAGATTGTATAGTTACCCCACAGCAGGGCTGAGCCCCAAACTATACAACCTACTACCTCACCCCAAAGGGCCGTCAGTCTCGGTGCTGGGCTGGACATCCTGGCTTCCGGAGGCAGCTCCTGGGGGAGGAAGGGGACTGGGGGCCTGGGGAGGCCACCTGGTGCTCAGGACACAGCGTCTGGCCTGGGATACCCCGACAGCAGCTTTGGGCCGCTGGTGTCCCCAGGACAGTCCCCAGACTGGTGAAAGAGGAGGCTGGGAAGATGTGGGGGTTTGGGGGTCACCTGCGGGTTCCCCAGCCTTGAGGGCCCCCTGGGGACAGGCTGCTGGATAGCAGAGGCCACAGTGTCCCCAGGGGCTCTCTCGTGCCTTGGGCACGCATCTAGGGTGTGTCACGTGTCCACCTGGCTGAGACAGCTCCACAGCACGGCCTCTGCCCGGCCAGTGCTGCCACCAGCAGCCCTGCTGGCCCTGCGTGGCCCCCAGGCATGACCCCCTCACCCCTGGACGGGGCCCTCTTCAGGAGGCCTGAGCTGGCTTCACTGCGGGAGGGACCACAGAACCTTGGGGAGGGTAGAGGGGACACGCAGATGGACAAACAGACGGACAGACAGGGCCCCTGGGCAGCTGGCGCCTCCCGAGGCCAGCTTGGCAGGGAGAGGGCTGTGGGAGGGGAGCAGTCGGAGCTGCTGGCTGGGCACAGGACAGGTGGGGTTCACAGAGCGCTGCTCACCGTGGGGTGGAGCCGGCCTGGACACCAGCTGACCACAGCGGGTCCACGTCAGCGCCTGCCTGGGCTCTGCGGAATGGATGATGAGCTGTGCACTAGGAACCCATCTGGGCGGTGTGGAGGTCTGGGGCGCAGGGCCCAGCTCAGAAGCAGAGGCTGGGGCCTGGGGCTGGCTGGGCAGAGCAGCTGGAACACTTAGCTTGCTACCCGTGACCTGGCTCCATCGCGCTGCCCTACCCAACGTCCACAGACTCAGAAACTACCCGGCCCTCGTATCACGGCCCTCCTGAGCAAGCCTCCTCCTCCAGGCAGGCACCAGGCTGGGCTGCGAGAGCATGCAGAGGCCAGGGTCACCAAGCCCCGCTCCCAAGGTGGAAGCAGAGGGGCTCTCCTCCACGGGAGGCGGGCTGCCTTCCTCACCCGCCCCCGCACAGGGCAGCTGTTGCTCCCTGGCCGAGACGCGGGCACCCAATCCCACCTCCCCCTCCGAGGAGCAGCAGGGGCCTTGGGCCCTCTGTCAGCAGGAAGAGCCTGGAGACTCCAGAGCTGGGGGCCGTGGGGCAGAGAGAGAAAAGAGAACACAGACAGACAGACCGACTTCCTGGTCTACCTTGGCTGCGAAGGACAGGCAGGTGTGACCCAATTCCTCATCTGGCCTGTGTCTCAGGCTGGTCCTCCGTCATGGCGGGCGGTCTGGGTGTTATTAGGATCCTACCAGAGGGCTGAGCGACGGAAGGGTGAAGGAGACGGGGCTTCCTGTGGGTGAGCCTGGGGGGGGGGTGTTGGGCATGCGACGGCCCCGGGCCCCACGCGTCCTCCTGGCGCAGGCCTCCCCGCCACCACCGCCGGGCGCTGCGCAGCTGGGGGGGAAGCCGGAGTCGGCCGGGGCCAGCACTGGGTGCGGCTGCCTCCGGAGCGGCCGCAGGACCAGGAGCCTGGCTCTGGGGAGGCACCGTCCAGGCCAAGGCAGTCATGGGACCCGGCACCCCCTTGTGAGGGTCTGTGAGTCTGAGGCAGGGCCTGGAGAAGAGCAGGGTGGGGCTCTGACCCTCACAGCTCCCCGGGTGACTGCTCCCCGGCCCTGCAGTCCAGCACCCTGCTGACCACCTGGCCAGACAGCTGCACACAGTTGCTCCCGCACCAGGGCCATCTCGGGACCTGTCTGTGGTTAAAAACAAGAGCCAAGAGCAGCAGCTTCAGAGAGCCCTGGCTTGCAGCCCATCTCTCCGGGGAGAACGTGGCCTCCCACCGGCGGCCAGCCTGGCACTGGACAGCCTGGGGGCAACTCGGGTGGTCGGGATGGCTGGTGCCTCACCACCCTCCTCCCTGAGCCCGGGCCTGTGTGCGGCTCTGCCGGAGGGTGCAGAGGCGGCGAGGGCTCCGGGCAGGGCTCCGGGGGTCGGCTCCCCATTCACCGCACTCTGACCCACTCTGCACAAAATGCTCCCCAGGGTCGGTGCCAGGGCAGGAAGGCCAGGGAGACAAACTCTAGCAGGGAGGGACCGGCTGAGGAGCTGGGGCACTTGGGGGGGTCTGCCAGGCCGGGGCGGCGGCTGGAGCCTCAGTACCTCTGCCCGCGGCGGAGCGGCCGGCAGGGCGCAGGTCGGGTGGCCGTGTCTCCTTCAGCACCAGCCCTGCCCGCGCTCCCAGGCGGCCCGGCTGTCCATCGCTGCAGACCTGGATGGGCCTCTTCTTCCACCGTGCCCCTCCCAGGGCAGCGAACTGCCCAGCGCAGGGCCCTCTGCCCCACAGTGGGCTGGGCCCCGTCCAGGCCCCATCCTCCTGTGTCCCGCCTTCCATCGTGGGGTGAGGCCAACCCCGCCCTGGACGGGTCCCCTCACGCCAAGCCCTGTGCCCAGCGGCCAGGCACGGATCCAAGGCCTCTGGTGTATTCCCATGATGCCGTGGCACAGGTCTGCGGGCCCCCTCGGCCCACAGCCCACTCTTGGGGTGGGATTGCCGCTTCGGACAGGGTGGGGAGAAGGTTCCAGTCCCGTGTCTGGGAGAGCTGCCTGCCGGTCGTCCTCAGGCCTGGAGGCCAGAGTCTCCTTTCTCAGCACCCTTTCCTCCCAGCCAGCCCCGCGGAGGGCCGGAGGCAGGGGCGGCGGGCCCAGTGGGGACCACGCTCCCCAGCACAGCTGCCAGAGACAGAGCAGTCAGCAGATGCCAGCTGCCAGCTGCCGTCCTAGGCCCGGCCCGGCAGTGCCGGCCCCGGGCAGGGTGCTGGGGTAGGGCTGGAGTCAGGCTGGCCAGGACAGGTGTGAGGGAGGCTGGGTGGGCAGGTGGCCTTTTCAAGGCCAGGCAGGGAGGATGTCTGGAGAGAGGGAGCAGACAGACGGCTTCACCCTAAAGTCACCTCGGGCTTGGCTCAGGACCACTGGGAACCAGCCCCCCACTCTTCAGGCAGCCCCCCCCCCCATCCCGGCCGCCCTGATTAGGTTTCTCCCATAAAGCTCCAGTGTTTCTGCTCAGCAGGCCGTGCCAACAATGGAGTCTGGGAAAGATGGGAGGGGTGGCATCTGGGGGACTAAAGGGAGGGGGGCAGGTCTCCCTGCAAACAGGACCCATAAAGTTACCAGCGAGACATGTGCCGGGCAGGCCGTGCCCCGGCTGGGTCTGGGGCAGAGAGCCCACTGTGCGCCAGTTCAGGAGGGACTGAGAGAGGACGCACGGGACGCGTCACAAAGGGACCAGGGACTCCAGTCGCCTTCCCGGGGAGCTGAGGAAGAGTCCAAAGCACTGCACACAGGTCGGGGACATGACAAGGTCGCATTGACTTCGAGATAGCCCCGGTGTGCTCGGCCTTTCTCTGGTCTGTCTGGTAGGGTCCGTGTGCCAGTGCTCAGCCAAGGCCGGGCTGAGCGGATGGGCGTACTGGCGGCAGTGGCAGCGGTGTTCTACCATCCAGGCCAGCGGCGCTTGGCTCTGGGAGCCCTGGGAGAGGAGAGAGGAGTCAGGGAGGGCCGGGAGGCGCCTAGCAGACTTCCCTGGCACGTGGAGTCTGCATGTGGCCTCTTCCTCCAGCCAGGACCTGACCCAGAGCTTCACGGAGAACACAGAACATCAGGCAGGGGGTGTCCCTGGCACCGCCACCTGCTGCCCGGAGAACCAGTGCCACTCCCCTGGAAAAGCATTTCTATCAGCCAGCGCCTTCTTATGTGGGGTGCTCTGCCCAGCTCCCAGAGGAGGAGGGGATCGTGGCTGTCAGCGGCGGCCCAGGGCTGGCGGGGTCTGGGTGGCATCCCCCCGTCCCCTGGAGCCATGGGACACCGGGAAGTCCAAGGAAGAAATGAGTTTGGGGGGGGAGGTGGAGCCGCGTAGGCTGGAAGAAGGCTGACAGGAGACCCCGCGCCCGGCCAGCCCATGCTGGAAGCCGGCTGACAGGAGACCCGGCGCCTGGCCAGGGCATGGCTGGCCAGGGGCACCGGAAGATACTGCGCCCTTCCACTGGGGCGCGGCATGTGAGCCTCAAGCAGACGGTCTCCTGCTGACAGCACCCCGGGAGCCTCTACCCAGCGGACAGAGCCACCACGTGGCCCTCCTTGAGCGGGGCTTCCGCGGCACTCTCGTGGACCGCGTCTGCTTGGTGGAGCAGCCAGCGGCGCGGCACGGGGTGAGGGGCCGGGCCGCCGCAGCTGGCTTGCCAAGGGCTGGCTGTGCCGAGGCTGGGCAGGGCGGGGGCTGGCGCTGGGTTCTGTCCAGGCTGCTGGGGGCAGGCAGTGGACAGGGGTCGCCTTCCCTCTCCTCCCGCTCATGGCCGCTGCTTGCCCCGGCTACAAAATGGCGGCGGGCTGTGGCGGCCATTTTGTGAAATCTTGGAAGACAAAGGCTCTGGGAACTGGAGGGCGGGCGCAGGGGCGCCGCAGGAAGGGAGGCGAGGAGCACCCCCTCTGGAAGCTGGGCTCTGCCCTGCATGGAGGCCAAGGACGGCCTGGCCAGAAAGAGGCTTTTAGGCAGAACTTTCCAGAACCCTCCTCCTATCCAAATTCCTGGCCATCTGAGACTTCCAAGTGCTGGCGTGCCCCTGGAGGTCAGACGTGAGACATGAGGTCTCCCGAGCCTCCCTTGCCCAGGATCCCTGGGAGGAGAGGGCAGCCTCCAGCCCAGGACCCCTGGGGGGCAGAGGGCGGCCTCCAGCCCAGGACCCCTGGGGGGGAGAGGGCGGCCTCCAGCCCAGGACCTCTGGGGGAGGAGAGGGCGGCCTCCAGCCCAGGACCCCTGGGGGGGGGGAGAGGGCGGCCTCCAGCCCAGGACCTCTGGGGGGGAGAGGGCGGCCTCCAGGCCAGGACCCCTGGGGGGGAGAGGGCGGCCTCCAGGCCAGGAGCCCCAGTGCCTAGGAGCAGCCGGCAGGGCCAGGCTCCACGGTGAAGGGGTAGATACACAGCCCCAGCCCGGAGGCCTAACCATGTGAGCCCGGCCTACTCACCCACCCCGGCTCAACACCAAGGGACTGTCCACTTCTGGTCAGGAGGTGACCAAGGCCTCTGCAGGCCCAGCCTGGCAGACAGCGCCCTTTCAGAGAGCAACCACAGACCTCCCGAGGGGTGGCCAGGGGGTCAGGACAGCCCGGGGGTCAGCCCGGGAGGGGGTCAGCCCCGAGGGCCAGGCTGGGGAGGTCGGGATCTCTTAAACTCGTCTGTGCTTGTTCTTGGCAGATGTTATTCAGAACCCCAAAGTTCACACAGAGAGCACTAGGGGCTACAGGTTGGGCCTCCTGGCCAGTGCAGAATTACATACCATGTGAATGGCAAGCCCACCCCACCAGACAGGTAGACTGAGGCCAGGAGGCTGGGCTGGCAGTGGGGCCACCAAGGCCGGAGGGCTAGGGAGGGTGGGGGCGTCTGCAGGGCTGAGCTCAGCTCCTGTGGGGCGGCGCCCACGCCATCCCTACAGGTGGGGTTGCCATGGTGACAGGGCAGCATCCAGGGTGGGTGCCGGGCCGCTGCACTGCTGCAGTCCCTGGGTAGGAGCAGGCCACCCATCTGCAGCGCTCACTCAGGACTTCTCCTGGGGGGCGGGGGAGGGGAGAGGCCCAGCAGCCACAAGACCCTGGGTTTGAATCCCTACAGCCCGACACTGTTGCAAACACAGGAGCCAGGGGCTCTCACAATACAGAACGTACCCCTGGGTACCCTCCACACCCGGGTCTGGGAAGGGCACACCTCTGAGGACAGTTCCAGGGTTGTGACCCTGTCCATGTGAAACTGGTAGAGGGTGTTACACAATGCACCAGGGCTTGCGGGGTGGAGCTGGGGGCCTCAGGACATCGTCGGTCCAGAGCCTGTGGGCCTCTTACTATCCATGGCTCCCTAGGGAGGACGTCCCCAAGGCAGCCTGAGGTTCTGGGCCAGCTCTCTCCTCTCTTCCTCGTGCCCACTTCCCTCTCCTCTGCCTCCATCCCGCGTTCTGCTCTGCCCTGCCCTGCCATCGGGGCTCCCTGGGCCTGCTCCTCTCCCAGCCTGCTCCTGGCTAGGGTCCCATGGAGACCCCGGGGCTGTAATCATCCAAGCGGGTAGTCTAAAACTGCCCGGGGGCCCGGCTGCTTGAGGAGAGGGCTGGATGTTGGCAGCCCGAGTCAAGCCCATGGGGTAGCCATGACCCTGTGGCAGGCAGGTGACACAACAAACAACGCAGTCTCTGTCCCTCAGGCCGTGCTGGTCACCACAGAGCCTCACACCCGCTGGTCTCAGAAGATGGCCCCGGTCCTCTTCCTGGGTGGACCTGGGCACACCCTGGACTTCTAGAAGACCCATCCCTCTGCTACAGAGGCTGGTGGGGGCATGTGTGCAGTTCCCTGCCCCGCCCACCTGGGGGCGCACTCGCGTGCACACAGACAGCCAGGCCTGACTCCCACCAACCCAGCGCTGCACTGGCCTGAGAGGGGCGGTCTGGGTGAGGCGCCTGGCGGGGAGGGGTGGCCGAGGGGAACACTGGAACTGGAAGAAAGAAATCCTGTCTAGGTCTCGGGGTGCAGCTCCAGGGGGTGTGCGTGTGTGTGTGCACACACACGCACACTCGCGTGCACGGAGGCTGCATGCCCCTCATGCATGCCTTGTGGACTCTGGTCTGCCTGGCACTGTGGCCTCAGCGGCCTGGGCACAGCGCAGAAACCACCAGAACCCAGAGCTTGTGGCAGCCTGTGGGCGGGAAGCCTTCCTGTCCATGAGGCCTTGTGTTCAAATGCCAGGCCTCAGACACAGTGGATTCTTTTTCCCTAAGAGACCCCAGTCAGCCACAGTGGGTAGCTGCAAGGATGTGGATTAGGGGGCCAGAGAGATGCAAGTTCAAAGGCGGGCTCTGCTCAGGCCTAGTCCATCTGGGACAGCGTTTGTATCCAGGGTTAGGGAGGCTCTCCGGACAATGAGTCACCCCCTTTCTCCCAATTTCCTCAGCTACTTGTTTTGGTCTCTGAGCTGTTCTTGCCTGTGGAGGGGCTTGAGCTGGTGAGCTCGTACGCCTGAGATCTGTCCTGCCGCATTCGGTGAGGGTGTGTGGACAAGCGGGACTCGCTGCTGGCTAAACCCTGCTGCTGGGCTCTGCCTGGGGCCTTTCCTCTCTTGGGGTTCCTTACAGGGGGAGGTCTGGGTGTCCTGTGTGTGTGTGTGTGTGTGTGTGTGTGTGTGTGTGCACGCATGCCAGTCCTGGGCTGTTCTCAGCTCGGGTGTAGGCACTGTCCCTGAGCTTCTTTTTGCTTAAGGGTAGTGCTCTACCACTTGAGCCACAGCTCCCCTTCCAGCTTTCTAGGGATTTTTTTGTTGTTTGTTTTGGTTTTTGGCGGTTTATTGGAGATAAGAGTCTCATGGACTTTCCTGCCTCGGCCGGCTTTGAACTGCGATCCTCAGATCTCAGCCTCCTAAGGAGCTAGGATGACAGGCGTGAGCCACTGGTGCCCAGCTGGATGCCCTACTTTTAGGTATGACAGAATCCCAAGAGAGACGGATAGAGCAGTGGAGGTGGGGGCTGGGACAGCAGAGGCTCTGACCCCAGGCTGTGGCTCAGCCCCTCCTGCATATGGCCGTTCCCAGGAGCTCTCAGAGCTGGGAGCGGCTGGGCCTGCGCAGTCTGAGCCTGGAGGGGCTGCGGGACAGGGAGTTCACTGGGGCCTCCTGGAAGTGAGGACCCGGCTGGAGAGCCTCGAGGGTCTACACTAGGCCAGGCCTTGGGCAACGGGCAGCAGACTAGGACTACCCGTTGTGTCCTTGGCCACCTGCACCGGCCTGCTGGCTGGGCCACTCCCCCTCCCCAGGCTGGACGCTGACCTGAGGCCCTGTGTCCCCAGAGGACCTGGGTGTCTGCCATGAGCCGACTGCACTGGTACAGCGCATCCCTGCTGGACAGAGCGGCCCAGGCCCAGGCTGCCGAACCCACCCTCGTTCTCAACTCCAGCACGCATGCTCCAACCAGACGAATCAGCTAGTGATTGGGGTGGGGTGGGGTGGGGGATCTCTGATGAGGTCCAGGAGGCCCAGGGGTCAGACACCCACTGGGGAAAGGAGTCTGTGTTCCTGGGCTGCAACTCTAGCCACCTCTAAATGGCTCCCTGGGCCTACTCACCTAAGCCACAGGTACTCTGGGGCTTACTGCACACCCTAAAACTCCAGCTGGAGGACCTTCCGGTATTCCTGCTTCTCCACAGGCGGTGCTCTGACATGGGGCCACATTCTGCAAGACACAAAGAAACGAAGGTGTCAGCCTGGTAGGTGGCATCTCGTGGGAGGGGCGCAGGGTGGGCGCAGGGTGGGCGCGGTCCCTCCCCTCGTCTCCCAGCAGCACCCACGACCTCCTGCAGATGGCGGACCATCTCTTGCTGTGGCTGAGGAGCTGCCCGGAGGAGAGGACTACAGGACAGCCTCGTCCAGTGGGCTGCCCGTTCTGGCCTGACACGGCCCCAAGCCAGACCCCAGGCAGCCCAGCACGGAGCAGCCTAAGCCCTAACGCCAGCCCAGCACGGGAGGGTCTGACGGGTCCGAGACCTGTCCTCACCCACAGCCCCCCGGCACCCCCGGCTCCTACCCCCACGCACCCCAAGTGTGCTTCAGGACACCTCCTGGCCCAGGTCCCTCAGACTCACCCACAGCCCCCTGGCACCCACGGCTCCTACCCCCACCCACCCAAGTGCTGCTTCAGGGCACCTCCTGGCACAGATTCTGCACATGGAGTTTGCACTGCCCACCCGGGTCTGGAAGTTCTGTGGCAGGGGCATTGCAGGGCAGGTGCCCGGTGCCACACCTGGCACCAACAGGAAGTGAGTGCTCCACCATCCACCCAGCCTGGAACCCCACCTGGTATCAGGGTGTAAGAAGCACACACAGGACTTTGGGTCTTTCCTGAGTGGGGGCTCGAGGGATCACCGAGGGCCAGGGAGGACCGAGGGTAGGAATGAGGCTCGGGCCCCAGCGCCCCCTTGCCCCACACCCCTGGGGTCCTCACGGCCACCGGTCCTTTCCCACCTCCTGGGCCACCCAAGGCCCAGGCATCCGGTGCCGTGGACTCTGGGTTATAAGACGGCTTGGCTGGCCAGGCGCATGGGCCCCCGCTCTCATCCCTCCCAGCAACGTCTCCAGCCTCCTTGAGTTGAGGCCTGGAGACCACAAGGTCCACTGCAGACCCTCACAGATGGACCTGGGCCCCATCCAGCCTGCTCCCCTTCTCTGGAGACTAGTAAAATGGGGCTTCTGCAAACAGAATCAGAGATGCGGGGCATGCCCTGCCTGGCTTTCAGTGACCAGGTCTTTGCTCCTCAGAGGAGGAGGAGAGGGGGTATGACCAGGTCTGTGGCCATGCCAGGCCCTAGGTGACAGCCCTGCGGTCATACTGCCCTTGCCTGGATGGCTGGACGCCCCTCCTACCTGTAGCATGAGCCAAACAGAACCCCGTCTGGGACCCCAGGGTGCGTGGTCCCCCGCCCCCCCCCCCCCGCAAAGATGCCCATGCACAGGGCCCACACTCCCCTCCGGGCCTGGAGAGAGACCGACGCCCTCCCCAGAGCTGCTGGCACACCGCAGGAAGAGACCTACACCGCGCAGGGGGCTGCAGGGCAGGCGCCAGCTCGGGCACCCTGGGGAGCCCACAGACCCAGCTCCGGAGCCTCTCTGGTACGTGGGCAGACTTGACCGCTCTTGGGCCAAGGTCAGTGTTAGCAGTTGGGTTCAGGGCGGCAGGTGCGGGGTGGTGAGGCAGACAGGCTGGGCAAGTCCACAGCGGAGTCCGTCCTGTAGGCAAGAGACGAGCCCCACGGGCCGCCCCGGGCACCCCAGGGTGCAGCTTCCGTGGTGTTACTGGTGTGGAGCTCTGGTTTTCGGGGCAGGGATGGCTCCGAAGGCTGAGATGCCAGCCTTAACTCTGAGACGGGGGTGCTGGGCCACTCGGGAGCCGGGAGCCCAGTGACATCAGAACCCCAGAATGCAGTGCTTCGACAGGGGCTTCCTCTGGTTTCAGAGATGCACGGACCCCAACCCTCCAATGTTGGAATGCTCGCTGGCCTTGCGCCCCTTTCCCCATTGTGAGGATAAACAGCAAAGCTCATGACTGCCGCATCCGCAGGGACCCCATGTGGTTCGCTCCAGGCCCGGGGTTCCTGGAGGACCCCGAGCCCCTAAATCAATCAGAACAGGGCACTGCTTCCTCTCAGGCCCGGGCGTCTGTCCCCAGAGGTCACTTGGGACAGGGTCAGCCGGGGCCATTTCATGATTTGAAGTCCATGGGGGCTGGTGTTGAATCTGTGAGCCCTCCCTGCCCCAGACACCGTGGGGTTCGGTGGGCAGAGCACCTCTCGCCCGGACACCGTGGGGTTCGGTGGGCAGAGCACCTCTCGCCCGGACACCGTGGGGTTCGGTGGGCAGAGCACCTCTCGCCCGGACACCGTGGGGTTCGGTGGGCAGAGCACCTCTCGCCCGGACACAGTGGGGTTCGGTGGGCAGAGCACCTCTGACGACATGCAAGGAGTCGCTGCTGGCAGGGGTGCCCCCTCACACCCCTTCCTGGCCTCTCTTCTACAAATGGCCGCCTCTGGCGTGGGCCTGGGTGACTGGGGTGGACACTGGAGAGCTCCGGCGTGGGCCGAGGCTCTGAGCCCCACGAAGCCACAGCAGAGTCGTGTGGACGGACTGTCCCCTTTGCCGTGGGTACCAAATCCCCAGAAGCCCCCAAGTCTGGCTTTGTCCACCTCTGTCCCGCGAAGGTGCTTCCGCAGGGGTCACGTGCGGGAGAGACGTCCTCCCCGCCAGCGAGTTCCACGGAACACCCTTGTTTAATGCGGGGAAATTCCATGGAAGGGTCCAGGTGTGCCCATGCCCAAGGCAGGAGCCCGGGAGGTCTTCAGAGGTCAGAATGCGCTGGCAAGCTCTGGGCAGCCGCCCCCTCTGACGCCTGCGTCACCCCCCCCCCCGCAGCTCCTCACGCTGGCAGCGGTGTGGGCAGGGGGCCTAGGGCAAGCCCTGGGCACAGAGCCGCTGTCCCTGCAGGGGACAGGCTCTGGTCAAGCAGAATCCTCCACACCATAGGGCCCTCGGAAGCTGGCCGCTCCACGCTCCTCCTCACCTCCTTTTTGCTGTTGTTGTGGTTGGTCGTGGGGCTTGAACTCTGGCCTGGGCGCTGTCCCTCAGCTCTTCAGCTCAAGGTGAGCGCTCTACCACTTGAGCCACAGCGCCACTTCTGGTTTTCTGAGTGTTTTATTGGAGATAAGAGTCTCAGGGACTTTTCCTGCCCGGGCTAGCTTTGAACCGCGATCCTCAGGTCTCAGCCTCCTGAGTAGCTAGGATGACAGGCGTGAGACACCGGTGCGGCTCTCCTTATTTTTAAGCAGTCATGGGGTTTGAACTCAGGGCCTTGCTTGGTAGAGAAGCGCTCTACACTACAGCCATGCCTCCAGCGCCTGCTGCTTGGACTGTTTTTCAGGTAAGGCACTCTTTGCCATGGCTGGCCTCAAACCACCCTCCCCCTGCCTGTGCCTTCCTTCCACATGAAGTGTGATCACAGGCACACACCACCCATGCAGATTCTTGAGCGTGATGGGGTCTAACTTCTTTCCCTTGAATTGGGATCTTCCTGACGTCTGCCTCTGGCGGAGCTGGGATTGCAGGCAGGAGCCATGCCACCCTGAGCCCCACCTTGATCACAGGGGGCCGTGTGCATGACCGGAGAACACTGCTGGGGAGCAAGCACGAAGCTGACTGGCAGCTTCTTGCAGCCCGCCAGACACGCGGCAGCGTCCCGCAGCGCACAGATGCCAAGCTCAAGTTCACCCTGGAAAAGCTAGCCTCGGCCACACAGTCACCTGCGCCCCCACCTGGGGGGTGTCCACAAATAACACTGGTACCCTGTCAGTGAGGCGATGCGTCCTGGTGGGCTTAGAGATGCCAATTCCAGGCACACACAAGGATTGGCTGGGCGTGCATCCGCGGCGTGGCAAGCCGCAGCCATGCCCGCATGGAAGGCAGGCTCGTAGAACCCCCAGATCACCTCTGCTCCTTCTAAAGAGCCAAGGGCATCCTGGTGGCTGGCGCTGCCCCCTCCCCAGCCCCCAACACGTCTCTCTCTGCAGGAAGAATAACGTGATGAGGACGTGGGCAGGTCAGTTTTATAATTATCATCTTCTTTCCCTTGCAAAAGGGCTGCTGCTCACTAAGCAAGATTCTGAGAAACGTGGGAAAGAGCAGGCAGAGGTGAATGCTCCGTCCTGTGCCCCCGCCCCCACACAGGAAGCAGACTTCCCTCCCTGGAGGGACTGGCATGTGTATGTGGTCATGCACTGTGTCCACCTGCCCTGGAGGAAGCAGCCCGCATGCCAGTGCTGCTGGTGGGCAGCATAAGCACCCACTGTGTTACAACACCAAAACTAGTACCATCCAACTAGGCCAACACCACACCGCCTGTGCCCTGGCCAGTGATGAGCCTTGCAATGTGTATTTGCTTATTTGGATGTTACAGACACAAGAAACCTGCTTCAGATGGATGAGACCCAGGCCCTGTCAATCCCAGGGCACAGAAAGCAAAGGAAAGACAGAGGCCAGAGAGCTGTGATGGTCCAAGGAAGGGGGAGGGAGGGGTGGATGGGGTTAAGTTACCAGGAACCAGCCTCTATTAGGGGAGGGCCTATCAGAGGGCCAATAGCTCTGTCCCTCCCTTCCTCTCCCCCTTCCTGCCCTCCTTCCTTCCTTCCTTCCCTTCCCTTTCCTTCCTCTTCCCTTTCTCTCTCTCATCAGTACTGGGGCTTGAACTCAGGACCTAGGCACCATCCCTTAGCTTTTTTGCTCAAAGCTGGTACTTAAGCCAAGCTCCACTTTCAGCTTTTTGGTGGTTAACGGCAAATAAGAGTAGTATAGATTTATCTCCCCGGCCGGCTTTGAACTGTGACCCTCAGGTCCTGAGAGGGGCTCGGCATCTTCACAGGTATTCTGGTGCTAGGATAAGCGGGGCTCCGTGAGGTCACCCCAGATGACAGATGTCACAGCCCAGCAGAGAGCAGAGCTTTGTCTAGTCACCGCACCTGCCCAGAGCCCTGCTCCAGGAAATGCGGAGAAGCCTGGGCGCTGGGTACCGCCTGCTGGTCCCCCCCCCCCCCGCCGCCGGGGTCTCCAGGGCGCAGAGAACGGAGAGGGAGGGGCAGCAGAGGCGGCCCGGACGCCGGCACGCCTTGCCATAAATCACCACGCCGCGCTTCATAATTATCTGGGTACTTAAGCTCCTCTGTCTTGTCTTCCCCCTTTCCCTGGGGAAATTTCCTTCATTTCCTGCATTACCCCAGTCTCCTCTATGTCTAAATCAGGCCCGGGCCAGGTTGCAGCCTGCCACTTACACCAGCCCCGGCAGCCTACCTCTGCTGTGTGCGTGTGGTGTGTGTGTGTGCATGTGTGTGCGTGTGGTGTGTGTGTGCGTGTGGTGTGTGTGTGTGCATATGTGTGTGTGAACATGTGTGTGGTGTGTGTGTGTGTGTGTGGTGTGTGTGTGTGAGCATGTGCATGTGGTGTGTGTGTGTGCATGTGTGTGCGTGTGGTGTGTGTGTGTGCATATGTGTGTGTGAGCATGTGTGTGTGGTGTGTGTGTGTGTGGTATGTGTGTGTGTGTGAGCATGTGCATGTGGTGTGTGTGTGTGCATGTGTGTGAGCGTGTGTGTGAGCATATGCATGTGGTGTGTGTGTGCATGTGTGTGTGAGCATGTGCGTGTGGTGTGCGTGTGGTGTGTGTGTGTGAGCATGTGCGTGTGGGGTGTGTGTGCATGTATGTGAGCGTGTGTGTGAGCATATGCATGTGGGGTGTGTGTGCATGTGTGTGTGTGTGTGTGGTGTGTGTGTGCATGTGTGTGTGAGCATGTGCATGTGGAGTGTGTGTGCATGCGTGTGAGCGTGTGTGTGTGAGTGTGTGCGTGTGTGTATGCATGCAAGCGCATGCAGAGTGGTGGCCATCACCCCAGCCTAAGTTTTCTCCTTGCCAGTGCAGAAGTTGAACACGCCGCCGTGTTCAACTCGGGGAGCTCGGGGAGCTGCAGCAGCGATGACTTCTGCGGCCAGGCGGCTGGGGGGGGGGATAGGTGGGTGGGGGTGGAGTCAGGCCCTTGGCCAAACTAAAGGCACAAGTGACTCATGCCTGTCATCCCAGCTACTCAGGAGGTGGAGATCTAAGGATCGCAGTTCAAAGTCAATCCCAGGCAGGAAAGTCCATGAGACACTTATCTCTAATTAGCCACCAAAAAGCCAGAAGTGGAGCTGTGGCTTAAGTGGTAGAGCGCTAGCCTTGAGCAAAAAAAAGCTCAGGGATAGCGCCCAGGCCCTGAGTTCAAGCCCCAAGATTGGCACACGCATGCGCGCGCGCACACACACACACACCCTATCATACATGGGCTGCTGTGCACGTGCTCTGTGCAGCTGCTGCCTGGGCCCCACCAGCCGCCAGCTGGCTCTGCGCCCTCCTGGGAAGGTGCGTCCTGCCGCTCCTGTCCCCAGGCGGGCCGTGCGGCTCTCGGGTCTGGGACCTGGCTCTTCAGGCACTGCTTTTCCGGCCCTGACCTGTGCAGTGGCTCCCAGACAAACCCTGGGGGTCAGAGTCGCCGTCCCCGCTTCACAGAGGAGGGCCCCAAGGCTGCGGCTGTGCGAGGCAGAGCGGGCTGGGAGGAAGAGGCCGCCAGGCAAAGCGCGCTGTGTGGCAAGGCCCAGGCCTGGGCGCCTGGTCTGTGGGCTCCGGAGGGTCCTGGCACTCAGTACTCCGCAGAGACCAGGAGCTCAGATCCAAACTAAGCATTTAGGAGGCTGGGAAAAGGAGTTCCCCGGGGCAGCGCCAGCACCCGCACCTCCTGGAGGACAGGGTGAGGAGCTGGTGCGGGAATGGGCCTGGCGGGAGCTCCCAGGGCCAGCAGGCCGGCCGCAGCGCTTCCCAGGCCCCGCAGGCTCCCCGCGGACCAGCCGGCCCGGGGCTTCTCAAGCTGGGTTTCATGTCCCGCCCCATCTCTGACCGCCCCCCCCCCCAGGCGCCCCTCGGGGACTTTCCACAGCCCCCCGGGCTCCATCGCAGGCACGGTTCAGGCCTCCGTTCGCCGCCTTCACAGCCAAGTCTTGGGGAAAGCAGGGCTCGGCGGGAGGGACGCTGGCTGCCCGGACCACACCGGGTGCCGCGGGCGCCATGGCTCCCAGCCTGTCCGAACGGAACCCCGTCACGTCCCGGGACAGCTTCCCCTCCAAGGCCTCCCTGCGAACCAACACAAACCGGGGCCTCGGTGCCGCTCCATTTCCTCCTCTCTCTCTTCCTGCCAGCAAGGAACGAAAGAAACCACTGGACCCACTCGTGTTACAGGTGGGTACACTGAGGCCCAAAGAAAGGAAGGGGTTATCCAAAGCGGCTCCGGGCGGGGGGGGGGGGGGGGGAGGACGCCGCCACATCTGCTAGTCTTGAGCGAGGACGGTGGAGCCTGCCAAGGCCGCCCCCCCCCCCGTGCCATCGCGGGCTTGGGAGCTGCAGCCCACAGACAGCCCTGGTAGATGGGCAGGACCAGGCAGGCAGGCTCTGTCTCTTGGGTTCCCTGGCACAGACCAAGGGGTGCTCAGAAAATGCGGGCAGATCCCCGTGGGGAGGCCGTGGACCTCCGGGGCCGGGCTTCAGGCAAGCAGGCTTCTCTAATGGAAACCAGTCAGTAGGAACCCCCCCCCCCCGCCCCCGCCCCGGTTTCCATGGGGATGGGAGGGGAGGCGGCGCTCTGGCAGGGCTGCTGCAGCAGATGTGGCGGGCACGGGGCTGGGGAGGCGGTGCTGGCGGGCCCAGGGCTGGACGCGGGGCCCGGCAGCCACGGCCTGGTTCTGAGCCTCGCCCCGCCAGGCCTGGCCGACACGCAGTGCCTGCTCACCGCCGCTCGGCCTCTCCTGGGGGTGCCCATGTTTGCGGATGACAGGAAGTGCAAACACCTGTGGGTCCTCACAGCCGCGCCGCGGCCCCGGCGTGTGGGGACGCAGGACGCAGCCGAGGGCCCCGGGGACATGGAGACAGCCCCTCGGGCTGGGGACTTTAGGTGTCAGGGCTTGAGCGTTGGGTCTGTCAGCCACGCCCGGCCGTGGCGGCTGCAGCCCTGTATCCTGTGTGTTGGAGAATGGGGGACCCTGGTTGCTCTCGGGTGTAAGATGACACTGAACTGTGGGTTCGGGGGTCTCTCCGAAGGCTCTCCTGCCCCTTGGCCTGACACGGTCCCTGTGTGTCACCCTGAACCGGTCGCCACTCTAGCTGGTGCTGGCTCAGAATTTGGCACGGAAGCCTGTGTGGGGCCCGCCTTCCCGCAACAGGGCAGCAGGGACTCGGGGAACAAGGTGCCCGCTGTCAAACTGCGTGGGGTCACACCACATCCCAGACCGGGCGGCGTGGACACGCACCAGCAGACCCTGGCGTCGGGTGACAGCAAGACAAGACAGGGCCTCAGCATCCCCTAAGGGCTGTGACACAGGGCCTGGGGCCTGTGCTCCAGGCCACCGGCAAGGTGCATCTTAAGTGGTGGGTGTCTGGGGAGAACCAGCCCGGGTGAGCACCTGCAAAAGGCTGAAAACACACAGCAGTCCCGTATACCTTCAGTGCTGCCATGGGGGCAGCTCTGGGTTAGCACCCCTGCTGTTCACCACACCTGCTGTGTGACTCTAAGGAAGTTCCTCAGCTTCTCTGAGCTTCAGTTTTCTCACAAGGAAAACTGAACATCCTCTCCTCCCTCTCGGTCGGAATTTCCTTACACTCCAACGGGGACCCGGGCCATCCTGTTTACTCCGTGTCAGAGCGGTGGCACAGTTGGTACCAGTGCAGGCTGACTTTTAGCACAGGTTGAGATGAAATGCAAGTGGGCAGATCAAAGTGAAAGATGGATTTTTAAAACTGGGGTGGTAAAGTCCCTGTCCTGGACTTGGTGCTTAGTAGGTGCTCAACAAACTCCCACGGAGCCGAGCACAGTTTACAGACCTGCTGTGCGGTCGCACTCCGGAAGGCCATGTCACCTGCTCCGTCCCCTGAGCCAGGGCAGGGGATTCCCGCCCCCTGCCCCCCCCCCCCCCCGGCCTGGGCTCGCTGCTCCCCTGGCTGTGGCGCTGGCTGCAGTGGTCTGTTCGCCCCGGGCCTGTCCACCTGCGGGTGTCTGGCTCTGGTCCCTCAGCTGGGCAGCGTGGGTCAGCTGTGTGAATATGGCCCTGGCCTCGGGGCGAGCCTCCCTCTGGTGCCGGAGCCTGGAGGTGGACCTAGGGCCGCCACAGCCGGCCTTCGGGCCACAGGCTCCAAAAGGTACGGTGGCTGAGAGACATGCTCTCTGAGCCTGGCAACGACCGAGGCTTGAGCTGGACAGGACTGGCCGCGGCGGCCTCTGGAGGGCATGCATGAGCAAGGTCGGCTGACCTGCACAGAGGGGGCTGGAATCCAGACCCCGGCCTCCGTGGGGCTCCCCCCCCCCGCAGACCCCGGCCTCCGTGGGGCTCCCCCTCCCTGCAGACCCCGGCCTCCGTGGGGCTACCCCCCCCCCGCAGACCCCGGCCTCCATGGGGCTCCCCCCCCCGCAGACCCCGGCCTCCGTGGGGCTACCCCTCCCTGCAGACCCCGGCCTCCGTGGGGCTCCCCCTCCCTGCAGACCCCGGCCTCCGTGGGGCTCCCCCTCCCTGCAGACCCCGGCCTCCGTGGGGCTACCCCCCCCCCGCAGACCCCGGCCTCCATGGGGCTACCCCTCCCCGCAGACCCCGGCCTCCGTGGGGCTCCCCCTCCCTGCAGACCCCGGCCTCCATGGGGCTACCCCCCCCCCCGCAGACCCCGGCCTCCGTGGGGCTACCCCCCCCCCGCAGACCCCGGCCTCCGTGGGGCTCCCCCTCCCTGCAGACCCCGGCCTCCATGGGGCTACCCCCCCCCCCCGCAGACCCCGGCCTCCGTGGGGCTCCCCCCCCCGCAGACCCCGGCCTCCGTGGGGCTCCCCCCCCGCAGACCCCGGCCTCCGTGGGGCTCCCCCTCCCTGCAGACCCCGGCCTCCGTGGGGCTACCCCCCCCACTGCAGTCACGGGCAGCGAGGTCGGCTGACCTGCACGGAGGGGGCTGGAATCCAGACCCCGGCCTCCGTGGGGCTCCCCCCCCCCCCCCAGCAGTCACAGGCAGCGACACAACCCCAGCCCCGGCTGGGTGGGACCCAGGGGATCCCAGCTCCCTCCACCCACCGCAGGCCGGCAACCCAGGCACACCCACCGCAGGAATCCTGGGCAGGGCTGTGCGCCCAGGAAACGGGGCCAGAGGTTCCTGTGCCCGCTGGGGCAGCCAGGCCGGCTTCCGGGTGCTGCCTCCTCCCTCCAGCTGACCCGCGGGGGGGGGGGTGCTGTGCCTCCTCCCTCCAGCTGGCCCACGGGGGGGGGGGGTGCTGTGCCTCCTCCCTCCAGCTGGCCCACGGGGGGGGGGGGGTGCTGTGCCTCCTCCCTCCAGCTGGCCTGTGGGGGGGGTGCTGTGCCTCCTCCCTCCAGCTGACCTGTGGGGGGGGTGCTGCATCCTCCCTCCAGCTGCCCCGCGGGGGGGGGGGGGTGCTGTGCCTCCTCCCTCCAGCTGACCCGCGGGGGGGGGGGGTGCTGTGCCTCCTCCCTCCAGCTGGCCCGCGGGGGGGGTGCTGCCTCCTCCCTCCAGCTGACCTGTGGGGGGGGGGTGCTGCCTCCTCCCTCCAGCTGACCCGCGGGGGGGGGTGCTGTGCCTCCTCCCTCCAGCTGGCCTGTGGGGGGGGTGCTGTGCCTCCTCCCTCCAGCTGGCCCGCGGGGGGGGGGGTGCTATGCCTCCTCCCTCCAGCTGGCCCGCGGGGGGGGGGGTGCTGTGCCTCCTCCCTCCAGCTGGCCCGCGGGGGGACAGCAGCAGCAGCAGCCCCATCCGCACCCCGCACCTAGGCTGTGCTGAAGCTCCCGGCCCACGGCCCCCTCCTTCAGGGCCCACGCACCCGCAGTGCCCATCAGACAGCCCCGTCCCCCACGGCCAGGGGCGGGGGCATCACCTTCACCTCCAAGAGAAACACGTGGGTAGGAATGCCCTCCCTTCTTCAAGTGAGGAAACTGAGGCTCCACTAGCCCGACTCTCCTTCCTTGCTCTTCCTACGAGACACAGTGAAGGGAGAAAATCCACCCACGGGCCTCCCCTGGCAGAAACCACACCGCGGCCTGCCTCCCTGCCCCAGGTGATTCCATCAACCCGCTCTGAAGACAGAGCGCCGAGGCCTGGTGCCGGCAGCCATGTTTGCCGAGGCCCGAGCGTGGAGGTGTGCCAGGCGCCCACACCGCCTCCTGGCCCAGGCCCTGCCCAGGCCCAGCACGCAGGTCACATGTGGCCACACGTGGGCACACAGACCTGCTGTGGGGCCCAGCCCGCCCACGGCTCCTTGGAGGATGGCTGCTGGCAGCTGACCGGCCACAGCAGGGCTTCCGCTCGCTGGAGGGGGGCACAGCCCGCCCGGCCCGCCCTCCCATGGCCCGTCCTGGGCCGCCCGCCGCCATTTCCTCTTGGGCCCAAGCCTGAGCCCTGCTCACGCCTCCAGCCTGCAAATGGCCGGCACAGGAGGCAGCTCGGGCCTGGCCTGGGGCTTCCTGGACGTGCCAAGGGCCACCGGGTAACGGTCCCCACCGCTGCCTAGTGACCCCCGGCCGGGGAGAAGGACCCACCCCACAGGCCCTGGGACAGCGGCGCACCCGGCCAGGCCCAGGGCACCTGGCCCACTGATCAGAAACGGGGCCGGCATCTAGCTGACACCTGTCCACCTCTGTGAAAATGGGACACGGGAGCCGGGCCTGGGTGAGGGGTCTTAAGGTGAACACATGAGGCCTGTACACATGTGTGCGCACGTGCAAAGGCATGCACATAGATCCACACGTGAGGCCCCGCTCATCCACACATGCCACCCCTGGACAGCGGCAGCGGGCATATCCACGAACACCACTGCGTGTGCCCCCAGGGCCGCGCTCAGCACGGACGTGGAGACCAGAGGGGCTGGCAGCGGGAGGGAGGAGGGGAGGGGGAACACAAAACATCCTGACCCCAGCCTGTCGGCGGACGGCACCAAGAAGCCCCACAGCCTCTCCGAGGACAGGAAGTGGCAGAAGGCCCTGGGATGGGCTCTGAGGCACAGAAAGAAGGCAAAGAAGCAATGTCCCATGGGCTCTCTGTGAAGCAAGCGCTCCAGTGGCCGTGAGCTTTGCAGACAGCCCAGAGACGAACACCACCCGTCATCCCAGCTTCTCAGGAGGCTGAGATCTGAGGATCGTGGTTAGATGCCAGCCTGGGACAGACAAATCTGTGAGACACTTCTCTCCAGTTAACTACCAAAAAGCTGCAAGTGGTAGAGTGCTGGCCTTGAGCAAAAAGAACAAAGCTAAGGGGCTATGTGTGCCTAGGCCCTGAGTTCAAGACCTGGCGCCCGCACAAGGCCGGGCGGGGGGGAGGGTGGGGTAGGAATGACAACCAGGAAACAGCTCCACCTGAACCCAGGTCTTCCTTCCAGACTCCAGAGTGTGTATTCTGAAGTCCTCTGCCTTCAGAGAACCCAGCAGAGGCCACCTGCCGGCCTATGGGAAAGGATGGACCTGTAAAAATTCAGACAGGAGCTGCTAAGGAAGCGAGGCTCCCAGCCGGCCACGACGAATTTCCTCTGCCCTTTTATTCCTCTGGTTCACTAACATCTCCACCAACAGGTATGGTCTCTAAACAAACAAGCAACAGCAAAGGGTTCCCATTAACACTAACAAAAGGGGGTCGGGGAGGAGAGGGGCTGCAGCTCCCAGAATCCTCTGTTGGGAACACAGCCCCTCTCCCTGGAGGGGGTGGGGGCACAGATTTGTGGAAACGCAGGAGCGAATGCTCAGAAATGGAGAAGGGGGAGAAATAAAGCCTGCGAGCTAGTTACATCACAATATGTGCAAATTCCCCAAACACTTAGCGTCCTTTGCAAATTATTTTGGCTGTAAAACTACTCTGTCCTCAAGCATGTAGATACGGTCCAATAAACTCTGCCCTTTGTTATCTCGGTGAGATATATATATTTTAAGTTTCTAGCTACTCTGTGGCGGATTACGTTCTATATTTTTAAGTTTGGATCTAAATGTACCTTGGAGACTATTTAAAATATTTATCATCTGCTTTTTCCTAAAGGTCTCAAAATAATGGCATGTAAGTCAACACACAACAGCGAGCAAATGAGATAGGGAAATCAGAAATCCACACCCCACAGATGGAATTCAATTCCCATGCTAGCCTGATCAGGCCACAAAACAAAGCAAAAATTGGAAATTAAGGAAAACATTTAAGGCCCTTTGTCACAAGGCATCTAGAGTCCCCAGAGATGAAAACCAAACATTTAAGGAAAATTTAATGAAGGTTGTGTTTGTTGCCGTATTGAACCTTCCAGGGGAAGAGGAAAAAAAATATTCGAATAGGTCCGTTCCTCTACACAAATGCAACTTGTTTACTTTGACCTCACTTGCTGCATGTCCTCACAAGTACCAGGCAGCCGTAACAACGAACCAGCCCATCTGTCCGGTGCAAACGTGTCATGTCAGCCCATAGTGGAATTTATGGAGAAGCAGCGAGCGCTTTGCGTGGTACATCCTTAAAATACAACCCCACTGGCAAAAAAAAACACCAAAAACCACTGCCGAGAAGCACTAACAGCTTAGATTTTGCTCGATTAAAAAAAAACAAAAAACCCAGAACCTATGGCATTTTGCTGATAGAGGAGAGTCAAGTAGGAAACAAGTCAAGAACTCCAGACGGCGGCTGACCCTGTACAGCCTTTGGTGGGCAAGGAGTACACCGGTGAGCAATCCATATACGCGAAAGACATCACACAAATTTGAGGTGAACATGCTCACTTCCAGTAATTTTTCTGCTATGTATCCCTATCTTGTCCAAAAAGAAGGCTGATAATGCTCAAGAAAGCTTACCGCCTGTTATTCAGTGTTGAAGAAGGAAGGTTTAGTCACCTGCATCAACTGTACCAAAAAAAGGGGCATCAACGGCTATTAAAATGTAAATTCTTTAAAAGGGCTGGACGTCCCCCTTCCTGTTGCCCATCTCTAGCTTCTTGGCTCATTTGTCTTTAAAACATATTACACTCTTGTTCTCTTTCTAATCCATTACTTTCACTTTTCCACCAGCGTTTTAGGGGATGCTTGCTCAACACTTGGTTGTAGTAACCTTCCAGCTCTCAAGAGTAGGATGCGGCGACCAGGATCACAGACAGGTTTCAATGATCTCTGCTGTACATCTCTGTCTCTGTAGCTTCCAGACCCGGCCAGCGGCAAAGCCCCCTCCTCCCTCATGGCATCTAAGAACAAAAGCCGCCACCAAGGCTCTTTGGGTGAGCTGAGCCCGGTTCTTGTGCTGGGTGGCTGGGCTGGCTGTCTGCTCAGACCCAGGCTGCACACACAGGGCCCACGCACCTCCGGACTAGATGCACAGGAAGATGTGTACACTTGGGAGTTTTCCTCCTCGTGCAGTTTAGAACTTGCTGCATCTGATTTTCTAGTTCCCATAGATCAAGTCCCCAGTACCCTCTAACACAGTAAACCAGACCGTGTCTAAAATGGGCCTGGCCAGCCTGCTACAGGGTGGAGGTGGGCACTAGGCTAGTGAAGCTCACCACCCCCCCACCCCTTTTCATTAAAACAAAAACACAACAACTAGCAGTTCTGAAAGGCTGATGACCAGACTCAGGGGTCACCAGCCACCAGCCACTGACCTCACTTACGGTGGTGACTTGGTGGGGGACTCCCAGCCCAGCTGGCCACATGTGTGACCTGCCTGGCCTGGCCCCGCTCTGCGGGAGGGACCGGGAGGGACCAGGGGCGTCCTGCGTGTGTATCTAGTAGCAGAGGGGCCTGCAACCATTTCTTGCCCATCCAGGCACAGTGCTGTGAGGTAAAAACCCCAAACCTCAAAGCGAGTACTTATGGCAAAACTCAAAACCACCTCTGACGTTTTCCCTACACAGAGCTGGGGAATGGGGGGGGGGGAGAGTAGGGTGTGGGGGGGAGATGAAAACGAAAACGAAAAACAGCAAGCAAGCTTCTTTTCTTTTTCTTGAAAAAAAAATAATTAAAATGAAAGGCAAAAAGAACTGGATCCCTAAACTGTGGGAGTGGTAGCCTCAGAGATGGGGGACAAAAATAAAAGAGCCTCTGTTCCAGGGTGCCAGGCCCCCCTCCCGGGGGCTGCGCGGCCCTGCGGGCGGCCTGTCTGCTGGGAGGAGCCCAGGACAAGTCTGATGTTTTCCCTTTGCTACAACCAGTGCCACCAAAGATAAAAAATAGAAAATAAAATAGAATAACGATGGGGACCTCCCCCCAAAAAACAGGCACTCCCAAAGCAACACAAGCCATGCCCAGCTATGCCGCCTCCAACGTGCGTTCAGCTCAGACTCCAACACACAGCTACTGCAAAACAACAAACAAGCATCTTTATTACGATTCCTAAAGCCCCATCGCTTAGGATCTTAAAAATAAATGGCTTCTGCCTCTTCCCTGCAGTTTTTGGCACTCAAGATGGGAACGGGGGTGGGGGTGGGGTTCTGAAATGAAATAGAATTTGGGGTTTTGGATTAGCCAATTAGAGAAGCAAGAGACGTAACAGGCACAGAGTCCAAGATGGCAGGGCCTCGGCTTGTCTGGAGCAGAGGGGAGAAGGTCACTTACCCAAGTGGTGGGGGAAGAGGCTCCAGGAAGTGCAGAGCATGTTCCCTTCCTGCCTAGGGGAGGAACGTGCACCCCACTGGCCCGCAAGCTGTTCCCCAGTGCCAGCGCTGGTCCGACATGCTCACAGACTGTCCACCATCCTCAGCTCCTCACTCCCGGCCTGGGCCTTGCTCACCCCGGCACTCGGAGGCAAAACTGCCAGGCGCAAGTGGCGCTGAGGGAAGGCCCTGCCGCCAGCCCAAGGGGACGAGGAAAATGCTACTTTTGTCTCCTGCTCTCATCTGGCACCGGCTGCCCGGGGAGGGGAGACCAGAGGCGGCCTCTGCCGCTCGGCCCCGCCCACCGGGAATTTTTGAAAGATGCTCGTGGGTGCTGGGAGGATGGCAGACGTGGCAGAGGTGGGCGGCTGGGCCCCCAAACCCACCACTGAAGAAGGCGGGGGCTGGCCGGGGGGAGGGGAGGAGGGTGCCCAGGAGCCTGGCCACTCGGCAGCCACCGGAGAATGCTGGGAGAGGCAAGGCCCAGACCCCAGCCAGACCACCCTGTGGACAGGCCGTGCGGCCCGGGCGCCATGTTGTGACTGCCTGCCCGGCCGGGCCACCGGGAGCCCAGGCAGCCTGGCTACTCCACCCCAGGATAGAGGCCACATTGTTCCCACGCAGGGCTCTGCAGAGGAGCAAGCAACAGCCAGCACCCGGCTGTTTCCCTCGGCAGGGAGGCCCCAACCTCACCCTGGTGGCTTCCCAGCCGGGCCCCTGGGGGTGACCCCTTCTAAACACCCTAGATGATCAGAAACCGGGACCAGCCTTGTGTCCCGCCGGTCACTGACTTGTGGGTGAACCATTCAACCTCTCCCGGCCTCAGCTGCCCTGTCCACATTCAGCTAACAACTCCTACCAGTCCAGGCTGCTCGGATGCAGGACGTAAAACCAGAATAACCAGGATGATCCAGGCCCGGGCTGGCACTCGGTAGGCTCCTGAGGCCCGGCAGACATGGACAAGAAAGAGAAGGCTGAGGGCCTCCCAGACCTTCCTGGTCATGGCCGTGGGGTTAATACCCTGTGCTGTGGCCTCTGACCTGGCTCTGCCCCGTGGGTGGGAGGCTTCGCGGGGCACTTTTTCTGACATGTACCCCATTCCACCAGGCTCTCCTCCAAGCACGTCGGCTAGGTCTGCTTGGCTACCCTACCAGCCCAATTGCACTCTGAGACCTGAACGTGAAGACATTCGGCCACAGGGCCAGCTTGGTGCTGAAGGACATGGGCGTGGGTGGAAACTGCCCGGGCTGCCTCCCCTTCAGCAGTTCAAGGCCCGGATGCCTGATGACATCTGGGGCGTGTTGGGGGGCCTTTCTGTCCATCAGAAATCCAGGCAGAAGGGCAGCTCAACCCCGCCGCAGCCTCGTGGGGCAGGAGCTCCTGGGCTGACTGGATTGTTTTATTTTAATATTGCCTTCTGCCTGTTCATACTGTCATGCTGAAAGCCAAAGTGGGGGGGGGCAGGGGGAGGCAGCGCCAGTGAGCGAGGGGGCTGCCCGGGAGGAGCCTCTGGTCTCCAGCTCTGGTCTCACGCACACGGCCACGTGACCGCTCGCCAGCTGACGCCAGAGACAAAGCAGGTAGGATTCCGATGCCATGTGCTCGACCAGGATCGCTGGGAATTCGTGCCAGCAGCAGCTTGGCATGGCTGCCAAGAGCCGGGCCCCGGGAGGAAAGCAGTCCTCCGTGCTCGGTGGAGTGGGGCCTGCCCTGCCACCTGCACCGCGGGGAAGCCATGCCGACCGGGTGGACACTTCAGGTCCCACTGAGACGAGGGGGAGGAGGCAGAGGCTGGGACGCAGGGCTGCTCCCTCCCGCAGGCCACCACGACCGGAAGTGGCCGTTATTGTGCCCCGCTGGCTGCCCAGGAAGGCCAAGAAGGCCTGACTGGCCGTCAAGGGCTCAGGACAAGGCCTCACGGGAGCAGGCCGTGGGCTCTCCCAGGCTGCCCCGAGGCCTGGCAGTCTCTGTATGGAACCAGCCAGAGTTGGCGTCAATCGGCGCTCTTCCTGGTGCTGGTGCGGTGGAACAGGGGCATCGTGACCCCTCTAGGCCAGAGTTCTCGGGGCTCGAGACCTCCAAAGCTTCCTCTCACCGACTTCGCAACGTCAAAGTCCCCGCATCGCCGTCTGCTATCACTGAAAGTGAAATTACAAACGCCCAATTTGAATGTAAATATCTCCCTTACACACATGAAAGGGGGTTCTACTTTTATGAGCCCGCGAGCAGGAGGCAAATATTTCGGCTACATCTTGTTCCTGGCACCTGAGATCTCAGCTGTCAGGAAAAAAAAAAGCCCAGCCATCCCGTGGGAGGACCCAGGCATCGGGACATCTTTAATCCTGAAGGAAAAGATAGACCATTAAAAAAAAAACGTATTCTTGGACTTCCTCCCTCCCCCCCCCTTGCCATTTTTACTTCACAGAGTTCATGCACACACCAACTACAAGCTACAGTCCATCACACTACCCCCTCAGACATCCCTACCCCGAGTCCCTTCTAGCCACTGGTCCAACAGCATACCCGACACCTGTACACAGGGCAAAGAGCAAGGGGGCTTCCAGAACCTAGATTCCAACCAGAAGTTTGATCACAAACCTGCTACTTCTGTGTGTGTGTGCGCGTGCGTGCGTGTGCGCACGCTTGCACTGGGGCTTGAACTCAGAGCCTGAATGCTGTCCCTTCTCCTGTATTACTCAAGGCTAGTGCTCTATGGCATGAGTCACAGCCGTCCTGACTTTTTGCTCGTTGAATGGAGATAAGATGTCTCTACTTGTGACTTTTTGGTAGTTAAGTGATAGACAAGGTGTCTCACAGACTTTCCTGCCCAGGATAGCTTCAAATTGTGATCCTTAGATCTCAACCTCCTGAGGGGCTAGGCTCGCTGGTGCCTAGCTAAGCTAGAATTGCTATCTTTAACGTTTTAAGTTTTCCTGCCCTCCTCTCTTGCTATGAAGACAAGCCTGTACTCTCCATTTCTTCTGCCCCATGGCACGGGGTTTCATTCTTTCCCATGATTTCAACTTTGCCACTTGCGCACATAGCCTTAGATAGACTGCACTGGGCATCAGCACCAAGGTCCACCTGAGGTGGCAGGGGGCGGGGGAGGGAGGCCTCGGCCGCTGGTCCTTCCCCATGTGATCCAATGCCGGCGCGTCCCAGTGTACTCATTATAAGCCCCAGCAACACTGGTGTCTCTCTGTACACCCACGGTGAGCCTGAGCAACCGGCCTGGCTCTCTTGGTCACCCACGCCAGGCAGGGCTCCAGCACAGAGACAGTGTGTGTGGGCCTCAGGGGGAGATTCTGTGCATTCTATTAATTCAGAAAACATTCATCTCACACTCACTCAAGACTGGGTTCATCATCAGCTACGATGATGTCCTCTGCCACCGGGAGCTTATTTGAGGGCCAATCTGGCCAGATTCCCCGACGACCTACAGCCCACTCCCAAGCTCCACTGCGAGCAGGATTTGGGCAGGAGTAGATAACACTGGAAAATGGCAACTAGCGGCCCAGATCACACTGAGAAGATCCAGCGGCCTCAGGCTCATCCAGTCTTTTTCTCTCTAGCAGACAAAGGCTGGCCTGGCCTATCCCAAAGGGGTCTCCAGCCCACAGTCTGAAACCTGGCTACCTTTCCAGAAGTCGCCAACACGCCCCTGTGGACTTTAAAAAATCACCGGAGAAGGAAAATAAAATTCTGAAAGTTCAAAGTCTGCTCAACAAAGCAAGTGATATGAGCCTACTGAAATGTCCCAAAACTCACGCATGGGAGACTTTTTCTTTCTTTTTCTTTGGCCTGTAAATTCCTAAACCTGACACCGAGACCAGCGCCTGTAATACCCAGATCCTGGGACTCCACGGACTGCCCCAACCCTTGGAACAAACAGTTCATGTAAAAGACCCATTGTCTCTGCTCTGAGACAATTGTTGCTTTTTCTCCCTGGTCAGCTGAGCACATCAGAAAACAGGGCAGGTGCTGCTTGGGCCTTCTTAGTCCAACAAGGTACTGTGAGAAAGGGCAGCCTTTCTAGGTCTTCCTGAATGATCAGCTAGGAACGGCTAGTCTCCAACGTGAGCCATGTGGGCCACACAGAGCTGAGCAATGACCCACTCGGCAGCGGCAGAGCTCCTCCACCAAACTGCCATCTGCATTTCCAACAAGGGTGCTGGCAACTGCTGTGGTCACTCTGGACTTTTCTAGGCAGCAAAAGTCAGGCCCAGGCCAGCGCCCCACCATGACCCTCCAGGGCCACTGTCTGACCAGCCCCATCCTGCGTGGGAAGAGACACCTCCCCTGTCAGCCTGCAGGTCTCCACGGGGCCTTGCTCTCATCTCCTGTAGCCCTGAGAGGTACAGGCTGCAACCACACCGTCACTCTCACGCCAAGTCCGCAGGACCAGCCGAGGTCCGGCTTTGCAAGTCCCTGCATTCAGCTGCTAACCACCTGCAGGGTAGGGGATAAACTTCTGTGGGGTAACCAGGATTGCTGTTACTTAGAATATCCAACAGCAGGGTGTCTACACACATGCCTGATGCGTGTGCAGACACTGGGTATATGTATACATGAAGTAATAAGCGCTGCTATGTCAACATACTAATCAGAGATCGTTGCTTACAACAGTGACAATAGCAGAAGCCACTTAGTGCCTCTGGATGATGCACCAGGAACTGTACGGAAATAATGTCGTCCATGCCCTCTGGTCAGTCAGCTGCATTGTTCCTGCTTCAGAGCTCAGGGTATAGGCTCCGGGAGGTGATGCGACTTGCCTGGGTCAGGCAGCAGGCCGGAGGCAGGGACAGATTGGAGAGTGAAGTGCTCCTCACCCACGCCCTGACACGAGCTTGAGAATTCTGGCTAAGATTTCTGCAAGAGTTTCCGTCCTTCTTCCCAAACACGCAAATACATCCTCAAAAGCCGACCATAAAGACACACAGATTAGGCATGGTGGTTTTTCTTCCTGCCTGGCTTGCAAGCCCCTCCCTTCGCAAGCGCTGCCCTTCGCCGGAGGAACACAAGAGCGGCCCCTGGACGGGAAGAGCAGCAGCGGCCAAGGAGGGTCCTAAAGGACCAGCAAAGCCCTCCCAGTGCCTCCCTCCTGCCGTCCAGTCTGACCTCGTCCATGCTGGGCTGGAACAGGCCCCACTGCACTGCCGAAAAGCTCCCCATGGTCCCGGCAAGGAAGCTGGCTGCCCGCCCACAAACAGTTCACACAGCATCTCAAGACCCACGTCCGGTGGTGGGGACTGGCAGGCCTTGTTCCCCAGACACTGCCTCACACCCAGCCCGGCCAGCTCCCGCTGGCACCTGGAAATCGGTCACCTGGGATGGTGCGTGGCACAGTGAGGTCCCACTGGAGGTCTGACCCTAGGTTAACACCAGAAAATCTGAAGCCCATATTCCCACCAGTCCGGTCTGGTCCATTAGGACTCAACCCGTTCCTTATGCTAAATTCAGCAGTGAGAAAGAATAAACAAGCCACCAGTTTCACTTTCAAGGCCTCCTCTTGCCTGAGAAAATAAAGTATTTTTTTACTGTCAAGATAGAGTATTTCAGCACATCTGGCCTGACGACGTATGTCTACTACAGAATCTCACCGTACCCACGCTGTGTATCAGGGTACGCGTTGAGGGGATGGAATCACCACACCTTTGCCTAAGAGGAGCCTCACAATGAGGCCCTGAGCCTGTCCTCGGGGTGCCCCAGCCTTTCCTGCTTGCCTTGAGGGGGGCAGGTTTACATGGTGCCGCTTTTTCAGGGAGGGGTGTTTTAATCCACAGCGTTGAGAGAATGCACCCACTTTCCATCCACCGGGCACTGTCTTCTGTGGACCAGGGGAAAATGTCTCCAGCATTCTGCAGGCGAGACTGGAGGGAATTGAGCTTCTCATAATGACTAACCTCATCTGTGCCAACGCCATGCCAAGTGGCAGCCCCTGGCTGGAGTGGCATGCCTTCCACAGCTGCACCTCTGCCTTCTGACCCGATGTCAGGTCAGCTAGCAGCCTCTGACAGAGCCATGAAGAAAGAACTCGCATCAGCGAGCAGGAGGGACACGGGAAAGCAGGATGGGGGTAAGGGGGGGAGTGGATCCTGAGCAAACCCTCAGGGAAGACACTCGTGAAAGAGGACCTGATTCCTTGGTGTTCTTCCCCAGCTGGGGGGGAAGGGGGGAACACACAGGCAATCCACACGCAACACGCCTGGACAACGTGGGCCTTGTCCACGTTTCTGGAAAACAAGGCCTCTCAAGCGCCAGCTCATGGCTCTGGGGTGTCCACAGGATTCTGTGGTGGAAGTGCCAGGCAAGGCTCTTCAGACCACACCAACCAGGTGGAGAGAAGCAGAGACCTGGCAGCTGTAGCCCGGTTGTATTACCACAGCCGGCTTCAGCCCCGCCGCCAGGGTTTCATTTTTAGCCCGGGTTGGGCACATGCACGGACAGAGACACTGCAAAATACTAGATAGCCGGAACGGAGGAGCTCAAATAAAACCAGGCTGTGGCCAGCCGGGGAGACCGCCTCCGCTTCTGAAACCCAACTTTGGAAGAATTAATTTCGGTGTTACCCGAAAACCCTGTAATTACAGGAAAGAAACATTCCTTCACCCCTTCCTTGCTCCCACAAACTCCCCCCGGGGTCCCTGGCCAGGCCTGTGTGCCAGCCATCTATAAAGGGGCATTTATTACACAAAGTTAGGAGGGTTGTTGTTGTATGTTTTTTCAATGCCACCGTAAACAACAGCTTTCACTCCACCCGGACTGCAGCTAGGACGAGGGTGGCCGGGCGTCAGCTCTCCAAAAATGCCCATGAGGACGGGAGGGCTTAGGAAATCAGTAAGAGATTTTTTTTTTCTTTTCCAGGAAAAGACCAGGGCTCCAAATAACACCCCCCCCCCCAAACAGATGTTTTCTCTTTTCTTTCCATTGTTTCAGACGGCTGCGAGCGCTTAATTTCTGTGTTCCCCGAAATCCCCGCTGGCTAGCGGCTGGCACACCTGAGACCCCCCGGTTGCCGACCCAGGCTGGAGTTCTTGCCTGAAGAGCTAGCCGATTTGGGGGTTCAAAAGCACCCTGGCGCGGGGGTCCCCTCCGGTGGGAAGCCCGCCCGGAGGAAGGGGCCCCTCCTGGGAACCGCTCGGCGAACGCGTGAATCCCCGGCCGCGGACGCGGGAAGCGCACTTACCCTTCGCGAGGGGTCGCCTGGAACCCGGCCGTGCCCGCGGCGGGCGGTGCGGTGCGGCCGGCAGCTCTGCCCGCGCCGGCCGTGCCAGCGGACTCCGCGGCCTCGGCCCCCGGGCGCACCCGCGTGGACGCGGCCCCGGCGCGTTCCTCCTCCGACGCCGAGACGACCCGGAGCCCGGCGGCCGCCCGCGCAACTCCCGGGCGAGCGCTCGGCCGGTCCCGCGTGCGGGCGGCCCGCGCCGCGCCGTCTCCCCTGGCTCCCGCGTCCCCCGCAACCCAGGGGCCCCGGGTGCCCGGTGCCCGCGTCCGCCCGGGCGCCAGCCGGGACCTTTGTGCCGGCCGAAACCGAAAGCGCGCCGGCCGCCGGGCCCCGCGGGCGCGCCCCGCTACTTTGCCCAAGTTCTGGGGCATCCCGGGCGGGCGCGCGGGCGCCGCGGGCCCGGACTCGCCGAACGCGGCCGTCGGCGAGCGCGGGGCCGGGCCGCCGGCGGGGGCACAATGGGCGCCGCGGGGCGGGCGGGCGCGGGGACACCGCGAGCCCGGGCGCCGTTGCCCGGGCGCCGAATGCGGCGGCGGCTTGGCACAGACGAGCCGCGCGCCCGGTGCATGCTAATGGCCGGCGGCCGCGCCATGAATTATTCAGCAGCGGCGCGGAGCGGGGCGAGCGCGGCGCGGCGCGGAGGGCGGCCCGGGCCGCGCGTCCCCCGCCGCAGAGAAGCGGCGGCGGCGACTTCCCAAACTTTCCCGGGTCCGCACCGCGGATGCGGCCCCCGCGGCGCCGCGGTCCCCGCCCGAGCGCGCCGGCCGCCCTTCCCCCGTTGCCGCCTATTTTATGTCTTTTGTCTCGGAGTTGGCACCTGTCCCAGAGAGCGCGTTTCCCTGCCCACCCCTTCGCCGCCGGATCGGGGCGGGGAGGGGGTGCGAGAGACCCGGGGAGGAGGGGACCGGGAGGGGGGGAGGGCCGCCAGACGCCCGCGGGCCCCGCAGCCGGAGAGCCCGCCGGGGGCGGCGGCCGTGCCCGGGCGCCCCTGTCCGCGGGTAGGTCAGGGTTGCGGACGCGCCCGGAATACCAACGAGGCCGCCGCCGTGCCCGCTGCGGGTGAAGACCCGGCGCCGCCCCTCCCGGGCTCCCCCGCCACCACCCCGGGGCCGGCGCGCGGGGCCTGGGCGGGCGGCGAGAGCAGCGGATTCGCTGCCCGGGCCCCCGCGCTTCGCCCCGCAGCCCCGCGTGCGCGCCCCCGCGGGCACGCCGCCCCGGGCGCTCCGCCCGCGCGGCCCCGCGCGCGGCCCCGCCCGCACGCCCTTCCCGGGCAGGGGCACCGCTCGCGGGCGCCCGTCGGCCTCCGCTCCGCACCCCGGAGCCCGAGCGGCGGAGGCGAGCGGCCCGCAGCGAGTCCCGGCCCCGGCCGGCCCGCGCCTCCTGGGCACCGGGGCGGCTGCCGGGGCGCGATCGGCGGCTGCGCTCCGCGGCGCCGGCTGCCATGATTGCGGGCAGCGGGAGGCGCGCGCACGCTCGGCCCGGCGCGGGGACCCTCGGTGGAGCGGCCGCCGCCGGTGCCCGCCGCCTGGGCCGCAGAGCCCCCTCCCGGCGGGGCCGGTGACCCCCCGCCCCGGGACGGCGTGCGGGGGGGGGGCGGCCGGGGCCGTCCTCGGGGCGGGGCGCGCGCGCGGGTGACCGGCGGCGGCTTCCCGGCCCCTGCCGGCCTCGCGCGGAGCCGGGGCGCCGTGCCCGAGTGGGGCGGGGCGGGGCGCGGGGGCCCGCGAGGCCGCGGGGAGCTGCGCGCGGGACTGTGGGACGGGGCGCGGGGTGCCCGGCGGAGCTGGGGGCGCCGGGGTCGGTGCACGGTGCCCAGACCGCTACCCACATCGGAGGTCGCCCTCCTCCTGCTTCCCGGACGGCGCCGGGGCCTGGGGCGGGGGGTGGGGGAGCCGGGCAAGGCCGAGCTTTGCTCCCGGCCCGACGGCGACCCTGCGCTGCTGGCTGCGGGACGCGCGCTGCTTCCCGTGCCCCTCCCGGGGAATGGGCCGCCGGGCTCCGGGCCCGACAGTGGTTACAATGCCAAGGAGGCCGCCGCGCCCCCCCCCCCCGGGCTCACTGGGCACTCAGACGGCTTTCCTATAGCAGAGGGGGCGGCCGGGACCAGGCTCCCCGGACGCGCGTGGACACAGGCGCCCTCACCCTGCCCAGACTCGCCCTGGCTCCCAGCCACGCAGACCTGGCTGGCCCTGGATGGCCCACGGGGGGTCAGGGCCCGAGAGGAGCCGGCCTCCAGGGCCCACCCCGTTCCGTGCCCGTCTCCCCCTCCCACCTCCACTCCCCACCGGCTGGCCTTGGCATTCTCACCAGTGTCCCCTGACGTCACATCTCGCCATTTCTGTCAACCAATTGCAACTGGCCCGTTGTCATAAAAAATATTTTTTTGATGCCATTGGTAAATTCAAAAGTTCCTCGTGTCCCCTGCCTCCGAGGAAACTTCTCTCCACATTGGACTAGACAGCCCAGGAGGTGGGGACTGGTCACCCGGATGAGGTGCCCTGGCCTCGGCTGCCCGCTCACCTGCCTTCCAAACTCAGTGGACCCTTTGAACTTGACCTTGAGGTGTGCTGGATGCCACAGGCCGCATGGCTGCCACCACCCCATAATACACGGTCTGGGAGTGGGGCGGGAGGGAACCATTCTAGAGAGGTTAAGGAACCTTCCCTGGTTGTTTCTCTTGGAGCTGGGCATGGAATCACAATGTAAGCTCTTCTTAGAGGTAACTTTAAAAAAATAAAAAAGCTCATTCTATCAGAAAAACCAAAGTCTAGAAAACAGAGTAGGATACCGTCCGGAGAAAACCAACAAGATTCCGTCTGCTCATCTTTTCACAGAGATCCTGACCAACTTTCACTTTCCAAAACTGCCAGAACAGCACAGATTTCACAACCTGTGGGCTCCACTCCTCCCCCCCCCCCCACCAGGGGAGGGGCAGAGCACCCAGATGCCAGGACTGTGAGGCCCAGGGCCAGAAGACCTTCTTCCTTAAAAAAGGGCCATGAGTCCTCGGGCCGCCTAAGCCCAGTGCTGCTCCATTCTCCAGCCACAGGGCAGGGAAGTACCGAAGCTCCAGCCCCAGCGAGACATGCTACCCAGGGGCCCTAACCAGAAGGGCAGGAAAAGCCCTTCCCACAGGGTGAGTGTGCTGGGCTGTCCCCCGTGGCCACACAGGTCCCTCTGCCAACCTCCTACTTCGTTTGCACCGAGGACGGCCTGGACCTGGCCACCAGGCCACTCCTGCGGCCCTCCTTTCTGTATGGCCCAACCTCTCCCCGAAACATAGTTAAGACATTTTGTGGTTGAGCAGGTTTAAGACCTCCAGAGGGGAGAAAAATTACCAGGAACTAGGCTGGCTACAGAGACCCCAGCATTGTAAGCATCAGGCCCTTTCCATGAAGAATCTTGGTGTGTTTTTCCCCCAAAATAAAGAGCAGGCTCAGTAACAACCAAACAGGGATTTTCTGAACAGAAATATATAGTGACTATTACCTCATAAAACTGCTCTCAAGTGCAAACTCAGAAAATGCTGCAAACCTTTGTGGAGAAAAGAAAGAAACCGTATCCAACAACCACACTATAATCTATTTATAATCACTTTCCTAAACACTATAAATATGATAACTAATGTGATATATGTTGTGTGATTAAATGAGTGGATTAAAATGTTGAATTTAAAAAGCCACAAAGAAAAAGAGATTATCTTCCATTATGCCACTTATAGCTTTTGTTCTGTTGGCACAAATACAAATTTGACAAATGTATCATTACTGAACACCTAGACTAACTGCCAGAATATTAGCTTTGTAATTTCCACCATTGTATAATCATATGAAGTTGGTAACCTTCTTTTATTCACACTTTTTTCTCGCTCTCACATAGTAATAAGTTAATTTAATGCATTTTCCATCCTTTCGATTTCAATTTGGTAAAACAAAAACAAAAAAGGAGAGTCGGAATAATAGTCAAGAACACATACTTTAAAAAAATCCCTCCCCCTGTACGTGGCTCAGATTTACATGTAGTTTGATTGCAAATCCAGAAATCAAATATTCTTAATTCAGGAAAAATAATAGCAACCAAGTCACTCAATGAGGGATGATTCAGATTGGATATTTTCATCTACTTGCTATTAGATTATTCAAAGTAAAAAAAAAAACATTTTTGAGTGTGCTCAAATGATCAAAAGTAGACTCTGGGAAATTCACATTGTTAGTGAGCATTATACTGGACAAGTTTCCTGGAAGAAAAACTTGTTGTTCCCTTGGGCTGCAACTCTGCCTGGGGTCAGATGTTTGAGAATAAGTCCGAGCTGCATCAGGATGTTTATGCTGTCTCATACAGTTATTTTTTCCTGGTCTCTTCCAAGATCTGCCTAATGGGAATGGAGCCAGTAACTTCCGGCCCTGCCCTTGAACCTTGCCTGGGTTTTTCCTACTCAGCCGCTGCCCACTCCCCGTCTAGCCCTAGAAAGGGGGGGGGGGGGGCAGTCTTCACTTTCAGTTTGCTTCTCTCCACGTAGGAGAGAAGGAAGGAAATGTCAAGATCCAAAGCATAACAAGGACTTCGTAATCAGATGTGTTTTGTTAAAGCAAGCGGACTGAGTATGGGGTGGGATCACATTTTCACTGTACACCTAAGAGTGATGCTTTCAAAGCTGGCCCAGGAGACCTGGCGTCACAGGTTTGTGGAGGCCCCTGGGGAAGATGCCACGTCTACCCTCCTCCACGTGTCCTCAGAGAAGCTGCCAGCCAGCTCTGGGCACTCTAAAAAGGCAAAGCAGGCTACGGCTTGTGCTTGCCCCCTTTTGCCTTTGTCTCAAAGTAGTATACAGATTTGGGAGTCCATTTTAAGAAACCTGCGTCCTAACTTGTTCTGCTCTGTGCGAGGGTTCTTTTCTCTCTGTTTATAGACAGTCGACCCCTATCCCCCCACACCCCATCTCCTTTGGGTAAATATACATGCTTCCATGTATTTATCATGGAGGAAGTTGAGGAAGGAAAAAGAAAGCAGGCTTCTGGTTTTCACCAAAGTAGAACAAGTGAAAGAGAATTCAGAGTCGATAAGGTCTCGGCTGGGCTCAAGCACACGGCCATGGAGCGCAGGCTTTCCTTCCAGACACAGCAAAACCATTTTCAGAAGCTTTCCTGCACTTCCTCAGTTTTATGTTATACTTAGTGTTCATTTACTTACCACTAGTGGTAAAGAAACCTGAATAAGCCTGTTTGAGAACCCAAAAAAGCAGAGGGACATCATTGCACGAGCATTCGCCCCTAAAGAGCAGCCTGCTGACACCATTTCTGCATCTCTTTTCCTTTTTAATATATATTATAAACACGTATTATCTAGCGCATATTATATTGTATACATTTAATGTATTTCCTAATCATAGTATGTGCACATACATGTATGTATTTCATAAAGAGCATACTTGAGCGTACCTGGAGCTGACAATAGCGATCGGCGCGGGCGCCTGCAAACGCCACATGCACACAGCTCTGTCACTTAAGAGAGCTTTTCTGAGCCACACTTAATGAGGTTTAACTTGGAAAATCACACCTTTGCTTCTCTCGCTGTGTTAGCTATGTACCCATATCAAAAAAGAGTCTAATGATCTTGGTAACATTCTTAAGGCACTGATAATTATTTCTCACATCAAACAAGAGCATAAAGAAACTAGGATTCTATGATAAATGTCTATAAATATATGGCTATATGGTATTCAATACACACACCCTTGTATGAAAAGTTTCTCTTTATACAGAAGAAGAATTACAGCACTTTCCATTTCAGAACAGCAATGATATAAGCTAGAAACTATGAACTGAGGGTGAGGGCTGGTAATGATGGTTATCAATACATCTATCAAACGCCAGCCAGATTCTTGGCTTTTATGAAGGAATGAGAAGAGGCATTTTCACTTTTCAAAAAATTGAAAATTACTGTTCAAAGAGAGGTGGGAACTGAATTTGATTTAGTTTTCCAAGTCTATATTTTCTAAAAGGGAACCATCATAAATTGTGAAGCTAGCATTTTTCTAAACAATGTATTGTGCTCCTCGCATTTTATTTTAGCAATTTAAAATACATTAGAGTTGATAGTTTTAACTGTTTCTGGGAGGGGGTAGCAATGTCCAAGAAAAGAAAAGTACAGCAGACAATCTGGGAGGGATTTCATTGGCTCAAAGTCCAAGGTCAACTTCCTTTCAGATAGAAAAACCTCAATTCATTTGAAGCGTTGTTACCTCTGATTCATCCTATACTGCAATCTTAAATAGTCATTCTAAGAACGGCACATTCTTCCTGAATCCTGTATCATTTTTTCAACTTTAAAACCTGTTAACTGTTGAGGTGTATGCTCTGATTTTTAAATAATGCTGAAATGCTAATGAAAGTCAGTCCAGTGTGTTTCTTCTCTGTGGCAGAACTTCAGTAGGATTTTGTAGACATACAGTCTAGGCAAATTAGAAGCTCTCCAGAATAGAGAAGAGAGAGAGAAAGAGAAAAGCTGATTTTGGACTTAAATGGCTCATTGTTAAATTGCAAGCGATTGTAGGAACTGTTTTTAAAATGAAGACTTCACGGATTACTTCTTTAAAAGGATTTCAGTAGCAGTTAGCTGCTTGCAGAAGGGTACTTGCTGAATGTAGGAACTGGGGAACTGGGGGGGAGGGAAATGGGGGCTGCCAGTTATAAGTTGCTTGAAATTTGACCACTCTGGTCTTATTTAGTGAAATATTCTTACTTCATTTGAAAATAAATATGATTTTACAAAATGTAGATGGGTAGCCGAGTTATATAAAGAGTTTCACTTTCCTATGTCTAAGTAAGTTCCCCAGCTTCTTGATACAGCTGATTTCAAGGTGAAAGATCAGACTTTGCTCCCCCATTTATGCCCTTTCTACAAAATTGAGAACACGTTTTTAACTAAATTTATCAAAGAATCATATTTAAATGCTGCCCCAAAAAAAGACAATGAAAAAGAAAACTGAGGCTTTCATTTTGTCTCTGTTTATAGGGCAACTTTTGGTGTGATTCCTGATTCTACAAAGCATGAAGTTCATTTGGTTTTTCCAAAAGAAAGTGGTTTGTAAGCCTTCGGACAAGAAGGGACCCTGACCTAGAAAATGTATTATTTTTAAATGATGAGAACAAATATCTTAAGAATGTATTTCCAGATAACCAGCAATGTGAGAGTTCCTCTACTGTGCCTGATATTCAATGACGCGCTGAGACAAAGGTGTTTAATTTTCAACAAGAATCTCCACCCTCCTAAAGCTTCTAATAATCAGCAGCTTCATTTTCAGTGTGCTTCCAGATCCTGTCTCCCAGTGTGGCTGGCCCACAGAACTTTCTGTCTAAGAAGAGGCAGGGGACGCAGGCCTTGCCGGCTCCTTAGTTCCTTCTCGAAACTTCCCCCAAAAGAAGTCTCTACCACGTAGAGCCCTGGAAATTTACAGCAGGATTCCAAGCTCACAGGGAACCTTCGAGAGCTGGGAAAAAGCTTGTCAGTGCACACCTGGACCCACAGACTTAGCAGAATTAACAGGCTGCAGCCCAAAACCAAAACACTCAACCACCCGAACACAGTCTGCAAGAAAGACAGAGTTCTTTGGCGTGACAAGAAGAATTATAAATAACACAGCTCCAAGGCAGACAGGCTGCATGAGACTTTGAAGACAGCCTGCAGGTACCTCACATTTTAATACTGAGTACATGAAAAGTTAGCTCCACAAAGGTGACACTGTGAGCTGACCGTGCACTTGTCTGTGCACGTGTGCTGGTGTGCATGCATGTGCATCTGCTCCTGGGTACGATGCATCCCCTGCACGGCCCGAGCCCCGGTCCCAGGCTCTGCTGGAGGACTCGTGCCCAGGTGGAGGGCAGGCCCTACCTGCATCTTCGCTGGGTTCTACCTTTTCCTGTCACTCATGTGCCAACACCAACAGCAGGGAAAACACAACCGGCTGTAGATAACAAAGACAGATCATAGATACAGAAAAACCTCTCCAGTAATTAAAAAAAAAATAAGTCATGCTTTGGCTTTCTGAATGGAAGCTGAGATACTCTCCTAGATACTCTGGAAGCTTTAGAAATCTAATGCCCAGGGTGGGGGCCAAAGGGCGCGGGCTAAGCTGGGACTCTGCCCTCGTGCCAGGCGCCTGGGGGTGTGGTGTGAGGCTCCTCGTGTATACATCTTGGGATGAAAAGCCACAGGTCACCCTGTTCAAGCCTCCAGGGGCCTGGAGAGGACTCTCTCATGTCCTGATTTCTTGTCCACTCAGCCTATGCTCTTCTTATAGCCAGGTCAGAGAGGTGTGATAGAGCTTGTGTCAGCAATAACCCGACCATTTCACAAGTGCCAGGCACCGTGCAAGTCAGTAAATATCTTAATCATAAACAGTGGCCTTGGAGTAGAGAGATGTTCCTCACCTGCACACAGCAACTGCTTCATAATTTGCACAGTTTGCAGTCACTCCTTCCCACGTGTCCCTCTTGACCTTCCCGTGAGAACCAGGCTCACGAGACCTTGTCATACCTCTTGAAAGACAGGGAAACTGAGGCCTGAGCAAGTGCAGTAGAGTTGTCCTGACACTGACTAGGGCTCCCACCACACATGCGTCTTTCGTTATTTCTGCTTATTTTTCTTTTTAAAGAAAACATCACCATCCATCCCTTCGCACGTAGTCTTATTTTATAGGTAAAGAACAGCTTCCAAGGAAAACAGAGCCTCTTTGAAATCTGGGAGTCAGAACCATCTGAAGCTGGTCCAGCTTCGCCGAGCCCCTGTCCAGCCTGAGGTTTCTGCTTTTCTCGGCCAGGTGCACCCTGAAGGGCCCCTCAAAAATGACAGGGACAGATAGAACTGGGGTGTAAAGTCGCAGACCCCGGCTTCTCCAGCGGCCTGCCAGAACCTTGTAACACAGCCACCTGGCCGGAGCCAAAGAACCGTAACTCTTCACACCCACTGCCTCATCTGCCAGGTGCCAGCACCCTGCAACGGGAGCTCCTGGCCAAACCGCCAGGGTGTCTGGCCACCACCTGGACAGGTCCATCTGTGGCCCTGGCAGGTAACTGACCCATGGGTCTTGATATAAAGGCAGAGCAGGGGACAAGTTGTTAGGCTGCTAGGACACCAGGGAACTGGCTCCTTGGGCAGTCGCTTTCTGAGGAGGTGTCCAGGGTCCCAGGCCTGCCATGATGCTGACCGATGGGTAATTGATCCTCAGAAAGGAGAAAGACCAGGTAGATGCTGTGGCCAGGGCAGAAGAGAAGCCAGGAAGGAAGAGGGAGTTGGATTACCCGGAAAGATGTCCTGCAGAATGTAGGAATGGGCTGAACTTGAGCAAAGTTACAAGCCACCTGCTCCCCAGCTCCTGGTCCTCGGCAGGGCCTGGCCCCAGAGCTGTGCAAGGCGGGTGCAGAGCCCCAGACTCCCCCAAAGCCAAATTCTACACCCTCACCCCCCACACACCAACAACAAGCTCAGAAACAAACCACGTCTTAAAAGTCATCCTGGCAGCGTGGTGGGCAGGAGAGCCAAATGCAGCCAAAGAAGCTAGGAAAGAACAGACACAGGCCGGGCCCGCGGGGCAGCGCTGGACCCCGCTCTGCGCCCCGGACCCAAAGGCTTTGCTTTTGCTTTTTCTCTTTTACACCTAATTGTGAGAGCATGACTTTCAAAAGCCACATCGACGCAGAACTGTTTTAAAAATTACAAGATGCTGAGCTTCCTGGGACCCGTATTAAAACTCTGGCCAAGGTCTGATGGAACCAGGGCAGAGGGCACAGGGCAGAGGGCACAGGGCGTCTGGGCACAGTGAAGGGCAGGCACCTGGCGCGCCGGCCGGCCTCACCTGGAGCCGCGGGTTGGGGGAGAAGGGACGGAGGGTTGGGGTGTCCCTGGATGGGGGAGGTCCAAGCAGGAACAGAGGGGCGGGAGGGGACGCACGAGGCCCTCCGCGGCGGTCGGAGGGGTTGGAGGGTCTTAGCGGCACCGTGTCCCGGGGGCCGCGCGCGCCTGGCCCCGGCAGGGCCCGGGGCGGGGCCCCGCGCGCCTCCCCCCCGCAGCCCGGGCTGGGGTGCGCCCAGAGCCAGGATTTGGGGTGCGCGTCTGAGCGGGCGGGAGCTGAGTCCGCCGCTCTCCCGGCCCCACCGGGCTCGGGTTTGCTTGGGGGCGAGGGATGCGTGGAGCGGGGGTCCGGGCCGGGGTCCCGGCTTCGTCCGGGGCGGCCCCGGGCCCGGGATGCGCTCGCGGGGTCCGATCGGAGCCCGGGTCCCCGCGGCGGCGGCTGGCGACGCAGGCGGCACGCGCCCCAATTAGCCGCGGGCCGGGCCCCATTGAGGGCGAACAAAGGGCGCGACCCGGGGTCAGGAGTCGCGGGCCGCCGCCCGCCGCCCCTGCGCGCTCGCCCGGCCGAGGACAGACTAAAGCGGATTAGGGGGTCGCGCCCTGGCGGCCGGCGGCCCGCGGACCTCCCGGGGCGGAGGGCGGGGAAACCGAGGCAGCCCCGGGCGGCCCCCGGCAGGGCTCACCCCCGAGACCCCCGCGTCCCCCCCAAACCGCAGCCCCGCGTCTGGAGGCCCACGGGGCTGAGTGGGAAACGCGGCGGGTCCACCCGGCCCCGCATCCTGCAGCATCCTGGTAAATACTCGAGTAAACAAACAAGCAAACAAGGAGCGCTGGGCCTGGCCGAGGGCGCCGCGGCGCGCGGCTGGTGACGGGGGCTTGTGGATGGCACCCCAGACTCAGAGCCCCTGGACGGCCCCGCTGGCCCGAGGAAGCCCGCGTCTGCCTGCGCGTCCAGTGCTGAGCGCTCCAGAATCTTCTGAAGTGCCTTTGAATGTGAACCGGGAGAAGCCGAGATCACGCAGGGAGAGCAGGGCCGCCTGGCGTCCGCGCCCGGGGCCCCTTCTTAGGTCTCGGCCATTTCTCAAGTCCACGCAAGACCTTGAGATCTTTTTGTCTGCCTAGGTGGGCCGGCTCCTGGCCTCATCAGGAAGCCTGCAGCCCCGGACTGCAGCTCCACGCGTTTGTAATGTCTAATCAAAGCCCCCTCAGTCTCACTGTACCTATTTAATAGCCCAAGGAATATTTCTGCTACCTGCCATCTACCCCCAGAAACTAAAGGAAAAAAATACCTTATTTGTCGGTGTTTCTACCCACAAGTCTTTAAAAAAAAAATTTCCTCCTGATAATACAAATAGCAAATGTTTAGACGAGAGCATGCAAGAGTCTAACACGTCAGCAATTTAAGATTACACGCAAATAAGCTAAGCACTCGGTTTTCTAAAATTACAGGTGAAGTAGAAAAGACACCAAAAAGAAAATGTATGATTATGCAGACATCATATTCTGTGTGTTTCCTTCTCGACTTGTGTTGGGTGAACGCAGGCACACAGTTAGGTCATTTGCATGTTTACCGTTAGGGCCGTGTTATATGCTGCAGTCCTACATGGATGATACAGCCTCTGTTGGCAGGATTCTAAGGTTGACACACACACCGCCGTTATTTCATTCTGTGATCATGTACCATTCATTTAACCTATTCATCCATATCTTACTTCCTGCCAGTATTTCTCTTTAAAACTAACTCTGCAGCCCGTGAGTGCGCCCATGACACTTATCTGTAACGTGGCCACAAATCAGTCTTCAGTGGCCTGTTGTGGCAATGTTCGGGCAGCCATGTTATTCTAAGGGTTGAGGCCAACCCTATACCTGCCATTTTTCCATCATCAAAGGGACTTACCAGCTGCGGGGCCTTTCTGATCACAGGTGACTCCACAGAACCACAGGGTCATCAGTCGGTCCTGCCTCCATAAAGCTGGTGGAACTTCTGCCTCACCCATCTGTAGGGCTGACCAGGGCGCACACACACACCTGATTGTGATATGGCTTTTGGTGACTGGGTGTGTCCTTGCACTAAAGTTTTGGCATATTCCTCCCCAAGCACCATCCCCCGGGCTTAAGTTGGAGCTATCAAACTGTTGGAAACAACTATCACTGGCCTGCCTCTCCTTCCCATCCTGGCCCCTACCCCTTGCACGCCCAGCTCCACCTCCACGGGGGCCGCTCACCCCCACCCAGAGCTTGCCTGCAGCCACGGCTGAAGCACAGGGACTTTGCTGGCAGCAGCCTGGTGTGCTCCTGTGGGCTCCCAGAACTACCGGGGGAAGAGGCCCAAGGCCTTGTGTGTAGACACCCAGGATTTGCGCCGGACGCGTGGAGGAGGCAGCCAATCCACAGCCCCAAGCAGAAAAGCAGCATGGTGTTGTCTGAAAATAGATGCTTGTCTCAGAGTGGGAGGAAGGGATGCTTTCCCTCTTCTGTGCCTTTCTGCATTTCCCCAGTTTTTGACACTGACACACATGGCTCTCAGGATCAGCAAAAGAACTGTGGCTGAAACAATTGTATCCATGATCCTGAGCATGGAGTGAGTGTTACATAAACCCCAGGGGTGGCCACCACAGTTACTTGGAGGCTGAGTGGGCTTCCAAGTCTCCAGCTTTTTCCCTGTAGGAGAGACAGCCTCAAAGAGAAAATGAAACTGGGAGACTCGGCCAGCAAATGTTGGCTGCTGGCGTCAGAGCCCTCGGCAGCCCCGGGCAGGGAGCATGCCCTGGCACTCTTAGGTTATTCTTTTTTAATTTAAACATAATTTTAGTCCAGAATTCGATGCAAAAGCCAGCCTTTATGATGACCATTTTAAAACCATGACAATTAACTATATTACTGACTTTGGATGGAAACACAGAGCAGGGGGTAGCAAGAACTGCATGGTTCTTTCTGTGGACATGACATAGTGACTGCAGACACCACAAAATCCACCTCAGGATCCCTATAGCTGGGGGGGGAGGGGGGGGAGAGGGTGCGGGGGGGGGGGGAGAATTCTCCATTTTCCCCTGGGGATCTGGTGAGTATCCTCTTGTCCCCAATTTGCGTTGGCTTTTCTATTACTACAGGTGGTGCCTTCAGCAGGGAAGAACTACAATTAGCAACGATTGTTAGGTTTGCTTTAAGATAGTGATATCTGCTCTTCAGGGCAGGCTGTAAGAGGCCCACCGTGTGACATTGTCTCAGCTAGACACAGACTTCCACACAGCCACCAGAGTCCAGTGGCATGTAGCTCTTTGGAAGGAATACATGCTCACAGGAGGCTGTGGCCGGCCTGAGAGACCCTGGTGTCCACCATGGAGCGCTCTCCATTTCTTATTTGGAGTGTTAAGGGTGGTTAAAGGTATCCAGCTCCTACCTAACAGCTGGACAGGCCAGTCTCTGGTCAGGACGAGCTTGATCTTGACTATGTTCCTTTAAAACTGGGTTAAAAGGCACACCCACGTTGCTGTTTTCTACTCTAAAAGGCAATTTCTAAATTTGGATTTGGGAAAAAAAAAATTGTACTCCAGCCTGAAAATCCAAGGCTCTCAGAATGCAAGCTATACCATTCTTTGTGCTAAAATCATGTAAACTGGCTTAAAAATAAATCAGAACAAAATGATGTGTGTGGAGCATATGTCTTCCATCACTTGCTTTCTAACGCCCGAGAGACGAGAGCTTGGGCTGTGGCTGCCCTGGACTATAGCAGGGTGGTCCCAAGCCCTCACAGACCAAATAGACTCAGGCTTTTCTAGTCCAAAGGCAGCTTTGATGCTAGAAACGAGTCAATAGTTTTCTTAAAAATCTACAAATTGTACTCAACAGGTAAGATGAATAAATTGAACACATTTACTTCCTCCAAGAAAAATGTCTGGCACTTGAGATTTCTAAGCTATAAGTAGATGACCGTATTTTCAACAAAAAAATAAAAACAAAAAGAGGGCTTTTTTTTTTAAAGCCCTCTTTTTATTTTATTTTATTTTCTCTCCTTACACTGGGCACAGCAAGGCATCTCTGCTTTCTAAAACAAAAACACATGCCACTGTAGTTTACCAAAGAAAAGCCAAAGACACAGAAATGTTGTGGAGATGTTTTTTTTTTTTAATTAAAAAAGGGACTCTTCGCTGTGTTTTCTGCACTTGGGAAGGGGAAATTACCTTCTCTAGATGTCGATAATTTCATTGTCAAACCTCTGAGAATTGCCAGTTCCAGGGTTTGTGAAGGAAGGTCTGGGATGGTAGCCCAGGCGGGGAGATTTCAATTAGAAGGAGCAAGGTGAACGGCTTTGTTGTCAGTCTCCAGACAGGGTAGGGTCACAACTGATTTATTTTATCGTATCCATCTATCCTCGCTCGGATTAGAGCATTCTCACCTGACGCTTCCTTTGAAACGTACAGACACCAGCTTCAGGCTGCTCCCTAACTTTTCAGTTTTGGCTTTTCATTGTTTCCAGAAATGCCATCTTTGAACGATGCCCACTTTCAAATGCTGATGAGGGCTCCCCAGCCCACCCCACCGCGGTGAGCTGGGCTCTCCAACTAACTGGAAGAGCCCCCCTAGGCGACCGGGACTGAGCCCGGCCAGTGGCTGCTTCCCCAGAGAAGCCTCAGAAATCACCCAGGCCTGAGCCCTGCTTCTAGAAGGAGCCATGCCTCTGGCCAGGATGGCTGAGAGAAAGCAGAGCTGGCATGGCTCTCCAGCCAGGCTGCCAGGTAGCCGGCAGGCAGCAGGGGGTTAATGCCGGGAGCTGGGTGGGTTTCAAACAAAAGCCCACAGGAAGGAATGGGATGGAGCACAGGCAGGGAGCGGCTGCAGGGCCCGGCCGACAGGCACAGACACAGGGGGCTCTGTCTGCCTGCCCGCTGCCCTGGCACAGTGACTAACCACCCCACCATTGTGAGCCTGAAGCCAGCCCTTTGTATGGGCCCTGGCGTCTGGAGCAGTGAAGAGGCCTTTCCTGCAGTCCCCCCCGCAAAAAAAACCCTGCAGTCCAACACCCATTCTTCCTGCTTCCAGGGCTTCTGGGGACATGACCGGGCAGCAGAAGATGCCTTTGCTCGGGGCCAAGAGGGAGACACCAACGAAAGAAGAAAAGAAAAGAAAATTATGTATAGCAGAAAGCCAGTCTCCCAACTCTGGGAGGAAAACAGACCACGTTAGGGACCCACTGAGCCTGGCTCTACCCAGCATGGCAGTACCCCCCCCCACCCCTCCCCACCATGCAGACACTGAGGCCTTGAACTCAGAGAAGCTAACTGTACAAAAAACCTGCTCCCGTGCAGCAGCGGCGCTCACTGGACACGATGTGGAAAATGAACTATGCAACTTGTGGGTGGGGACGGGAGGGAAAAACTGGGAGAGAGCAAAGGAAGGGGTGACATTGCCCAAAAAGAAATGTGTTCATTACCCGACTTACAAAACAGTGACCCCTCTCTACATCGCCTTTATAGTAATTTAAGAATTACAAAAATGAAAGAAATAAAAATGTTGAAGCAATTAAAAAGAAACATGTTCCAGGTTTTTGAGGATTCTGTGTTTAAAAATTAATCTCATTAGTAATTTCCTAGTAACTGCACATTAAAGTACTACTATTGGGAATATATACTTAGAGTCAATGGATTTCATTGTTAAAGCAACTCTAGCCTCTTGATTTTTCCTTTTTTAGAAACATGGCTAGCAGGGCACTATAGACTCATGCCTGTAATCCTAGCTAGCTACTTAGAAGGCTGAGATCTAAAGATTGAAGTTCGAAGCCAGCCTGGGCAGGAAAGTCCATGAGACTTTTGTCTCCAATTAATCATCAAGAAGCCAGAAGTGGAGCTGTGGCTCAAGTGGTAGAGTGCCAGCCTTGAGTAAAAAAGCGAAATGACAGCATCCAGGCCTTGAGTTCAAGCCTCAAAACTCTCTCTCTCTCTCTCTCTCTCTCTCTCTCTCTCTCACACACACACACACACACACACACACACACACACACAGCATCTTACTTGAATGTGTATACACAGCCTAACTTAAGACACCTAGACATTTTTACTTCCAACTTGAAAATAATGATTGAAAACCACAGGCATGTCACTCTCCGGCCTCCCTATCTTCCTTTCTAGACATATGGCGGCTGCACGCGACTGTGGTCCTGGCAGTGACGGGGCTCCCCTGTGCAGCTCCGGCCGTGGACCAGGCAGCCGGGCAGGAAGGAGCTTGGAAGCTGCTTTCGTAGGGAGACAATGGATTTCTAGGACAATGGTAAGGACAGAGCCTCTAGCTGGGAGGACCAGGCCTCAAGGCCACATTGTCCCCTCACCTGGGCTGAGGGCTCAGGTATCTGGGAGCATGCACACAGCACACACGTGTGCACACACACACACACACACACAGACGCCAGGCCTGACTCTGGGCCGCAGCAAGCAGAGCCACCCTACCCCAGCCAGCCCGCAGAGCAGCCAGACTCACCAAGCATCCAGATAGCTCCCTTCCTTCTCCCCTCCCAAGCAGACCTCTGACCCTTGACCCTGAGTCAGACAGGACCAGTCAGGGCCAAGTCTGCCTTTCAGAGACCAGAGCACTTTCGCTTTTCCGGGTACCTTCCTCCATAAATATTAAAAATTGCATTTTATAATGGCACCGGATTAAAGACCAATAAACTCAGGCTGAATTTATTATTACATATTCATTATTGTTATAGCCATTTCTCTTCTGATTAGAAAAGAAGTAAAAAGGTAAAACCTTCCGTGGCCCCTCGGTGTGTGCCTGCCTCGTGCGTGGGCCCAGACTCTCTCCCTTGAACTCCTCCATCTCAACCAGCCAGGAGAACACGGGGGCTGCCTGCCAGCTACCACTGCCCAGACCTCCCCTTGCTCTAGAATTCATTCCTGAACTCCTGGGTGGATAGGACATCCAAGACAACCCAGAACATTCCAGATCAACACTGAGAAAGGCCCCAGATCCTTCCACGACTCAAACCCCACATGGCTGGCCCTTCAGCCACTCAGATTGTCCTCAGCACCAGGTCGAGGTCTCCAACCAGAGCCTGGCCACTGCCGTCTCCACAAAGAGAGCCACCTCACGGGCAGGGCCTGGCGCTGCGCCGCCCCGCAGGACACCAGGCGGCCGGGCCTGTGCAAGCGCGAGGGGCCCTCTCCCCATGCTCTCGTGGGGTGGCTGAGAGACCTGGCCCTCCCGACTCTCCCAGAAAAAGCGTCTCCGAGCTGCCACCCCTTCCCTGGGCCCAAAGTCTGCTCAGGAAGAGCTGGTTGGTACAGGAGATGGTTAAAAATCTGCATAGTTTTTTGTGTCCGCCTCCAGAGGAAGCACGGCTCCCGCCCCCCCCCACTCCACCCCGCCCCCCCCCCCCAAGGCAAGAGGAGGGGGGAAAGCTGAGAACAGCAGTTTGCAGGCCTTGGGATGCTTTCCTCCTGGACAGCCCTGGGCCGCGCCTGCCTGGCCTGGCCTTTCCTCCGCCATGCTCGTGGCGGCCCAGCTACCAGGACTCCCTACGGTGTCTGCTGGTCCTCCGGGGTGCGGGAGGGTACGTACACACCCCCGCCCCGCCGCAGGGAGGCTGGCTCGGGCCGGCCACGCTGCTGCCTGCGGCCGCCTGGCTCTCCCTGCTTTGTGCCTCCTCTTCCGCCAGCCGTCTCCCCGCTCCAGCATGCACGCACCCGAGGCCCGCTCCCGGCCCAGAGCCACGGCCTGCTGCCCACCAGACGCCTTCCCTGTGCCCACCGAGGGTGCCCTCACCTTCTGGGACCTGGGCTCCTGGCCTCGGGTCCTGCTCGTGCCCGGGGCGCCCTGCCACTTCCTCCGAGCCTCTGCTGCTCACCCCACCCTGCTGCCCGCGCTCAGCGGCGAGCCTGGCACTGGGCCAGGCTGCCTGGGAGCCCAGCCCGGGCAGGGCGAACTTTCCAATGAGGGTATGTGGGGGGGGGGGGGATGATGTGCAGAAGCAAAGCTGGTGCCAGGAGAGAGAGTGGGCCCCAGGTGCCCAGTGGCTGCCCCCCAGCCCCCCGGCTGGTCTGCAGCTCCCCCCCGCCCCCCCCCCACCCCCACCCCCCGTCTCCTGAGTCCCATAAAGACACAGACAACACGAGCAGTTTAGTCAAAACAGTCATGTGCAGAAGCCGGCAAACAAACAAAAGCCCTTATTTATTTATTTAGTTCACACACTCAGATAAGGAGGCGTCTTTGTGCACATAATTTCACACACATCAGAAAGGAGGCAATGCTGGGAGCTCCACCGCCCGGGAGCCCTGGACATCCCGCCCGGCCTCATGAATAATTGCAATGTCTCTGCCTGGGTATTTCCATATTTAAATTGGGAAGCAGCGTATGATTAATTAAGAAGGAAAAAGGCAAAAAAAAAAATAAAAAGGAAGAAAAGCGGTGGGGGTGGTGAGCTGGACACGCTGGCCAGTGTGTGCCAAGATGCCCACTGCCGCAGCTTAACCCACCCCATGCCAGGTCCCAGGCGGCTCGGACAGAGTGCCCGCCGGGCCCACGCCGGCTGCCACCACCCCGGGGCTCCGGGGGCTCCGAGGCTCCAGTGTCAGCCCAGGAAGGGCCAAGGAGAGCAGCAACCCTGGCAGGGCCTGGCGCTGTCTCCGCAGCCTGGAACACCAGAGCCTGGGCACCGCAGCCCGGGCACCGCAGCCTGGGCACCGCAGCCTGGAACACCAGAGCCCGGGCACCGCACTGGGCACCGCAGCCTGGGCACCGCAGCCTGGAACACCAGAGCCCGGGCACCGCAGCCTGGAACACCAGAGCCTGGGCACCGCAGCCCAGGCACCGCAGCCTGGAACACCAGAGCCCGGGCACCGCAGCCCGGGCACCGCAGCCTGGAACACCAGAGCCTGGGCACTGCAGCCCAGGCACCGCAGCCTGGAACACCAGAGCCCTGGCACCGCAGCGCGGGCACCGCAGCCTGGGCACCGCAGCCTGGAACACCAGAGCCCGGGCACCGCAGCCCGGGCACCGCAGCCTGGGCACCGCAGCCTGGGCACCGCAGCCCGGGCACCGCAGCCTGGAACACCAGAGCCCGGGCACCGCAGCCCGGGCACCGCAGCCTGGGCACCGCAGCCCGGGCACCGCAGCCTGGAACACCAGAGCCCGGGCACCGCAGCCCGGGCACCGCAGCCCGGGCACCGCAGCCCGGGCACCGCAGCCCGGGCACCGCAGCCTGGAACACCAGAGCCCGGGCACCGCAGCCCGGGCACCGCAGCCTGGGCACCGCAGCCTGGAACACCAGAGCCCGGGCACCGCAGCCTGGGCACCGCAGCCCGGGCACCGCAGCCTGGGCACCGCAGCCTGGGCACCGCAGCCTGGAACACCAGAGCCCGGGCACCGCAGCCCGGGCACCGCAGCCTGGGCACCGCAGCCTGGGCACCGCAGCCTGGGCACCGCACTGGGCACCGCAGCCTGGGCACCGCAGCCTGGGCACCGCACTGGGCACCGCAGCCCGGGCACCGCAGCCCGGGCACCGCGGCCCGGGCACCGCGGCCCGGGCACCGCAGCCTGGGCACCGCGGCCCGGGCACCGCGGCCCGGGCACCGCAGCCCGGGCACCGCAGCCCGGGCACCGCAGCCCGGCACCGCGGCCTGGGCACCGCGGCCTGGGCACCGCGGCCCGGGCACCGCGGCCTGGGCACCGCGGCCTGGGCACCGCAGCCTGGGCACCGCGGCCTGGGCACCGCAGCCCGGGCACCGCGGCCTGGGCACCGCAGCCCGGGCACCGCAGCCTGGGCACCGCAGCCTGGGCACCGCAGCCTGGAACACCAGAGCCCGGGCACCGCAGCCCGGGCACCGCAGCCTGGGCACCGCAGCCCGGGCACCGCAGCCCGGGCACCGCAGCCTGGAACACCAGAGCCCGGGCACCGCAGCCCGGGCACCGCAGCCTGGGCACCGCAGCCTGGAACACCAGAGCCCGGGCACCGCAGCCCGGGCACCGCAGCCCGGGCACCGCAGCCTGGGCACCGCAGCCTGGGCACCGCAGCCTGGAACACCAGAGCCCGGGCACCGCAGCCCGGGCACCGCAGCCTGGGCACCGCAGCCTGGGCACCGCACTGGGCACCGCAGCCTGGGCACCGCAGCCTGGGCACCGCACTGGGCACCGCAGCCCGGGCACCGCAGCCCGGGCACCGCAGCCTGGGCACCGCGGCCCGGGCACCGCAGCCTGGGCACCGCGGCCTGGGCACCGCGGCCTGGAACACCAGAGCCCGGGCACCGCAGCCCGGGCACCGCAGCCCGGGCACCGCAGCCTGGGCACCGCAGCCCGGGCACCGCAGCCCGGGCACCGCAGCCTGGAACACCAGAGCCCGGGCACCGCAGCCCGGGCACCGCAGCCTGGGCACCGCAGCCTGGAACACCAGAGCCCGGGCACCGCAGCCTGGGCACCGCAGCCCGGGCACCGCAGCCTGGGCACCGCAGCCTGGGCACCGCAGCCTGGAACACCAGAGCCCGGGCACCGCAGCCCGGGCACCGCAGCCTGGGCACCGCAGCCTGGGCACCGCAGCCTGGGCACCGCACTGGGCACCGCAGCCTGGGCACCGCAGCCTGGGCACCGCACTGGGCACCGCAGCCCGGGCACCGCAGCCCGGGCACCGCAGCCCGGGCACCGCAGCCTGGGCACCGCGGCCTGGGCACCGCAGCCTGGAACACCAGAGCCCGGGCACCGCAGCCCGGGCACCGCAGCCTGGGCACCGCAGCCTGGGCACCGCACTGGGCACCGCAGCCTGGGCACCGCAGCCTGGGCACCGCACTGGGCACCGCAGCCCGGGCACCGCAGCCCGGGCACCGCAGCCCGGGCACCGCAGCCTGGGCACCGCGGCCCGGGCACCGCAGCCTGGGCACCGCGGCCTGGGCACCGCGGCCTGGAACACCAGAGCCCGGGCACCGCAGCCCGGGCACCGCAGCCCGGGCACCGCAGCCTGGGCACCGCAGCCCGGGCACCGCAGCCCGGGCACCGCAGCCTGGAACACCAGAGCCCGGGCACCGCAGCCCGGGCACCGCAGCCTGGGCACCGCAGCCTGGAACACCAGAGCCCGGGCACCGCAGCCTGGGCACCGCAGCCCGGGCACCGCAGCCTGGGCACCGCAGCCTGGGCACCGCAGCCTGGAACACCAGAGCCCGGGCACCGCAGCCCGGGCACCGCAGCCTGGGCACCGCAGCCTGGGCACCGCAGCCTGGGCACCGCACTGGGCACCGCAGCCTGGGCACCGCAGCCTGGGCACCGCACTGGGCACCGCAGCCCGGGCACCGCAGCCCGGGCACCGCAGCCCGGGCACCGCAGCCTGGGCACCGCGGCCCGGGCACCGCAGCCTGGGCACCGCAGCCTGGGCACCGCAGCCCGGCACCGCAGCCCGGGCACCGCGGCCTGGGCACCGCAGCCCGGGCACCGCAGCCTGGGCACCGCAGCCTGGGCACCGCAGCCTGGGCACCGCAGCCTGGAACACCAGAGCCCGGGCACCGCAGCCCGGGCACCGCAGCCTGGGCACCGCGGCCTGGGCACCGCAGCCTGCTAGCTTCTCTTGTGTTCATCACAGCATCTCACCACTGCCCAGGCCTAAACACGCACTTCACCCCAGAGCTCCTGCGCCCCAGGCTGACCCCGGGCCCACCCGGTCCTGACCACAGGGCTGTCCTGCCAGTAAGCGGGAGGGAGGTCTGTTGTCCCGGAAAGAATGGATGGCTCCCGGTTAAATGAAGGGGGGAAGACTGTCTTGAGGTGGGCCTATGATTGCCAAAACCTGGCAGCAGGATTCGAATTAAGAACAGCCTGGCTTCACATTCAAGGCTCATAATCCCTCTCTGTGAGAGACAGACAAAGATTCCAACTAAGTTTTCTCTACCCTGGACCTTGGCGCCCCTCTCACACCAGCCTATGGACCCAGTGAATACCTCCTGACAAGGCCGTGGGCAGAGATGCCTGCGAGAGGGATGTGAGACCAGGCAGAGGAAGTCTCTCTAGGGGGCTGTGTGCCTTTGGAGAAATGAATGCACCTCTCTGAGCCTGTTTCTCCAGGGATGCGATTCCAGGCGCTTGCTAGCCATTCCTCAAGGAGTGCAGAGATTCCAGTGCTCTGGATACTCGCAGTGACCCCGAGGCTCAGGGGATGTTTTCCCCAAGGGACAGGAGGATCTGTCTGTGCATCCCATGGAGGACGGGGAGGCACTGGCTTGCCAAAGGGACTCTCCACATGTCTGTCTCTCTCCCTCCTCCTGACAAGAGGCTCAGGCAGTCCTCAAGCTGGTGTCCCCGCCGGCCTAGAAGTTTCTGTTGGAAGGAGACCAGGCCAGGCCTCAGTTTCCCTGACCTTTCTAGACAAATTCCAGACTCAATAAGGAGGAGGGAGACAGTGCCCAGACCCTCCGGTTCTGATTCATTGTGTTTGTTTGTTTATCCACTTATTTTCTGTGTTGGTCCTGGGTGGAATTCAGGGCCTAGGCACTGTCCCTGAGCTGTTTCTCTTGTGGCGGTTGCTCTACCACTTGATCCACACCTCCACTTCTGGTTTTTTGCTGGTTAATGGGAGATAAGTGTCTCACAGACTTTTCTGTCTAGGCTGGCTTTGAACCACAATCCTCAGATTTACGTGTGTGAGCCGCGAGCACCTGACTTCTGTTTGATTTTTTTGTCTGTTCTGTTGTTGTCTTTGCTTCGGTTTGTTGCTTTGTTTTTGGAGACAGGATCTCACTGTAGAACCCATGCAGCTACACGGTGCTGGGATGACCACTGTGTACCACCAAGCCTGGTGTCCCATGCCACCTTTCTTGGGTTTTCCCAAGATGGAACCCAAGGTCATTACCTCGCAAGACAGAAGCAGAGACCCCGGAGGTGGGGGGTTATAAGAAGCAGGAAGGGGAGAGTGACCCTCACCCTTCAAAGCCAGACAACCTCTCGAAGCTGTGACAGAGAGACAGCCAGGGGACACTGCTGGCTTTGGAGGTAGAGGAGGCTGGAACAGGTGCTTTGCTTTGTCCCCCCCTGGAGCATCCAGAAGCCAGCTCTGTCAAGACCTTTGCTTTCGGCCCAGTGAGGCCCACATCAGACTTCGGACCTCCCAGGCTGTGAGAAACATGTCTTCACTGCCTCAGGGCGGCCACAGGGCACTGGGACCCCCACATCCCAGTGCCAGGTAAGTCTGCAAGGACAGACCGCAGGACGCAGCCTGCATCACGGCCACTCCATGTGGGGTCAGCTGGGCGCATCCCTGTACCCTGGGCCCTGCAGTCAGGTGGGAAAACACCGGTGGAGCCTCCTCTCCCCCGTTCCTGGTGAAGCTACTCCTCCTCCTCCTCCTCCTCCTCCTCCCCTTCCTCTCCCTCCTCCCTCTGGCCAACAGTGTCAGGGCCCGGGGCAGCCTATTTTGTCCCTCAATCCCGTTCATACTTTGGCAAAACATAGTTTGGGTCACTGTCTGTGAACTTTTTTTTTCTTTTTGCCAGTCCCAAGGCTTGAACTCAGGGCCTGGGTGCTGCCCCTGAGCTTCTTTTGCTCAAGGCTAGCGCGCTACCACTTGAGCCACAGCGCACTTCCAGCTTTGTCTGTGTATGTGGTACTGAGGAATCGAACCCAGGGCTTCATGCAGGCGAGGCAAGCATTCTACCACTGAGCCACATTCCCACCCATTTTGTTTTGTGCTAATGTGTGCTAGTACTGAAGCTTGAACTCAGGGCCTCATACTTATTTGCTTTGCTTGCCTGGATGGTGCTCTATCACTTGAGCAATGCCTCCAGCCTTTCTATCCAGCACTGTGAGCAGCTGGCTCAGGTGAGACGCAGGCTTTCCACACACCTGGACCTTGTTTTCCTGTTTCCGGAAGGCAGGGGTCACTCTGGGCAGTAGGTTTGTTTGATTTGCCATTCAATGAGTCCCTTTCTTCTATTTTACCTAAGCTTGGGAGCCTGAGGAGACTAAGTCACCCCAACCTAAGCATCTACCTGTTTTCTACTGTCCCCAGCACACACCGGCTTGCCAGGAGGTGAATGGGGTCACTAGACACAACCTGGCCATTTGAGCTGAAGTTTAAATCACTCTAAAATGAGGGGTGTGTCCTTCCCTGGCTCCACAAACTGAGGCTGGTCTCCGTGACTGCTGCAGACAAGAAATACAACTCTGTTTTGAAAGTATACATGTTGATCCTTTGCAGCTCTGTGTGTGTGTGTGTGTGTGTGTGTGTGTGTGTGTGTGTGTGTGTGTGTGTCCATTCCGGGGTTTGAATTTAGGGCCTCTCACTCTTGCTTGTTGGTGTTTGCACTCAAGGCTAGCACTCTACCACTGAGCAACAGCTCTATTTTCTGGCTTTTTGCTGGTTAATTAGAGTTAAGAGTCTCACAGACTTTTCTAGACAACTGGCTTCGAACTGAGAGCCTCAGATCTCAGCCTCCTGGGTAGCTAGGTGTGATCTACTGGTACCTGGCTTTTTGTTTGTTTGTTTTGTTTTTTTTTGTCATGTGTGATGTGTCTATTTGTCTATTCCCTGGTAAAACCTCAGACTCAAAGCTACCGCTGGTGGCTGACCTGTCCTCCATCTACTCCTCAAGTTAAGGTTCAAGGGTGCTGGGTGGTTTGGTCCTCCATCTTCTGGAACAGAGAGGTGGAGGAGCCGTGCATCCCTGCAGACAGTCAGTATGGCTACAGACCCCAGAGCTGGGCCACAGGCCGGGGCCGTGAGGAGACGCTGCCTCTGGCTGGGTAGCTGTTGGAGAACCCCACTGGAATGATGCTAGCCCATGCAGAGAGCCAGTGGCACCTCTGGGCTGGGGCCTGCCCCCGGGCTCGGAGGGGCTGGCTGACCGTTCCTCTTAGGATAAAAAGAAACACAAACAGTAACGGGAAAGGCAAGCAATTGCGAGCGGACGTGAGCTATGCGTGAGGGGGAGAGGGGTGACCAGCAGGACACGGGGCGTGCGCACGTGTGCGGTCTGCCAGCACACACCCGAGCCAGAGCTTTAGGATGCCCATGTTGTGGTGAGGACTCAGACAGGCGAGGTGAGACCCGGAGGACCTGGCTGTGCCAGGCCAGGCCTGTGGGCAGAGCTGGCCCTTGGGGCAGGACAACAATACAGCCAGGTGTTACTGGCCTAGCACGGGGATAGGAACAAAGTTCAAAGTTCAAGTCCAAGTTCACTCATTCCTCTCCCAAGCTCAAGCTCACAGTCCACGTCCTCTCTCCCCTTCTGTGTGTCCTTGACCACCTGGGCGGCACTGCTTGCTTGCGCCTTTAGGACCAGAGCATTGCCTCCAGAGCACGCATCAAGTCTCTCCTCTTGGGGAGAATTTTACTTCAGTTCACCTCAATCAGATCAGGCCTTAAAGAAGCAAGCTGGCACGGGTACCTGCACAGCTCAGCTCCCCTGTGAAGTTCACAGGAAAGCTACAAAACCCTCTTTCCTTCCACCCCGTCTTCCTTCTAAGGCCCTGGCTGGGCCCCGGTCACAGGAAAGCCCCCCTTAATCACAAGCCACCTCATGGGCACATGGGCCCCGCAGCCTCTTGGGGTTTGGGGGGGCTCGATCTGAACACGTGTTTCCTTCACATCTGGAATCTGGCTTTCCTCCTCCAGAGACCCCATCTGACAGCCTGCCGCAGAGTGCAGGGGTCTGAGGGGCGGCCTCTCCCGCCTGCCCAGGTGAGTGCTGGGGGGGGGGGGTCTCTCCCGCCTGCCCGGTGAGTGTGGGGGGGCCTCTCCCGCCTGCCTGGTGAGTGCGGGGACCTCTCCTGCCTGCCCAGTGAGTGCGGGGGCCTCTCCCGCCCGCCCAGGTGAGTGCGGGGGGCCTCTCCCACCTGCCCAGTGCGTGCGGGGGGGGGGGGGGGGGGGCCTCTCCCGCCTGCCCAGTGAGTGCGGGGCCTCTCCTGCCTGCGCCTGCCTGCCCGGTGAGTGCAGGGGCCTCTCCTGCCTGCCTGGTGAGTGCGGGGGGGGGGGGGGGGTCCTCTCCTGCCTGCCCGGTGAGTGCGGGGGCCTCTCCTGCCTGCCCGGTGAGTGTGGGGGCCTCTCCCGCCTGCCCAGGTGAGTGCGGGGGGGGGGGCCTCTCCCGCCTGCGCCTGCCTGCCCAGGTGAGTGCGGGGGGCCTCTCCCGCCTGCCCAGTGAATGCGGGGCCTCTCCTGCCTGCGCCTGCCTGCCCGGTGAGTGCGGGGGCCTCTCCTGCCTGCGCCTGCCTGCCCAGGTGAGTGCGGGGGGGCCTCTCCTGCCTGCCCGGTGAGTGCGGGGGCCTCTCCTGCCTGCCCGGTGAGTGTGGGGGCCTCTCCTGCCTGCCCAGGTGAGTGCGGGGGGCCTCTCCCACCTGCCCAGGTGAGTGTGGGGGGGCCTCTCCCGCCTGCCCGGTGAGTGTGGGGGGGCCTCTCCCGCCTGCCCGGTGAGTGCGGGGGCCTCTCCTGCCTGCCCGGTGAGTGTGGGGGCCTCTCCCGCCTGCCCAGGTGAGTGCAGGGGGCCTCTCCCGCCTGCCCAGGTGAGTGTGGGGGGGTCTCTCCCGCCTGCCCGGTGAGTGTGGGGGCCTCTCCCGCCTGGCCAGGTGAGTGCGGGGGGCCTCTCCCGCCTGCCCAGGTGAGTGCGGGGGGGGGGGGGGGCCTCTCCCGCCTGCCCGGGTGCTCCTGGAAGTCTCCAGCATCTCACCGCGCGGGGTCAGTGTTGGGAGGGAGGCCTGTCACATGTCCTCCCCCAGGGTTCGGGCACGGAGGAAGCAAGCTCAGGGGAGTGTGGGGGCTTTGCTATGCTCCTCCATGGGGCATTTTCTACCCATGGGTGCCCCCTAGGGACTAGGCCAGTTCCAGAGCTGCAGGCTGCTAGTTTAAAGCCAAAGGGGGAAAGTGGGGGAGAAGAATCTGGTAGAAGGGTGGCTAGGCCTGACCCATGGGCTGGACTAGGCTGAGGGCAGGGATCAAGGTCGGTCTTTCCCCAGGGACCAGGCCCACAGGGTCCAGTGCCTGTCCCCTGAGGCCCTGTCCCCTGAGGCCCTGTCCCGAGGCCCCGTCCACAGCTCCTCCGCATCCCCAGCACTGGCGATGCCCAGCAGAGTGCCAGGCTGCCCGGGCACGCCAAGGTGGCCACGGCTTCCTGCTTCGGCTGGGCAGCTCAGGAGCCAGGCCCCCCAGGCCCCCCGGCCCCGGGCACGGGGCGGGCGGCTTGTCCGCCTTCCCGCAGGGGCTGAGCATGTGCAGCCCGGGGACCCTGCGCCCCAGGAGCCCGGAGCAGACAAGGCCCTGCGGCTCTTTCCCCTTTAAGAGCCCGGGCGGCGGCCGGCCGAGGGGAGGGAAAGCGTCGAGACGTTCCCTTCCCGACTCCCAGCCTTTGTTCGTGCTGGAGGCCGGAGCCCCAGGGCGGCCAGGCCCGGCCAAGCCCCCGGCCCCGAGCGCCGCCCGCCCGGGGGCGCCCTGGGCCCCGAGCCGCGCACGGCCGGCGGGCGGGCGGGCGGAGGGCGCGGGGCGCGGGGCGGAGGGCGCAGGGCCGAGGGCGGAGGGCGCGGGGCGCGGGGCGGAGGGCGCAGGGCCGAGGGCGGAGGGCGCGGGGCGCGGGGCGGAGGGCGCAGGGCCGAGGGCGGAGGGCGCGGGGCGCGGGGCTCGGGGCCGAGGGTGCGGGGCGGAGGGCGCGGGGCGCGGGGCCGAGGGTGCGGGGCGGAGGGCGCGGGGCGCGGGGCTGAGGGCGCGGGCCGAGGGCGCGGGGCGCGGGCACGGGGCGGAGGGCGCAGGCTGAGGGCGGAGGGCGCGGGCTGAGGGCAGAGGGCGCGGGCCGAGGGCGCGGGGCGCGGGCACGGGGCGGAGGGCGCGGGCCGAGGGCGGAGGGCGCGGGCCGAGGGTGCGGGGCGCGGACACGGGGCGGAGGGCGCGGGGCGGAGGGCACGGGGCGGAGGGCGCGGGCCGAGGGCGCGGGGCGGAGGGCGCGGGGCGGAGGGCGCGGGGCGGAGGGCGCGGGGCGGAGGGCGCGGGCCGAGGGCGCGGGGCGGAGGGCGCGGGGCGCGGGCCGAGGGCGCGGGGCGGAGGGCGCGGGGCCGAGGGTGCGGGGCGGAGGGCGCGGGCCGAGGGCGCGGGGCGCGGGGCGGAGGGCGCGGGCGCGGGGCGGAGGGCGCGGGGCGCGGGGCCGAGGGTGCGGGGCGGAGGGCGCGGAGCGCGGGGCCGAGGGTGCGGGGCGGAGGGCGCGGGGCCGAGGGCGCGGGCCGAGGGCACGGGGCGGAGGGCGCGGGCCGAGGGTGCGGGGCGGAGGGCGCGGGGCGCGGGGCGGAGGGCGCGGGCCGCGGGCGCGGGGCGCAGGACTTACCGGGTCGTCGGCGAGCTGAGGGTCAAGTTCACGGCCAGCCGCGGCCCGAGGTCCCGCCCGCGGGCGCGGGGCGCCGTGGTCACCCAGGTCGCCCGGGCCTCGCCACCCCAACTTGGTGCACCGCCGCCGAGCGGCACGTTTCCGGGCTTGGCGGGCGCGGGGCTGGGCCTGGGCGACGCCCGGCTTGCCAACAAAGGAGAGGGGGAGGAAGAGACTGGGGGACAGGGCCGGGCAGGGCGGGCGGCCCCGCAGGCCCGGGACCGGGGCGCCCTGGCCCCGATAGGAGATCCCGCGCCCCAGCCTGGCGGTGCCTGCCAGGCCAGTCCCCTCCCCAGGGAACCGTCTGGAAGAGCCTGGGTGGGCACAGCAGCGGCCCGGGCCCCCCAAACACGTCCCCCCGGGGCACAGCGGGGATGCCCAACCCATCTTCACCCCAGAACCCACACCTGGCTCAGCCTGGGATACCGCGGGCAGCTGGACCCCGGTTTCCACTGAAGGTAGTGGACTGGCAGTGAATACCGGGCCCTGTTCTCGGCCTGCCAGGTGAAGGGCTGGTGCTGCTGGTCCAGGCCTGAGCCACCATTTTCTGATCCCTCTCTCTGCCTGGCACCCACGCTTCCCAGAGTAGGGTGCTGGAGACACATCGGGGGTCAGGGAGGCCGTGGAGCAGCCTATAGGATGGACAAAGTCCCCACAAACCGGAAGGGACCTGCAGGCTCTGGGTCAGGTGCGGAGGGGCAGTGTGGGTGGGGAGCTGGCCCCAGCATGCCGGACCGGCCCTGCTCTCCCCCACATCCAGCCAGCCTACCACCTGAATTTGTTCATGGGAAAAACACTCCACCTCAGCCTGCTATTTAGAATAGTTGCAGGCCAGAAGAACAGGACTTTTTGCCTGTTAGTTCCAAAACAACAGACACAGCCTTTTGGGGGGTTGTGGGAGTGAGGGGGGACTGGAAGACAACGTTCATTGTCTCTTCGGCTCCTCTCTGAAAGTGGGGGCTTTCCCTTTAGGCCACCTCCCAACCTGCCACCTTCCTGGGATCGGTCGGATTCCCACACCTGGTTCCTGGGGAGGCAGTCAACCCTAGAAGTGTGATCAAGCTGCACACCCTCCCAGAAACTCCCAGGACATAGCAGTGGCAGAGGTGGCCAGATCCTGCCAGGGCCAATTGGGACAGCATGTGGCACCCCCACCTTGATAGCCACAGATGCCCCGCATCCCTAACGATTCGTTCCTCGCCCAGGGAGCGCCCGCCCACGGCGGAGGCAGGAGGCTGGCTGGGAGAGGGGCGCCCTCTTCCTCCCATGTCTTCACTGCTGTCTCTGTTCCTTCTCCCCAGGCCAGTGGATGCGTGGTCAGCGGCTCAGTCCAGGGCAGAGAGATCGAAATTTTATCAAGGCAGGGTACCCGGGTGCCGACACTTCCAGAACGCTTGCGGTATCCCCATGCTAAACCAAGCTCCTAGGGCTGGGAAGGCGGCTCAGTGGTAGAGCGCTAGCCTTGAGCTGAAGAGCTGAGGGACAGCGCCTAGGCCCAGAGTTCAGGCCCCACGACCGGACCAAAAAACAACAACAATAACAAGAAACCAAGCTCCTCATGCAGGATGTGGAACTTTCTGCTGGAGAGGTCTGTCTGCTCTGCACTGGGGCCTTCAATGTACAGGCGCTCAGGACAGTCTTCCTGAGCTTTCATTCCTGAGCTTTTGGATTCCTTGTGCTCAGTTTGCCTCGTGGTGCGTGTCACCCTAGTTCTACTGAAGACCAGTAATATTAGGCTGGGTGTGGCGCTGGATGCCTGTTTAAAAAGAGGAAAAGAAAGGAGGCCAACAAGGAGACGGTGGCTCACGCCTGTCATCCTAGCGACTTGGGAGGCTGAGATCTGAGGATTGCGGTTCAAAGCCAGCCAGGGCAGGAAAGTCTGTCTGTAAGATTCTTACCGCCAATTGACCACCAAAAAGCCAGAAGTGCAGCTGTGGGTCAAGTGATTGAGTGATAGCTAAGAAACAGCATCCAAGCCCTGAGTTCAAGCCCCAGGACTGGCACCAAGAAGTAGAAAAGACAAAAGGAAACTGCCCCTGAGCCTGGCTGACAATGAAAACATTGCAGTTGGGCAATTGGGCTTATTCCCTGAGTTCTCATGGGTGCTGATGCGCTGCACTGGCTTACCACGGTGAGAGACAGCCTGCAGTCACTTCACCTACATCTGCAAGTCAAATTTAGTAAAAGAAATACACACACACACACAACACACACATTAACCAAGAAAGTCAGGCTCAGCTACATAGTCCAAAACAAGAATTTTAAAAATCCAGGCCTTGTCTCAAAACAAACTCAAAATTTTCAGCCGGAGGGCAGCTGGGGATTGAACACAGGGCCCTCCTGCGCGTGTGGCCACAGCCCATGTAGCCAGCCCTGCTCAAGGTATTTATGGCTGTGTCTATTTCTCCTTCCTTCCTTTTTTAATCTGTAGCCCAAAGGACAGGTATTCATAACTTTGTCGAAACATTCTTCAATGTAGACTATCACAAAAACTTCACACAGTACCCTATATACTTTTAAAAAAATTAAAAAAAAAATTTTTGCAGTCATGGGGCTTGAACTCTGGGCCTGGGCACTGTGCCTCAGCTCTTCAGCTCAAGGCAAGCCCCTTACCACTTGAGCCACAGCGCCACTTCTGGTTTTCCGGTGGTTTACTGGTGATAAGAATCTCACGGGCATTCCTGCCCTGGCTGGCTTTGAACTGTAATCCTTAGATCTTAGCCTCCTCAGTAACTAGGATTACAGGCCTGAGCCACAGGCTAGGTATTATTATTTTTTAATCAGTGAAAAGTCAGTTTAAAGCCAGCATATTTGACTCATAACCCTAGCTACTCAGGAGGCTGAAATCTGAGGACCATGGTTCAAAGCCAGCCTAGGCAGAACAGTCTGAGATTCTAATCTCCAATTAACCACCAAAAAGCTGAAAGTGGAACTATGGCTCAAGTGCTAGAGCACTAGCATTGAGTGAAAAAGCTCAGGGACAGCACTCAGGCTCTGAGTTCAAGCTCCAGTACTGGCAAAAATAAATAAACTAAAAAAGAAACGAACACACTGTAACAATACTTTTTTTTTAACTGGGAAACACTGGAAGGCCAAGCAGAGCTCGTGACTGCTCGTGACCTCTGCCTGGCCAGAAGGCCCAGACGAGCGCCCTGCAGACCTCACAGGTGGCATGAATCCTGCAACATTTGCAGAACCACAGTGTCGGGAGAAACACGCTGTGGCACACCGTGTTCCTATCCTTCTGTGCCTCCATTCCCATTTAGAACTTGGTTAAAAATTATTTTTTAACTGTTTTAGGCAATTATTTTTCATATCCACAGGCTGTTAGAGAATCTGCTCCACTGGGGAGGGAAAGACACCAAAGCGATCAGGGATGCACCTCCCCTCCGCCTCCCCGGTCCCTTATGAGAGCCTCTCGCAAGAGGGACGTGAGTGGTGGCCAACCAACATGCATCAATCAGCCACTGCGTCCAAGTCCGAAGATAGGTAGGCTCAGCCTACCAGCTATCAGCCAGGTGACTCTGAACAAAGTAAACATTCACCTATGTGCTTCAGCATCTCCAAATCTGAAGCAGGCAAGAAAACACTCTTTAAGCTGGAGATGAGCTAGAACTAGTGTTTCCTGGGTGGCCCTCATTGGCCCACTCACCACCCCCAACAGCCCTGGAGAAGATGCAAAGTGACTGGCAAAGAGCCCTAGAGAAACAAACCCTTGACCCCATGCCCTGGAAGCCAGCACAGTCCAGAGAGGCCACAGGGTCGGCAGCCACCCCAGTCCGGAAGGGCTGGCCCAGGGACAGGGCTCTCCCTCATTCTTCCCTGTCCAGAACCTGAGCTCAGCGGTGACTCGTGGGCACAGCAGCCCCCCAGGGGGAGTGGCCATCAGAGGAACTGAGTGGAGGAAGGGCGGGGGCGCTGGCTCTGGCACCGCGTCCCCAGCTACCATGGTGCTGTGCACTTGTACTTCCTCTTACTGGAGCCTGGCTGTCCTCCCTGCCCTGTCCCGGAGCCTAGCCTTCGTGCCTGGCCAGCAAAAAAAGAAAAGAGATATGCTTGATTTTATTTAACTTGTTTACAAAAAGGAAAGTGTTCATTAAAGAAAATCTGGAAATATAGAAAAGTACAAAATAAAAAACAAAAACCCACGAGGTAATTACTGGGTACATTTTGTTCGAAGTCCTCTGGTATATTCCAATCAGTGTGTGTGTGTGTGTGTGTGTGTATTATATATAATTGGATCATATTATAGATATACACGTATAATGATTAGATCATACTACAAGTTATTTTTACAATCTGTTTAATATGTTGAAGCACTTTATGTCATTAAATACTCTGCTCTACAAAATTTTAAAGAGTAAGAGCTAAAGTTATTTTGAACTGTCCTTTAGCTTTGTCATTCAAGGCTGATGCTCTACCACTTGAGCCACAATACCACTTCTTTTTCTGGTTAACTGGACGTAAGAGTCTCATGGACTTTTCTGCCTGCGCTGGCTTTGAATCAGGATCCTCAGATCACCAGCCTTGAGCAAAACAAAAAGCCCAAGAGAGTTTGAGACCCTCAGTTCAAGCCCCACATACCTGTCCTTCCCAGACAGGAGGCCCAGCCTCTTCTGAGTTAGAATAGTCTCTGCCTATGTATAGATTGGCAGGCCTGAAGAATATTAATGCATCTGGAGCTAGGTGGGGTGGAACCTAAGACAATTCTCAGGAGCTTAGGGGATAGAAGTGGTCCAGATACCCCTACTCACCCCATCAATTCCTGCCCCAGCCCTAGGTGCCTCCTTCCCAGAACCTAACTCCAGACTCACAATATGGTGAGTAAACCCCATGGAAGAAGGTGAGAGTTGATGCGTGAACTGGAAAGCCCCGGGCCCAAGAAGTTCCTGTTCTTGAAGTCAGAAGATCTAAGAACTCCTCTGTCCATGGGCCATGAAATCAGGGAAGAGCCCATGTGTTTTCTGTTTAGAGAGGGGCCTGTCCAGTTCCTTTGTCTAGTTCTTTAATGCAGAAGGGGAAAATGTGCAGCTCAGATCTCTGAGGTACTTTTGAGACTGGAAAATCTGGATAGCTGTAGATGTGCAAAGTGTGTTGGGCCTCCAGCTCAGGACTAGCACCCCACATGCTGCCTGCTGCCAACGCCCAACCTTACAACCTAAAAAGCCACAGTGGAACCAGAACAACCCTTAGCTCGTCTCTGGTAGATGCAGGCGAGAGGCAGCCTCGCGGAGCCGTGAGGCCTGGCTCCCATAATAACGGGGAGCTCTCACCCACATTTGTCACCTGGGAATCACCACCTTTTCCTCCTGGATGGACAGTGCCCATCTCTCCCCCTTTCCCACGAAGGTGGTCTTCAACCTACAAAGGTGCCATTTAGGAATTGCAGATTGGGCAACGGTAACAAACTCGTGAAGGATTTCGCAAAGGTACTGACAGGGACTGGAGAAACAGCACCAGGAATCTGGGTACTTCCCCCGCCAGCGATCCTGAGCAAAGACCCTCACCCGGGCGCCTGGAGGGGGACCAAGGAGCCCTGGCGCGGAGACGCGCTTTCAACTTGACAAGGAGCTTATCAGGCCGGGGCCCCGGGGCGGCCCAGGGGCGTGGGTGGGGGGCGGCCCAGGGGCGTGGGTGCGGGGCGGCCGGGCCCAGGGGCGTGGGTACGGGGCGGCCCAGGGGCGTGGGTGCGGGGCGGCCCAGGGGCGTGGGTGGGGAGCCCAGGGGCGTGGGTGCGGGGCGGCCGGGCCCAGGGGCGTGGGTACGGGGCGGCCAGGGGCGTGGGTGGGGAGCCCAGGGGCGTGGGTGCGGGGCGGCCGGGCCCAGGGGCGTGGGTGCGGGGCGGCCGGGCCCAGGGGCGTGGGTGCGGGGCGGCCCAGGGGTGTGGGTGGGCGGCCAGGGGCGTGGGTGGGGGCGGCCCAGGGGCGTGGATGCGGGGCGGCCCAGGGGCGTGGGTGGGGGGCCCAGGGGCGTGTATGCGGGGCGGCCCAGGGGTGTGGGTGGGGGGCCCAGGGGCGTGGGTGGGGGGCGGCCCAGGGGCGTGGGTGGGGGGCGGCCAGGGGCGTGGGTGCGGGGCGGCCGGGCCCAGGGGCGTGGGTGCGGGGCGGCCAGGGGCGTGGGTGCGGGGCGGCCCAGGGGCGTGGGTGCGGGGCGGCCCAGGGGCGTGGGTGCGGGGCGGCCCGGACCCAGGGGCGTGGGTGCGGGGCGGCCCAGGGGCGTGGGTGCGGGGCGGCCAGGGGCGTGGGTGCGGGGCGGCCAGGGGCGTGGGTGCGGGGCGGCCAGGGGCGTGGGTGCGGGGCGGCCCAGGGGCGTGGGTGCGGGGCGGCCGGGCCCAGGGGCGTGGGTGCGGGGCGGCCGGGCCCAGGGGCGTGGGTGCGGGGCGGCCGGGCCCAGGGGCGTGGGTGCGGGGCGGCCGGGCCCAGGGGCGTGGGTGCGGGGCGGCCCAGGGGCGTGGGTGCGGGGCGGCCGGGCCCTTCGGTGTCAGCTCTGCCGCAGCGGAGGGGAAAGGGGCAGAGGTGACCATGCAAGGCCCGGAGCGCGCGGCCCGCGGTGCCCCGGCAGCCACGATCGCGGGACCCCGGGGAGCACGAAGGGCAAAGCCAAGGCCCCGGGCCCCGGCGGGCTCCTCGGTGTGCGCTCGGGGTGCCGACGCCGCGGCGCGGGCCGCCCGGCCAGCCTCGGGGCCGCCGCGCCCGCGCTCCCCGCTCCGGCCCGCGCGGCGAGCCCGGGCCCTGCCCCGCGAACCGCGGCTGCCCGGGCCGTCCCCGCCCCGGGGCCCCGGCCTCCGCACACCTGGGCTGCGCCGGAGGCGCGCGGACCGCGGGCACCGCCCAGTTGGCACGGCCCGAGGGCGGCCGGCCGCCAGCCTCCCGCCATCTCAGCCCGCCCCGGAAGCAGCGCGACGCGCTGACGCAGGGCGGGGCGGAGCCTCGGCGGCCAGGGGCGGGCCCCTACGTGACTTCCGGAAGCGCGGGGAAGGTGCGACAGGCCGCGCGGAATCGGTGTCGCAGCCCGGAGTTGGAGTCTCTAGGAGCGACGTCGGACATCTCCGGCGATGGGCGGCGCAGGCGCAGAGGCGCTGCCGAGTGGGCGGGGTCATGGGCGGAACCTGGGCAGTACGCTCCCAATGCGCTCGCAGATCTGCGCCGGCGGCAGAGCGGGGGCGGGGCCTGGGCGTCAGAGCGGGGGCGGGGCCTCGGGGGCGGGGCCTGGGCGGGGCCTGGGCGGCAGAGCGGGGGCGGGGCTCGGGGCGGGGCCTGGGCGGCGGGGGCGGGGCCTCAGCCCGAGGCCTGCTCCGGGCTCCTGCCACCTGCATGGTTGGTCCCAGCACCCAGGATCCGTCTAGTTCTCTGGATCGTGGGGTGGATTTCATTTCGTTTCAGCCGGATTTTACTTCCACTATACTTTTCCATTTTAAAATCTTAACTCTTTCTCTTCGCTGAACCAGACAGCGAAGGGTTTTGTAAAGCCTGGTCCAGTACAAAGTAAGAAGATGAGCTGGTGCTGGCTGCTCACACCCAGAAGATCTGAGATCCGAGCATCACAGTTCGAAGCCAGCCCAGGCAAGGAAGTCCATGAGACTCATCTCCCACGAACCACCTAACGCCGGAGTGAAAAAGCTCAGGCCCAGGCCCTGAGTTCAAGCCCTAGGACAGGCACACGCACAGTGTGTTAAATGTGCTCAGCACCGTGGCGATTATCAGGCTTACAAAGGAATGAAGGTCTTCGTGTGTGTGCTCAGGGCCTGGGGCTTGAACTCTCAAGGCTGGCACTCTACCACTTGGACCACACACCTCCACTCCCAACTGCCACGCCGACTCCAGTGGAGTCTGCTTAGCATGGGAAACCATCTATCAGACCAAGATAGGGGCTTCAGAGACCTATCTCTGAGTTCTGGGACTTCACCGAAGTCTACCTCAGAGAATGGGGCTTTACAGAAACCTATCTCCAAGTTTTGGGACTTCACCGAAGTCTACCTCGGAGAATAGGGCTTCTGAGAGGCCTACTCCTGGAAAGGCTGGCAAACCCATGGGAAAGATGTGTATCTGCCTTTCTTTTCCTCACTGTATAGGAGTGCCTATTAATCTTTTACTGTTTCTGCTGTTCATTGTACTTACTCATTGTCAACGTTCCCTTATTCAAAGCTCTTTCTTAAGAGTGTTGACGACTCCAATATCTGATGAGTGTCTTAAAAATATGACAAACTCACCAGAGTTAAGTGCCACCCTGAAACCCCTCTTATGGAGGCTAGTAGACAAGTTATAAGTAAATATAAAAGTATTGGGGGTTTCACGAAGTCATTTCAGCAGAAGGAATTGTTTGTAAGAGATTTGCAAGAAGCTGTAGGCGCGGCTAGAACAGAAAGAATGTATGGCAATTGCTGAGATAACTACTTAGGAAAAAGAACTTCCTGTTATTCTCTTTCATTTACTAAGAGACTTGCTAGACCTAGGCCTCCGTAACCTTGCTATTAAAGAAGGAACAGGAAAGATCTTATGGGACAGTTAAGGCCTCTATAGAAATAAGGTAATGGTTAGTTGATGACAAAACATCGAAACCCATTATATTTCTTAGAGATAAGCCAGAAACAAGTGCCTATCAGGCGACCAGCTGGTGACCACCCAAGAAAGAAGCCCTGCAGCAAGATTATATAACCTTTTGCCCTTTCTTATGGAGACTTTTGCTATAAAAGTTTGTTATCCTCTGCATTAAATCGCACTCAGCACTCAGCACTCAGCACTCAGCACTCAGCACTCAGCACTCAGCATCCACTCCTCTTGTGTGTGAGTTGTCTGTTTGCCATCTCCCCACTGTAAGGTCCACCCCTGGATGGTGAGCAGACTCCACCCTCCTCGCAGCAAAGTCTCCACCCAGTACCTGTGTTACCTAGGCAACTGGAACACCTGGAAGAGGTCACATCTGCATCCGCTGAGGTCACATCTGAATTTGATGTGGCCACACCTTTCTCCGCCCATACCCTAGATAAGGCCTTGCCCAGGCCCAGACGCTCTCTTGCTCTTCTTTTCTAGCTCTCTTGCTCTTGCTCTTCTTTTCTAGCTCTGTCTGCTCTCTCTCTGCTCTAGCTCTTTCCTCTCTCTTTCCCAGCCACGTGGAGTGCCAACCTTGCCTGGTCCCAGCAGGTCTACTGAATAAACCTACCCCTTACCTGAATACCACGTGAGTGCTACTGTTCTTACCCCTCTCTCTGCTCTTTTCTAGCTCTTTCCTCTCTTTCCCAGCTCTCTCCTTCCCAGGCCTTTCCCAGCCACGTGGAGTGCCAACCTTGCCTGGTCCCAGCAGGTCTACTGAATAAACCTACCCCTTACCTGAATACCACGTGCGTGCTGGTGCTGTTCTTACTCGGCTACCTCTTTTTAAAAAACCTAACACCCACCTATTCCAGTTCCTCCCCTAGGTGTCCTCCGTCGTCCCGACAGAACCCGGTCCGCGGCACCCAACTTTCTCTCTGTTAATTGGACATACAAGAGCCTCAGAGACTTTCCTGCCTGGAGTGACTCTGAACTGTGATCCTCAGATCTCAGCCTCCTGAGTAGCGAGGATGACAGGTGTAGCCACAGATGCCTGGCATCACTGGAGATTTTTATATGAACTTAGTTTTTTATTTCTGGGCCACAGAAACAGACAGACAGACAGACACACCGAGTTGCCATTGCTGACAAGTTTGCCAACATGCCAAGTGTCATGAGAAAATAACAGAATCCCAGCCCAGAGAAACCTCAGCTGGCCTTAGGGCATCGATTAGGGCATCTATTTCTCAAGAACTTCCTTCTCTATTCAAGATATGAACTTAAATCATTGTGGCCATACATCATGTTTTATTATCTTCGTCCCTGCTAATATGCAATGAAAAATTCCCCTCATCTTTAAGTGTTTCTCCAGCACACGTTAATGACTGCAGGGAGATCCATTGTTCAGATGTCTCTTCCTCACCTCATTCTTTACCACTGGCTGTCGGGTGATTTACTCCTGGGCTGCTGGAGTGGCCTCCCCTCATCCCTCATAATTCCCCGTAGGTGCTCCTCAGGGAATAGTTGGAACTTCACAGAGAATCGGCTCTTTAAAGGCTCTTGAATATATTGCCCGTTGATCTCCCAGGAAGAGCAAATAGATTGTTCTGGTAACAGCATGTGAGAGTGCATGTTTTACATTGAAGTGTGTGTGTGTGTGTGTGTGTGTGTGTGTGTGTGTGTGTGTGTGTGAGTACTGGAGTTTGAACCCAGGGCCTGTTCTTGTTAAGCAGGTTTTCTATCCCTTGAAACATATCCCCCAGCCTTAGGATTTAATTGTTTTTGGAAGAGATTGACCTGGACTGTGATCCTCCTGTTTATGCTTACCGAGTATATGGAATGACAGCTTCCCACCAACATACCTAAAACTTCTTGGTTAAGATGGAGTCTTGTGACTTTTTGCCCAGGTTGGCCTCAAACCACGTTCCTCCTGAAGTCCACCTTCTGAAAAGCTAGGATTACATGGGTGGGCCACCGCGGCTGTCTTATATCTAGGGGTGTTATCCACTGGTGCGGTGAGTGGTCCTCTGTGGAACTCTGACCTGTCGCAGCTGCACCGGAGGATCCGGGCTTGGAGCCCTGCAGGACCCCGGGTCCCTGACTCTGAGGTTGGCTCCACTCCCTGCTGCCCCAGAGGTCACTCCATCTGTGAACTGCCTTTTGCTGGCGCTGTCAGAACTGAGGCTGTTTCTCAGAGTCTTTGGGCACAATGTCCACAGATGCTGCCCCAGGCCCACCTGGCCCCTGACCTGACTTGGCGGGCAGTGTGCACAGCACCAGGCTGTCTTGACTTAGAGGGCACTTGCATGACCGACCTCTACACGTGGCCTTCTGCACGGGCCTCCACCCCAGACTGCACTGACTGACGTGAAATAAGATCCCTGGCAACCTCTGGAGACAAAGTCCTGGACATCCTGGCTCAGGACCCCTCCCCTTCCCTGGGGGAGTATGGGCCCGTCTTCCGGGCTCATGGCCCAGCCTTCCTTTGCTGTTCTCCCTAACAGCTGCCTGAGTGCTTCCCTATCAGGGCTCCTGTCTCCACCCTTCCTAAGAGCCTCTGGTTTTAAAGCAAGATTGGGCCTCCTCCTCCTCTTCATTCTCCCCCTCCTCCTCCTGTGCCAGGCCAAGGATTTGAACTTGGGGCCTAAGCTTTGTCCCTGAGCTTCTCTTGCGAAAGGCTGACACTCTACCACTTGATCCACAGCCCCACTTCCAGCTTTTATGGTAGTTTATTGGAGTTAAGAGTCTCACAGACTTTCCTGTCTGGACTGACTTTGAACTGCAATCCTTAGCTGTCAGCCTCTTGAGTAGTTAGGATTACAGGCATGAGCCACCGGTGCACACTTCCTATTACACAGCTCCAGGGAATGGCTTCCTATTTTACTTCAAAACATTATCTTCCAAGCCAGGAGCTGGTGGCTCACACCTGTGATCCCTGCTACTCAGGAGGCTGGGTTCTGAGGGTCACAGTTTGAAGCCAGCTCTGGCAGGAAAGTCAGTGAGACTCTTTTCTCCAATTAGTCTTCCCCCTCCCCCCGCAAAAATAGAAAGAAAAAAAAAAAAACAACTGGAAGTAGAGCTGTGGCTCCAATGGTAGAGCTTTACCCTTGAAGAAAAGAGCTCAGGAACAGTGTTCAGGCCCTGAGTTCAAGCCCCAGTACTGGCACAAAATAAATGCAGCCTCCCAAAAGAAAAATTAAAATTATTTTCCTGAAGGCCTCATGATGGGGAAAGAGTTTGCAATCTGAAGGAGAGCCGGAAGCTTTTCCTTTGAAATTTAAGTGGCCTGTGACTTCCAGATGCCCGGGCAGCCCTGTCTGCAGGAAACCTGTTTAGCACTTGGAGTAGCCGCCCTCCACAGGGAGCCAAGGTCCTTAGTGTGGCATGCGAAGCCCAGTAGGAGGGAAGGTGGCATTATATCTCAATTAGGACTTCCAAGATGACCTCCTTTGCAGAAGTGGGTAGATGCAAGGGGCAAGAATGGAAAACTGAAGCCAGTGAAACAGTAGATATTAGGGATGATAGCTCCTGAACAGTCAGCATCATGTCCACTTCATAAAGAAGGTTCTGGAAGCTGTGTCCTGGTGCCTCATGCCTGTTATCCTAGCTACCTCTGAGATCTGAGGATTGTAGTTCGAAGCCAGCCTGGCTCTGAGTTCACCCTCTACTACTGGCACAAAAAAGGAAAAAAGAAAAAGAAAACAAGGCTCTGGAGTAGTTTGCCCACCATGTCACACAGCAGGTAAGGGCACCTGTGCCCACCCAGATCTGAGGCCTGCCGGGGATCTGACGCCCTGCTCCCAGCTAAGCCTGGATGTGAGGCTCAGGTTCCCTCTCTGGGGCTTCCCGGGCTGCGGCTACCTGTGGGTGAGGCTTGGCTCAGTTGGGCCCATGGAAAGGTTCCTGGACCCTGCATGGTGCCCTCACCTTTGGGGTGCCAGCTGCTAGGGAGGAGATAGATGCGCACGCCCCACAGCTCCTCAGAAAGACAACTCCTCGCTGCTAGAGACTCCAGGTCAGGGGCATTCCTGGGGCACAGGGGACAGACGCCTGTTCTGGCTCATGAAGCCTAAGCCACTCTCCAAAGACTGGAAATGGCAGGTGCCACCCACCACACGGCACAACCCGCCTGGCCCACCATGAAGCAGTAATTGTGTGCTGGGTGCTCGGGTCCTGTGGGAATGGGAATTGCAACGTTCCTGCCCAGGGGATCCCAGTGCGTGGGGTGGGCGGTGACAATGCCCTGGGGTATGACGGACATCCGGGCACCTCCTAGCGGCTCAGGCCCGGCCAGGCCTCCCCACAGACACCAAGCCTGGACTCGGGGAGGTGTGAGTCCCGGTCCCATCCGGGCTGTCCAGGCTTCCGCCAGGAAGGAGGAGTCCTGCAGGGAGCGGAGCAGGCCCTGACGATCTGCCTTCAAGGCTCAGGGGACGCTGGGGCGGGGAGAGACTGCCAGGCAGCCTCTGGAGTGGTGCCAGCGCCGCCTCTGCTCCCTGGCTGGCCGCTGGACCACGCGGGCGCGCCTTTCTCACGGTCAGGGCTACTGCTGGCAGCCGCGTCCCCTGGCACGAAGGGCACCTGGTAGCTGGGGTGGCGGGGACCCCGGGGGAGGGGGCCTGGCAGGGGGACCCCGGCAGGGCCGCCCTCCAGACGCGCTGCCAGGCTGATTAGCATGGGCGAGGGGCGCTGGCGCGGGGCGCCGCCGGCCGGGCTGGCACTTCCTTCGCGGGCCCAGCTGTCCGGGCCGAGACACAAAGCGCCTCAGACGGCGCAGGGGCGGCCAGGCGCGGGCGGAGAGGAGTTCCCGCCGCCAGGGCGAAGAATAGCGCCTGGGCCGGGCGGGGCTCGGCCGCCTGGCGCTCCTGACCTTGAACCTTTGTGACTGGAGCGCATGCAAATCGCGGAGCGGCCGCGCCAGGCCCCGAGGGCGCAGCGCCGCCCCGGGCGTCCCGGCGAACAATGCGCCACTGTCCGCGCGCGGCGGCGCGGCTGGGAACCGCGCGGGCGCGCACCGGCGGCGCGGCCCGCATCGCCCGTGCGGCCCGGATCGGCCGTGCGGCCCGCGGGCGCGCGGATCCGGAGCGGCCCGCATCGCCCGTGCGGCCCGCGGGCGCGCGGATCCGGAGCGGCCCGCATCGCCCGTGCGGCCCGCGGATCCGGCCTCGATCGCCAGTGCGGCCCGCGGGCGCGTGGTTCCGGCTTCGAACCTCAGAGCGGCCCGCGGAGGCGTAGGTCCGGCGGGGTGGGGAGACCTGTTCCCGCCCGACCCGCGCGCCCCGGACCCGGGACCGACCCCCACGCTTCCCACCTGTCTCCTATGGAATCGATGGTTTCAACCATCCAGGCCCAAGCTGGGGCGCAGCGCGCTGGTGCCACCAGGGTGGGATCCTGCCACCTCCCCTCGCCTGGGAGCGCTTTTCTTTCCTTTCTCACAGCCACGAACTCTCCATCCAGCATCTTGGCTGGGTCGCCGGCCCCTCAGAGGTGGCCAATGTGGCCCCCCTTCCTAGTGGCCACACAAGGGAACATGCAGTGGCCTCACCAGGAGTGGCTAGATGAGCCCAGAAGGCGGTGCCAGGCTTTCCTGCGGGCCCCACACCTCATCCTCCCCACCTGCAGGTCGGCTTTCCACGGAGACCCTACCGCATGCACCCAGGAAGGAGCTTCTCCTGGATTTGCGCAGGGCTGCCTGGCCGGCCGTCCCACCCATTCCAAGAATATGAGTTGGACACATTTCTGACAGGAGACAGAGCTTCAACCCAGAATTACATGTCCCAACACTGTATCTGACTTGTCACTTGTCCAGCCAAGACGCGGTACCCTGGTAAGGGGCCTCTGCTTGCTGCCGCCCATCTGCGCTGGGTGTAAGGGTTGGTCCTTGGGAGCCACCAGGCCGCCTGTCTTGTCACAGCACCTGTCTTGAGTTCCATTCCTACTACCAGAAGAAGAAGGAAAGAAAGAAAGAGGAAGGAAGGGAGAGAAGGGAAGGAAGAGGAAAGAGGAAGGAAGGAAGGAGGGAAGGAAAGAAGAAAGGAAGGAAGGAAAGAAGGAAGGGGAAAGAGGAGATGCAGGAGGAGGAGAGAAGGAAGGAAAGGCTCACAATGTCCAAAAAGTCCTCCCCATGTTCAAATGCGTCTGTGCCAGGAGCAGTGTGGACTCCTGCAGTGTGCTTGGGGGGCAGGGGCTCAGTTTTGAAGTCTCAAGTCCTTTGTCCTCTTAATAATAACGCATAACATCTCAAGCGCACCTCCCGAAGACACATTTTGGAAACAAGTCCCCAAAGAACTGAGACCCTGGCCGTCCACGTGCAGCTGCCCATGCCCCTGGGCCTCACCGACCCCTGGGCCTTGGCTAGGCAGAGCAGGGTCACGGCTGAGTGAAGGGAAGGGGAGACAGAGACAGGTTAATCTGGCTGAGACTGGCAGGTTGTTCTGGTGTGAAGCCAGGGCAGACCAATGTGAGAACCAGACTTCCCGCCTTCTGCGTCTTTCCACTACTTCACCGGATTCCTTGGAAATTAGCAATGGAAAAGCCATCCCACGCCAGGCTCAGGGAGGAGCGAGTCATACTTTCCGTCCTGGCTCCAGTAAGCACCTGAGATCCCATGTCAAAGCGCTGGCTTGTGTCACGGGACAGCCCCCAGCACTGGTGGTGAAGCCCCCAGGCCTCGGTGGGCGGCGTGACCCCCCCAGACCTCAGCTGCCTCTCCCGGGCTGGCCCAGGGGCAGCAGCAAGGCCTCCGAGCCTGTCTGGCTGGGGAGAGAGCGCAGGAGGTGTGGACACACAGCCCTTCCCATCCTCCCTGGGCGGGAGGGGATCTAGGCTGAGAAGCGGAGCCGTCTGCTGGCCTTGACCCAGGCTTGACTCTTCCTGGCCCCTAGACAAGACGCTTCACCTCTCAGCTGCCTCCTCTCTGGAGTCAGATGACAGCCGTGGGGTGGGGAAGGATCCGCAGACACCGCCGGGGAGGGCTCAGGACATGCACAAGCGTGGCTACTCTCCATCCATCCTGACAGCCCGGCCCTTCCCTCCCCGCGAACTACCGCAGCGTCTCGGAGAGGAAAAGAGGAACTGTTAGGTGGTAGCAGGGACTAAAAGTGGTGGACATAACACGGGTACGTAACGTGTCCCCTCCAGGTGCTGCTCATTCCCATCATGCCTCAGACTCCTGCTCAGACGCTTCCTCCCATAATGCCTTGGGTGCCTGTTCCACCAATGAGAACAGCCGGGGCGGTGTGAGCTCAGCCACTGGGCAGCCAGCACAAACCCAGGGCTGAAGGTGGGCGGAGCCTCACACCACAAAAATGGCCCTAGGGCTCCTCTGGAGCTCTCTCTCCAGACAGGGAGTTAGTTTCTGCTCCCCGCACAGCTTTCCCTTCACTTTCAAATTAACTTACTCTTTTACCTTAAACATGTTCCTGCCTTTTAACTCTGTAAAGGGAAGAGAAAAACCAGCCTGCCCCTAAATGGTGTCACAGCCACGTTGGGGGGGAGGGGGTGTTGCTGGGGCTTGGGGACCCTTACTGGTAGACAGTACGGGCAGGCAGTGGCGGTCCCCTCGGTACGCACAACCCCTACGAGTAGTAGGCGCTGGGCAGACTGCCCAGGGCAGCCCTATCCACCAGGACTTTCTGGCATGACCCAGACGTTCTTGACCCATGTTGCCCGATACGGTAGCTGCTCGCCACAGGTGAGCCCAAGGAGCCGAGTCTTCAATTTTACTTGTCATTCCAAGTGCAGTGCAACTGTCACAAGCGGCTAATGGCTGCCATCTCTGGACCGCTGGGATCCACAGCCACACATCAGGCTCTGCTATTTCTCCATGACGCGCATCACCTGAGCCTCCTGAGTTCCTTCTCACTCGAGCCATGTGCTTTGGTTTGGTTTGGTTGGCTTAGAAGCAGGATGTGAGGCATAGACTTGCGTGGGGGCAGGCCCAGGCAGGGGTCAGGAGCCAGGACAGTTGGAGGATGCTTGGAGGTCATTCACAGCTGCAGGAGACACCCTTGGCCCTTCTGGGTTCTGATGATGTCTCAGAGCTGTGTACCAGGAGCTGACGCCTGACACTCAGGAGATGGTCAGGCCTCAGTGGCTTCCTTAGTTTGCCCCCCTGGTGGAATCCCCTTCTTAGACCTAAGAAGTCACTCCTTACTTGGGAGGCTGCCAGTGGGAGGATCACAGTTGGAGGCCAGCACAGGCAGGCACTTGAAACCTCTTTCTCCATCAACAGTGAGGAGCCATGGCACACACCTGCCATTCCAGCCACGACAGGAAACCTGACACAGGAGACGCACAGTCCAGGCACAAGCTCAGGATCTACAAGCAAGTCAGAGCCTATCTTAACCAGTGCAAAAACGGGACTAGGTGTGGCTCTACAATATAGCAACTGCACAGGCCCTGAGTTCAAACCCTCATGTTAGGGGAAAAAAGCCTTCGATTGTGGGAGGAAGGGGCCTTAACACTCTCTCAGGCCTGGCGGAGTTGAGTTGGTTCCTTGGGACACAGTGCCTAGGACAGGTTTATCCTGCCCCGTGAGTCACAGTTACCCGGCGCTCGCTCTTTGCCAGCTTTGAAGGGACAAGCAGCTCTCCGTGGAGAACTCCTGTCTGCCTGGCTTGTGGCTGGACCCCGGCTTCAGGAAAACCACACAGAAAGCACTAGGCAAGTCAAGGAATTTCAAAAGGATTTAAAGACAGAGGGTAAAGTGCATTGTAGTGCAAACATGAAATACGGGATAGTTCTGGAATACCTGGACCAATACACAGAATCGAAAAATCTGGACTGAGATGCAGATAGGGCGCATGTCTCTGTCTTTGGAATGAGATGCAGATAGGGCGCATGTCTCTGTCTTTGGGCGCACATTGCTTGTTGTGATAGGGTCTCGATCCTCCTGCCTCAGCCCTTCTAGGTCTGGGACTATAGGCCTGTGCTACCATGCCCAGCTAGGGCCATTCTGAAAAAAATGTGTGTGTGTGTGTGTGTGTGTGTGTGTAAATTAGATCTACATGTCTCTTGTACCAAAAGAAATTTGAGATTAATTTGATTTTTTTTTCTGGACTGGGGTTTAAACTCAAGCTTTGGGCTTATGAGGCAGGTGGAGCCAGACCCGTACCCTTGAATTAAGAATCTTCTTTTTTTTTTTTTTGGTGGTGGGGCTTGAACTCTGGGCCTGGACGCTGTCCCTCGGCTCTTCAGCTCAAGGTGAGCGCTCTACCACTTGTAACACAGCGGCACTTCTGGTTTTCTGGTGGTTTTTTGGAGATATAAGAGTCTCATGGACTTTCCTGCCCGGGCTGGCTTTGAACCTCGAGCCTCAGATCTCAGCCTCCTCAGTAGCTAGGATGACCGGTGTGAGCCACCGGAGCCGGGCTTTAAATTAAGAATCTTAAAATTTTTAAAAACTTGAAGCTAGTGGAGAATGTGACTGTCGTGGTTTCGGGGGATCTGTGCTGCGGTTTCTGAGCCGTCTCATTGCGTCCAGCTCAGGAGTCTCTCCCTGCTCCTCGCGGGACTGGCAGGACGGATTTTATTTTCAGCGGGTACACCGGGGTGGAGGGCCCAGGTGGGAGGGGTGGGGGATGATGTGGGCTTGGGGACGCGGCGGGCCCTGCTCGGGGCAAAGGCAGGGGTGCCCTGGAGAGGCGAGGCGGGCCGGGCCGCGCAGGGACTTGCCTGGGGACGGCCCCTCCCCGTGACTCACCTGCGTGTGCGTGATGCCAGGCGGGGGGGGGGGGGTGTCTGCGCTCCCCACCTGGCAAGTTCCAGCACACAGCTCTGCCCAGCGTGGCCGGGTGCCGGGGTGGCCAGGCTGCAGTGCTCAGAGCAGACCCTGGGCCGGGCACACAGCTCCCGCTGTCCCGTCCGCCCTCCCCAGAGGTGGAGCGGGCCCTGCAGGCTGCCCGCCCGCACCCCACACCCAGGGACCGCTCCTGGGGAAGCCTTGTGCAGGGCTTGCTCCGTGCTGGAGGGGGTCCCCTCCCCCGGGGGTCTTCTGAGCTGTCAGCACATCCAGCTCAGGATTCATCTTGTGGAGGACAGGCTTTTCAGGGACTTTTATTTTGTCAAGTCTGTCCGCTCAGGCAGTGCTGAGGCTTGACCTCCCCACGAGGCAGGCCCCCCACTGTGGCCACAGTGCTAGCCCTCTTCTCCTCTGCTCTAGGTTTTCAGGGCAGGTCTTGCTTCCTTGGTCCAGGCTGGCCTTGTACAGTGATCCTCCCAATCTTAATTCCCCTCGTGGCTGGGATTACAGGTGTGTACCACGGTGCCTGGCCACGGTGCTCTGACCGGGATGGACGTTCCTCACCATCTCCCACGTAATAGCTGTGTGGACACCAGCCACCGGCCCGCGTGCCCCTGGCTCCATTCCACAGCACGTGGATGCCGCGTGGTGCCAAGTGGGAGGACCTGAAGGGAAGGCCAGGACCCCCCCCTCCACCCCCCCCCCCCCCGCACTCTCCGGGTGGAAGGTCAGGACTGCCGTCCAGAGAGCACTCTCATCCTTGGGGAGCCCTGGCTTGGGGCCAGAGGCAGGAACAGCTACACATCCTAGCTTCTTTGGGGTGTCCTAGCAGGCATCCCCACTACTGAGCTGCCACTGATGGCCCACAGGGGAGGCTCACAGCCTTGACACAGGAGGATCCTGAAGGCTGGGCAGCCTCCCGCCCTCCCCCTCCCCTCCCCGCTGCTCCCCAGGGGCCCAGCGTGGGGGCAGGGCTCCCCAGGGGCCCAGCGGGTCAGGCTGCATCCTGGGGCTTGGCAGCTAGGCCCTGACTTCCCTGGCCCGCACCGTGGCTGCCGTGAGCCGCCACAGCCCAGCTTCTGTCCTGGGGCCGCAGGCACTGTTAGCTCAGGTCCGACTTGCTTTTCCCAAGCTGAGCTGGACAGGAAGAGCCCCGCAGCCATGGACACAGCAGAGGCCACCAGCCACCCACCCCGGACGGCTCACAGCCCGCGCGACTGCTCTCCGCTCCTGCCGGCCCTGACAGTGTCAGTTGGTCGACAAGGGCTTCCGGCCCTCTGGACACGCCCTGTCCTGCGGCCGGCCAGGGGGCCCTGGGCACCAGGGCTCTTTTCTCTGCCAGGCCCCCCTTCCCTCCTCCACCCGCCTTCCTCGGGGGCCCAGGAGGAGGCGGCCTGGTGGACTGTCCAATGGGAGGCAGGTGGTCCTGAGAGGCAGCGAGAGCCTCCCAGAGCGCGGAGGACAGGAGGGAGGCTCTCGGTGAAGCTTTCCCCGACTCAGGGGAAAGCCCTTTCTCTGTTCACTCATTCACCTTTCATTCATTCACCACTTCATTCATTCCATCTTTTCAGAGTTTCCTGCCTGGTTGGGAAATGACTGCTGGGATCTCAGATCTCATTTGGTTGAGAAGATGGTAGGGATGCCGGGTACTGGTGCTCAAGCCTGTAATCCCGGCTTCTCTGGGGGCTGAGATCTGAGGATCGAGATTTGAAGACAGCCTGGGCAGAAACGTCCATGCAATGTTCTGAGCTGTCTGATGCCCCCACCTGGCACAGCTCAGATGGCTCCGGCTGGGTCTGGAGTGTCTGTGTTCTGGCGTGGGGACTGGAAGGCCGGGAATATGGCCATACATCTCCCTGCAGCTCAGGATCCCCTCGGAGTCCAGTCCAGTCACCCCAAACTTCTGATAAGAATCCTGGCCCTGAGCAGTGTTTCAGCAGGCACCACAGAGGCCGGCCCTCGCCTGGCTTTGGGGCTGCCAGGAGGCCTTGGAGCCCGAGCCTCCCCCCTCCCACCCCGCCCCCCATCACAGGGCTCCCATGACTGGCCAGGGCCCAGTTTGGCCAGAAAATGGTTGCCCACGGCTGCCAGCCTGCGTGTCCTGGGGCTCTGAGAGTGAGCTGAGTGGCTGAGACGGGCCTTGGCATGCGGCCTGACACCTGGTGATCTCAGTTCTGGGGGCCGAGGACAAGGGCCTCCAGAGCTCTACTTATCTGCCGGCGGGAGCTGGAGCCAGCCAGCCTTAGCTTTGAGCCTCACAACAATGAGATCCCCCGGACACAGAGAACGGCGGAGGCTGCCACCATGCCCAGAGCCCCACAGCGGGGGGGCAGGGGGCAAGCTGGGGCTCACCCTGGAAGCAGCAGGGTGAGCTGCTTCGCCCCGGCCTCCCATCCTCCGTCCCGGGGTGGTCCACATTCCCCAGCCCCCTGCCAGGCCCCTGGAGGCTGGCAGGGTGCCTGGGACTGGTAAAGGAGGTTCATGGGGTCCCCACGAAGGGACGTGGAGGGGAGAGCACCGTCTCTGGGCCTGGCCGGCTCTGGGGGGACAGTCTCAGGCCGGGCCTGTGGGCGCCCGCCAGAGGCGTCCCCAGGGATCAGACAGGCCTGCGTGCGGTCTCTGACTTGGATTTCTTACGCAATGTTGGCCAAGCCCCCGCCCTGGCTGAGTCTCACTTCCCCGCTCTGCGGAGCTGGGTGGGCAGGGCCGGTGACTGCACTCCAGACCTCCTCCCCAGCCCACCCCCACCCGTGGGTCTCCCAGGCTGGGATTCCATCCCCGTGTCGGAGACGGTGCCTTGAGCAGGCCCGGTGCTCGCAGGCTCCAGCGCTCCCGGCTGGCCGCGTGTGACCTGCTGGGCCTCCAGACCCCCTCCCGCTTTTCCTGCACAAAGCCTCTGCTCAGGAGGCCACACAGACGAACAGAGCTGTTCCCCTCTGCTGCCCCCTGGTGGTCACACCACCACCCGGCCGTCCATCGGAGGCCCCGGCACCACAGTGCCATGGGAGAGTGCCCCCCCCCCCGCCCCCCAGGCTGTCCCCCAACTGCCACATGATAGCGGGGGAGATCTGTGAAGCAGGCCAGGCCGGGCCCCGAGGTACTGGTGGCGTTCAAGGGATCCTTTTATTCCCCCCTTCTTTTTGTGCCTGTCCTGAGGCTTGAACTTGGGGCCTAGGTGCTGTCCCAGAGCTTTTTACTCAAGGCTAGCACTCTAGCACTTAAGCCATAGCTCCATAGCCAGATTTCTGGTGGTTCATTGGCGTAAGAGTCTCACCAACTTTCCCACCTGGGCTGGCTTCAAAGGGGGAGCCTCAGATCTCAGCCTCCCGAGCAGCGAGGGTGACAGGCGGGAGCCACCGGTGCCAGCCCAGTGCCCTTGGCCTCCCAGGGCTCTGGTGAAGAAGTAGAGAGAGGAGCGCGGGCCATTGCCGTTCTGGGTTTGCGTCATCCACAAAGAACAGAGGGGAACGGTTGGTTCATTCTCCCAGGAGCAGAGGTGTGTGTGTGTACGCATGTGTGTGTGTATGTGTGTACGCACGTGTGCGCGTGCGTGTATGTACGCATGTGTGTGCGTGTGCGCGTGTGTGTGTATGCTCACGAGCATGCGTGTGGGATACCCTCCTACACTGGGTGCCAGGCCAGGGTGAGAGCGGGTGGGGACAGATGGCCAGGCCCCGGCCCGCGTGGGGACAGATAGTCCACGCCCACACCCAACCTGCGTCTGCACAGCTGCCGAACGAAGCCAGCAAAGCCTGGCCCGTGCGCGGGCCGGCTCCCGGGCAGAGCTGCTGTCCCGGCGGGTCCTGCCCTAGCCGCTAGGCAGAGGGGCTCCCGGGCAGGTGTGCCTCCCAGCGCCCTCTGCCAGTGCTGCCTCCCAGCGATCCCAACACCCGCCTTCCCCTCCCTGCCCGTGACGCTTCCTGCCTCTCGGCCCCTCAGTGGACACCTGGCTGGGACCAAGCAGAGCCCCGTCAACCTCTGCTGGTGGGTAAGCTGAGGCCCGAGGAGGAAGAGGAGCACGCAGTGCAGATGGGGGCGGGGACGAGGCGTGCCAGCCGCACGGCAGCCGTCCCGACTGTGTGTGGGAGAGATGCGGGAGGTGGAGGGGACGCTGGCTCCCGGCGCTCCGGGAACCCCCTGTCCCCCGCTGTCCCTCTGGGCCTGGCCTGGGGCTCCCACGCCACCCTGGTCCCGGGGCGAGGTGCACCGTGCTGGGCTGAGGTGCCCCGTCCCTCCGGGCTTCCGCCCACTTCGGCTGTGCATCACCAGGCAGCTGCCTCCACCTCTCTGTTCTGCACAGCTCTGTCTGTGCGTGGGGCTCGGGGCAGCCTCCAGGCCCCGGGTGCTGTTGTCAGGAGCAGTAGCACTGTCAGCTCATAGGGTGAGCCTGCTCTTGGTCCTGGGGTGCGCATGTGACCATGGCCCATGAGCAGCCTGTGTGGAGGGAGGGACTCACCCCGGTGCTAGAGACAGAGCCCAGCGGGACCCAGACCCAGTCGGAGGGAGGGAGGGCTCGGTGTCACCGGTGAGCTGTGGGGACCAAAGCAGACATGGTGTGGTGAAGGGTGGGTGAGGGGTGGGGTGGGGGAGGGGTGGGTGGATGAGGGGTGGGGTGGATGAGGGGTGGGTGAGGGGTGGGGTGGGTGAGGGGCGGGGTGGGGGAGGGGTGGGGGAGGGGTGGGGTGGAGGAGGGGTGGGTAAGGGGTAGGGTAGGGGTGGGGTGGGTGAGGGGTGGGGTGGGTGAGGGTGGGTGAGGGATGGGGGAGGGGTGGGGTGGGTGAGGGGTGGGTAAGGGGTGGGGGAGGGGTGGGGTGGGGGAGAGGTGAGGTGGGGGAGGGGTGGTGTGGGGTGGGGGAGGGGTGGGGTGGGGGAGGGTGGGGGAGGGGTGGGGTGGGTGAGGGGTGGGTAAGGGGTGGGGGAGGGGTGGGGTGGGGGAGGGGTGAGGTGGGGGAGGGGTGGGGTGGGGGAGGGTGGGGGAGGGGTGGGGTGGGGGAGGGGTGGGGTGGGTGTGGGTGAGGGATGGGTGAGGGGTGGGTGAGGGGTGGGGTGGGTGTGGGTGAGGGATGGGTGAGGGGTGGGTGAGGGGTGGGGTGGGTGAGGGGTGGGTGAGGGGTGGGGTGGGGAGGGGTGGGGGAGGGGTGGGGTGGGTGAGGGGTGGGGTGGGTGAGGGGTGGGTAAGGGGTGGGGGAGGGGTGGGGTGGGGGAGGGGTGGGGTGGGTGAGGGGTGGTGTGGGGTGGGTGAGGGGTGGTGTGGGTGAGGGTGGGGGTGGGGTGGGTGAGGGGTGGGTGAGGGGTGGGGTGGGTGAGGGGTGGGGTGGGGGAGGGGTGGGGGAGGGGTGGGGTGGGTGAGGGGTGGGTAAGGGGTGGGGTGGGGGAGGGGTGGGATGGGGGAGGGGTGGTGTGGGGTGGGTGAGGGGTGGGGTGGGTGAGGGTGGGGGTGGGGTGGGTGAGGGGTGGGTGACGGGTGGGGTGGGTGAGGGGTGGTGTGGGGTGGGGGAGGGGTGGGGTGGGGGAGGGGTGGTGTGGGGTGGGTGAGGGTGGGGGTGGGGTGGGTGAGGGGTGGGTGACGGGTGGGGTGGGTGAGGGGTGGTGTGGGGTGGGGGAGGGGTGAGTTGGGGGAGGGGTGGAGTGGGTGAGGGGTGGTGAGGGGTGGGTGAGGGGTGGGTGAGGGGTGGTGTGGGTGAGGGGTGGGTGAGGGGTGGGTGAGGGGTGGGTAAGGGTGAGGGTGAGGTGGGTGAGGGGTGGGGGAGGGAGGGGAGGGGTGGGGAGGGGTGCGGTGGGTGAGGGGTGGGGGTGGGTAAGGGGTGGGGGAGGGGTGGCGTGGGCTATTGTGGGGTGCAGGGAAACCCTGAGCTTGGCGTCCGTGGCCATGGGAGGGGTCAGCTCTGTGCTCTGGGTGGGTGTCATGATGCCCAGGGCTAGGCTGGGTTGGCGCCACCCAGGTGGCTGGCACAGGAAGGGCCATCGGTCCTTGTCACCCCTGCCTGGGGCCTGAGCTCCGGCTGCTGTTGGAACGTCAGGAAATGGCGATTGGGGGTTAAAGCGCTCGTCTCCTGGGGTGACCCTGGGACCCCTGGAGCAGGGCTGAGGTCACAGCTCCCAGCCTCTGACGTGTGCCCCGAGTTCCGGAACATGAGGGAGAGGGCAGTGAGGGCCGGCCACAGCCCCTCCACCCGCCGCCCTGACCAGCCAGTGCACCCCAACACCTGACAACGCCTACCACTGCACCCCAACACCTGACAACGCCTACCACTGCACCCCAACACCTGACAACGCCTACCAGCCACTGCATCCCAACACCTGACAATGCCTACCACTGCACCCCAACACCTGACAACGCCTACCACTGCACCCCAACACCTGACAACGCCTACCAGCCACTGCACCCCAACACCTGACAACGCCCGCTCTGAGGCTCCCTTTCCTGCCCCTGCCCCTACCTTGCCAGGGGTCTTGGGGCAATCTCTACCCCTCCCTCCTTCCCTCCCTCCCTCCCTCCCTCCCTTCCCTTCTTCCCTTGCTCCCACCTTGGGCTGAGGGAGCCTGGGAGCATGGCGGGCCCTGCTGGTTCCCTGCGGGGCCTCTGTCTGCCCCGGCCCCTCCCCAGCTCTGGTCCCCCTGCCCGTCCAGGAAGAGGCGCGTTCAAGGCGCACTTCTCTGTGGGGTCTTCAGGGGACAGGTCACCGCGCTCAGCACCCTAGGCTGGCGTTGGCCGGGGAGCAGGGGGAGGCAGGCCCGGGGCGGCCGGCGGGAAGAGCAGGAGGGGGGTGGTGCTGGGGCTGGGGGACGGTGGCCATCCAGGGTGGGACAGGGCAGTGTGGCCGGGCACCAGGCCCTTCCATTCTGCGGAGGCCCGTGGACGATGCCACGGCAGCCACTGTGGCCAGGGCAGCCTGGCGCCGCGTCTCCCCTCCTCCCCTCCTCCCCTCCCCGGGGTGGGGCCGGGCGCCCCACGAGACGGACACCGGCCCGAGCCACGGAAGCCCTGGGCCAGAGCCCAGCTGGTGTGACACGGCCACCGGCAGCGGCGTCTCCTGCCCCCGTGGACAGGACTTGAGTCCCCTGCATGGCAGCGCCCTCTGCCCAGGTGGTAGGGACGAGCATCCAGGGTGCACGAGGTGGTGCATCTTTTAGGAGCGGTGGCCGTTGTCTCTTCCAGGTTGGGGGCGGGGCAGCCGTGCGGAGAGAATTCAACTAAGGAAGATGGGGGGGGGCTCAGGCTGACCTGGACCACAGTCCTCCTGCTTCAGCCTTTCAATTGCTGAGATTACAGGCATGCCCCACCAGGCTCCGTTCTGATCCGTCTGGGAAGTTGAATGAGATCTTATACAAGTGACCGAGCCAGGCACCGCAGTGGCTCACGCCTGGCATCCCAGCTACTCCGGAGGCTGCGATCTGAAGATCTCCACGCAAAGCCCGGACAGGAGAGTCCAGGAGAGTCTTATCTCCAATGAGCCACAGAGAAGCCAGAAGTAGAGCTGTGGCTCAAGTGGGTGACCATTAGCCTTGAGCAAAAATGCTCAGGGACAGCGCCCAGGCCCCGAGTCCGATCAAGCCCCAGGTCCATCCAAAAAATAAAAAACAAAAAGTAGCTGAGACATGTGAAAGAATATCAACAGAAGGTGCTAGAAACCAGATCCCCGGCCAGTGTGAGCTCATCACCGGGACAGCCATGGGGAGAGGAAAGCCAAGCGCGTAGCCTGGGCCGCGGGACGGGCCTCGGGCGCACCGTGCCGGGCAGGAGTGGGCTGGGCGGTGGGGACCAGGCCTCACTGTCCAGGGTCCCAGGAGACGGGGTCCTGCCCGGGCCCTGGGCCCCCGTCAAGGGAAGTCCCAGGGGAGGCGACAGGGACAAGGACCTGGTGTGGGTGGCGCGGAGAGGGCGAGCCCTGGGGCACCTCACAAAGTCACTCACGAGCAAAGATGCCCGTGTCTCCCCCCCCCCCCCAGTCCTCTCTCAAAGACTGTCTGTGAGCCCCAGGGCGGGGCAGGACCCAGCCTCCCCCTCCCCCCGCCCGCCCACCGCAGGGCCAGCCAGGCCAGGTGGTACGGGGAGAAGGGACACTTTCGTGCCAGGATACGGGGCCCGAATTCTCCCAGGGCCAGCGGCTGGGTGGTCTGCCCCAGTGGAGAGGCCCCGGTGCTGGGGACATTCCGCTTGTCTACAAGGGCTTGGCTCCCCCCTCCTGCCCTCCCCACTTTCTCCGGGCTGACAGGTGGCCAAAATCTCTGGCCAGGCAGTGCCGTCTGGCATCGCCCAGGCCGGGCGACCAGATGGTCCGGAGGGTCTCCGGGGAGCTGGGCCGAATGGCAAGGGAAGAACAGGATGAGAGCGGGCCCTCCAAGAGCCTCTGCACCCCAGGTCTGGAGGCGTGGGGGCCCAGGTGTGTCTGCTGGGGGCCGGGGGAGGGCAGGGAGCCCCGGGGCCTCTGGCAGCCCGGGTTCGCAGCCCCGCCCGCCCTGGCAGCAGCTGCTTCCGGCCAGACAGGCAGACAAAGCGCTGGCGCAGAGCGGTGGCCCAGGGCCAGGCCGCCCCTCCCCCGGCCCGCAGGAAGACTAGCGTGTCCTCGCGTGAACCCGCTGCCGGGCCGTGGGACAGAGCGCTCGGATTCCTGGATGAAGAGCTACTGGGGTGTGGCAGACCGATTCCTTCCAGCCTGGTGACGGCGGGGGCCGGCGACCCTGCAGGATGGAGTCGTGCCAGCCCGGCTGTGCGAGCGGCCGGCCGAGGCTCCCACCACGGGGCCCTTGCTCGGCCGTGCCCTCCGCCTGCAGCCTGCCGGCTCCAGGTTCAGCAAGGCTGCTCCAATCCTGTCTCCGCTGCAGAGGCTCCCGCAGCCTCAGTTCAGGCCCCGGTACCAGCAGATGGACAGACAGACAGACAGACAAAGGAAAAGAAAAGAAGGAAAGAGGACATCTCATAGAAAAGGACCACAAGTGTGCTCCTCGACCTATGCCCCAGAGCTATGACCACAGGGACAGAAACCAGGGGTCACAGACGTCCAACCGCCCACGCCTGCCCCGCAGACGCGTGGAGAGCGCCCCAGCCAGCCCCCAGCCAGCCGCTCAGCCTGGCCTCCACCAGGCCCCTCCCAGCCCCCCTCCCAGCCCCCCAGGCCTCTGGACACAGAAGCCCAACGTCACAGCCCTGCCGGGGGGCCTGGGGGTGCCGCCAAGCCCTCCCCGCTGGCATGGAGAGGTGGGGACTCCGCACCGCTGCAGCCTGGGCACCGGGCCCGGCCGCCGCTTGCCCTGTGTTTCATCCCTCCGTCCATGCCGGAGCCTGGAGCTCCGAGCCGCCTCTGTTCCCTGCTGCAGAGCGCCCTCTGGTGGGCTTTCTGGGTGCTGGCAGGCGACAGAGGCAGAGTCAGACCAGGACAGCTCCCTGGGGCAGGGCAGGACCCAGCGGTGTGCTCACTGGACAGAGACCTCTGACCACTCAGCCCGCCACCCGGACCTGGGAATGGGCCTGGGGAGACACGAGCCCAGGCTCTGGAAATGTGGTCACTGGAGGGCCCAGGAAGGAGTCATTGGGGTCCTGCAGCGTCCTGTGTCCCCAGGGTCCCCCAAAGCTGCCCCCCTCCAGCCTGGTCTCACAGGTGGTCAGCACCGTCCTCTTGGACACAGATGTCCAGCTCAGGCCAGGTGATTCACTGGTCTCCACAAGAGCACTGTGCAGAAAACAGGGGTCCCAGGGCCCACCCCCACCTCCCCACCTGGCCGAGCACCTGGCCCGAGCTGCAGGAGACGGTGGAAATTTGGGGAGGCGGAGCCCAGCTGGACAACGCGGGTCACCAGGGACCGCATCCTGGCACTTCCTGTCATACTTCCCCTCCACCACACACACTGCCACCGCGACGGTCTGCCAAGCACATGGGTCAGACAGCCGCAAGACGGAGCCTCTGAAGATGAGCCAGGTAAGTCCTCCTCCAGGCTGCTTCTGCCTGGCATGGTACCACAGCAACAAGAAAGGGGCCCACACCCATCCCCCCCACCATCATCACCACCATCATCACCACCACCATCATCACCACCACCATCACCACCACCACCATCACCACCACCATCATCACCACCACCACCATCACCACCACCACCACCACCACCATCATCATCATCATCATCATCACCATCACCACCACCACCACCACCATCACCACCACCATCATCACCATCATCACCACCATCATCACCACCATCATTACCATCACCACCATCACCACCACCATCACCACCATCACCATCATCATCACCATCATCACCATCACCACCACCATCATCACCACCACCATCATTACCATCACCACCATCACCATCATCACCACCACCATCATCACCATCACCATCACCATCATCACCACCACCATTGCCATCATCACCACCACCATCGCCATCATCACCACCACCACCACCATCATTACCACCACCACCATCACCACCATCATCATCACCACCACCACCATCACCACCACCACCATCATCACCATCATCACCACCATCATCACCATCACCAGCACAACCACCACTAGCACCACCAGCACCACCATCATCACCACCACCACCACCACCAGCACAAACACCACCACCACCACAACCATCACTACCATCACCAGCACAAACACCACCACCACCATCATCACCATCACCACCACCATCACCATCATCACTACCACCACCACCACCACCATCACCACCATCACCACCACCAACACCACCAACACCATCATCACAACCACCAACACCGCCACCATCACTACCACCATCACCACCACCATCACCACCACTACTACCACCATCACCATCAACACCATCAATATCATCACTACCACCACCACCACTACCATCACCATCACCATCAACACCATCAATACCATCACCATCACCACCATCACCATCAACACCATCACCACCAATGATACCACCACCACCACCATCATCACCACCACCACCACCACCACCATCACAACTACCACCACCATCACAACCACCACCATCTTCACTGCATTGCTCAGGATTCTCTTGAGGAACAGAGCCAATAGAACACACATGTGTATGTATGTATGTATGTATGGATGGATATATATTCATATATATGAATACCCATCCATCCATACACACGTGTGTATAGAGATATAGATACAGGTATATAGTATGACATACAGTTGGCTTGTATGATTGGAGACTAATCGTCTGCATGATGGACAGATAACCCAGAGCTACTCAGTCCTCCCAGGAAGCTGGAAGCTCCAGAAGAAGGTGATGGGGAGGCCGAGGGCCGGGAAGGCCCCGGGGAGTGGGGTGCAGGTCCTCATCAAAGGCTGAAGAGGCCGCGTCTGCCGTCCATGTCCACATCCACGACACGGCAGCAGCTGCCGACGCACTGGAAAGGAGGGTGCGGCTCCCTGACAGGTGCTGGCTGTCCCCCCCCCTGCAGCCCAGCTGAGCCCCCGGCCTATTGGACAGTGCTGTCCATGCTCAGGGCGAGTTCTTCCCCCTCATTGGCTGTCCCGCATGCCGATCTTCCCCAGACACGCCCTCTCAGGCTCCCCAGCAGTGTGCTCTACTAATCTTTTAAACATCTCTCGATCGGGTCAAGATAGCCAGGCGCTGGTGGCTCACGCCTGTCATCCTAGCTACTCAGGAGGCTGAGATCTGAGGATTACGGTTCAAAGCCAGCCTGGACAGAAAAGTCCGTGAGACTCTTATCTCCAATAAACCACCAGAAAACCGGAAGTGCGCTGTAGCTCAAGTGGTAGAGCATTCGCCTTGAGCTGAAGAGCTAAGGGACAGCGCCCAGGCCCAGAGTTCAGGCCCCATGACCGACAAAAAAAAATTGGGTCAAGTTGACAATTAAGAGTAACCATCACTACTCTGGGACTGAGATGTGAAGATTGCAGTTCAAAGCCAGCCCAGGCAGAAAAGTCTGTGAGACTCTCATCTCCAACCAATCACCAGAAAACTGGAAGTGGAGCTGTGGCTCAAAGTGGTAGGTAGAGCGCTAGCCTTGAGCAAAAAGAGCTCAGGGACAGCGCCTAGGCCCAGAGTTCAAGTCCCATGACCAACAACAAAAAAAGGAGTAACCATTAAACAGTTGGAGCATGGTTCAAGTGGTAGAGCACTTGCCAAGCAAATGTGAGGTCTTGAGTTCAAATTCTAGTATCGCTACACACACACATGCACACACACACACACAAAGGTCATCATCATCCTCATCACCATCATCATCATCCGATCATTTCATGATTATCATAAAATCACCTTCACCACCACCACCACCATCATCACCACCACCACCATCATCACTACCACCATTACCACCACCACCATCATCACCATCATCACCACCACCACCATCATCACCACCACCATCATCATCACCATTACCATCACCACCACCATCATCACTACCACCACCATCGCCACCATCATCACCATCATCACCACCACCACCACCACCACCACCACCACCATCATCATCACCATCACCACCACCACCACTATCATCATCACCATCACCACCACCACCATCATCACTACCACCACTATCATCACCACCACCACCATTACCACCACCACCACCATCATCACCACCACCACCATCATCACTACCACCATTACCACCACCACCATCATCACCATCATCACCACCACCACCATCATCACCACCACCATCATCATCACCATTACCATCACCACCACCATCATCACTACCACCACCATCGCCACCATCATCACCATCATCACCACCACCACCACCACCATCATCATCACCATCACCACCACCACCACTATCATCATCACCATCACCACCACCACCATCATCACTACCACCACCATCATCACCACCACCACCATTACCACCACCACCACCATCATCACCACCACCACCATCATCACTACCACCATTACCACCACCACCATCATCACCATCATCACCACCACCATCATCATCACCATCACCATCACCACCACCATCATCACTACCACCACCATCGCCACCATCATCACCATCATCACCACCACCACCACCACCACCATCATCATCACCATCACCACCACCACCACTATCATCATCACCATCACCACCACCACCATCACTACCACCACCATCATCACCACCACCACCATTACCACCACCACCACCATCATCACCACCACCACCATCACCACCACCATCATCATCACCATCATCACCACCACCATCATCATCACCATCACCATCACCACCACCATCATCACTACCACCACCATCGCCACCATCATCACCATCATCACCACCACCACCACCACCACCACCACCACCACCATCATCATCACCATCACCACCACCACCACTATCATCATCACCATCACCACCACCACCATCATCACTACCACCACCATCATCACCACCACCACCATTACCACCACCACCACCATCATCACCACCACCACCATCATCACTACCACCATTACCACCACCACCATCATCACCATCATCACCACCACCACCATCATCACCACCACCATCATCATCACCATTACCATCACCACCACCATCATCACTACCACCACCATCGCCACCATCATCACCATCATCACCACCACCACCACCACCATCATCATCACCATCACCACCACCACCACTATCATCATCACCATCACCACCACCACCATCATCACTACCACCACCATCATCACCACCACCACCATTACCACCACCACCACCATCATCACCACCACCACCATCATCACTACCACCATTACCACCACCACCATCATCACCATCATCACCACCACCATCATCATCACCATCACCATCACCACCACCATCATCACTACCACCACCATCGCCACCATCATCACCACCACCACCACCACCACCATCATCATCACCATCACCACCACCACCACCACTATCATCATCACCATCACCACCACCACCATCATCACTACCACCACCATCATCACCACCACCACCATTACCACCACCACCACCATCATCACCACCACCACCATCACCACCACCATCATCACCACCACCACCATCATCATCACCACCACCATCATCACCACCACCACCACCATTACCACCACCATCACCACCACCACCACCATCATCACTACCACCACCATCATCACTACCACCATCATCACCACCACCACCATCACTACCACCACCATTATCACTACCACCACCATCATCACCACCATCACCATCATCACTACCACCACCATCATCACCACCACCACCACCACCATCACTACCACCACCATCATCACCACCACCACCATCATCACCACCACCATCATCACTACCACCACCACCATCACCATCATCACCACCACCACCATTACTACCACCACCATCAACATCACCATCATCACCACCACCACCATCACCACCATCATCACCACCACCACCACCACCATCACTACCACCACCACCACCACCACCACCACCATCACTACCACCACCACCACCACCACCACCACCATCATCATCACCATCACCATCACCACCACCACCCCTGTCAGCTCACACTATCACACAGGCATGCGTCTCTGGGGTGAAGATCAGTCTCCCCTGATCTGGCTGGTGACACACACCGGGTACTTTGCTGGACCTAAATATCTGGTCCACATCCGTGAGGTACCTGATTCCCACACCCAGATCTTTCCCATGTCACCTCTGGTTCTCAAGGAAAATGTTACTATTTTTTAAAGCCTTGTCTTTCTCCGAGGCTTTTATGTGTGCATTCGCCGCCGGTGGGGCAGGCCAGGCCCTGCTGTCCTGAGCGCTAAGCAATGGCACAGACGCACTCAGGCTGGCGGCGGTGGCCACTCTAGAGGCTGCAGCAGGAGATCATGAAGCCCCGTCTATAAACAAAACCAGGGCTGGGGGCGTAGCTCAAGCGGCCAAGTGCCTGCCTCGCCCTTGAAGATGATGCTGGGTCCTACCCTGGCACGGCAAACACAATTAAATAGAGCGAGGGGGAGAGCCAGGGGCAGGGGAGGCCTGGATTACTCCTGGGCAGCCTCCATAGGGACTCTGCCCTTGGAGGAGGCAATGCGTCCCCGTGACCGCCCCGGGGCCAGGGGCCAGCACTGCCTGCGGCTCCCGGCTGCTCTCACACGCCAGGCACTGCTGTTCAGGATGGGCACGCCTCTGCTCGGGCTCCCGGGCCGCCTGCGTCCCAGCCCCGGATCAGCCGTGAGGAGCTGAGCACCGGTGATGCTGGTGAAGAGCCGAGGCCTGCCACGCAGCTGAGCTGTCCTCACTCGGAGCTCACCTTCCCTCCCGCCAGCCAGGAGCTGCGGTGCCGGGCTGGGTGCTGTGCGGTGCCAGCCGGGAGCCGCGGGGCCGGGCTGGGAGCCGCGAGGCCGGGCCGGGTGCTGTGCAGTGTCGGGCCGGGTGCTGTCGGCAGCGGCTTGTAATCCTCTCTGTGCCGATACCTTCCGGTGGGTGTGCGCTGAAGCCTGGGTTCAAATCCAGCTTCCAGTGTAAATTATCGCTGGAGCAGGTTCCCCGTGAAGGCCAGGAGGGGAGAGAGCTGGTGTCCCTGGCCTGCCGCCACCCCAGGGGCCCTGCCAGTCCCAGAAGAGGCACAGGATGGGCGCTGCTCCCCTGGGCAGTGGGGTGGGGCGGGGACCCCGGTGCCCGGAGCCACGCAGCCAGGACATCCTGCACTGTGGTTCTTGCTGCTCAAGAGAACAGCAGAATCTTAAAAAAAAAAAAAAAAAGACTGGTGGCTCCCTAGATGCAAAGCAGGCACGCCTCCACTGGAGCCACACTCCCAGGCCCTTTTGGCTTCAGCTGTTCTTTTAACAGGCTCTCGCTTTCTTCTCCAGCCCGGCCCAGGCCGGGTTCGTTCTATTCAAGCCTCTTGCCCAGCTGGGGTGACAGGCCCTGGGCTCCCCGGACTCTTTTCAGCTGGGCAGGCCTCAAACCACAAGCCTTCTGATCTGAGCCTCCACATAGCTAGGATTACTGGCTGCATTTGTTTGTTTTAAAATGGGGCTTGAAGGCAGGGCCTTTGGCTCTCGCTCAGCTTTTTTTTTTTTTTGGGGTCCGGTCGTGGGGCCTGAACTCTGGGCCTGGGCGCTGTCCCTCAGCTCTTCAGCTCAAGGCTAGCACTCTACCACTTGAGCCACAGCGCCACTTCCGGCTTTTTTCTTATGTGGTGCTAAGGAATCGAACCCAGGGCCTCGAGCATGCAAGGCAAGTGCTCTACCACTGAGCCACCTTCCCAGCCCCATCTCGCTCAGCTTTTTTATGCTGGCACTGCCAGCTTCTGGCTGGTTCTCTGGAGGTAAGAGTCTCATGGATTTGTCAGCCCAGCTCAATCCTCAGAACGCAGCCTCCTGAGCAGCTAGGATGACAGCGTGAGCCACTAGCGCCAGCCGAGAATACTGACCTCAAGCACTAGAAACATGAGTGTGTCACGAGGCAGCTCAGGCTCCCGGGGCCCCGCTCCAGGCCCTGGCGCTCCTGCCACTGGAGTCACTCCACACACGCACGCGAGGCCTGGCCGGCCTTGGCCCTGCGTCTTCCCCCAGGGCTTGTGTGCCCGTCCCAGGGAGTCCTGCCTCCCCTGAGCACTGTCCTACCACAGAGGCCGCAACTCCCTGGACAGAACCAGCCCCTGGCTGCCCTGCGACCAGGACAGCAGTGTGCTCTGCAGACGCCAGAGTGACTCAGACCTGCCCATCACCGATGCCTATGAGACCTGCCAATCACCAACGCTGCTCAGACCCGCCCATCACCAATGCCTATGAGACCTGCCAATCACCAACGCCGCTCAGACCCGCCCATCACCAATGCCTATGAGACCCGCCAATCACCAACGCTGCTCAGACCCGCCCATCACCAATGCCTCTGAGACCTGCCCATCACCGATGCCAATCAGACCTGCCCATCACCAATGCCTCTGAGACCCGCCCATCACCAACGCCAATCAGACCTGCCCATCACCAATGCCTCTGAGACCTGCCAATCACCAATGCCAATCAGACCTGCCCATTACCAATGCCAATCAGACCTGCCCATCACCAATGCCAATCAGACCTGCTCATCACCAATGCCAATCAGACCCGCCCATCACCAATGCCTCTGAGACCTGCCCACCACTGATGCCACTCAGACCCGCCATCACCGATGCCTCTGAGACCTGCCAATCACCAATGCCTCTGAGATCTGCCTATCACCAACACCGCTCAGACCCGCCCATCACCGATGCCTCTGAGACCTGCCCATCACAGGTGCCTCTCAGACCCGCCCATCACCAATGCCTCTCAGACCCGCCCATCACCAATGCCTCTGAGACCTGCCCATCACCAATGCCTCTCAGACCCGCCCACCACCGGTGGTGCTGCAGCTTTCATGCAGACTTTCAGGGCCTCTTCAGTCCATGCCCAGTAAGTCAGGCTGTCTCCACTCCCACACATTTAAATCTCAATATGTTCATTTGAGTCTTTGAATTAATTGGTTCACTCTTGTGGCACTGGGGGTTGAACCCAGGGATCGGACTTCTTAGACAACTGCTCCAGCACTATATAGTATATTTGTCTTAAATTGCCACAAACATAGTTTAAAACCAGATCTACCAGCCAGGCCCTGGTAGCTCATGTTTATAGTCCTAGCCACTCAGGAGTCTGAGATTGGAGGATCACAGTTCAAAGCCAGCCTAGGCAAGAAAATCTGTGAGACTCTTTCTTATCTCCAATGGACCCCAAAGAACTGGGAAGTGGCACTGTAGCTCAAGTGGCAGAGCACTTGCCTTGACTGAAAAAGCTCAGGGACAGCGCCCTGTCCCTGACCTCAAGTCTCAGGACAAAAGAATTTTTTGGAAAGCCCCAAACCCAGGTCGTCTGGCTATTCCCAGGAGTGTCCTCAGGAGCACAGCGTGGGGCAGAGCACCTTCTGCTGGGCAGAGCGCCTTCCCGCTGGGCAGAGCACCTTCCCGCTGGGCAGAGCGCCTTCCCGCTGGGCAGAGCGCCTTCCCGCTGGGCAGAGCACCTTCCCGCTGGGCAGAAGGCAGAACACCTTCCCGCTGGGCAGAGCGCCTTCCCGCTGGGCAGAGCACCTTCCCGCTGGGCAGAAGGCAGAACACCTTCCCGCTGGGCAGAGCACCTTCCCGCTGGGCAGAGCACCTTCCCGCTGGGCAGAGCACCTTCCCACTGGGCAGAGCGCCTTCCCGCTGGGCAGAGCACCTTCCCGCTGGGCAGAGCACCTTCCCGCTGGGCAAAGCACCTTCTCGCTGGGCAGAGCGCCTTCCCGCTGGGCAGAAGGCAGAACACCTTCCCGCTGGGCAGAGCACCTTCCCGCTGGGCAGAGCACCTTCCCGCTGGGCAGAGCACCTTCCCACTGGGCAGAGCGCCTTCCCGCTGGGCAGAGCACCTTCCCGCTGGGCAGAGCACCTTCCCGCTGGGCAAAGCACCTTCTCGCTGGGCAGAGCGCCTTCCCGCTGGGCAGAAGGCAGAACACCTTCCCGCTGGGCAGAGCACCTTCCCGCTGGGCAGAGCACCTTCCCGCTGGGCAGAGCACCTTCCCGCTGGGCAGAGCACCTTCCCGCTGGGCAGAGCACCTTCTCGCTGGGCAGAGCGCCTTCCCGCTGGGCAAAGCACCTTCTCGCTGGGCAGAGCGCCTTCCCGCTGGGCAGAGCGCCTTCCCGCTGGGCAGAGCGCCTTCCCGCTGGGCAGAGCACCTTCCCGCTGGGCAGAGCGCCTTCCCGCTGGGCAGAGCGCCTTCCCGCTGGGCAGAAGGCAGAACACCTTCCCGCTGGGCAGAGCACCTTCCCGCTGGGCAGAGCGCCTTCCCGCTGGGCAGAGCGCCTTCCCGCTGGGCAGAGCGCCTTCCCGCTGGGCAGAGCACCTTCCCGCTGGTCAGAGCACCTTCCCGCAGGCTTTCACTGGGGCGCTGGCGAGAACTGTCAGCTGCACATCTGGCTGTGGGCAGAAAATGCCATTCCTCTCCTCGAGGTCGCCCCTTCCCTGGTGACGCCGGCTCTCTCTTGCTCTCTCTCTCTCTCTCTCTCTCTCTCTCTCTCTCTCTCTCTCTCTCTCTCTCTCGCTCGCTCGCTCGCTCGCTCGCTCGCTCGCTCGCTCTCGCCCTCTGCTGGCTCCCCGTGACACCAGCCATCGGTGTCTGGACCCCAGAGCTCACTCCTCTGTCTTCAGATCTAGCTATGCGACAGCGCGCCCTCCGGGTTTCCAATCTCGCGGGCTGCTCCTCTGCCGTGGCCAGGGAAGATTCTGCCTGAAATCGCATTGGCTGCTGGGTGCTGGCAACTTACATCTGCAGTCCTAGGTGCTCAAGAGCTGAGATCTGAGGACTTAAGTTCAAGGCCAGGCTGGGCAGGAAAGTCGGAATTTTTTATCTCCAATTAACCAGTAAAAAGCTAGCAATGGAGCTGTGGCTCCAGGTGCAGCACCAGCCTGGAGTGAAAAAAGTCACAAGAGGCCCTGAGTCCAGGCTCATGGTCAGAGCTGGCATACTGGATGAACTCAAAGGCAGATGCGCAGCCTCCGCGCCTTGCTGGGCAGAGGTGACGCATCACCATGGAAACCACAACCTAGCAGGGCCCTGGGGGCCAGGCAGCACTGGTCAAAGGGTCATCTGCAAGTCGGTGCCCTCAGCTCTGCCCCTCCCCTCCCCTCCCTCAGCTCTGCCCCTCCCCTCCTCCCCCTCAGCTCTGCCCCTCCCCTCCCCTCCCTCAGCTCTGCCCCTCCCCTCCCCTCCCTCAGCTCTGCCCCTCCCCTCCCCTCCCTCAGCTCTGCCCCTCCCCTCCTTCCCCTCAGCTCTGCCCCTCCCCTCCTTCCCCTCAGCTCTGCCCCTCCCCTCCTTCCCCTCAGCTCTGCCCCTTCCCTCCTCTCCCTCAGCCCTGCCCCTCCCCTCCTCTCCCTCAGCTCTGCCCCTTCCCTCCTCTCCCTCAGCCCTGCCCCTCCCCTCCTCTCCCTCAGCTCTGCCCCTCCCCTCCTCCCCCTCAGCTCTGCCCCTCCCCTCCCCTCCCTCAGCTCTGCCCCCTCCCCTCCCCTCCCTCAGCTCTGCCCCTCCCCTCCCCTCCCTCAGCTCTGCCCCCTCCCCTCCCCTCCCTCAGCTCTGCCCCTCCCCTCCCCTCCCTCAGCTCTGCCCCTCCCCTCCTCCCCCTCAGCTCTGCCCCTCCCCTCCCCTCCCTCAGCTCTGCCCCTCCCCTCCTCCCCCTCAGCTCTGCCCCTCCCCTCCTCTCCCTCAGCTCTGCCCCTCCCCTCCTCCCCCTCAGCTCTGCCCCTCCCCTCCCCTCCCTCAGCTCTGCCCCTCCTCTCCTCCCCCTCAGCTCTGCCCCTCCCCTCCTCCCCCTCAGCTCTGCCCCTCCCCTCCCCTCCCTCAGCTCTGCCCCTCCCCTCCCCTCCTCCCCCTCAGCTCTGCCCCTCCCCTCCTCTCCCTCAGCTCTGCCCCTCCCCTCCTTCCCCTCAGCTCTGCCCCTCCCCTCCCCTCCCTCAGCTCTGCCCCTCCCCTCCCCTCCCTCAGCTCTGCCCCTCCCCTCCTCCCCCTCGCTGCCCCTCCCCTCCCCTCCTCTCCCTCAGCTCTGCCCCCTCCCCTCCCCTCCCTCAGCTCTGCCCCTCCCCTCCTCCCCCTCAGCTCTGCCCCTCCCCTCCTCCCCCTCAGCTCTGCCCCTCCCCTCCCCTCCCTCAGCTCTGCCCCTCCCCTCCTCCCCCTCAGCTCTGCCCCTCCCCTCCTCCCCCTCAGCTCTGCCCCTCCCCTCCTCCCCCTCAGCTCTGCCCCTCCCCTCCTCCCCCTCGCTGCCCCTCCCCTCCCCTCCTCTCCCTCAGCTCTGCCCCTCCCCTCCCCTCCCTCAGCTCTGCCCCTCCCCTCCTCCCCCTCAGCTCTGCCCCTCCCCTCCCCTCCCTCAGCTCTGCCCCTCCCCTCCTTCCCCTCAGCTCTGCCCCTCCCCTCCCCTCCCTCAGCTCTGCCCCTCCCCTCCCCTCCCTCAGCTCTGCCCCTCCCCTCCTCCCCCTCGCTGCCCCTCCCCTCCCCTCCTCTCCCTCAGCTCTGCCCCCTCCCCTCCCCTCCCTCAGCTCTGCCCCTCCCCTCCTCCCCCTCAGCTCTGCCCCTCCCCTCCCCTCCCTCAGCTCTGCCCCTCCCCTCCTCCCCCTCAGCTCTGCCCCTCCCCTCCTCCCCCTCAGCTCTGCCCCTCCCCTCCCCTCCTCCCCCTCAGCTCTGCCCCTCCCCTCCTCCCCCTCAGCTCTGCCCCTCCCCTCCTCTCCCTCAGCTCTGCCCCCTCCCCTCCCCTCCCTCAGCTCTGCCCCTCCCCTCCTCCCCCTCAGCTCTGCCCCTCCCCTCCTCCCCCTCAGCTCTGCCCCTCCCCTCCTCTCCCTCAGCTCTGCCCCCTCCCCTCCCCTCCCTCAGCTCTGCCCCTCCCCTCCCCTCCCTCAGCTCTGCCCCTCCCCTCCTCCCCCTCAGCTCTGCCCCTCCCCTCCCCTCCCTCAGCTCTGCCCCTCCCCTCCTCCCCCTCAGCTCTGCCCCCTCCCCTCCCCTCCCTCAGCTCTGCCCCTCCCCTCCTCCCCCTCAGCTCTGCCCCTCCCCTCCCCTCCCTCAGCTCTGCCCCTCCCCTCCTCCCCCTCAGCTCTGCCCCTCCCCTCCTCTCCCTCAGCTCTGCCCCCTCCCCTCCCCTCCCTCAGCTCTGCCCCTCCCCTCCCCTCCCTCAGCTCTGCCCCTCCCCTCCTCCCCCTCAGCTCTGCCCCTCCCCTCCTCCCCCTCAGCTCTGCCCCTCCCCTCCCCTCCCTCAGCTCTGCCCCTCCCCTCCTCCCCCTCAGCTCTGCCCCTCCCCTCCTCCCCCTCAGCTCTGCCCCTCCCCTCCTCCCCCTCAGCTCTGCCCCTCCCCTCCTCCCCCTCGCTGCCCCTCCCCTCCCCTCCTCCCCCTCAGCTCTGCCCCTCCCCTCCCCTCCCTCAGCTCTGCCCCTCCCCTCCTCCCCCTCAGCTCTGCCCCTCCCCTCCTCCCCCTCGCTGCCCCCCTCCCCTCCCCTCCTCCCCCTCAGCTCTGCCCCTCCCCTCCCCTCCCTCAGCTCTGCCCCTCCCCTCCTCCCCCTCAGCTCTGCCCCTCCCCTCCTCCCCCTCGCTGCCCCCTCCCCTCCCCTCCTCCCCCTCAGCTCTGCCCCTCCCCTCCTCCCCCTCGCTGCCCCTCCCCTCCCCTCCTCTCCCTCAGCTCTGCCCCTCCCCTCCTCTCTTCTCCCTCGCGCCCTTGGGGTCTGCCAGGCCCCTCAGCACCCTCCTTGCGGCCCCACCTCCTGGCCCACCTCAGTCCCGCCCCTCTGTGGGTGGGGCTCCCAGCTGAGGGGCGCCGAGGGCTTCACCACCTGCCAGCGGAGCATGGCCCTGACGGGCGTTGGCGCCAAGCCCACTTCTACCTGTGGTGTGGCTTTGGCCCAGTGCATCCCTTCCTGCCTCAGTTTCCCCATCTGAACAACAAGCCTATGAGCCCCATTGTGCAGGCTGCCTTCCGGGGGCTGCCCAGGGCATGCCGGCGGGAGTTCTGGGGTTCGGGAGACACTGGAGGGTCGGGCAGTTGCTGGAGGAATGAAGTGGAGGGGCAGCAAGGACGGGGTGGAAGTGCGTCAGGTGGTGGGCGGGGCTTCCACTTCTCGTGCGGGCTCGCCATTGGCTCAGGCCTCTGCCTATAGCCCTGGAGGCCACACATGCCAGGCGCTCCCTGGAAAATCGTTCCCTCTCACTAATTGTGCACTTTCTCTTACACCTTGGGGTACAGTTGTAACAAAGACACTACAGTAGTTTCCACAGACTCGTGCCCTGATGGGAGACAGACAGAAGACAAGCAATGACATACTGTCTTCTAGGGGAGAAGCAGTGGAGCTTACAGAATGCCAGGGCCTGTGTCTGGAGGGACGCAGCCCTCTTCAGCCAGAGAACCGTGGGGAAGAGCTGTGCGAGAAGGGACACACGCACAAGCCCTGGGCCAGGAGCTGACCCGGCACCTTCCAAGTCACAAAAGGAACTTGTGTGTGCAGCACAGAGTGCCGGCCAGGCACTGAGCGGGGCCCCGGGAGCGGGCAGCCTGCGTGTGCACAAAGGACGCGGGAAGCCAAGGTGAGGAGGCATGGTGGACAGCTGCCGGCCTTCCAGACGGAGAGCGGACCCCCGCCCACCATGAGCACCCCGGGAGCGCACAGGGGGCGCTTTGCTCAAGCAGCAAAGCACACACGCACACATGGGAGCCGAGGTCTGGGCCCAAGGAGCTCCTCAGCAGCCTGCGGCCCTCCCACCTGCACACACAGTACCTGTCCACACACAGTACCTGTCCACACACCATACCTGCCCACACACCGTACCTGTCCACACAGTACCTGTCCACATACAGTACCTGTCCACACACAGTACCTGCACACACAGTACCTGCACACACACAGTACCTGCACACACAGTACCTGTCCACACACAGTACCTGTCCACACACAGTACCTGCACACACAGTACCTGCACACACACAGTACCTGCACACACAGTACCTGCACACACACTGTACCTGTCCACACAGTACCTGTCCACACACAGTACCTGTCCACACACAGTACCTGCCCACACACCGTACCTGTCCACACAGTACCTGTCCACATACAGTACCTGTCCACACACAGTACCTGCACACACAGTACCTGCACACACACAGTACCTGCACACACAGCATACCTGCCCACACACAGTACCTGTCCACACACAGTACCTGCACACACAGTACCTGTCCACACACAGTACCTGTCCACACACAGTACCTGTCCACACAGAACCTGTCCACATACCGTACCTGTCCACACACAGTACCTGTCCACATACAGTACCTGCACACACACAGTACCTGCCCACACACACAGTACCTGTCCACACACCATACCTGCCCACACACCGTACCTGTCCACACACAGTACCTGTCCACACACAGTACCTGCACACACACTCACAGTACCTGTCCACACACACAGTACCTGCACACACACAGTACCTGCACACACACAGTACCTGTCCACACACAGTACCTGCACACACAGTACCTGTCCACACACAGTACCTGCACACACACAGTACCTGTCCACACACAGTACCTGCACACACACAGTACCTGTCCACACACAGTACCTGTCCACACACAGTACCTGCACACACACAGTACCTGTGCACACACAGTACCTGCACACACACAGTACCTGTCCACACACAGTACCTGCACACACAGTACCTGTCCACACAGTACCTGTCCACACACAGTACCTGTCCACACACAGTACCTGCACACACACACACAGTACCTGCACACACATAGTACCTGTCCACTCAGTACCTGTCCACACACAGTACCTGTCCACACACAGTACCTGCACACACACAGTACCTGCACACACACAGTACCTGTCCACACACAGTACCTGTCCACACACAGTACCTGCACACACACAGTACCTGTCCACACACAGTATCTGCACACACACAGTACCTGCACACACATAGTACCTGTCCACACAGTACCTGTCCACACACAGTACCTGTCCACACACAGTACCTGCACACACAGTACCTGCACACACACAGTACCTGCACACAGTACCTGTCCACACACAGTACCTGCACACACAGTACCTGCACACACACAGTACCTGTCCACACAGTACCTGTCCACACACTGTACCTGCACACACACAGTACCTGCCCCCACACAGTACCTGCACACACAGTACCTGTCCACACACAGTACCTGTCCACACACAGTACCTGCACACACACAGTACCTGCACACACACAGTACCTGTCCACACACAGTACCTGTCCACACACATAGTACCTGCACACACACAGTACCTGTCCACACACATAGTACCTGTCCACACACAGTACCTGCACACACACAGTACCTGTCCACACACACAGTACCTGTCCACACACCGTACCTGCCCACACACCATACCTGCACACACACAGTACCTGTCCACACACAGTACCTGCACACACACAGTACCTGCACACACACAGTACCTGCACACACACCGTACCTGCACACACACAGTACCTGTCCACACAGTACCTGTCCACACACAGTACCTGTCCACACACATAGTACCTGCACACACACAGTACCTGTCCACACACATAGTACCTGTCCACACACAGTACCTGCACACACACAGTACCTGTCCACACACACAATACCTGTCCACACACCGTACCTGCCCACACACCGTACCTGCACACACACAGTACCTGTCCACACACAGTACCTGCACACACACAGTACCTGCACACACACAGTACCTGTCCACACAGTACCTGTCCACACACAGTACCTGTCCACACACATAGTACCTTCACACACAGTACCTGTCCACACACAGTACCTGTCCACACACACAGTACCTGTCCACACACCGTACCTGCCCACACACTGTACCTGTCCACACACAGTACCTGCACACACACAGTACCTGTCCACACAGTACCTGCCCACACACAGTACCTGCACACACAGAGTACCTGTCCACACAGAGTACCTGTCCACATACAGTACCTGTCCACACACAGTACCTGCCCACACAGTACCTGTCCACACACAGTACCTGCACACACACAGTACCTGCACACACACAGTACCTGTCCACACAGTACCTGTCCACACACAGTACCTGTCCACACACACAGTACCTGCACACACAGTACCTGCCCACACACAGTACCTGTCCACACACAGTACCTGCACACACAGTACCTGTCCACACACAGTACCTGCCCACACACATAGTACCTGTCCACACACAGTACCTGTCCACACACAGTACCTGTCCACACACACAGTACCTGTCCACACACCGTACCTGCCCACATACAGTACCTGTCCACACACAGTACCTGCACACACACAGTACCTGCCCACACACAGTACCTGCACACACAGAGTACCTGTCCACACAGAGTACCTGTCCACATACAGTACCTGTCCACACACAGTACCTGCCCACACAGTACCTGCCCACACACACAGTACCTGTCCACACAGTACCTGTCTACACACAGTACCTGTCCACACACACAGTACCTGCACACACAGTACCTGCCCACACACAGTACCTGTCCACACACAGTACCTGTCCACACACAGTACCTGCACACACAGTACCTGTCCATACACAGTACCTGCCCACACACATAGTACCTGTCCACACACAGTACCTGTCCACACACAGTACCTGTCCACACACACAGTACCTGTCCACACACTGTACCTGCCCACACACAGTACCTGTCCACACACAGTACCTGCCCCCACACAGTACCTGCCCCACACAGTACTTGTCCACACACAGTACCTGTCCACACACAGTACCTGTCCACACACAGTACCTGGCCATATAGTACCTGCACACACAGTATGTGTCCACACAGTACCTGTCCACACACAGTACCTGCACACAGTACCTGTCCATACACAGTACCTGCCCACACACACAGTACCTGTCCACACACTGTACCTGCCCACACACAGTACCTGTCCACACACAGTACCTGCCCCCACACAGTACCTGCCCCACACAGTACTTGTCCACACACAGTACCTGTCCACACACAGTACCTGTCCACACACAGTACCTGTCCATACACAGTACCTGGCCATATAGTACCTGCACACACAGTATGTGTCCACACAGTACCTGTCCACACACAGTACCAGTCCACACAGTACCTGACCACACAGTACCTGCCCACACACAGTACCTGTCTACACAGTACCTGCCTACACACAGTACCTCTCCACACATAGTACCTGTCCACACACAGTACCTGTCCACACACAGTAGGTGCCCCCACACAGTACCTGCCCCCACACAGTACCTGCCCCACACAGTACTTGTCCACACACAGTACCTGTCCACACACAGTACTTGTCCACACACAGTACCTGTCCACACACAGTACCTGCCCACACACAGTACCTGTCCACACACAGTACCTGCACACACACAGTACCTGTCCACACACAGTACCTTCCCCCATACAGTACCTGCCCACACAGTACCTGCCCATACAGTACCTGTCCACACAGTACCTGTCCACTCAGTACCTGCCCACACAGTACCTGCCCACATAGTACCTGACCATGCCCCATAGGCAAGAGTGAAGTTATTCTAGAAAATTTAATTCCTGCACCTGACACGTCACATCTGGACGGTCCTCACATCAGATCTGGATGGTCCTCACATCACATCTGGACGGTCTTCACATCACAGTGGACGGTCCTCACGTCACAGTGGACGGTCCTCACATCACAGTGGACGGTCCTCACATCACAGTGGACGGTCCTCACGTCACAGTGGACGGTCCTCACGTCACAGTGGACGGTCCTCACGTCACAGTGGACGGTCCTCACATTACAGTGGGTGGACGGTCCTCACATTACAGTGGGTGGACGGTCCTCACGTCACAGTGGACGGTCCTCACGTCACAGTGGGTGGACGGTCCTCACGTCACATCTGGACGGTCCTCACGTCACAGTGGACGGTCCTCACGTCACAGTGGACGGTCCTCACGTCACATCTGGACGGTCCTCACGTCACATCTGGACGGTCCTCACGTCACAGTGGACGGTCCTCACGTCACAGTGGACTGTCCTCACGTCACAGTGGACGGTCCTCACGTCACATCTGGACGGTCCTCACGTCACATCTGGACGGTCCTCACGTCACAGTGGACGGTCCTCACGTCACAGTGGACGGTCCTCACGTCACATCTGGACGGTCCTCACGTCACAGTGGACGGTCCTCACGTCACAGTGGACGGTCCTCACGTCACAGTGGACGGTCCTCACATCACATCTGGACGGTCCTCACGTCACAGTGGACGGTCCTCACGTCACAGTGGACGGTCCTCACGTCACAGTGGACGGTCCTCACGTCACAGTGGACGGTCCTCACGTCACATCTGGACGGTCCTCACGTCACAGTGGATGGTCCTCACGTCACATCTGGACGGTCCTCACGTCACAGTGGACGGTCCTCACGTCACAGTGGACGGTCCTCACGTCACATCTGGACGGTCCTCACGTCACAGTGGACGGTCCTCACGTCACAGTGGACGGTCCTCACGTCACAGTGGACGGTCCTCACATCACATCTGGACGGTCCTCATGTCACAGTGGACGGTCCTCACATCACATCTGGACGGTCCTCATGTCACAGTGGACTGTCCTCAGAGTGTCTTTTCCAGGTGCTAGAGGAGCCATTGATCCCCAGGGAAGTCCAGATTCTATAATGCTAGAGCTGGGGTAACCAATTATTCTGTTGCCCAAGACTGCGGGGGTTCTCAGTGCTTGAAGCTGGGAATGTCCAGGAGGATACCTAGAGCTTCTTGTCTCCTCTTACAACAAATCCATCCATCCATCTGCTTCCCATCATCCATCCATCCATCCACCCACCCACCAATCCATCTTCCCATCAGTCATCCATCCACCCATCCATCCATTCACCCATCCATCCATCCACTCACCCAGCCACCCATCCATGCATGTATGCATCCACATATCTATTCATTCTTAATCCATAAATTCACCCACTTTTCCCTCCCATAGTCCCTTGGCACTGCTCTAGACGCTGGGACCTGGGGATGAGCCAGTCATGAGGTTGGACTTGGAGCTCCTGGTCTGGAGACACCCAGGACCCTTGGGTGGGTGTTCAGAGCTCTGCCTCTCCTCCCACCTTTGACTCCAGACAAGTGACAGCCTTCCAAGGGTGACACTCTCCCAGAGCGGCTCAGCTGGCTGCCTTCTCCAGGAAGCAGTCTACATCCAAGAAGGCAGAGCATGAAGAGGCAGAGAACAGAGTCCTGACTCCCTGTTGTCCAGAGAAGGAAGAGGCTCCAGGGAGCTGGGGGGGGGGGCAGCTGTCCTGCTCAGGACACACCACAGACAGGCACCTCGCCTCACATCTCCCCTGGAACTGGGGCAGAGGGAGGCCTTCTCTGACCGTTCCTGCTGAGCCGCATTCTCTGTAAGGTCGGCACAGGTGACCGCCCGGGGGCAGTGGGGGGCAGGCGCTGCGGGGTGTCAGGAGGCTGGAGGTGCGGGCACTCCCGTGGCCATGACCGGGGCTTGGGGGATGGCTTCGGTGACTGCAGCCTGAGAAGACCAGAGCCTTGCCTGAGGCCATGCAGGCCAAGCCCCACCGAGCCCACGGGTGACAAAGACCCCCGTGGGCCCCTGGGGGGGTCTCCAGACCCTGGAGACTTTTGTCCTCTGGCCCAGTCTTCAGACTGACCCTTAACTTCAAGGAGAGCCGGCCTTCTGGCAGAAGCACCCCCTCAATCCCCACAAACGGTGGGTGGGGATCTAGGGTGACAGGGCCAGGCCTGGGCAGCTGCATCTGGGATCGTGGGGGGGGCAGCCCCTCCCCCAGCAGCGCCGCACCACTGCGCCTGCGCGCACGGACACGCGCTGTTCCCTTCACATCTCTCCCCCAACCTTGGAAACTAGACCCCACCCCCAACCTGTGGGTGCGATTGAGGTTCGGGGCCGCCTTTCCCGCGGCGGCGCCTGCGCCCCGCGGCCGGCAGGGGGCAGCAGGACGCCGCGCAGCCGCCCTCCCTGCGGGCGCCGCTCCGGAGCTCCGGGGAAACCGAGGCACCGGGAGGCGGCGCACCGCATCCACCCGCACCCCGGAGCCCCGGCGCCCTCGCCTCCAGGGGCCGCCCCTCGACCTCGGGCCCTGCGAAGCGGGGTGCACAGGGCGGGCGTGGGGGTCCCCGAGACCCCGTGGAAGCTGGGGGACGCGCCCCCTCCCTGGCTGAGCCCGGACCCGTGAGTGGCGGAGCGGCGCCCCGGCCGCCCGGTGTCCGCGCGGTGGCAGCATCCGCCCGCCCGGCCCCGCGCCCGCCGCCGCCGCCGCTCCCGCGCGGGGGTCGCTGAGCGGCACCCGGGGCGCGCGGCCCAGGGGGCGCCGGGGTGGGGCGGCCGCTCCGCGTCCCTCCGTGCCTCAGTTTCCCCGACCCCACCCCCAAGGTCGATTGCCCGCAAAGGCCTCCCGCCCGCCGCGCCCGACCCGGGGCCGAGGTCGAGGCCAAGGTTCAGAGGATTTGACGGGATTAAGGGGGTGGCGGGGCCGGGGTCCCGCGGGGCCGAGGGGCGGGGCGGTGGCTTGGGGCGCGGGGTCCCGGCGGGGCGGGGCGGGCGGCCGGGCCTCTCCGCACACCTGCTTCCTCCTGCCGGCCGCCGCACTCTCCAAACGCGCCCCGCGCAAGGGCGTCGGCAGCCGGCGCCCTGGCCCGCGCCGCGCCGGCCGGAGAGCGGCGCCCACCGAGCGGGCGCGGGGGCCGCGGGCCCGACCTTGCGAGGGCCTCCGCGCCGTCGCGCCCCCTCCGGCCCGCGTGGGGCGGGCGTGGGTCTCGGGTGGCGGAGGGCGCGGTCCGGGGGCGCCGCGTGGGGGATTCGGGGGGCGGAGGGGCGCGCCGGGACGGGGCGATGGGGTGCGTGGTCCCGCCCTCTCCCACTCGGCCCTGGAAGGCCCGCGGCCCCCAGAACGTGCGGCCCCTGTCCCCCCAGCCCCGCGGGCGCAGGGGCGCAGGTGTCCCTTCCCCGCCGCGCCTCCCCGCCCGCCCGCCCGAGCGCGATCGGAGGGCAGGGAGCGGGCCTGGGGAGGGGGGCCGGGGGTAGATGCGTTCGTGTGTCACGGGGGAGGGAGGGGAAAGGGGAGGGAGCGAGGGAGGGAGGGAGGGAGGGAGAGCGCGCGCGGCGGGCGGGGAGGGCGGGCGGGAGGCGGGTCCTCCTACCTGGGGCGCGCTCGCTCTCTCTCTAGCTCGCTCGCTCGCTCGCGGCTCGCTCGCCCGGGCTGCGAGTCACCTGGGAAGGCCGACAAGTGCGGACACATTGGCCGCCGCCGCCGCCGCCGCGCACGGCGAGGCGCGCACGGCCCCCAGGCGCCGAGCCCGTGGAGGCAGCGCCCGCCCGCCGCGCCCGGTCCCGGCCCGCGCTCGCTCGCGGGGGCCCCACGGTCTCTCAGCGGGGCTCCGGGCTCGCGGCCCCCCGCCCCCGGCCCGGGTCACTCCCTCCCCGGGGCGCGCGCGGCGCCCCGGGCTCACCATGGTGGCCACGCGCGCCGAGTGCCCGCGCGTCGCCCTCGGGCCGAGCCGCAGCGCCGGCTGAGCGCGCCCCGCCCGCGGCCCCGGCCCCGCCCGGCCCCCGCCCGGCCCGCGCAGCCCCCCGGGCCGAGCCGCCGCCCCCCGGGCCGAGCCGCCGCGCCGGCTGAGCGCGCCCCGCCCGCAGCCCCGGCCCCCGCCCGGCCCGCACACCCCTTCGGCCGCAGCTGTCTATGGCGCAGCCCCCCCTCCCTGGATCATGCACAGAAACTTTCGCAAGTGGATTTTCTACGTGTTTCTCTGCTTTGGCGTCCTCTACGTGAAGCTGGGGTGAGTATCCCCTCCGTGGGGTCCCTCGGGGTCCGGGCCGTCGGAGGGGCTCCGGGGCTGGCCTTCGGGCCCGGCCCGCCCTTCCCTCCCCCTGCAGCCCGGCCGGAGCCCCCGGGCGCGGGGCGCGCGGGCAGCCGCCGCGGGCCGGCGGGTAGCGGCGAGCGTGCCCGGCGCGTACTTTCACCCGCTCGGGTTCCAGGCCTCGGGGGTGGGACGCGCCTTCCCTCCCCCGGGCCGCGATGGGCGCCGAGCCCGGGGGCCGAGCGCTCGCCGCCGGGAGGGCGCGCCGGGGCGGACGGGTGTGGGGGGGCTCGGGCGGCCGGGGCCGGGCCGGGCGGGGGGCGCGCGCCCCCTGCGAGCGCGTAGGCCGGGCACCCGCCGCAGCCCCGCGTCTCTATCCATCACCCGGACGTGTTGAAATTACCTTGACAACTCGTCGGGCTGGCTCGGGATGGGCCGCGGGGCCGGCCGGGCTGCCTCGGGCTGCGTCCGGAGCCCGCGCCCCGCCCGCCCGGGGCCCTGGGCCCGGCCCCCTCGCGGCCCGCTCCCCCTCGCGCAGCCCGGCGGGCGGGCGGGCGGGCTCCGGGCGCGCCGCGCTCCCGGCTCGCTGCGGTAGCTGCTCCGAGTCGTATTTCCACATTCCTGAACCCAGCCGAGTCCTTACCTGTTGAGCCGCGATCTCCTTTAGACAGAATCTGTCTCGGCCTTCCTCGATGGGGGGTGGAGAGGGGGTGAGACCCAGAGGCCATGCTCCTGGGGGTGGGGGGTCCCCGCTGCTGGGCGTGGGCCTTGTGCCCTGGCACCTGCGGGCACCTGAGCCCCGCCGCCCCCCGGCACGCTGCTACTGTGTGGGACCCCAGGGCCAAGGGACGGCCCTTCCTGGGCCTTGGGGAAGGAAGGAGGCAGGCAGGCAGGCAGGCAGGCCGGCAGGCTGGTGAGCAGACTTGTAGGAAGGGCGCGTTCTCATACCTGGGAGACAGAGACCCAGGTAAAAACACACCAGAGAACCCTCTCCACCCTGTCTCTGTCCGCGTCTGTCTCTCTCTCTTCTGGCCTCCGCCATTTCAGAGGTGGAGACACCAGGGCCCAGAGCCGGTGCCGACCAAAGCCTTGGCTTCAGAGCCAGGGGAGAAGCCTGGGGCCGGCCTTGGCCCTTGCAGGTCCGGACGGGTGTGTCTGTGGCTGGGGGTGATTCTGTTTATTGTAGGGCTGTGGGTAGCCTGTGTCCCTGGGTGTTTGTTTATGGAGGTGAGGGGTGCCCGCCTGGAGCCTGCTGGCGGTGGGGGTGGGGTGGGCAGGGCAGGCCACTGCTTCCCGGCCTCTGTGGCCGGCAGTCGGGTCCCACCGAGGGGTCAGGTGAGGCCCTGGCTCCCGACCTGGCTCTAGCACTGTGGTCCCCACCTGCAACCCTAGAGTTGGGTGGTTTTGCTTGCTGAGGCTTAAGGATCAGAAAATCCAGTGTGGGAGGGCCCGAGGCCAAGTCGCCATCCACAGGGATGGGAGACAGAGAGCCTGGACTGGCTGTGGCGTCCACTGCCGATCCCCATTTCCAGTTCCATAAAAGCGGCCCCTCCCCCCAGAGCGCTGAACCCCCCCTTGCCGTGCCCGGGCTCCCCTGGGGGCTTGGAGGGTGAGCAGGTCTTTCCTGAAGCCGGGCTTCTGTCTGCCCCTGGACTGCACCTCAGGCCCTTCTGAACAGCATGGAGGACGGTGGGTGGGGAAGACCCCTGTGCTGGCTTCCCAGGCATGCATGAAGGTCTGAGAGAGGGAGGCTGAGCTCCCTCAGGGTGGCCCTGCTTCCGCCAGGAGGGGGGGGCATTCCTCCCCTGGTGAGCCCAGCAAACACCCCCCCCCCCCGACTCTTGAGTTTCCAAAGAGAGCCCCGAAGACCCTGCCACACGACCACCAGGGAAAACCAAGGCCCATTCTGGAGTGCACAGGAGAAAGGCGGGCGGAGGCGGGGTGAGCACGGGTTGGGTGAGCCAGGCTCTGCCGTGCTTTCTTTGCAAGCTCTCTGCTGTGCCGGAGACTTAGGAGGGGCTGCTGGGTCCCGGGTAACCTAAAGCTTAGGTACCCATGGATCAAGGGGGTCTGGTGGGATCTGGACCAACAGCTTCCCTGTCCATCACTCCTGGCAGGGGCCGGGGTGAGCTCCGTACCCCCACAGCTTCCCTTCCCTCACTGGAAGAAAGCCAGGTGGTAGCAGCCACTCCCTCAGGGCTTCCGGGGCCCTCATCCTGGAGCCTTTGCCCAGGCGGTGATGAGAATGTGTCCCAGTAAACACCACGAGGTCAAAGGTGCAGCCCGGACCCTGGGGGCTCCTCCAGGCAGAGAACCCCAGGACCTCTGAATCTCAACGAAGTTCCAACTGCAAATGAGACCCGGGATTCCCCTCCTCCCCAGCTCACCTGCAGGCTGAGCGTTCTTGCCCCTGCCTGAGAGCCTCCTTCCACCCCTCCCGTGAGCTCACCAAATACTTATGCCCCTCAGCCGTGCAGCGCACGTACGCACAGGAGGCAGAATGCGGCCGGCCCAGTCCCCGGAACAGACGTGCCTTGAGCAATTTCAAAGCCTAATGGCTATGATGGCTCCGGGGAGACAGTCACCCCGGGTCCTTTGTAAGTGGAGCAGTTTTCAAGCTTCAGTCCTGGAGGAGACCAAAGCAGAGCAGGCAGCAGCCTGTCTGGCTGGTCTGGGCCCAGTGGACCGCGCTGGCCAGCCCCTGCCTTTGTGGCCAGGAGAAGGAAGCGGAGGCTCACGGACCTGCCCAGGGAAGGGAGGAAGGTGGCATTCTTGCTGGATGCTGGGGGTGAGGGGCCGGGCCAGGGAGCCCCAGAACCCACTCCCCAGGACCGCCGGGCCTTCCTGGCTCCTTTCATGCATCCCCTGCTTGGTGGACGGGGTCTCCGGCTCTCCTGGGCCATTGGAGGTGGCAAAGCGTGGCACACCAGGAGATAGGACCTTAAATGTGTGTTTCTAGGTTACCAAAAACTCCTTAGTAAGAGGCTTGTGGAGAGGAGCCAGTCCCGTGGATCCCCCTCCCCCCCTCCCAGGCGACTCCCCGGGGAGCTGGGGGAGGCCCTGGGATCCCGGGGTGAGGAAAAATGGCACCGGCAAAGTCTTGCCAGACACACTCCTGGTGTGGACGCCCGGCTAGGACAGGCAGGGCTGGGGGGCAGTCCCTCCTAAGCACACCACACCGAGCCGACAGAGACGCCACACAGATTTCCCGCGTGGACACACACCTGCACCCTCGCGGCGGCCCGGCTGCCGCAGGCGCCGTGCGCAGGCAGGTACATGCGTGCTCACAGCAGCACATGTTTGCTGAGCACAGTCGGCCCCGGAGGGAAGCACAGGCCTGGGCCCGGTTCCTTCCCCCAGGGGGCTCTCGGGAGCCCGGCTGGTGGGGACCAGGACATCCCCGCCAGGGCGACGGGGGCAACCCCTGGGGGCGGCTCCCTCCGCGCCTCCGGTCAGCCTCCCCTTTAAAAAAACCCGCCCGCCCGAGGAGGCGGATGTAGGGGCAGCCGGCCAATGGCAGCAGCAGGCCTCGGGAGACTGGGAGACGTGAGTTGGAGCTAGCGAACCAGCCGGCTCTTACAGACGGACAGAGGACCGAGGGGTGCAGACAACCGCCAGGACGCCCCCACGGCCCCATCGGGCCGGCCCCTGCCTCTCTGCCTCAGCACCCACCGCGCCGGCCCCAGATCCAGCATGATGTGCGGCCCTGGCGGCGGGACACGGGCGACCGCCGGCCCCCAGCCGGCCAACCCTGGCCCCTAGTGCCCAGAGTCGCTGCCCCGCACCGGGACGGGCGGGGGCCGCCCCGGCCTCGGCTGGGCACAGGAGCCCTGCGGGGGGGCGTGCACGCACCACCATGCGCCTGTTGTCGGCGCGCCGCGCCCTCCTCTCCGTCTATTGCCCGCAGATCTTCCTCCTCCTGTCCAGCGGCAGCTACCTGTGAGTGCTGCGGGCGGCCGGGGAGCAGGGCGGGCAGGGAGCAGCAATGGGGCCGCGGGGGCGGGGTGCTGGGTGTCCTGGGGGCGTGGGGTGTCCTGGGCTGGCCACACCCCCTGGGGGACCCCTGCGAGGGTGAGCTGTCCCGGGGCAGCAGGGCGGGTGGTGGGGGTCCCGGCCTCTTGGGCCAGCGGAGACCTGCTCACTCCCCATCCTACCTCGAGCGGGCATCACTGCGCACGCACCGCGCACCCGCCCCACGTGCATGCTGCACCCCGTCCCCAGGGTCCGGCTGTACCCCGAGGCCACGGGAGGCTTTGCCTCCATCCCATCATCCCATCCCCGGCCTGGGACTGCTCACCTGGGAGCCGGGAGGGTGCGTGCGCCCCGGCGGCCAGGCCTGGGAGCGCACTCTGGTGGTTTCGAGCTCCGGGAAGCTCCGAGCAGGGCCCGGTCCGGGGCTGGGGGGAGGGGGCGCGTCCGCGAAACCGTGGCTTCCCCCGATTCCTAATGGGACGCATATGCTCTGGCCTCTGATTTAAAAAGAAGTTTGATTTATGGAACCGCCGTTTGGGGGAGAATTTAAGCTGGATGCTACTGATTAAACCTCAGAGCAGCGCGCCCTCCCTCTCCCCCTGCTCCCCTCCCCCGCCCCTCCTTAGCAGGCGGGCCACGTTCGGGGTGGCCTGAAGCGGCCGGAGGGGGCAGCGGAGCCCGGGCAGCCCAGGCCAAGCAACCGCCCGCTAATAAATGGCCGAGCCCCCAGCCCTTTTAATGAAGACACAGCCAATTGCTCCTCCAGCCCCTAGGAAATTACTATCCTACCCGCTTTCCTTCTAAAAATAGTTGCGCATCTTGAAACAAAAGTTCGCAACCGCAGCCAGATGCTGCGAGGCTCGCGGCTTCCCGGCTGTGGGACGTAATTACAAGGTCCCGGCAGCAGGAGCTCGGGCCTGGCCGTGGAGGCATGGCCTGGGGTGGGGGGCGGCAGCCACCCCCCCCCCCCCCGGGGCAGGGCCGGGCAGGGCATGGCGCAGCGCCTGGTTCCAAGGCTAAGGAAGTGCGGGGTGGGAACGTCCCAGCTCCAAGTGGACGAAGGGGCCTTGGTATCCTGGCCTCGGGTTTGGGGTGTGGAGGGGGGGGGGTGTGGAGCTTCCCCCCCCCCCAATCCTGGCATTTCAATCGCGGAAGCTCTGGCGGCTACTCTGCCCGAGAAATTCTTTGGAGCTGGTCTTGAGGTTTGGGGTTCCCGGGGAGGTGTTAGGGTCCTGGCGGGGGAGGTCTGGCGGGAGGGAGGGGGTGGGTGGGAAGAGGAGGAAGCCCCATGGCCGCCTGGAGGGGCTCTCTGGCAGGTGGTGGCAGTCTGCGTAGGAAGCCAGGCTTTCCCCTAACCCGGGCCATCCTCTACCACACAGGCTCGGCCCACCTGTGCCACCAGCTTCCCGGGCTGCTTTCTTGTTTCGTTTGGTTTTTGAGGAAGGGCTTCTCAAACATGGCTAGGCCTGTGGTGGGGCCAGCGTGATGGGGGTGACAGCAGGCAGCCTCGCTCCCCACCCTGCGCTCAACAGCTCGCACGGCGTGCCAGGCTGGCCTGGTGCAGCCCCCAGGGGAAAGGCTGACCTTCCCAAGCAAGGGTCAGCTCAACAAGAAGGTGGTATGCACGGCCCCGGGTTTACTGGTTGGGGTGCAAGATGCCCAGGTGGGCACTGGGCAGTTGGAACAGAAAGTATGTATGGCGAGAAACCCTTGGTCCCTGAGTCCCAGAACCGTGGTGGAGTGTGGCCAAGGCGGCCAGGGCCGAAGAGCTTTGAGAACTAAAGAAGGTGGTGAGGGTCACCCCCCTCCTCTCCCCTCCCGAGGGGCCGCCTGTGGGAGCTGAGGACGCGCTGGGTGGAGGGTGTGTTCTCTGGTGCAGAGAGCTCTCCAGAAGGTGTCTCATGCCCTGATGGCGGACGCTGGCGGACAGTTGATCCTAACCCTTCCATCTGGGCTGCGCTCCCAGCTCCTGCTGCCGGGCTGTGGTCCACACAGCCAACCCAGATGCCTGCCCCCACTGATCGAGTTGGACGGGTGTGCTGGCCTGGAAGGGTCCTGAGCCCCTGCCGGACTCTGAGTGAAGCCCTGCTGGGCTGGGCGGCTCTGGCCAGTCCCTGCCTCTCTGTGCCTGTGTTGTCAGAGTGAGGGCTCCCCGGCCAGGGCCGGTCCGCGGGGCTCCCGGGGGCAGGGGAGGACCACGGGCCACAAGGAAGGTTTGGTGCTTTGTTAGCTGGTGTGGGGGCCTGGCCCCAGGCTGAGAGCCAGGCCCAGGATGGGTCACTGTCCTGGGCAGGTCCTTTCTGGTCTTGGCCTTCCTCTCCCAGATGTGGTGGCTGGTGGTGACGACCCCCCCTCCTCCCCAGGTCTTCCGGTGCGGCCTGTCATGGTGACCGCCGGCTCTGGAGAGCCGGGTGACTCATGGGTGACAGGCGGTTACTCACCGACCACCTGGCTGTGGGGGGCGGGGGGTGTTCACCACGGTTGTGCCAAGGCCAGGCCTCTTCCCGACTCCCTCTGTGGCCTTGCCCGTGGTTCTGACCGCAGGCCCAGAAGCCCTGTGGGATGACCCTTGGTGGGCTGGGTGCTGAATCAGGCCTACCCCCTGGCCTCCCAGCCTGGGGGGTTAAAGGGGGGCAGGCAGGTCAGCGTGGTGCTCCTGGCCCAGGGGGTGGCATCTGTCTGGGTGCAGAGGGACTCTCTGGGCATCTGTCTCCTCCTTGGTCAAGGGGGCGAAGGTTCAGGTCAAGGCCAGAGCTCCGGAGTGTGATGGCGCACAGGGTTACCTGGCAAAAATCTTAACTACAAGCAGCCCTGACACACGGAGCCTCGCCAACCACGGAAGACAAGCAAGCCCACCGCCTGGCGCGATCCACTCACCAAACAAGAAGGGGAAAGAGGCGCATTGTGGGGCAGACTGCTCTGGGCTGCTTCCTCCTGATGCCAGGGGCCCAGTGGCTGTTGGGCCTGTGGAAGATGAACCCCCCAAGCCCCCAGGCATTTCACTGGGATTTCATCTCAGGGCCCCCAGCTTTCAAGGCAGGAATTCTGACACGAGAGCCATCTCCCCAGTCTGTTTGCGTTTGCTTTAGTTATTCTTCAAGTAGATGCTCACCTTTACACGCGGCCAGCCTGTGTATGACTGCACCCCTCCTACTTTCCCTTCCCACGTGGCTAGCAGGACACCTGCCGCTATGCCCAGCCAGGTATTGGTGGAGATGGGATCTTGTGAACGTTCTTCTCAGGCTGACCTTGAACTACGATCTTCCCAATGTCAGCCTCCTGAGTAGCTCAGGTTGCAGGCCGAATGAGGACCCCTTTGGAGCCTGCTTTCTTTCCCGTGACTCTCAGATGGCCAAATCTGGGTTCTCAGCCCAGCTTTACCTGTCCTGTCCTCCAGAGCCTTCTCTCCTGAGATGTCCGGTATGCAGGGGCTGCTCAGGAAACGGGGGGTTGTCAGGTTTTCGAGCAGAGAGAGGCCCCGAGGGTGAGTTTGTCCAGGGAGGCTTGATGGACTCTAGTGTTCCCTGGGATGTACCTCGGTGGGTTCTGAAGAAAGGAGAGGGTGGAGGAGACTCCTGGGAAAGGAAACGATGTGCGAGGGCATTGTCACCCAGGGGCAGACAGAGAGTACTGGTCCCAAGAGAAGGTCCTCTGCGGCTACCCAGGGCCAGGGCCCAGCCCTGTGGCTGCAGGCTTCTAACCAGGTTGTTTGCTTAGGGAAATCCTCCGGCTGGAAAGGACCTCCAAGCTCAGGGTGCCCAGGACACTGTGGGGAGCTGGCCGAGGGCGGGAGCTCTGTTTGAGGGGACCCGGCCTGTTTCCTCAGCCGCGCACTTTGCGGGCTCCTCTGGGGACACAGCAGGTGCACGTCTGTGTCTACCCTCCAGCCCCGAGTCCTCCCGCCGGCCCCCAGTGCCACGCCAGCCCTGAGGAGCAGGCAGGGAGACGGCCTTGGGTGTTTCCCTGGGATTGACCCGGACCACCGCTCTGCCTGGAGGGGGGTGGCGGGGCTGGGGGGGGTGGCACTTTCCATTTCTGAGACCCGGAGCACCTGCCAGCCCAGGCCCTGGGTGAAGTGTCCTGAAGAGACCATCTCTGGTCTGTCCACTAACCTCTCCTGGGCTCCTGGCATTTGGAGGGTCCACAGTGGGCTCTCCCGAGCCCTCCATTTTGCACGGCCCTGCGTCCGGCGCAGATTGGGCTCAGCTCCCCTCCCAAGGGGACAGGAGGCGGGCGCCCTCCCCTGTCAGATGAAACCCCGGCCAGGGGCTCCCTCAGACTCATGAAAGGGTCATTGTGTGGTGCAGGCCGCTGCTGGCCAAGGACAAAACGGCCGTTTGTCCTCCCTCCTTGGTGTGGGGCTGGGGGCCTCCCCCGGGCCGGCTGCGGGGTGGGGGTGGGTACAGGTGTGCTCTTCTCCCTTGTCTCTCCATGCCGCCAGCCGGGCCCTTCCCCCCAGCCGCCCCCAGCCCAGGCCACCCTGTGCTTGAGCGTGGACTCCAGCGTGGCAGCCTGGCTGCTGGCGGGGGCGGGGGGAGCAGGGGGCTCTCCGGCCACGGGGCACACAAGCTGGGGATGGGCCCTGCTGGCCTGGGACGCCGGTCCAGTGCGGGGCAGCGGGGATGTGGTCCGTGCTGCTCTCAATGGGATGGGCCAGGCTGAGAGCCAGCCGTGAGGCAGGGTGGCGGGTGGGGCCTGGGATGCTGGTCACCTGCAGCAGGTGGCTGCAATCAGTGCTGGGGACTGGCGGGCAGGGCAGGCGGCCACAGGGACAGGGAAAGGCCCAATTCAGCCCAGTAGCCACTACAGCTATCAGTCTGGAGATGCACCAGAGGTTGGGAGGGGGGGAGGAGGGATGGGGTTGCGGGGAGGAAGGCTCACCCAGCTGGCTGCCAGGGCCCTAAAGGACCTGAGCCAGCATTTCCAGGGAGTTCCATCCCATAACGCCTGAGGGGTCTTCTGCTTCCAGAACCTTCTGCTGTCTTGGAGACCCTAGTGCTCAGAAATCCTGCCACCATGCCCCTATGGGAGCTGTTCCTGGTAGCTGGGCCTCTGGGAGAAAGAGGCCCAGACCCAGGCGCCTGCCTCTCCCCCCGGCAAGTGTTAGTATGACCTGGGTGCTGAGGAGGTTCAGTAGTGACACTGATTAAAAAGGCTTTTTGAGGCTGGGTGTGGAAGTGCATGCATGACTGGAATCCTAGCACTGGGGGGGGGGGGGGGGGGAGGGGAGGATGCTAAGTTCAAGGCCAGTCTGGGTTACAAAGGAAGATCATATTTAAAAAAAAAAATGCTGGGGATTCCTGTCTGGTGACCACCTGCCCCAGGGACCAAGGCCCGAGTCGTAATTCCCATTTCTGAGGTCTCTGGACACGCAGGGCATGCTCAGGACCTGCAGCCTGGGCTGGGCTGTTGGGTCCATTTGGGGGCTGTGTACTGGTGCCGGGAGGGAAATACCATGAGGGTCATACCCACAGCAAAGTGGCCGAGCTCAGCTTTGAACCCGTGTCTGTCTGTCTTTGAGGTCCTAGCGCTGTCAGGACGGCTTCCTAATGTGGGTTTCTAGCCTCTGGCGAATTCTACTCACAGTTCATTGCATTGGTTGAGAAACCAACGCATGAACCAGCTGGTTGGAACCGCTGGCCGAGAGGCGCCCAGCCTGTGCCCGGCGCTCCTGCCCACAGCGGTGGGTCCAGAACCACAGCTGCCATCGTGGAGGTGGAAGCCAGGAGGCTTCCTGTGCAGGGCCCCGAGGCCAGCTGGGAGGAGGGCCGGCGGCCCGGCGGCCAGCGTGTGTCCATGTGAATGAAGCCGTGATGTCCCGGACCGTGTTGGCCATAGCTTGTGACACCCTTCTTCTTCTCTAGGCCTTTAGTTTCCCCATCTAGCTGGTGGGTCTAGATCCCCTCCTCCTCTCTCCCCTTGAGTCTTGGAGTCCCATTGCCCATGCACGAGTCTGGCCAGGAGGGGCGGGAAGTGCATTCCGAACCTTCTCATGTACACAGCCCAGGTACTGCCCCCAAACTCAATTGGAAGCTGCAGTGGGGGCTGGGCTAGGACTTGCCACAGGGTGCCGACAATGTCCAGGTCCTATAGCAACCTCCCTCCTCCCCCAGCTTGTTCCCAACATCTCCAGGTTCCTGGGACAGTCTGCGTGCTATAAAGGCAGGGCTGCAGGAGCGGCTGGCTCCAGCAGCCACACACGTGCTTTTGTGGGCTGGGACGGAGCCCCCATCCCAGGCCTGGGGGGTTGGTGTTTCCCTTGGTGGCAATGCCACAGGCGTGGAGGACCAGGTGGGCGTGCCAGCCTCCCAGGTGACTTCCCCGAGCCCCAGCCTCATGAAGTGGGCTGTGGTGCCCGGTGCTGAGTGCCGTGTGAACAGGGAGTGGGGGGGGGGGCAGGGCCAGCAGCCTGGCCTGTGGGGCGGGAGGACAGTATGGAGAAAGACTGGACGGGGCCCAGAGCACTGGAAGGGGAGCTCTCCCTGAGTAGGACAGCTGGGGAGGGGTCTGCATGGGAGACTGCCCCGGCCTGGCCCCTGCCTTCCTGGATGGAGACCCCCTCCCCGGGGAGGTTAGCGCTGGCCGCAGCATGCCCCGGAGCCCAGCCGAGCGCGGGCGCTGCGTGCCTCTGCCCTGGGCTCTGACGTTGCCTCCTCCCCCGCGGGAGTGCCGTGTGGCCCCTCTCCGAGCCTCCTCTGTGACAGGAGATGGGGGACAGGTGGGCAGGCAGGGAGTGAGTGCACCTCTTGGAAGCATCCAAGCAGAGGCGGCTGGCTGCGGAGGCCACGAGGCACAGGAAGGACAGTCCAGGGCACTGGGGACCTGTGTCCAGAGGGGTCCCCACAGGGTATCTGGCAGGCCCAGCGGGGTGAAGCCGGGTCTGACCCCCGGGACGGTGTGTGGCCCCAGCAGCCCCACCTCTCTGGCCTCTGAGGGTGTCCTGGCCACCCCAGCCTCCGGGGCACCTGACCTCTCGCCCAAAGCCGTGCCAGGCCAAGGGGTGTCAGGGCTGGGCACCCTTCTCCTCGCCCTGGGGTCTCCGTGCTGTGGCAGGCGTGAGGTGTAGTGGCTTCCCTGGGCCATGTGCATCAGGAGAGTGCCAGGCTCGCACGCGCGTGCTGGGAGGAGCAGGCAGAGCTGGGGGCAGAGCTGGGGGCAGAGCTGGGGGCAGAGCTGGGAGGAGCAGGCAGAGCTGGGGGCAGACTTCCTGTCTGGCTGTCTGGCTGCCGGCGTGGTAGGGTGCCCCCTCCCCGGAGGGCAAACGTCTGATCCCAGAGGGTCGTGATGGGCCTTGCATCCTGGTAGGGGCGTGGCCGTTTCTGAGGTCAGAGGTCAGAGTCCCGAGGTCAGGGGTCATGACAACTGGATGGCTTCAGTTTCACAGATCTGGAGGGGACGAGAGTCCTCTCCAGTCCCCTTGTCCCTTTTGACCGTGGCTCCACCACCTACCTGGCCAGGGCCTGTCCACCCCAGTGTCCTCACCCCTGCCATGGGTCCCCTCCTTGTAGCCTGCTTTCTCTCCAAGGTGGGGTCCGGGGGGACCAGGGCAGGAATGCCAGCTGCCCCCTGGGGTGCGAGGAGCCTGCGGGCCTGGCGTTGGGGCCCCAGGACACCGAGGACAAGGAGCTGGGCTGGTGGTGTGGAAAGATCAAAGCTGGCCGGACCTAGGGCCAGGGGTGCCTGCAGAGGCCCCACCCGTACAGAGTGACTCCCCCAGGACAGACGGGCAAACTGAGGCGAGTCAGCAGGTGAGTGCTTCCAGCCTGAGGGCTGCCTGGGCTGTAATCTCAGTTTCTCGGTTCCTCAGGAGTCACAGGGGCGGGGAAGGGCAGAGGAGTGACCTCATTCCTGAGCCGAGCCCTGGGGGTATCTGCAGGGCTCTCCGAGTCCCTGGCTGACTCCAGGGCCCTTCTGGGTGGTCTCTCTTGGTGGCCTCGCTGTTCGTTTGGGCTGGCGAGACCCCTCCTGTGTAGCAGTTGCGTGTGGGGGGAGATTGTACCGGGGTGACAGCGGCGCACGCTGCATCAGAAGGGTGTCCCCCCTCCCACACAGGTGCAGGCCAGGGCACAGGCACATGGCCAGGCTGGCCGGAGCAGGAGCTGCTTGCCCCCCCTCCACCCGTGCAGGGTTTTTCCTGGGTCCAGGTTCTTCTTGTCCAGGCGAGGAGAAAGGAAGGCCATTTGCCTAAGGAGGGCAGACTGTCCCTGATTTTCAGATGAGAAGACTGAGGCTCGGGACAGCCCAGGTGGTCTATATGGGGACCCCCCCCATCCCCGCCAGCCCCATGTCCCCCTGTGGAGCCGAGAGGGCCAGGGGAAGGAGAGGTGGCCTGAGGCCGGGGGACCTGCTCAGACCGGTTCTGCGCCGCTCTCTCCCCTCCCGTGGCCCTGAGGGTGCCCAGCCCCAGCTCCCGCTCGGCTCTTGGGTCCTGGTCAGATTTCTCTAGCCCCGAGCAGCAGCTAATGCAGCGGGGCAGAGGAAGTTGGTGGTTTGGGCTAACCTGTGCCCAGTGGTGCGTGGGTAGAGGTCTGCCAAGAGACCCGGGCCCTAGAAGATATTCCTGTCCCCAGATGTCAGGCAGGAATAGGGGTTCACTAGCCCCCTGCCCCAGGGGAGCCTGTGGGGCCCCAGGACCAGGGAGGACCCCTTCCTGCCCCTCAGGGGCTGGAAGCCACCCCCTCCCACCTGAGAGAGAGGTTGGGGTCCAGTTACCACTCAAGCGGGGTTTGTAGCTACTTCCTGGACAAGCGGACCCAGGCCCGCCTTCCTGGCCGGTCATAGATAACTAGAACATTCTTCAAATATTTTGCCTGAGGATGCCCAAGAAGGAAGCGTTGCGCAGTGCCGGGGGCCTCGAGCGTGGGCCGGGTTGCCTGGGCAGCTGGGCAGCTGGTTGGGGCAGTGCGGGGCCTGAAGGAGCTCGTTCAGCCTGTCCTTCCCGCCCGGACTCCGGGGGGTGGAGGGTCCCCAAACCCCGCCCCCCAGGCGGGCAGGGAAGAAGGGGATTCAAATCCAGGGGCTTAGAAGGTGTGGAGTTTGTGGCTGGTGATGGGGGGGGGGGAGACCCAAATGGCCTTTGACCTTGGGCCGGGGCGAGGTGTCAGGGTGGGGGGGGGTGTCAGGTCTGAGAGCTGGTGTGGCAGGACTCAGGATCAGCAGAAGAGGGGGTGGAATCCTGGGGGGGTATGAGAGGAAGCAGCCAGGGGGCATGCGCAGGTCCAGCTTCATGACTGACACCCACACCCGCCAATCAGACCACCCAGAAGTAGACTCCAGCTGGTGCTGGGAGGGGCTCAGGCTGGGGCCTGTGGGTTGGGCCAGGGGCCAGGGGCCAGTGGATGTGGTCTTGCCCTGGGGAAGCCCTTTCACACTGGGGCAAGCTTGCAAAGGAGGTTCCGGCCAGCCAGGGAGGGAGTGCCCTTGTCCCCAGGGACCCTTTCTGGTCCCAGGCTCTGGCGGGAAGGGTAGGAGCCTCCAGGCCCTGGGGGTTCAGGCTGGTTCTGGAAGGTGGGTCCTGCGCAGGTCCTGGACACCTAACACGGCCGGCCTGGTGGCTTCCTCGGAGAGAGTATTCCAGGCTGGGAGCCCCCGGGGGCCCCCATGGGGGCGGGGGGTCCCATGGAGTCCTCGGATCCCCTTCTAGGAGAGGCGAGAGCAGGGCTGGCCGGTCAGCGGCCGCCCTTTGCCCTCCGGGGGGACACCTCAGTCTCAGGCTGTGGCTTGTGGGGTGCACTGCAGGGGTGATGTGTCCTGGGGCCCCTTGGGCCACAGGCCGTAACAGTTGTGAGGATTGCTCAGTTCCCCGTGTCTGGCGCCACCGCCATTTCTCTCTGACCACCAAAGCCCAAGGACACGGCCTGGGTCAGCGTCCTTTCCTGTCCTCTGGGGTGGCTCCAACCCCACTGCCCGGTCCACGAGTGCGGGGTGGGGGATCTGAGCGGCCCTCATCTTTCCTGGCTGGAACTCAGGCCGAGGGCAGGGGACGCCCCATCTCCACATGCTTCAGCCACTGTGCCCGGGGAGGCCTGTCCCCTCGCGTGGGCCTGGACAGCGTGTCCTCTGCCTGCATGCGGCGGTGGCCACTGAGTGTCCGCCCCAGGGCTGGTGCCAAGGGGCTGGCGAAGGGCCAGGGCCTGGGGGGGGCCTGGCTGCTCTTCCTCCCGACTAAGGGGAGACCCAGTCCACCTCCCCAGTCCAGGCCTGCCCACGCCCTGCCCTCCCCTGACCTCTGTGAGTCTCAGGGGTGGTGTGTCGCAGGGAAGGGCTGGTGGCTGCCTTGGTTGGTCCTGTTGCTCTTCCGTCCGCCTGAGCTGGACAGACAGCAAAACCGTCCTAGACCCCAGCTTCCTGTTCCAGGAAAGTGAGGATGACGGATTTACCCTGAAGCTTTGATGGCAGATTGCAGGGACTCAGCCCAGTCCAGCCATCCTCGGTGCTGTCTCCAGCATGAATCCAACAGCATGAAGGACTTAGGTTAGACTTCCACCTGCTGGGGCAGACTTTGGAAGGAGTTGTGTTTTCTGAAGGAAGCAAAGATGTCATCCAGAGGCTGGGAGTGGATAGGATGGCTCAGAGGAAACACTGCCCCCCCCAGCCTGGCCTTCGGGTCCCTGTCAGCTGAGTGCACCCACTTCCCCTTGAGAGCAGTGGAGGAGGAAGGCTGTCCTGGCAGGGCGGGGCCTGGTCTAGAGCAGCCCTTTTGCCGGGGTGGCTCGAGCTCACTGGGAGGGAGGCAGGGCGGGCTGGGGGGTCCTGGGCCTGGGTGGGGGCCCCCGTGTGGGCTGGGGGCGTGGGGCCAAGCGTTCCATGGACCGGCCAGGAGTGTGGCCCCAGCCTGGAGGGTCAGGGATGACCTGGTGGCTGCACGGCATCCCGGGCCAGCTACCCAGCATGGGCCTCCCCACTGCGCCTCGGCCGGCTCACTCCCACGGACAGAGGTGGAGACGGAGGCCCGGAGGCCCGGGAATGGTCTGAGGCCTCCTGGCGTAGAGGAGTCAGAGTTCTCGGCCTTCATGGCTGCCCCAGAGGACGGTGGGCGGGCGTCCTGGCACCTGGCTGGCACGGCAGTAAACCTCGCCCCCTGTGGCCAGGCGGGTGTCTACCTGCCACTGGGCAGTGCAGAGGGGGCCGGGGTGCCCTCATCACCCCCACCCTGAGCCCCTCATCCTTGAGGAAGCCCCATTTCCTTGGGGCCACCCTGGCAGGGAGGAGGATTTTCCTGTTATTCAGGGTGGCACTCCTCTGCCAAGCCCAGTGCCAGGGCATGGCAGCAAACACCCCCACCAGCCCTCTGCTGGCCTCTGCACCCAGTCTGAGTCTCTCCTGCACACGCTTGTTGCCCGGGCTGAGCCCCTTCTCCTTGGAACGGTTTTATTTGGGGGGGGGGAAGGAAAGTTCCAGGCTCCCTGCTTGGCCTCTTCCTCCTGGCATCCTGCCCGTGTCCTGAGGCCCTGGAGCAGAGAGGGACAAGCCCAGAGCAGAACTTTCCATGGAAAAGTCAGCAACACGTGGTAGTGTCACCCTAGGCCCCTCGGCCTGCCTGGGCCCCTTATGGGCCCGTTGGCCTGCCTGGCCCCGGCCCCGGCCCGGCCACAGGCACCTGGCAGAGCTGAGGCGGGAAGAGGATTTCCCCCCTCGGGGAGAGCACGGGGCCTGGCGTGGGGTATACCTAGGCTCCCAGCAAGCCCAGCGCACAGCCCAGTCCGCCTGCTGCCTGGCTCCTGGGGAAGCCACTGGCCAAGGATTTCCATACCAGTTCCCACAGGTGGTTTTCTAAGGATGCCCGCCCTGTCCGCAGCCAGGCTTGCCGGAGGCAGGGCCCGCTTCGGAGGAGGCTCAGGATGGGTGGGAGGGGTCTAGACCACAGGCAGACTCCCAACGCTGTGACTGGAGGATGGATGAGCCAATGGATGGGTGAATGAATGAATGAGTGAGTGAAGGAATGATGGATGCCCTGAAAGCCCTCGGGGGAGAGGTGGTGATTTAAGCTGTCTTCTGAGAACTAGACGAGGATCTAGCTAGGGGTCGTGGTACACACCCAGAATCCTTGCACTCAGGAGGCGAAGGCAGGGGGCTGGTCTGCATGGTGTGTTCATGTTTTAAAACAAGCAAAGGGGAGGGGCGTCCAGGGCCTGCTGGGTGGCTCCCTGGTCTACACTTCAGTCTCCACCTGGGCTCTGGAAGCGGAACCCCAGTCCCCAGCGTGGCTGGTCAACCTAGGCAGCTCTCTAGCCTCTCTGGGCTGTGGTTACCGCTGTGGAGTGAGGGCTGCCAAGGTTTGATCCAATAGAACCCGGCAGCACTGTGCAGTATCCAGCAGCTCGAGGGGCACGCTTAGAATCAGTCGTGGAAAACACCCTGTGCAAAAAGAAAGGTGACCTGGAAATTACTTCTGAGTGACTATCTGGTCGCTCACACTCTGTCACCCGAAGATTTGATTCACCTGTGTGTGTGTGTGCACGTGTGTGTGCTGGTCCTGGGCTTGAACTCATGGCCTGGGCACTGGTTTTGAGTCTTTTTGCTCAAGGATGGCCACTTGAGCCACAGCTCCAATTCCAGCTTTTTGATGGTTAATTGGAGATAGGAGTCTTACCGTTTTTCCTGCCTGGGATGGCTTTGAACCATGATCCCCATTTCTCAGCCTCCTGAGCAGCTAGGGTGACAGGTGTGAGCCACTGGTGCCCAGCTATGATTCACCTTTTAAAAATTTATTTTTATTTGAAGGGGTTACAGTTACGTGAGCAGGTAGAGAGCGCATTTCCCTTTGGACCATGTCCCCCCTTCCCTCCCTGTCCCCCAGGTTTTCCCTCCCGTCCCATCCATGAGTTGTAGAGTTCATTTCCCACTTGGTGTCCAGTGAGGACCATGGCTGCCTCTGTTCACCCTTTGTCCCTCCATCTCCTCACCCTCCCGAAGACAGATCAACCAACAGGGCAAAAAGGAAAGAAAACAAAAACAGCCAAAACGGCTTGTTCTGCTTTGAACCTGTGCACTGGCCCCCATACCCATGGCGGTTCTGGAAACTTCCCTGCCACCGAGCCTTCCCTCCAGCCAAGGGTCCTATCATATTCATTTAAAAAATTGTGATTGAAATACACATACAGTAAGATTCACCACTCGAAAGCATCTAAGTCACTACCATTTGGTATTTGTATATTGCAGCCTTCCATCTAATATTTTTCTGTGGCAACCTTCTACCTAGTTCCGGAAGCTTTCCATCACTCCAAATGGAAACTCCACACCTACCAAATAGCCACTCCCTGCTTCCTCCTCCCCAACTCCTCCAACACACAGATCCGCATTCTGTCTCCATGGATTTACCCATTCTGGGCATCGCGAATAAATGGACTCTGACAGCCTGTGGCCTTCTGTGTCTGACTTCTTTCTCTAAATATCATCTTTTTGAGCTTCTTCCACATTGTAGTATGAATGAGTTCTGCATTCCTTTTCACAGCCAAATAATATTCCATTATATGGACATACCACATTTTGTGTTTCTCCGCTCATCCATCACCGAGTTGTTTCCACTCACTGGCCATGGTGAATGGTGCCCGCTGGGAGCATTTGTGTGGAAGGCTTTGTTTAGACACCTGTCTTCAGTTCTTTTGGCAGTGGAACAAGAAGTAGATCCAGGTAGCTGTGGGTGGTATGAGAACCGAGCCCAGCCCCTCACATGCCCCAGCGGTGCAGGAAGGCCCTGGGCTCCTGGCACGTGCCGTTCCCCAGCGTTGCTGCCTGGTGAGCTCACTTGCCTGGTGGTAGGATGTGGAAGCTGGCATTTCCCTCAGAAGCGAGGTCGAGGCCTGTGCTCGGCTCCTCTGCCATTCGTGCATCTTTCAGTCCTTTCTGAAACGGGGTGTGTGGTGGCCTTGAACTCGTGGAACTGCTTCTGGTAGAGCTGTCGGTTACGGCTTGCTCATGTACACATCCGCCCACTCCAGGCAGCCCAGGGAGCCCGCCGCCGCCGTTCCGGGGACCCAGACCCTGCTCAGACCGGGCTGTGGGCCTGTGTCACATCTCATCGCGTGGGGGAGTTGGGAGAAGGTGGTCACTGGGGGTCTGAGGGGGTCACAGGACCCCGCTGCATCCTGCTGAGGGCCATGGTACCAGGCTGGGGCTTTTTCTGGGGTAGAGTTTGCCGGGCGGCAGGGGAGGAGCCTCGGCAGAGGGACCCACAGACCTGCGGGGGGGGCGGGTGGACGGGGAGGGAATGGGTGCTGGTGGGTCTCATTCAGGCAGAGAGCACTAGCTATGGTCCTCAGGGCAGAGAGGCTGCCCGCTGTGCTGTCTGAGCCCCGTCCCCCAGGAAACCACGGGGCTTTGTGGCAGGAGTCTGTGGGGAGTCTGGGAACGAGGGGAGTCCTGCTGGTCCAGGGCCCGAGTGGCTGTGAGCCAGCGTGGCTCTGGTCCACCTCATTCCCCAGCCTGGCTTCCGAGGATCTACAGTTACTTTAGGCTGAATTCCCCAGATTCCAGCCCGCATCACCCCGCCCGTCCACACGCCCTTCCTCAAAGCCGGCCTGGGGCGTGTCTGCCCGTTATGCCCGTGGGAGACGGGGGGGGGGGGGGGGGGGGGGGGGGGGGGGGAGATTAGTGGGTGGGGCAGGCAGGCGGACCCGGGGGATTGAGTGTCGCAGCCCGTGCTGCACGTGCTGGGGTTCGGGCCACACGGGGACTGTCCAGCTGCCCTGGAAAAACACCATGTCTCAAGGAAGGGCCGTTGCCCAGTGGGCATGAAGAGTCCCCCCCCCACCCCGTTCCAGCCGGGGCCTGGTTATCAGCTTTGGAGACCCCCGGTGGCCTTCTGCTTGGCTAAGCACACGCAGTCTGTTGTTTTGTATCCAGATCCTTTTCCTTCTATCTCTGGGTTCCTTTTGGGGTGCTGAAAACCAGTCTGCTTGCCACTCCTCCGAAAGCAAAAACACCCAGCAACACCAGAGCACCCGAAGAGCTGAACATGACCGCCAGAGCCAGTGTGGCCGCTGGGTCAGGGCACCATCCGCCATGAGCCTGTGTGCCGTGGAATAGTATTCAGCCTTAAAAAAGAACAGAGCTCTGGTGTGCTGCAGCGTGGATGCACCGTGGAACACTTTGCTCAAGGAGAGTGGCCGGGACACAGGACTGCATGCATTGTAAGATTCCATGAACATCTAGAACTGCAACCCCGTGGGAACCGAGGGCAGATTAGAGGCTGGCGGGCCGGGGCGGCTGGGGGCGGGGCGCGCGAGGCCCAGACAGAGCTGCTGCTTGCAATGCGGACGGAGTTTCCTATTGGGGTGATGACAACATCTTGGAACTTGATAGAAGCTGGAGTTGCACAACGCCGCGGGTACAGAAAGGCCAGGGAGCTGTATACTCTAAAATGGTTAATTTGATGTTATGCGAATTTCAACTCATTACCAAAACAAACAAACACTCTCCCTACAACACCTTTAGGGAGAGTGGGCTTGCTGGCTGCCAGGAGGTTAATTATTGGTGCAGCCTCAGGGCCCCACGTGGCCTGGTTAGCGTGGCACCTGCCAAGACCAGCATCCAGTGGGGGTGATTAGCTGGGTTCCTGGATGTGCTTGGTCTCCCAGAAGTGAGTGACCTGTTCCTGCTGCTTGTGTGCTGGTAGTGTGTGTGTGTGTGTGTGTGTGTGTGCGCGCGTGCGTGCGTGCGTGCTGGTCCTGGGGCTTGAACTCAGGGCCTGGGTGCTGTCCCTGAGGTTTTTCACCTAAGGCTAAGCTCAACCGCTTGAGCCACAGCACCACTTCTAGCTTCATTAGTAGTTAAAGAGTCTCACTGACGTTCCTGCCCAGGCTAGTTTTGAACTTAGATCCTTGAACCTCTCAGCTTCTCAGTAGCTAGGATCCCAGGCATGAGCCACAGACACCCAGGGGAGGAGATGTTTTATGTGCCCATTTTGTGCAGTAGGAAACTGAGACTTGGAACATCTTTTATGGGTTACACAGGCTGGAGCTGGGGTCTGAGGCTGCTGGGCTTAGGAATCCGGAAGCGGGAGAAGGGAGCCAGGAACTATACCCCGGGGCTAAGCATGGTGGTCTGGGAGTTGGGTACACCCTGTGGGGACCTGCGCCGTGACTGTGGCCTTCCAAGGGGAGAGGGCTTTTGGGTCTGAACCAGAGGCCTGGAGATGGTGGCCAGGCCATGGGCTGAGAGTCTGTGGTTCTGGCAGCTGGGAGGCGGGGAGGCCCTGGACTCGGGGGAGGCCAGGACAATGGAGAAGGACCCTTGAAGACATGGGTCACTGTTTCCTGGTGGGCAGGAACAAGGCTGGTGAGGACAGTCAGTGGGGGAAAGGGGTGAGGAAGGCCGGGCTGCTGGCGGGGAGGCCTCACTGCCGGCCTCACCGCCTGGGCCTCACTGCCCAGCCCTCACCACCCCGGCCTCACCGCCCAGCCCTCACTGCCTAGGCCTCACTGCCGGCCTCACTGCCTGGGCCTCACCACTGGCCTCACTGCCCGGCCCTCACTGCCCGGCCCTCACCGCCCGGCCCTCACCGCCCGGCCCTCACCGCCCGGCCCTCACTGCCCGGCCCTCACTGCCTAGGCCTCACTGCCGGCCTCACCGCCTGGGCCTCACCACTGGCCTCACTGCCCGGCCCTCACTGCCCGGCCCTCACTGCCCGGCCCTCACTGCCCCGGCCTCACCGCCCAGGCCTCACTGCCTGGCCCTCACCACCCCGGCCTCACTGCCCAGCCCTCACCTTCCCAGGCCTCACTGCCCGGGCCTCACTGCCCGGGCCTCACCGCCCCAGCCTCACCGCCCGGCCCTCACCTTCCCAGGCTTCACTGCCTGGCCCTCACCGCCAGCCTCACTACCCGGCCCTCACCACCTGGCCCTCGCCATCCTGGCCCTCACCACTGGCCTCACTGCTGGCCTCACCGCTCGGGCCTCACCGCCAGCCTCACCGCCAGCCTCACCGCTGGGTCCCCTCCCTGTCTCCGCAGAGCACTGTCATCCGTGGTGGCCCTGGGAGCCAACATCATCTGCAACAAGATTCCCGGCTTGGCGCCCCGGCAGCGGGCCATCTGCCAGAGCCGGCCCGATGCCATCATTGTGATCGGGGAGGGGGCGCAGATGGGCATCAACGAGTGCCAGTACCAGTTCCGCTTCGGCCGCTGGAACTGCTCCGCCCTGGGTGAGAAGACCGTCTTCGGGCAGGAGCTTCGAGTAGGTAAGGGCTGTCCGGGCTCGCGGGCCGGCCGCGGGCGGGGGCCGGGGGTCCTGGGGGTGGGGGCGGGGGAGCCGGGAGCAGGAGGGGGGCGGGGGCTGGGGGGGCCGGGGGTGGGGGCTAGGGGCAGGGGCTGGGGAACCGGGGGGCCGGGGGCCCAGGCGCCAGGGGGGGGGGCCGGGGGGGGCGGGGTCTGGGCCGCCCACGTCGCTGTTCTGCGCATGCCTCCACACTCCGACGTGCCTAGCACCCTGTTGCGGGGCCCTGCTCCAGGCCGGGCTCGGGGTGGGGAGCGCAGGAGCCCCTCACGTGGCTGCACCCCTGGGGTACCATGACACCCGAGGTGGGGACGCACTCGTGCGTGTGGATGGGGGCTGTGAGGCCAAGGGGGACCATGCTCAACACGGGCAGGAGCGGATGGGCGCGTGGCATGCAGGGAAGTGAGCAGAGCTTGCGCTCTGGTGACTGGGGGTGTGGCCAGACAGGGTGGTGGGCAGGGCCTATGCTGTGGTGATTGGCGTGGCAGATCCAGGCCAAGGTCCCTGCGGTGTGTGCGCGCGTGTGCGCATGCACGTATGCACGTGCCGGTCCTAGGGCACAGCTCAAGGCTGGTGCTCTGCCACTTGAGCCACATCTCCACTTCTGGCTTTTTGCTGATTCTCATGGATTCTCCAGCTCCCTCCTGAGCTCTCAGCCTCCTGAGTAGCTAGGGTTACAGGTGTGAGCCACCAGCACCCAGCGAATGCCTCCATTCTTCTCCAGAAAGCAGGGACAGCGTGGCACTTCCCAGGTGGCTTGGGGACTTGAGGGGAGCAGTAGCTGCCCTCGGGAAGGCTGGCGGGGGTGCAGGCAGCGAGAAGGGGACCCTGGGAATGCCACAGCGAGAGGGCTGACGGCTCGGAGGTATCAGTGTGGAACTGGGCTGGGGGACAGGCGGACACCGGCTGAATCACGCAGAGCAGCCATGGGAACCGGCCACGTGGGGATGGCCCGGTGTCCCTGCTGGGACCCTCGCGGCAGCCCTCCTGTCCTCAGAGCGCCGTGTCATGGATCAGGGAACATGCTTTGAATCCATCATGTAACCTTGGCCTTGTCAGTCAGTGGCCCTGGGCCCCGGGAGTTGCCAGCCTGCCTTGTGTGTCTGCCAGTGTCTGCGCACAGTAGGTGCCCCGGGCTGCTGTCAGCAGGAGAGTGCGGTGGTGATTTCAGCTTCTCTCCAGGCTGTGGCAGGAGTCCGGCTCAGAGCCCGGAGCCAGGCTTGCTGGCTTGCTGGCTACCTGGCCCGCAGGCGCGCACAGCGCACATCCTTCCAACCCAGAGGCCCGGAGCTGCCAAGCAGCCCCACAGCTGCCGGGACCCAGGCCAGCGCTGCTCTGCAGGGCTGGCGGTGCTGCAGAGGGGCTTCAGGGTGGCGCAGGGGAAAGTCCCTGGGGGCCCCTTTGCGGTGAGCAGCTGTGGGTGGCGCCTGGCAGAGCCAGGGTGGCACCACCTCCTCCCGCGGGGCCTACCACCCAAGTGCAGCTCCCTCCCTCCAGTGCCAGCTGCGGCGGGCTGGTAGGGCACTGGCATGAGTGTCTGCCTTGTGCCAGCTGCCCACCTGCCCGCCTGGCCCCCCAGCCCAGGGCTGCCAAGCTGTGGAGCTCCTGGAGAAACTGAGGCTCGGGGGCCTTTTGAGAAGCTGCTTGGCTCTGGCTCTGTGGCCCTTCGGGCCATGCTGATGGCGTTGCCGTGTGAGCAGCTGGGAAACCAGCCCCAGCCTCCCCCAGGGGGTGGTGCCACCAGGACTGGCAGAGGGGGGCGTGGCCCCCAGCCTCTGCCCTGTCCCCAAGGAGCAAAGCGGCTGCTGCTGCCCACCCCCGCCCGGACGCCTCACTGAGCACCACAGCCGGCTGCCGGGACCAAGCCGGAAGGGACTGAGCTCTGCCCACAGGACTGATGTCCGGGTGCCAGGGCCATCCTTAGCCTCAAGGTGGGCTCCACCCCGGGCGGCCCCCACCCCGAACTCCCTTGGGGCCAGGCATCCAGCCGTTGGCTCTGCCCCTCCCCCTGCCCCCGTCCCGGTCCCCTTCGGAGAGAATGCACGTGGCCCCCGCTCTGCCTCCAGGGAGTATGCATGCCATGCCTCTCCTGCCTCCTCGGGCTTTCAGAGGTGAACGCTGTGGTCCAGCTGTCCACGCCCATCTGGCACTCTCCCTGTCGCACGGTCTGCCACACCACTGCCCCTGTCTGGCCACCAGTGGCCCAGGTGGTCCCCATGGTGCGCTCTCTCTGGCTCCCAAGCCAGTCTCTGACTGCCCCCCCAGGCCCGGGTGTGCCCCGCCTCTGGGTGCTCCTGCCCCTGTCACCCACAGCTCCAAGGGCCACAGACCCACGGGAGCGCTGGCACTACGGCACACCCTCTTCTTACTGCCACCGTGTCAGCTCCTCCGGCTGCCTGACTGTCCGGCATCGCACAGAAACCTGCAATGCTTCCGCTGTCCACGCAGCCTCGCAGCCCCGGGTGGCTCCAGGGTCCAGCCCTCCCCGCCCCTGCCCGCCCGGCCCTCCTGCACCCGGTTACACAGTAGCCACGCAGTCATGGCCCACAGTAGCTCCCTGTGGCAGCCCAGGGTGTGGGCAGGCCTCGCAGGCCTCACCCCTGCTCTTCTCCCTGGCGCTCAGAAGCCAGCCCGGCCTGGCACCTGCCGCCTCTCCACCCTTCTTCTGGTGCTCCCGCCATCTTGGTGTTCCTCCTCTGGCCTCCAGCCTGAGCCGGTGCAGTGCTGGCCCTGAGCCTTTTCTGCCTCCTACCCCTAGTGGACAGGTTTTTGGGTTTTTGTTGTTGTTCTTTCTGTCAGTTGTAGGGCTTGAACTCTGGGCCTGGGCACTGTCCCTGGGTTTTTCAGCTCAAGGCTAACGCTCTACCACTTGAGCCATAGCGCCACTTACGGTTTTTCTGGTGGTTCATTGGAGATCAGAGCTTCATGGATTTTCCAGCTCTGGCTGGCTTCGAACTGCAATCCTCAGCTCTCAGCTTCCGGAGTAGCTAGGATGACAGGTGGGAGCCACGGGAGCTCAGCATGGACAAGTTTTTTTAACCAGTGACTCCAGCCTAGGGTCCTCGCTGTCCTGGGTCAAAGGCCCGGCCCTCAGCCAGGGTGGCCCTGGCCACAGCCACACAGTGCTATGCAAGGACCTCCTGCTGGCACCTGGCTGCGGTCTGGGGTCTGGGAAGGGCCCCTCCTCTCCGGGCTGTGCTCCGACCCGCCGTGTCATAGGTGTGCTGAGGCCTGGGCAGCTGGGGCACGTGTGGACCATGGGCAGTGCTAATGAACGACTGACCCCAGAAGGAGAGGGCCCGCTTCAGGGCCTGTGCTCTGCCTTGGGCCTGTGCTCTGCCTTGGGCCTGTGCTCTGCCTTGGGCCTGTGCTGTGGCTTGGGCCTGTGCTCTGCCTTGGGCCTGTGCTGTGGCTTGATACCCGGGGGGGGGGGGAGCCTTTGAAAGGGCCCCAGGGCCCCTGTACAAAGCCCACCCTTTCTCCCGCAGCTGTGCCATGGCTGGTGGGCCTCCAGGGACAAGGTGCTCACTACGCCATCTTGGGTTCTGTGTGTGTGTGTGCTGGAACTGGGACTTGAACTCAGAGCATGGTGCAGTGTCTTTGATTTTTCACTCAAGGCTAGCACTCTACCACTCTAGCCACAGCTCTACGTGTGGCTTTTTTTGCTGGTTAATTGGAGACTTTCTTGCCCACGGTTGGCTTCAAACTGAAATCCTCCCATCTCAGCCCTCTGAGTAACTAGGAGGTGTGAGCCCCGGGCATGGGGTTGGGTCATAGGTCATTCTTGGGATGACTCCTCCTTGGCCCCTCCCTGGGGTCACTCAGAAGCCACTTGCTCTGCCCTCTAGAGCGAGGCCCAAGGCCCACGCTAGGCTTCCTTCCGCCCATGCACGCTAGGCTTCCCTCCGCCCATGCGCTCCTCCCGGTCTCCAGCTGAGCCAGCACGGTTGGCTTCTGGAACCGGGGAGGCTGTGACCTCCTGACTGTCTGTGGTGTCTCGGGGCATGTTGGAACCTTGCAGACCCCCAAGACCTCTTGAGGACCCACAGCGAGGCAGCTAGGGCTCTCAGCAGAGATGTCCCTGAGAGAGTGGCCTGCCACAGGGAGGACCGGGCCGGCTCGCATGCGCAAGGCCAAGGGACCAGGAAGCTGAGTTTCCCCAGCACTGCAGGAGCGTGGAGGGCACGGGGGCGGCTTGGGCCAGCGAGGGGGCAGGGCCGGAGTGCTGTGTGCCCAGCACTTGCCCAGGGAGAGCCGGGGACGAGCGGAGGGTCCCAGCAGGCCGGGCTTTTCTTCGGCCCCTTTCTGCTTGCGGCCTCTGCCCCAGCCCCTCCTGAGCCCAAAGTCCCAGCACCCGCCAGCCGGACCGGCCTGGGCCGTGGCTGCATGCAGGCCCTGGCTCCACCCCTGCTGCCAGGGAATGCCGAGTCCCACCTGTCACGTGCCAGCTTCAGACATGACCAGGCATAGGGCCGCCCATAATCCCAGCTCACGTGAGTGGCATGAGGCAGCTGTTAGGCTTCTGTTTGCTTTGTGGGTGAGCTGTGCGTCAGGGTGGCCCGCGCAGGCCAGGGGAGCAGGCCCTGATGGGCAGAGGACCGCGTCTCAGGGGTCTGAGAGGCAAGGGGCTTTGGGCGGGGGGTCCAGGGTGCCGGTGTGTGTCCACCGCCCCGCTCTGCAGACAGACGCTGAAGAGAGGCAGTGTTGCCCTGGGACGGTCAAGGGTCCTGTGGCCTCTGGTGGCAGTGGGCTCATGCCCGCCGGGGATGCGTTCAGGCATGCGCACAGAGGTGAGGTGTAGCTTTCACCACAGCAGACTGGGCAGACTCTGCACCCCAGCACCAGCAGGACAAGTCTGCTCGCTACTGAGACCCATCAGAGTGACCAGGTTTCGATATGTGGACCAAACAAAAGGCCATCCCGTCAGGTTCTGCTGAGTGGTTCTGCATTCCCAGTGGGACCACTGGGGAACTTCAGATGACATCCGCTGGCGGGGACCGGGTAGGTCTGGGAACCCGGACGGGGCAGGCTCTTCCCAGATGCCATCCTGCGGGGCGGGGAAGGGCAGTCTGAGGACGGAAGTCAGCTGGCCAGGGTTTCCTGGGCATAGCCCTGCTGTGGTTCAGTCTGCAGGCGTGGAGCACCTGCTGAACGCCAGGCCAGGGGGCAGGAGGGAGGCATGGCACAAGAGCAGACATTTCTGAGGGGCAGGGACAGGGAGGAAGGGGCGCCAGGGGTGGGAAGGAGCTCAAGGTCCGAGTCGTGCTCAGGTTAGGAGGACACCCCAGCTGCAGCCCAGCCCCGGCCCCTCCCCCTGGGGGCAGCTCCCAAGGGACATGGGAAAGGTCAGCTTCGGGCCTCCCTAGGGTGTCTCTAAGGCTCGGCAGGCTTGACCAGCGAGGTGCCACGGGCTGGGCAGTGGCCTGGCACCTGGAGCGGAGCCTTCCGGCGCTGGAAGGCCACCAGAATGTGTCAGAGAGAGGCATTTTCCCACTCCCTGACAGACTGGTCGGACGGGAGAGAAGGCTGGGTGGAGTAGGAGGGGACCCCACCTGGTCAGCTGACCGGCCCCCCTGTCCCGGGAGGGGCTGAAGCTGGGACTCCACAGGGCCTGGGCGCTCTCCCAGACCGCGGTCAGGGAGGCCGTGCAGCCCCTGCAGTGGTCCTGGGGCGTGGTGCGTGGGTCCCACGGCAGGCCCAGGCTCCAAGTGGAGAGGGGCCCGCCTGGCTTCAGACAGCTCCGGCCTGGCTCCATTTCTTTCATTCCCGTGGCTGTCTTCTAAACCCTCACCAGGGACAGGGACCAGTGAGCCATGTCACCCCCTGTGGGTTCCGCCACCCATCTATCACTGAGGGTCTGGGGAGGCTCTCGACCAGGCCAGCCTCACGCCTGTGAGAACCTCACAGCCTCACGCCCTGAGCCCACACAGCCCCGCAGGGCACTGGGCCTGGAGGCCCTGGGGACGAGGCCCGGGGAGGCCCAGGGCTCTTGTGTCACCAGGCACAGGCCTGGGTGGATGTCATCAGCTCCCGGGGCAGGAGGGAGGCCCTGAGGGGGCATCCGGCCCCAAGCAGCTGGGATAAGGAAAGGCACGGCGGGTCGTAGGGCGGGATCTAGGTGGGGGCTGCACAGGTTCAATCACATGACACAGACCCTGCGGTGTGGCCCTCTGCCCGCTCTGGGCCTGTGCCCCCCACGCCACCCCAGCGGAAGCCTGATGCAGCAGAGGGGCTCAGCGTGTGCGGGCTGCCCTGGGTCAGAACAAAGGCCCAAGGGCGGGCATGCCGGCGTGTCCGGACCTGGCAGGACTTTCCCGGCGCTGTGCTTATGACAACAACATGAAGAGCTTAGAGTGGAGACTCTGAGTCAGCAGGACAGGCAGAGCAGGGCCGGGAGACGGGGACAGAGGAGATGGAAGGACTCAGAGGCCAGGAAGGATGGACAGATGGACAGACATGTAGAAAGAAAGCACACACGCGCATTGACACATGTACATGCATACATGCCAGAACATATTCTTACATACCTTCACTCAGGTGCGCGTGCACGCATGCACACACACACACACACACACACACACACACACACACACACACACACGCTTCTGAATCTGGCACTGGTCTCAAGCCTGTGATCCCAGCTACTCAGGAGGCTGAGATCTGAGGACTGAAGTTCAAATGAAGATAGCTTGAGCAGAAAGTCTGTGAGACTTTTTTTTTTTTTTAACTTTTTTTAAATTATAATTATCTTTAAGTAGTTGTACAAAGAAGGTCCCATTCTACAAAACAGTGTATGAATACAGGGTGTCTGACTACATTGTCACCCACCCCTCCTCTCTGTGAGACTCTTATCTCCAACTAACACCAAAAAGCCAGGAATGGAGCTGTGGCTCAAGTGGTAGAGCACTAGCTTTGAGCAAAAAAAAAAAAAAAAAAAAGGCTCAGTGCACATACATGCAAACACACCCATGTATGAACATGCACACACACACACACACACACACACCTATACTGCCTGTTTGGAGGTGACACAATTCTCATACACAGGCACATGCAGTTGACACATGCACACACATGCACACATATGTGTACGCCCTCACATGTACACACACATACACATATACCGGCCCTTCATCTGCCTGCCTGCCCAGGCCCAGGGTCAGGTCTGCTCTGAGACCAGCACGGCAGCACATGCCTGCAGCACACTTCCCATCATCCCCTGCCTCCCAGAGGGTGCTGCGACCACCTCGGTTTGAAGGGTCAGGGGCGGCCACGGCTGCCAGGCCTAGGCGCCCTGCCTGTCTCCACGCCGGAGCCCTGGTCTCAGCCGTCCCTCAGGAAGGCTCGTCTGACAACCCCCACCCCCACCACGCAGTGCCCACATCCCTGTTACCGGGCGGGCCACCACCGCGGGCCTCGAGCCCTCAGAGTCTGGCTTGCGGGCTGGGGCTGAGCAAGTCCCGCTGACTTCTCGTGCCGTGCCAGGCTGGCATGTGGCTGCCTCCCGCCTTCCCGGCTGCTCTTACCGCAGCGTCGCCCCCGGCCCCCTCTCCCCGACCTCCCACCAGAGCCACGCGCTGACCCGGGGCCACACCCGCAGACCCTCCCGGGCCTGACCCCCTCCACCCCTCAGCTGGCGGACACCCTGCACTGGCCCCCCTGTAGCAACCCCATCCAGGGTGCCCCGACTCTTTAGAGCCAAGTTGAAATCTCCCCTGTGAGGCCCTTGAGGCCCGTGCGGGCGGCGCTGGGCCGGACAGACTGGGCGTGTGCTGCTCACATGCTGCTTCCTATCCCCTCTGCCCAGAGCACGGTCCCCCGATCCCCACCAGTGTCCCCACTCGGGGCCGCCTTCAGCACCCCTTCCCCAGAGGGGTGCCCCCAGCCACCCCCTCCTGGCGCCCCCAGTCCATTGTGGGGCTGTGGGCCTCCCGGGGACAGCCGTGCCCAGCCCCGCCGTAGCTCCGCAGTGAGCAGGGCTCACGGTGTCGCCCCTGGGCTCTGGGAGCGAGGCTGCGCGTGGCACTGGGGATCAGAGTGGCAGGGAACTGACTCCCGGGGGGGAGTCCGGCGGACATAGACGGGGGAGAGTCCAGGGCAGTGAGAAGCCAGCAGAACACTGGCGTTTCCGTCCCGGCCAGCGGGCTGCGCAGGCCCTGGGTCCCACCCGAGCCAGCCCTGGCCGGCCGCGAGGCCTGGCCTGCTCTCAGCCCACTCACTGCACTCTAGAAGCCCCTGGGCCCAACGCCTTTGCCAACCGCTCAGACACTAGACAATGCCACGCCTCTATTCATTGACTTTTGCATTTACTTGAGATACGGTCTTGCTCTGTGGTAGTTCAGGCTGGGCTCACACTTCCATTCGTCCTGCCTCAGCCTCCCACATGCCGGGATTACTGGTGTGAACCACCCTCTTCCATGCATGTGATTTCATTTAAGTTGTACAGTTCAGAGGTTTTTAGGAGATCCTGAGACTTGTGCAAATGTGGTGAACACAGTCAATTTTTAGAACTTGGGGGGTTTTGTGTTGTGTATGGGTTTGAACTCAGGGCCTGGGCACTGTCCCTTAGCTCTTTTGCTCAAGGCTAGTACTGTACCACCTGAGCCACAGCTTTATGTTTGGCTTTTTGGTGGTTAATTGGAGATAAGCATTTCACAGACTTTCCTGGCTAGGCTGGATTTGAACAGGGCCATCAGATCTCAGCCTCCGAGTAGCTGGGATTTACAGGCCAGGCGTGAGCTTTCATTACCTTTGTATGGCTGAGTAATAGTCCACTATATGGATATTGAACCATTCATCCCTGGGACAGGATTTTGTGCCTGCGTTTCTCTTGGGCATGTACTTAGGAATGGTGTTGCTGGCCGCACACGGTCTCTCATCCCCCGTGTGGGCTCAGGGTCCCAGCTGGTCCGCCTCCTCACCAACCCTTGTCCTTGTTGGTCTCCAGTGTGTCCATTCGGTGGGTGTGAGGTGGGGCCTCTTGTGGTTTTGGTTGGCATTCTCCACAGCAGACTGTGCTGCTCATATTCTTATGTCCTTATCGGCCGTTTTTGGAGACATGTCTGTTCAGTTACTTTTCCTGATTGGCTGATTGATTGGCTGATGATTGATAGGTTGGTACTAGAGACGGAAGTGGGCTTTCTGCTCACGCTACGCCGACACTGGGTCACGGAGCCACGTCCAGGCCCGGCCTCGCCCGTGGCGTAGCTTGTTTCTGTAGCTGTGGTGTTCTCGACCGTGCTGTGTGTGTCAGGAGGTGGCGTAGCTTGTTTCTGTAGTGGTGTTCTCGACCGTGCTGTGCGTGTCAGGAGGTGGCGTAGCTTGTTTCTGTAGCTGTGTTCTCGACCGTGCTGTGTGTGTCAGGAGGTGGCGTAGCTTGTTTCTGTAGCTGTGTTCTCGACCGTGCTGTGTGTGTCAGGAGGTGGCGTAGCTTGTTTCTGTAGCTGTGGTGTTCTCGACCGTGCTGTGTGTGTCAGGAGGTGGCGTAGCTTGTTTCTGTAGTTGTGTTCTCGACCGTGTTGTGTGTGTCAGGAGGTGGCGTAGCTTGTTTCTGTAGTGGTGTTCTCGACCGTGCTGTGTGTGTCAGGAGGTGGCGTAGCTTGTTTCTGTAGCTGTGGTGTTCTCGACCGTGCTGTGTGTGTCAGGAGGTGGCGTAGCTTGTTTCTGTAGTGGTGTTCTTGACCGTGCTGTGTGTGTCAGGAGGTGGCGTAGCTTGTTTCTGTAGTTGTGTTCTCGACCGTGCTGTGTGTGTCAGGAGGTGGCGTAGCTTGTTTCTGTAGTTGTGTTCTCGACTGTGCTGTGTGTGTCAGGAGGTGGCGTAGCTTGTTTCTGTAGCTGCGTTCTCGACCGTGCTGTGTGTGTCAGGAGGTGGCGTAGCTTGTTTCTGTAGCTGCGTTCTCGACCGTGCTGTGTGTGTCAGGAGGTGGCGTAGCTTGTTTCTGTAGTGGTGTTCTCGACCGTGCTGTGCGTGTCAGGAGGTGGCGTAGCTTGTTTCTGTAGCTGTGGTGTTCTCGACCGTGCTGTGTGTGTCAGGAGGTGGCGTAGCTTGTTTCTGTAGTTGCGTTCTCGACTGTGCTGTGTGTGTCAGGAGGTGGCGTAGCTTGTTTCTGTAGTGGTGTTCTCGACCGTGCTGTGCGTGTCAGGAGGTGGCGTAGCTTGTTTCTGTAGCTGTGGTGTTCTCGACCGTGCTGTGTGTGTCAGGAGGTGGCGTAGCTTGTTTCTGTAGTTGCGTTCTCGATCGTGTTGTGCGTGTCAGGAGGTGGCGTAGCTTGTTTCTGTAGCTGCGTTCTCGATCGTGTTGTGTGTGTCAGGAGGTGGCGTAGCTTGTTTCTGTAGTTGTGTTCTCGATCGTGTTGTGCGTGTCAGGAGGTGGCGTAGCTTGTTTCTGTAGCTGTGGTGTTTTCAACAGTGCAGTGTGTGTGGGGGGGGTGGGCGCAGGTTGGCCGGGAGGAGGGTGGGCCCAGGCTGGTCCCCAGCCCCTGAGCCCCGTGGCCCACACTCATGGCACAGAGCACACACGGGAGGGACACATGACCCCATGTGTGCCCTGCGAGGGGCCCTCGGACTTACGCCGGCCGGCCTCAGCCTACGTGGGAGACCCCCAGGGACGCAGCCAGGCCCCTCCGCGGTGTCCGGCTGTACCCAGCCCGCCATTTTAGGATCTGGCCTTGAGCTCTGGTGTCACGCCTGACCCCTCCTCTACTGGCTGAGGCACGCGGCCCCCGTGTGGCCCCGGTCACTCCATCAGGGTGGACGCCGGTGCCCCCAGCTCCTGAACTGCTGTGTGGCCCGGCCGTGTGCTGGGCCTCTCTGGCCTTGGTGGGGATGGAGGCGTGTCCCTGAATGATCTCTCAGCCTCTCCTGGCACCGCTGTTGCCGATTCCTGGCTCCCCTTCTGAGAGGCCGGCCAGGGCCTCTGCCAGCACAGTTAACCAGGTCATTATTAGCTCAATTATAGCTGTAAAAATTTATGTCCCTGCCTGTGTGGACAGAGGGAAGTGGCAGATCACTGAGGGGTGAGGAGAGTCACGCTCGGGCTGGGGAGGGGGGAGCCCTGTGCTGACATCTCTTTGCCGAGTAGGCTCATTCGTTTTCTAGAAGCTTCTCGCAGCGATCTGCCAGGTCCCCAGCAGGGTCCTCCTGGGAGTCAGGGTAAGGGATCGCCAAGCGGCCCAGGCTCCAGCTGGGGTCTGGGCAGGCATCTAACCCTGGGCCTGGGGTCCGCCTGGCACGTCTCCCTCGGAGCCTGTGCTGGGCTGGAGTTTGGGTAACCTGAGAAAAGAGCCGAGCTCAGGGGTGCCCGGTGTCCTGGTGGTTCACCCGCATGGCATTGAAGCCAGGATCTTGCCCTGATAGCCTGGGATTTTCTAGAATGTCGGGGGAAAGGAGGGTGGGGCAGGGCTCACTGGGCGACCCTGGGAAGAAGCTGTTTCCAGAAAGCCTGCACTGAGCACAGCCAGGGACCAGGCCTGTCCTGGAAGTCCGGTGACACGTCCAGTTGTCCCGGCCATCTCCGGCCATCCGGGTTCTGCGGCTCACAGCTGGCGCTGGAGGCCAACAGACGGGGTGGGCATCGCCGGCTCCTTAAGACAGATGCCGCCAACGGCCGCCAGGGCCCCTCGGGGCTAGTGGTACTGGCTTTGGCGGCAGGACAGGACGTCCTGCACCAGGCTAGTGCCCTCGGGCCTCTGGGACTCACGGACAGGGGTCCCACGCCAGGCTGGTACTCTCGGACCTCTGGGACTCACCGGCCCACCCCAGGGCACTTGTGGGGTGGCCCAGGTGTGCGCTGGGCCTGGCTGGGGCTCTGGGGCCCGAGGGTGCAGCTGTGCACCAGGGCGGGCGCTGCCCTGAGGGGAAGCCACGCGCACCTCGGGGCAGCCTCTCTCCTTGGCCTCCGTCTGCCTCCCCCCAGCGCAGGCTGCAACAAACCCCATCTGTGAGATGGGTCTGATTCAGACAGTCCGTTCCGTCAGGTGCTGTGGAGATGACAGGAGATACGTTAGGGGAAGGGCCCAGACCTGCTCCGGCTTGGGGACTAGCAGCTGTGAGCGGGGTTCTGGGCACCGTCCCTGCGGCGTGAGCTTTGGCACGAGGGAGTTCTGGGACCCGGAGTGTCTGAGATTTGTCAGACCTGGGCCTGGGGACTTGGGCAGCGATTCCACCCCAGACAGGGAGCTGGACGGCCAGTGGCGTCCAGGCCCTGGGGCTTTGGGGACCAGGCCAGGGTACCGGAAGTCGTCTCAGAGGTGTTGAGCCAGCCTCCCACCCCAGGCCCAAGCCCAGGTCTTCTGAATCCCAAGTGGGCCCCAGGAAGAAGAGGAAGCTTCCCCCGTGTGCTCTCCCACACACGCCGGGGCACTCGGGGCTGGGGGATGGCTCCGAGCCCTTGGAGCTGGCATCTTCCCCTGTGAGGGCCCAGCCCGGGCCCAGCGCCCCTCTGCCGGGCCTCGCTCCCCGCATCCTCCGTGGTATGAGAGGAGAGAGAGCTTGGCTCAGCAAAACCAAATTAAAAAGGACATAGGGGGAGTTTCCGGCTGGTGAGTGACTGCTAATGAGTCTGGGCCCGCGTGGGCAGAGGCCGGGGAGACTTGAGAAGGCCTAGGGGTCAGCCCCGAAATGCACGGAGCTGCCCCGGCACCTGCCCGCCCGCCCAGGATGCCAGGACAGGATGTCGGCGTGGGAATCCCCGACTGCTGGCTGACCCTGGGGTAGCGGGGGAGGCCTCCCTCCCTCCTCATCCCTGGCCCGGCCTCTTCTATAACTGCTTCTGGCCTCTGCTATTGGGTGTCTTGCTGTGGCGTGTGTCCACTAGGAGGCCCCTGGGCCTCCCCCAAACCTCCGATGTAGAGTTTGCCAGGCAGCCAAACCCGTGCCTCACAGTCCTCAGACTGCCCAGGCCCGTACTGCTCCTCCGTCCCCTGACCAAGCCTGTGTGCGCAGTGGCACTCAGTAGCTGTCCACGGAACAGATCTGACATGACTCGTGATTGTTCTCAGCCTGGGCGTGAGCACCCCGGCCCCAAAGCAGGGCCAGTGTCTGGGCACATGGGCAGGCGGGTGTGGCAGATGCTGGCCCCTGGGCCAGGCCGTGTGTGTAGGGCTGGGTCCTGGGCCTGACTGCCAACCCCGCTGGGTTGGGCTTGGACCCAGCCAGCGGCTGCAGGGGAGAGGCCAGTCAACAGAGGGCACAGGTGCCCTAGCCGGCAGGGGTGTGGGAGGAGAGAGAGGCTGGAGACCTGAAGGATGATGGCCGCAGACAGCCAGAGAAGAAGGCTCGAGCACCGGGCAGGCTTCCGAGCCGTATAGGGGTGGGGTGGGTCCCTGCGCATCCCCAGGGCTGGCTTCCCCCTGGCACACGCCTGGTCCCGCACGCGCAGCACCTCCCCCACGCCAGGCTCCGTGGAGGGGAGCCATCACACACTGCTTTGGTGCTCAGGAACGCGGCGGGGGCAGAGGCCCGCGAGGGTCCCGCGGGAGCGCTCTCACCCCTCACCCCCCCCCCCCCCCCCCCCCGTCTCTGCCCGCCACAGGGAGCCGAGAGGCCGCCTTCACCTACGCCATCACCGCGGCCGGCGTGGCGCACGCGGTCACCGCGGCCTGCAGCCAGGGCAACCTGAGCAACTGCGGCTGCGACCGGGAGAAGCAGGGCTACTACAACCAGGCGGAGGGCTGGAAGTGGGGAGGCTGCTCGGCCGACGTGCGCTACGGCATCGACTTCTCCCGGCGCTTCGTGGACGCCCGGGAGATCAAGAAGAATGCACGGCGCCTCATGAACCTGCACAACAACGAGGCGGGCAGGAAGGTAGGCGGCGGGAGCCGGGCAGCAGCGGGGCAGCCCGTGGCGCACGCTGGGACAGCGGTAGTACTCCGCACTCAGTACTCCTCAGCACTCAGCAGCGGGCATAGGGCTGAGCAGGGCCCTGGGTCTGACCGAAGACTCCAGCGTGGGCAGAAGTCCAGGCCCCAGCCCCACAGGCCCGCCCTGGGGTTCCTGGTCCCACAGGCTGACCTGGGGGTGAGGGCCACTGCACGGAGAGCCCAGCCTGAGCAGCAGCTGCAGCTGCAAGCGGTGCTGGGGGCCTGGCCTGTCGGTGGGTGGGGTGGGGGCGGTCGTGGAGGAGAAGCTGGGACACTGGGGAAGAAGTCGGGGCGAGCCGGCCTGCCGGGGAGATGAGGGCCCCAGATACAGGTGGGAGGAGCAGCCGCCTTGGCGGCAAGATGGCCTGAGATAGGGCGGCCAGCCGGGCGGAACGCCTCCCCGGGGCGGGCTCTCCGGCCCTGGGGGCTGCGCCCAGGCCCGCGAGGCCAGGGGCTTGGTGGGCTGGACCGCGTCCTGCCCAGGCATCGGGAGCGCAGGGTCCCTCTGCCTCTGCGGTCCTGCTCCCACGCGTGTTCACTCAGCAACACACCCAGGCCGCTCCGAGCAGACGCTGGGCTGAGCCCGGAGGGGGAGGGTAGGGGTCGGGGGGGGGAGGGGGTCTGACATGACCCGGCGATGGGTGTGTGGCCGTCCGAGGGACAGGAACCTCGCTCCTGGGCTGGGCCTGGGGGCCTAGGGAAGGGTGCAGCCGCTTCCTGGAGGAGGTGACCCGCAGCCTTGCAGGATGTACCAGCACGGGGCTGGTACCAGGGCACTGCAGTGCTTCTGAAGGGCCTGAGTTCAAGACTTAGGCACAGCATGGGCAGTGGCCAGGTGAGGGTCCCACCCCAGGCTTGCTGGGTTATTGTCACTGGTCTCTAGGCACAGACGGATGGCGTGGGAGGGCCAAGAAGAGGGCGGAGGCCCAGGAGGGCTTCCTGGAGGAGGCTGGGCTGTCTCCAGTGGAACCACCAGGCCTTGGCCTTCACAATGGTTTCTATGGAAGGGGGCTTTCCTGCACCCTCCGAGCAAGGGCCCTGGGGCCATGGCAGCAGCAGAGGCCGGCAGGATGCTGGCCGGATGTTGGCCTGTGGGGGACAGGGGCCCCCTGAGGGCCACGCGCCTGTCCAGTTCTCTTCCCCCCCACCCCGAGCTGGGGCCTGGGATACGGGCTTCAGGAGAGGTGACGATGAGGGCCTCAATTTCCCATCTGCCCAGCAGGCAGCGTGCGCTGTGCCCTGAGTCCTTTGGAGAAGACCAGGTGTGAGGCTCTGCATGGCCTCCGGAGACCATGGCCTCTCGGCTGCATGGTGATCAGGGTGGTGGTCCCACACGGCCCACCCAGGTGAAGCTACGTGTTCCCTCCCACCTTCTCAAGAGGGCCCCCAGGTGTGGCCCCCAGGTGTGGGCCCCCAGGTGTGGGCTGCCGGGTGTGGGCCGCCAGGTGTGGGCTGCCAGGTGTGGGCCACCAGGTGTGGGCCACCAGGTGTGGGCAGTCAGGTGTGGGCCGCCGGGTGTGGGCCGCCGGGTGTGGGCCGCTGGGTGTGGCCATCAGGTGTGGGCAGTCGGGTGTGGCCATCAGATGTGGGCAGTCGGGTGTGGCCATCAGGTGTGGGCAGTCGGGTGTGGCCATCAGATGTGGGCAGTCAGGTGTGGGCCGCCAGGTGTGGGCCGCCGGGTGTGGGCAGTCAGGTGTCGGCAGTCAGGTGTGGGCCGCCGGGTGTGGGCCGCCGGGTGTGGGCAGTCAGGTGTGGGCCGCCAGGTGTGGGCCGCCAGGTGTGGCCGCCAGGTGTGGGCAGTCGGGTGTGGGCAGTCAGGTGTGGACCGCCAGGTGTGGCCGCCAGGTGTGGGCAGTCGGGTGTGGGCAGTCAGGTGTGGGCAGTCGGGTGTGGGCAGTCAGGTGTGGGCAGTCGGGTGTGGGCAGTCAGGTGTGGCTGCCAGGTGTGGCCGTCAGGTGTGGGCCGCCAGGTGTGGGCCGCCGGGTGTGGGCAGTCAGGTGTGGGCAGTCAGGTGTGGGCCGCCGGGTGTGGGCCGCCGGGTGTGGGCAGTCAGGTGTGGGCCGCCAGGTGTGGGCCGCCAGGTGTGGCCGCCAGGTGTGGGCAGTCGGGTGTGGGCAGTCAGATGTGGACCGTCAGGTGTGGCTGCCAGGTGTGGGCAGTCGGGTGTGGGCAGTCAGGTGTGGGCCGTCAGGTGTGGGCAGTCGGGTGTGGGCAGTCAGGTATGGCTGCCAGGTGTCACCGTCAGGTGTGGGCCACCAGGTGTGGGCAGTCGGGTGTGGGCAGTCAGGTGTGGACCGTCAGGTGTGGCCGCCAGGTGTGGGCAGTCGGGTGTGGGCAGTCAGGTGTGGGCCGTCAGGTGTGGGCAGTCGGGTGTGGGCAGTCAGGTGTGGCTGCCAGGTGTGGCCATCAGGTGTGGCTGCCAGGTGTGGGCCGCCAGGTGTGGGCAGTCAGGTGTGGGCAGTCGGGTGTGGGCAGTCAGGTGTGGCTGCCAGGTGTGGCCGTCAGGTGTGGGCCGCCAGGTGTGGCTGCCAGGTGTGGGCCGCCAGGTGTGGGCCGTCAGGTGTGGGCAGTCAGGTGTGGGCAGTCAGGTGTGGCTGCCAGGTGTGGCCGTCAGGTGTGGGCTGCCAGGTGTGGGCCGTCAGGTGTGGGCCGCCAGGTGTGGGCCGCTGGGTGTGGGCCGCCGGGTGTGGGCAGTCAGGTGTGGGCCGCCAGGTATGGGCCGCCGGGTGTGGGCAGTCAGGTGTGGGCCGCCGGGTGTGGGCCGCCGGGTGTGGGCAGTCAGGTGTGGGCCACCAGGTGTGGGCAGTCGGGTGTGGGCAGTCAGGTGTGGGCAGTCAGGTGTGGGTAGTCAGGTGTGAGCCGCCAGGTGTGGGCCGCCAGGTGTGGGCCGCCAGGTATGAGCTGCCAGGTGTGGCCGCCAGGTGTGGGCCGCCAGGTATGAGCCGCCAGGTGTGGCCGCCAGGTGTGGCAGGGTCACACCCCCTCCAGGGTAGGGTCCTTCCTGTCTATCCAGCTTCAGACCCTCCCTGGCATTCCTTGGCTCGTGGCCGCATCCCTCCACCTCTGCTTCTGACTCCGTGGGGTCCCTTTCATCTCTTCTCAGTGGATCTAGGAACAGCCCATTCCAGGCTGTACCACACTGCCAGCCCTCCCTTGATTACGTCTGCAGACCCTGTTCCCATGTGGCCCCTCCAGGGTTCCCAGTGGACATGAATTACAGAAACAGCCACACTCCCTGCAGGCTGTACAATGCCAGGTGGGCATGTGTGGTGGGCAGGGGGTCAGGCAGCCGAGCTCAGAGGCCTGCTGGCTGCAGACGACTCGGCCCGCCCGGCGGTCCTTCCAGGCCCTCTCCTGGGCTGTGGTGGCCATGCGGTCTCAGTCTTGCCCTGCGCTCCTGGTGTGTGCGCAGGGGTGTGTGCGTGTGTGCGTGCGTGTGTGTGTGTGTGCGCACACGCGCGGGGGGGTGCGCGTCTGTGAGACTCAGTCCCAAGCTGGGCCACTGCCCGCAGGCCACACTGGACCTGTGCTGGGGAGGAGGCAGGTGATGGCCACACCTGCAGAGAGGTCGGGTCCTCCTGTACAGTCAAGGACGTCAGGGACGCCAGGCTGTCCCCGGAGCACGGGAGGGGCAGGCCAGCTCCTCCCAAAGGGCTTCAGGTTGCGCCAGAAGCGCTCTGTGTCCCTCACACTGGCGACCCTTGCTCTGGGCACCCCCACACCGCCGTGCCTGTGGTTGGGGAAGAGGCCTGGGAGCCGCCCGGCCCCTCCGGCCCCTCCTGGTGGTCTCCGGGCGCAGGGTCGGCTGAGCGCCTGGCGGTTCCCGCTGCCGTAGGCACCACAGCCGCGGTAGAACATTCTTGAATCCAGGGAGGCTCGGCCGGGACCAGCCGAGCGAGGACTGACCGCGCTGGGCTGCAAACGCCCGTCCAATTCGCCTCATCCGGCCACTGCCACTCCCCAGCAGCGGGAGGTGCAGTGGGGCTTTGATAGGGGCTGGAGAGGCCGGGGCAGACCCGGAGCCAAGGCAGAGGTCAGAGGACAGGCCTCGCAGGCCTTGGGGACACTGAGGACAATTAGAGGCTGATCATGTGACCAGTAACACCCTGGCACCCCTGCAGGTCTGGGGCGACCTTAGGAGGGTCTGTGGGCGGGGCAGAGCGAGCTCTCCTGGATGGGGAGAGCAGTCGCCCTGGGCTGGCCAGTCTGGACAGCACCTGCCCGGGGAGAGGGGACAGCCTCCACAGATGGCCAGGCAGGGAGGCCCAAGTCCTACAGAGGTGGGTGAGGGGGCCAGGCCCCAGCAGGCTGAGCACCTGGCTGGGAGAGGAGGCAGGGAGGGCATCGGGCATGGTTCTCTGGGACTGCCTTCTACCTTCTATTTTTTGTCTTCCACCCTCTGTCCTCCATCTCCCATCCTCCATCCTCCATCCTCTACCCTCCATCCTCCACCCTCCACCCTCCATCCTCCATCCTCTACCCTCCACCCTCCATCCTCCACCCTCCACCCTTCATCCTCCACCCTCCATCCTCCACCCTCCACCCTCCACCCTCCACCCTCTACCCTCCACCCTCCACCCTCCATCCTCCACCCTCCACCCTCCATCCTCCATCCTCTACCCTCCACCCTCCATCCTCCACCCTCCACCCTCCACCCTCCACCCTCCATCCTCCACCCTCCACCCTCCACCCTCCATCCTCCACCCTTTACCCTCCACCCTCCATCCTCCACCCTCCATCCTCCACCCTCCACCTCCATCCTCCACCCTCCATCCTCCATCCTCCACCCTCCACCCTCCATCCTCCACCCTCCACCCTCCATCCTCCATCCTCTACCCTCCACCCTCCATCCTCCACCCTCCACCCTCTACCCTCCACCCTCCATCCTCCACCCTTTACCCTCCACCCTCCATCCTCCACCCTCCATCCTCCACCCTCCATCCTCCATCCTCCACCCTCCATCCTCCACCCTCCATCCTCCACCCTCCACCCTCCATCCTCCACCCTCCACCCTCCACCCTCCATCCTCCACCCTCCATCCTCCACCCTCCATCCTCCACCCTCCACCCTCCATCCTCCACCCTCCATCCTCTACCCTCCACCCTCCATCCTCCATCCTCTACCATCCACTCTCTTCCTCTATCTTTCCTCTTTCCTCTACCTGACTCCCAGCCCTATCTGAATCACGCCGTCCACCCAGACATCTCTTGGCGCAGTCATGGAATCCTCCTAATCTGTTCTCTACCTCTATGAGATGGCAGGGCATCGATCTCCTCCCCAGCCTCCCTCCTCCCCGGCCTCCCTCCTCCCCGGCCTCCCTCCTCCCCAGCCTCTCCAGTCTTACCAGTAGGCACGCAACTTCAAAGCCCACCCAACACGTGTGAGGCACAGGTGGATCGTCTCCCCCACCCCACCCCCATGTTCACTGATCTTGGACCTTTGTTCATATTGATCTTCTCCTGGAACGCTGTTCTTGGTCTAATGAGCTCCTCCTCGCTCGTCAACGCTGGCCGTGCTCACGGCAGGCGCCGCCGTCTCCGGGACGCTCACCAGGCTCACCACGTCCTGAGGGCTGCCTGTCATGTCCGCCTGTGTCTTCCACACTGCACTGTGGTCTTCTGAGGTCCTGCCTGTGGCCTGGGAAGGTGGTGCCACAGTGCGCATCTGTGGGGTTTTATCTCTTCCTTCCTCTCATTCACTCACTCACTCACTCGCTCGCTTGTGTGCCTGCTGGAGGGCTTCTTCTCTGGGGAAGAGCTGCGACTCCCCGCAGGGCCCCTCAGCAGTCAGCTCTGGGCCGGGGCAGGAGTTCCGGGGCCAGGCAGCCGAGCGGAGCCCCGCGGAGCCCGACAGCTGACAAATGGCCCCTCTGCAGCCGCGGGGCGGCAGCTAATGATTCCCCATCTTTAATCAGGCCGGGCTGGCAGAGCCCTTTCGATCCGGGTAAATGAGTAGCTGGGGTCAGGGCTGGCTCTGGGAATCTGCCTTCCAGGGCGGTGGAGGGAGGCCCAAGGAAAACACGGGGCTGTGCCCGCGTGCCCGCGTGCAGCTGAGGAGAAGGAACGGCAGCAGACTGCAGGACGGGGCTTCGGGGGCCCGGCCCTCACGGCCCCCCGCCCCCGGGCTCGCCGGGCTGGCCCGGAGCCGCCGGGCTGTGTGCACGCAAGGCCCAGGGCCAGGCAGGGCTGCAGGAGGCCGGCGGACCTGCGCGTGTTCAGCGCCCACTGGCCCTGGGCCTCCAGCACCAGCTGCCTGCACAGCGCACAGCCGCGGGCCGGAGCCTGCGTGTGCTGCACAGCTCTGAGCTCAAGCCCTACCATTGGCATGAGGGGGGGGAGAGACAGACAGAGAGAGAGAGGGAGAGAGAGGGAGAGAGGGAGGGAGAGAGGGAGAGAGAGAGGAAGGTTTAGGAAGAGAGAAAAAAAAAGAAAGGAAAAGAGAGAAGGGAAGAGGGAAGAAAGAGAGAGAGAAAGAAAGAAAGAGAAAGAAAGAAAGGAAGGAAGGAAGGCAGGAAGGCAGGCAGGCTGATAAGCATACACCAGGCTCCCGAGGCCTGTGCACGGGGCTGTTCTCAGCTGCCCATTTAACAGGCTGGGACATGGAAGCTCAGAGGCGGAGACACGTATTCGCGATCTCACAGGACGTGAAGAGCCCATCCAGAGTCCAGCGGGCGGTGGGAGGGACGGGACAGTGGGGGGTGGGAGGGACGGGGCAGTGGGGGTGGGAGGGACGGGACAGTGGGGGGTGGGAGGGACGGGGCAGTGGGGGGTGGGAGGGACGGGGCAGTGGGGGTGGGAGGGACGGGACAGTGGGGGGTGGGAGGGACGGGGCAGTGGGGGTGGGAGGGACGGGACAGTGGGGGGTGGGAGGGACGGGGCAGTGGGGGGTGGGAGGGACGGGGCAGTGGGGGTGGGAGGGACGGGGCAGTGGGGGGTGGGAGGGACGGGGCAGTGGGGGGTGGGAGGGACGGGGCAGTGGGGGTGGGAGGGACGGGGCAGTGGGGGGTGGGAGGGACGGGGCAGTGGGGGGTGGGAGGGACGGGGCAGTGGGGGTGGGAGGGACGGGGCAGTGGGGGGTGGGAGGGACGGGGCAGTGGGGGGTGGGAGGGACGGGGCAGTGGGGGTGGGAGGGACGGGACCGGGAAGCAGCCTGCCCAGGCTCCACCCACCCGTCTTCCTCAGGTTCTGGAGGACCGGATGAAACTGGAGTGTAAGTGTCATGGTGTGTCGGGCTCGTGCACCACCAAGACGTGCTGGACCACGCTGCCCAAGTTCCGCGAGGTGGGCCACCTGCTGAAGGAGAAGTACAACGCGGCGGTGCAGGTGGAGGTGGTGCGCGCCAGCCGCCTGCGGCAGCCCACCTTCCTGCGCATCAAGCAGCTGCGCAGCTACCAGAAGCCCATGGAGACGGACCTGGTGTACATCGAGAAGTCGCCCAACTACTGCGAGGAGGACGCGGCCACGGGCAGCGTGGGCACGCAGGGCCGCCTGTGCAACCGCACGTCCCCAGGCGCCGACGGCTGCGACACCATGTGCTGCGGCCGCGGCTACAACACGCACCAGTACACCAAGGTGTGGCAGTGCAACTGCAAGTTCCACTGGTGCTGCTTCGTCCGCTGCAACACGTGCAGCGAGCGCACCGAGGTGTTCACCTGCAAGTGAGCCTCGCCCACGCGCACGCCCTGCAGCGCCGGGGCCTTCGCACGCCTGTCCCCGCCGCCATGCCGCCCGCGGCGGCAGAGGTGGGTGGCGAAGGTGAGGAACGACTGCATCGGCCCTGAGCCCTCTCCCTCCCGGGCCCCGGGCCCGCCCCCAGGTCCCCAAGCTCGAGGATGAACTGATGCCCCTCCCCATGCGGCCGCCCCCCCCCCCCCACGAGACTCTTCCCTGGCCGAGTCCCCCACTGGGCTCTGGGGCAGTGTGGACACTGACAAGGTTATTTATGTTTTCTTAGCATCAGAAGAGGATTCACAGCACTAACGAACGTAGCCAGTCCTAACTCCATCCTCTGCATCTGCCCGCCCGCCCCCTCTTCCCCCTCCACTGTCACCCCCTCTCCTGTCCCCCGGCCCCTAGCCCTCCGCCCCCCCACGCAGAGCTGAGGTGTGGCGGGTTGAAGGAGAGGCTGGGCCTGCATGTCCCAGAAAGTGAGCTGGGCAGAGCTTGGAGCCCAGAGGGGGCACAGCGAACAGCCCACCTGCCCCCCTTCTTTCTGGAGACCACATCCAGCCAGCCCAACACCACCCGAGCCAGGGTCCAGCGGCCACCTCCTCCCCGGCCAGGCACCAGCCTGGCATCTCCCTGCAAGTTTACAAGGGCCTTCGCATCCCGGAGCCGGCCTGCACCTTGGGATGGTACTGCTGGGTGGGTGAGGGGCACAGGCCCAGGACAGATGAGCACAGAGTGGACAAGAGTGTCTGTGCCCCACGGCTTTGCCGGGGACCCCACGGCTGAGTGGACTCAACCTGCAGCCCGAGCGCCTGCCCAGCGCCCCCTGTGCCTGTGCCCAGTGCCCCTCAGGGCAGCCCTGGGCCTCCCCTCCCCTGACCCTCCCCCCCCTCACAGGGGCCGCCCCTCTCTAACCTCTGAGGACTGTCTCATCTTGGTCTTTCCACCCTGCCCTCCACACTAAGACAACTGGCTTCAGGCCCAAGCTGGGGCCTGGGCGCCCTGCCTGCTGTTAGCAGATGCCCCCCCCAAGTCCCTCCCTGAAGTCTGACACACCTCCCGCACACATGGTGTGAGGGGGGCCTGCTGGGTGGAAAGGGTGCCGGGCTCGGGGCTCGGGGCTCGCCGGTCCTCCGCGGCGCCTGGCCTCCACCTGGAAGGGCTCAGGGCTCATGGCTCGGGACTCTCTGGTCCTCCCGGGTGCCTGGCCTCCACCTGGAAGGGCTCGGGGCTCGGGACTCACTGGTCCTCCCGGGAGCCTGGCCTCCACCTGGAAGGGCTCGGGGCTCGGGGCTCGCCGGTCCTCCCGGGCGCCTGGCCTCCACCTGGAAGGGCTCGCGGGTGGACGGCTGAGACTCACGCAGTGCTCACGGCCTCTCCTCCCGGCGGCTGCAGAAATGTGCTCCAGGGTGGGCGTCTGGCCCGGCGGCCTGGACCTCACCTGGGGAAACTGAGCTCTGTGTAGGCCCTGGTCCCAGTGTCCAGCCACGTGTCCCCGAAAGGGGCCAGCTCTCTCTGGACCACTAGAAATAGTCCACCCCACCCCAACCCCATCTCTTACCCCCAGAGCCCCAGGACACCCCAAGTCCACAGCCTGGCGTCCTCACCAGGAATCTGGTTAACTTATATTGTTATATAGCGTCGAGATGTCTATAGTGTCCTTTAAGTTATTGTGACCTACACTGGGTACTGGAAGGCGTGGGGGGTGGCCGTGGCCTCCGTCCCCCCAGCCACGCTCCTCCTTCTGCTGGAAACGGACCCTCAGGGCCCCGTGCCGCCCCCCCGGCAGCACAGCCCTTCTCTTGGGAGGGGGAGGGGGCTGGCCGCCGGGTGCTGTGTGCGGGGCAGCCGTGGCCCCGTGGCATTGGGTGCTGTGTGTGGGGCAGCTGTGGCCCCGTGGCATTGCACGCCCTTGCGGTGCCCTGCTTCTGACGGCTTGTGATGCACACCTCCCCTCGAGGGGCGCGCTCGGCCCCAATAAAAGCTGGAATCAGAGTCCTGAGTGGATGTGAATTCCCTGCGTGGCACCCCTGGTGTTTGCCCCAATGGGGGGGGGCATACACGGTCTGCCAATGGACAGCAGCCTAGCTCTTCCTGCTCCCTGGCCCCTCCCAGGGCTGACTCCCACCCCACCCTGCACCCCGGAGCCCCTTAGCAGAGCTTGGCTGGAGTGGGCATCCCCCACAGGGAGGTGGGGAGGGTACTGGATGCAGACCCCAAGACTTCCTAGGGGCCCAAGCACTGGCCACAAGGCTGGGCAGGACGGGCTCACGTGGAGGGGCAGGAGGCCCTGCACTCCCCTGGGACCCCAGGCAGGTCCTGGGCTGGGGATCAGGGCCAGGGACGGTCCCGTCTGGTGGATTTGGGCTCCAAGCCCCCTGGGGAGCTCCTAGCCCCTTGGAAAGGTAGTGTGGGGACTTCTGGGGTTCCCCCACAATACCCGATTGCCCACTGGGCCTTGTGCTTCTCCCCAGAGGCCGGCCTGTGGCCGCGGTAACCACGCGCTAGGCTGTGATGAATGGCATTCCTGCCCCGGCCGGAAGGCATGCGGTAGGGCCGGTTTGGCCACTGCCCGCTGTCCCCTGGCAGCCTGGCATCGGGCAGAGCCACTGATCAAACAGCCCGGTCCCCACTGTACCCAGCTGGACACCCACAGAAAGCTGCCCCACACCCAGGTCCCTGGAGGGACCTCCGCCCGGACTCAGCAGAGGGGACGGGGGGCGGGGGGACTGGCAGGAAGGGGATGTCCACGCCCCCAGTGCGTGCACCCCCGTCTCCCCCTCCGGAAGCGGGGGGGGGGGGAATCAGGGTGCAGTCCGTGGGCTCGTGGTGCGGGTGTGTAGGGGCAGGGGTGTGTAGGGGCAGGGGCTAGGGCTGGGCGGCCTGGCAGGAGGCCCCAGTTCCCCCCGAGACAGTAAGCAAATCCGCGGTGGCGGCCTCAGAACGCGGGGTCCGGCTACTCCCACAGCGCCAGGAATGAGGAAAGAACTCTGAGAATACCGTGGCCCCAGTGCCTAGACTGTACTTATTTCTTGGCCGCGGTTCAAGCCCAGCCTTGGCCCCCCGGGGCCCATCCTGGCGAGGTGGAGGAGGCCCTGCCCCAGGTGGGGAGCCTGCATCGCCCAGCCTGGCCCCAGGCCCAGCCGACCCCAGCCCAGGCCCATCTTAAGGCTGACATCTCCAGAGCATTTGCCAGGGCCGTCAGGATCAGCACCCCGACTCCACCGTGGCTGGGTGCCCCCAAGCAATACCCCCTGCACCCCGGCTCTGCCCAGCCCAGAACCGTGCTATCTGCTGCCTGCCCAGGGGCCTTCCTGCCTCCTTGTCCTCAGGATGTCCATCCCCGGACGGGCCCCCTCGTGTGCTCAGGACACTGGATCCCCTGGGCACAGAGGAGACTCTGCATGGGGGACTTGGGCACTTGGAGCTGTGGGGACCCAGTTCACCTGCTTCTTCCCTCCTGAAGCCCCTCCCCAGCCAGCCAGGCGGGGTCCCGGGGTGCACACATCCCTCTCCCCGTGGCAGCCAGGCAGCTGCTGTCATGGGTGCAGACCACAAAAGAGGCAGGCCACGGGGAGGAAAGAGACCTAGAAGATTCCTCTGTATCTTGAGCCTTGGCTTTCCCTCCAGAGAACCAGTGGAAGGTGACCAAGGGTGCTTTCCCAGCAGCCTCTGTGCTCCTGCCCCTGTGTGCGCCGCCTCAGGGCAGGCTGGAGATCCTGGGGGAGCCCTGCTACACACAAACCGTCTCCTCGCACCTCACCCCCCATCCCGTGTCCACAGCCCACCTCCCCTGGGCACCCGCCCCCTTGAACACCTGTCTCCCCCACCCCACGCAGACCAAGTCCTTAGAACTGGAGGGAGTTGTGAGGGCACTGAATGCCTGCCCAGCCCTGCCAGGCCTCTGCAGCCGGCCTCCATTCCCTTCCCGAGGTCAGAGTGAGCAAGGCCCAGAGAGCTGTCCAAGGACACACAGCTGCTGAGGGACAGAATCAGGATTTGAACCCAGGCCCTTCTGAAGTCTCCCTTCTACCTGATTCATGGTCTCATACTTGGGGAAACTGAGGCTCAGGAAGTTTGTCCGAAGCCATATAGAGAAGAGCAGGAAGGGAGTGGTTCGGGCTCATCTCAGAGATGACAAGCAATGCTCAATCTCCACTAAGGACAGAACAAGAAAGACCGGGTTAAGAAGCAACAGGCAGAATCTGTGTTAGACATCTGGGTGAACCAGAGAGGATGAAGAGGGAGAGGCTGCCGGCGACTTTCTTCCTGTTGTTCTGAGTTGGTGAGGCACCCAGGGGCAGGGAGGCTGATCTTAAAGACAGAGACAAATAGAGGAGGTTGAGTCCCGAGCCTGGGGGCAGGGAGGGGGCTTTCTTCCCACCTGCCCTCTTCACTTTGTCCTCCTTCAGGATCAAACCCACCTGTTCACCAAAGTCCTGGAATTTGAGCCCTTCGGGTGGTCTTGGCACTCTGGTCCTCCCCAGTGAGCTCTGGTAGAAGGTCTTGGCTGGGGACGCTGTGAGGACCCCTAAAAGCCACACACACCCCTACATGAGCAAGTCCCTAACTTGCTGCAAGGCTTAGGCAGCTGCCCGCTTGGCCCCCATTTCCCACCCCAGAGCAGGCTGGGCTTTGCCTGGGCCCCTCCCTGGCTCTGGCTCAAACTCTTGCTCCTGGCTCCCGTGTTTCTCCCGCACATGAGAAGTGGTGTCCATCCACGCTTACATTGGTTCTTCACTCTTTCAAGGTCGCTGAGACGCTTGATGCTCAGAGCTTGGCTGTCCATCACGAGCTCTTCCATCAGGGACCCCCAGGCCTCAGGCGAGGCCTCTCATGCCCAAGGCTGTGACCCTGAGCACTGGGTGCTGGCATGAAAAGGGGGCCTGCACCCAGCCTTCAGGAAAGCGGGGTGCTCAGAATGGCTCCTGAAAGAGCTACGGCGAGGCTGAGACTGGAAGAAAAACTAGGAAAAGGGAGAGAATGGCTGGAGGGATATGGCAGGGCCAAGTGGGGAGGCCTGGGTGTTAGGACACGGCAGCATAGAACTGGGGTGCTAAGAGAGCAGTGCTGTCCCAAGCTGACAACGTTCTAGAAGGTTTCAGGACAGAGGGAAACTTGCCCTTGAGTCTCATGGTCCCCAACACTTGTGGGAAATCTTGTCCCTCTGCCCAGGCCTTCCCTCTCTGCCCTCAGCAAATGATCAAGGCCAAGAGCAAAGGCAGCGAGCTCCTTGTCAGTCTGCAAGGGCAGGCAGCACCCGCCGGCTTAGCCCATGGATGGGCCACAGACAGGATAACCACCACCCACTTCCCTTCTTGGTGTCCCAGCATGAGGGACTAATTATATTTCCATGATACATTGAGGGCCAGGCAGACACGGTGACACACCTGAGTCACTGGTACATCTCTAGAAGCCAGGGAGACACTTTCTACAGGGAGGGGCATGGTCAACCCCAGACCCAGTTTGTGGAGAGGGCTGTGGCATCAGGGTCTATGAGCACCTCTTGTTTGGGGGGTCTGGGATGCTCAGAGAGGAGAGAGTTGGCTTCAGGTCACAGTTCCAGGCCTGTCACGCCTAAAAGGGGAAGGATTGGACCCTCCTGTCATTAAAGGAGTGCAAGTGTGGTTTGATCTCCAGAATGACAGGGTGAGGGGGGGAGTGGATTCTGAGGTGAGAGGGGAGTGCAAGTGTAGTTTGAGTTCTAGGAGGAGAGGGGTTCCAAGGTGAGAAGGGAGTGCAAGGATGGTTTGATCTCCAGAAGGAGGGGGCGAGTTCCAAGGTGAGAGAGGAGTGCAAGCGTGGTTTGATCTCCAGGAGGAGGGGGCGGGTTCCAAGGTGAGAAGGAAGTGCAAGCATGGTTTGATCTCCAGGAGAAGGGGGCGAGTTCCAAGGTGAGAGAGGAGTGCAAGCATGGTTTGATCTCCAGGAGGAGGGGGCGGGTTCCAAGGTGAGAGAGGAGTGCAAGCATGGTTTGATCTCCAGGAGGAGGGGGCGGGTTCCAAGGTGAGAGAGGAGTGCAAGCATGGTTTGATCTCCAGGAGGAGGGGGCGGGTTCCAAGGTGAGAGAGGAGTGCAAGCATGGTTTGATCTCCAGGAGGAGGGGGCGGGTTCCAAGGTGAGAGAGGAGTGCAAGCATGGTTTGATCTCCAGGAGGAGGGGGCGGGTTCCAAGGTGAGAGAGGAGTGCAAGCGTGGTTTGATCTCCAGGAGGAGGGGGCGGGTTCCAAGGTGAGAGAGGAGTGCAAGCATGGTTTGATCTCCAGGAGGAGGGGGCGGGTTCCAAGGTGAGAGAGGAGTGCAAGCGTGGTTTGATCTCCAGGAGGAGGGGGCGGGTTCCAAGGTGAGAGAGGAGTGCAAGCATGGTTTGATCTCCAGGAGGAGGGGGCGGGTTCCAAGGTGAGAGAGGAGTGCAAGCGTGGTTTGATCTCCAGGAGGAGGGGGCGGGTTCCAAGGTGAGAAGGGAGTGCAAGCATGGTTTGATCTCCAAGAGAGGACAGTGGAGTTCTGAGTTGAGAGAGGAGTGCAAGCATGGTTTGATCTCCAGGAGGAGGGGGCGGGTTCCAAGGTGAGAGAGGAGTGCAAGCATGGTTTGATCTCCAAGAGAGGACAGTGGAGTTCTGAGTTGAGAGAGGAGTGCAAGCATGGTTTGATCTCCAGGAGGAGGGGGTGGGTTCCAAGGTGAGAGAGGAGTGCAAGCATGGTTTGATCTCCAGGAGAGGAGAGGGGTTCCGAGGTGAGAGAGAAATGCAATGTGGTTTGATCTCCAGGAGGAGAGGAGTTCTGAGGTGAGAGAGAAGTGTAAGTAAGTATGGTTTGATCTCCAGGAAAGGAGAGTGGCGTTCTGAGGTGAGAGAGAAGGTTCTTAAGTGCCAAAGGACTGTGCTGTCACACACAGAGCCCTGTGCTGCTGTGGTGGAGAGAGGCTTGATTTTGGGCTAGGGTTGGAGAGACAGAACTCTTGGGCTCTGAGGAGGTCTGTCTACCCCAGCGTCTCTTTCTAGGCCTGGGAGCAGGGGCATTTTGCCTCCCCCCTCTCTCCAGTCCCCTTCCCAGCCATGCCCACCAGGGCAAGAATTAGTAGCTGGCAGAAAAGCATAAGCAGCTGTTGTGAAGACAGGCTGGGCAGGACCCTGGGGAAGGGAAGGCCAGTGGTACACCAGAGGGGCACCCCAGCTGTCCTCAGGTGTGTGCATGTGGGGGGCTCCAGGGATGGAGAGGAGCAGGATGAGGGCCTCCCTCATGCTCACAGAGCAGCCTGGTCTAGAGGCACCTGCCTGCCCCCTCCCCGCCCTATTTCTCTAAAGTGGCCGCTAGACAGCCAGGCAGGGGAAGAGATGGGGGTCAGGAACTCTGAGTTGGCTCTAGGCTCCATGTGTATCCCTGCATGACCTGGGCCGCATTTTGCCTCAGTTTCTCCACCTGTAAGCTAGGATGGTAGTGCCTAACTGGAAGCTGCAAGGTGAGTCCAGAGACTTGATAGGAGGACTCTTCCTCTGGGCCTCAAGGTCAGTGGAGGGGTGGACAGCAGCCAAGGCTCCAAGCTGGCAGCCCCGCAGGGACCCTGGGACAGCCTCTGCCTCTCCCTGCTCAGGGTCCTGCTGGTCTTCATGCCAGGCTCTGGGTGAAGGGGTGATGGGCACAGGGTGTGAGACTGCATGCAGGCCCACGGTGAGTGCAGGCTCTGGCCGCTGAGCCAGGGAGGGCCGGCTGCTAGGAAGACAGCATTGTGGCCATTGAGTCATGTGACCACAGCTCTTTTCCATTCCTAGTTGCCCTCTGACCATTATTGGGCACAGTGAGACCCAGGAGCTTCACACCCCAGATCACCCTTGGTCCTGGGGACTGCAGCTCCTGAGGAGGCACCTGGCACACACATCCCGGCCCCACCCAAGGGCACCACCCTGCCCCCAAACAAGGGCACCACCCTGCCCCTACCCGAAGACACCACCTTACCCCCACCCGAGGACACCACCCTGCCCCCACCCAAGGGCACCACCCTGCCCCCAAACAAGGGCACCACCCTGCCCCTACCCGAAGACACCACCTTACCCCCACCCGAGGACACCACCCTGCTCCCACCCAAGGGCACCACCCTGCCCCCACCCGAGGATACCACCCTGCCCCCATCACCCTGCCCTCACCCGAGGACACCACCCTGCCCCCACCCGAGGACACCACCCTGCCCCCACCCGAGGACACCACCCTGCCCCCACCTGAGGACACCACCCTGCCCCCACCTGAGGACACCACCCTGCCCCCACCTGAGGATACCACCCTGCCCCCACCCGAGGACACCATCCTGCCCCCACCTGAGGACACCACCCTGCCTCATCCGAGGACACCACCCTTCCCCCACCCGAGGACACCACCTTGGGGAGACCCTTCTCTCCCTGAGGACACCCACACTTACAGCACAACCCGATGAGCCAAAGCACTCATTCACAGGACCTAGGCTGGCATGGTGACTCTGGTAGAAATCCCACTCCCGACCGTCCCTCATCTTTGCCTATGGGGCCCGGCCCTCCTCCATTGCCCAGTGTGGCTGTCCTGGCCTGACCTTGCTGCCCGTCGTGGGGACCCATCCCCTCCACTGGGACACTTTCCCTCTGCCTCTCCCAGACTACTTGCCCCGGACAGGGTCAAAGCATTCCCTGGGTCCTTGGCCCCTGACCTTTGACCTGAAGGGGGATCCACAGCCTCGACCCCTTCCTTCCCACATCACAGCCATGAAATCAAAACTTGGCAGGAGCACAGAGCCCAGGCCAGGCTTTGCACGGCTCGGGGTGGGGTGGAGAGGGATCCCCGTGGGGACGGGATGCACCTATTTTTAGCCTCTAGAAGAAAACTAGCCCCCCTCCCACATACACACACAACCTACAACACAAGTATTTGTTTTTACTCTTAAAAGGGCTTGGGCAGTGGGTGGCGGGGTTGGGGCCTAAGTACATACCTGGTTGAGTCACACAGGCTGAGAGGCAGATTGGTCTGTCCCTAGCCAGCCGTGTGGGGCAGCCGAGCTCCGGGAAGCCCAGGGCTCCCACAGGGACTGCAGCCCTCCTGAGCTGCCAGTCCACCTGCTCTGCACCCGCCCACAGCCCTCCTGCCTCCATGTGCCGCAAGGGGCCGTGGGGGGGCGGGGGGAGATCCGGACACCAAGCGAGGCCTGCAGGGCTGGACACTGGTTCTGAGGCACAGACAAGGGTGTGCGGGCCCCGGGGCTGGCCAAGTCCCCGGAGCACAGACAGCTCAGTCAGCTCCCTGAAGGTGGCCAAAGTGGCCCATGTTCAAACCACGGCTCCGCCCACCCCTTTCTTGTCCTCTGTCTCCTTTTCTTCAAGGGTCTGCTGGCTCGCTGGGCCTCACCCAGAGTGACCACGTGGTCCTTTCTGCCAGGCAAACTCCTATTTGCCCTTCAAGACCAGTTCCTGGGTTGCCTCCACCAGGAAGGCCTCAGTGCTATGCCGTGGAGCCAGCGCTGCTGCAGGGCCTGTGGGGACCGAGGGCGCCTCTCCACTTACCCCAGTCTCCAAAGTCGCTCCTGGCTGGCCGGGCGCACTCTGCACACCAAGGGTCTGGCCTGCTTCTAGGGGGACAGCGTGGGCCGGCCCCAGGGCAGTTAGCCAGCACAGCGGGGAAGCCTGGCCCGGAGGCCAGAGCCTGGCTCCTTCCTTTCTCTATCCTAACCTCTCTGAGCTCAGTTTCCCTATCCAGATGGCGCAGAGAAGGTAAAATAACCCCAGGAAGGTACGGAGGAGGCACCACAGAAGCACCCGCCCAGGGCTTCAAATGGCAGATACTCAGAGTCCGCCAGAGACAGACAGGACTGAGCTGGGCCTCTGTCCCTCCTACCGACCAGATGGCTGTCCCCCCGGGCCCGCCAGGGACTGTCTGCAGTCCTCTGTGCTCACTGGACACGGGGCCACAGCCAGGTCTGCCTGCACTCGGTCCCAACTGCCAATCTCTGTCCAAGTCCCGAGTCTCTGGCAGACGTGGTCAGGTCCTGGCCAGCCCAGGTACCTTGTGGAGAATGCGGAGGGGACCCACCCGCCTCTGGGACCCTCAGTTTCTTCACCGGGGCAAGGGAGCATGTGCCCAGCCTGGGGTGGCATCCTGGGGCCTTTCCCCTGGCCTAGGGTGTGGGGTGAGGCACGCGCGCGCCGGAACCTTAGCTTCACTGTTGGAGGTACCGGTCCAGTCTGCTCTCTTTGGGGAGAAGGGAAGGGAACGGTGGCTCTGGTGCAGCCTGGGGGCAGGGGGCGGGGGGCGAGGGGCTGTCTTCAGGGGGTAGACAGCAGAAAGGGTCTGGCAGCTGGGGCTGGGGGAGGGGGAGAGGGCCCTCCGGCCGGCCCGGGGGCAGAGGAGGACGGGAAGAAGGTGTGGGACCCTCCGCTCTGGAGGTTGGGAAAGCGGCTTCTTTTTAATTAACGTTCTGCAGAGGGCTCGAGACCCGAGGAAAGGAAAAGTGTTGGTGCAGAATAATTAGCCGGACAAAAGGCAAATCCTCTTAGCTTCTCTCCGGGCCATTACAGGTTAATTGGCTGACACCGCTGCCCCCCCCCCCCCCATGCCCGGCTTTCCCAGAGCCCCTGCTGCTGGCTGACCCGGGGCCACACCTGCCCCGCTGTCCAGCGTGGGAACCCAGCAGGGCTCTGCTTGGCCCTTGGCCCCCCAGGCTCTCGTGGAGCCCCCGGCGCCCCCCCAGCTCCAGAGTCCCAGCACTGCCCCTCGGTGGCACTCTCCTGCCGTCAGCCCACACCCTGCACCCCTGCCTGTCACCCCTAACTTGCCACCAATGCCAGCCCTCTCTCCTCTGATGGCCAGTCACCAGACTGCGTCATAGGCACGGGCGACATCTGGGAGCACAGTTCGGGTGGACCGGCCATGGCAGACGCGGGCACAGGCTGCCCTCTGCCAAGCCTCCCCCCAAAGGAGGAGACTGAAGGCTATAGGTGGGAAAGAGGGAGGAAGGATGGAAGGGGAGGGGAGGGAGGGGAGGAGGGAGGGGGAGAGAGACTGGGGACCAGGGTGGGGACAGCTCGGGGTAATCTGCGTGGTATCAGGGGCCCCGTCCTCGAGTCCACCGTGTTCAAAACCATCGTGACACATCTGTGTTCCCGCCCTACTACACGGGCGCCCCAGGACCCTGAACCCCAGCTGTCCTGCTCCCCACCTCCTTCCTGCCAGTGGACAGAGCACAGAGAACGCCACAGGCTGAGCAGGTCTGGCCTGGCTGGCGGCGGCTCACAGCGGGCGGGAGGGGTCAGGGAGGGCCAGTGGCCTGGCCCGGGGTCCGGGATGGACCTGTCCTCTGGCCCCACCTTACGCGGCAGATCCTGGGTCTCGGCGGGGAGGGATGGGCAGCCCGGGGCCCCTGTGTGCTGCCCACCGGGCAGGGCTGTGAGTCAGCGCAGCTGGGCTGGGCCCAGGAGGCCGCAGTACGGCGGTTTCCAGTCGGGAGACAGGACAGTTGTTTATTTTTCTTGCAGTGAAGGAGCGGCCGGGGGCGGGGCGCAGGGAGCTGACCCCGCTGGTTCTCACACTGGCCCGGGATCCCCCCCAGAGCTCTTGGAAGAGAAGAGGCCTCTGGGACAGGCTGCTGAGGGCTGCAGAGCCCCGGCCTCGCTGCCACATTCCCGGGGCGCCCAGCCAAAGCCAATGTGGCAGGCCAGTTCCTGGAGCGGGATGTTGGGGTTTCCGAGGTTGGGGGGGGAGGACTGGCAACGCTCAATTCATGATGTCATCAGCCCAGTGCCAACCCCGGCCTGGCCCAGACCCAGGCCTGTCCCCAACAGGGACAGACGCAGAGCGCCCTGGGGACCCTGAGCTGTCCATCCGGTCACCGGCCCGGCATCTGGGCCCCTAGACACTCCTGACAGCTGAGGCTACCACGTGGGGATGCCTCGAGGCGGGGACCCCAGCTCCCTGGCTTCTGGGCCTGGCAGTGGTTCTCATGGAGGGGGTGTTTCCTGAACCAAAAGCTGTCTTCCAAGAGGCTGTGAGTCACGCTCGCTCCAGGGCTGGGCCCAGCGAGCGCAGACCCCGCCGCGCTGCCCCGGACCGCCGCGCTGCTTTCAACAAGTACTAATGGCCTTGATTTCCCCTCTAGACTCTGGCTGGGACCCCTGGGTGTCCTTCCTCCAACACTTCTTTCCTTTTCTGGATATAAGCACGAGAAAGTGGACGCAGCAGACTTCTGATGAATCTTCAGAAACCAAACCCTCTGGGTAACTCATCACCAAAAGCCCTCATGGGACCCCTGTGGCACTCCCTTCCCCCCTGCTTCTGGATTCACAGGGACCCTGAGGATCTCCGGGCTCTCCTGGTGGGCCACGCGCCCAACCCTGGACCATCCCCCCGTCTGCATTCAGTGTTTCTGCACTCAGACCCACCCAGCACACAGGCTGCTTTCTGTATGTGTCAGTCCTGGGGCTTGAACTCAGAACCTGAGCTTTGTTTTTTTTTTTTGCTTCTTTTTGCTCAAGGCTGGTGCTCTACTGCTTGAACCTCAGGTCTGCTTCTGGCTTTTTGGTGGTTCATCAAAGAGTCTCATGGCCATTCCTACCTGGGTTGGCTTCAAACCTCGATCCTCAGAGCTGAGCCTCCTAAGCAGCGGGATTATGGGTGTGACATGAACCTTTGCGGCCTGCGGGACTGCTTCTTTACATTTGCTTCTGTTGATAGTCTTGATTTCTTTTCAGAACAGTTTAGGATTGCAGAAAACTTGAGGGGGAAAGTCCAGGAAGGTCCTGTCTGCCACCCCCTCCCCCGCATCGACATTCTGTGTTCCCATGGTATCAATTACAATTGGAGAGCTGATGTGGGCCTGTGTTGGTTAGCTCAAGCAAGCCCAAGGTCCGCCCGCTTACTCAGCACTGGACCGGGACGGAGCCGCACGGGCTCCGGCAGATGCAGAGATGAGAGCTGGTCACTGCAGTAGCACACAAGTAGCTCCTCTGCCCGAATAACCCCGCACCTGTGCCCGCCCGGGGGCCTCTCGCCATCTTGCCGCCTTCCTAAAGAACATCAGAGCTGGCCTCACAGCCCTTGGCTTTGTGGACTGGCGTTCCCACAGAAGGATGCGCATCTAAGTCTCCTCTGTGTCTTCTCGGTCAGTGTTGGGTAATAGTCCATGCCTGGGCGGCTCAGGGTTTATTATTTGTCCATCTCTCTAGCCAAGGACATCTTTCTAGTCATTCTTTTTAACTAAGAAAAATGATCCATGCTACTTTCAAGAGACACCATGGTTGGCAGCAGATGGCTGTTTCGGGGGTGTCTCTTCTACTGGGCCTGTGAATCCTGAGGTGCGTTCTGGGCAGCCAGCCTCCGGCCCTGGGTGGCGGAGCAGGCAGGCAGCAGTGGGGGCTACACGCTTCCCTCCCCTGGGAGGTTTGCCTGTCAGGCTATGGAGCATCTACATCCTCCATGTGGCACAGGTAGGAATTTCTTACTGTGGTTTGTGGCCAATCTCCCATCAGTCCCAGAAGGCGGAGGGAGTGGGGACTGAGGGCTGAGGTCAGAGGTTCCCAGCTGGCCCTCAGCCACGCGGTTCCCGTCCTCTGAGTCCACTTCCTTACCTGTAAGGCTGGAGCCCGTGCGGGCTCCAGCCCTGCCCCGGGAGCGATCGAGGCCAGACATGCAGTGGCAGAAAGCCTTTGCAGCTGTAAAGCAGCACTGGGCAGGGGGTCTGTGGATGCCACGGTTAGCGGTGCCCGGGCTCCCTGGACGTGGACCTGCCCGTGGAGGAAATGGGAGGGGAGGGAGCTTCCCAGACATCTCCACCCTTGGTTTAGGGGAAAACAGAATGAAGACTGAGGAGCAGTGTGTGTGTGTGTGTGTGTGTGTGTGTGTGTGTGTGTGTGTGTGTGTGTATGTGTGTGTGTATGTGTGTGTGCGTGCGCGCACGTGCAGGTGTGGATGGACATACAAATTGCACTGCTTAATAAATCACATTCAAGGGGACAAGTTCTCAGACCTGGGTCGCTGACCAGTTTCATGGTGTGGAAATCCATCATGTACCTGTATGGTGGGGTTCAGTGCCTGGGGGGTGGAGATACAGGGGGAGGAGGGGATGGAGGCCCCAGGGGGGTCGGAGGTCCCAGGAGAAGCATGGAGTCCCTGGAAGAGAAGTGGAGGCCTCAGATACCATATAACATGGACAGATAAGGCATTCTGCAGACCAGGGGAAAACAGAATGGCTGAGACGCCAACTGGAGGCAGAGAAGGAAGTTGGTTCACCCACACACTCCACTCCCTCAGACAAGTATCGTTTTTCAAATAAAAGAACCAAGGCCTTAAACGTCATTTAAATTATCTAGTTGTTTAAACACTTAACACCTAACCTAAATTAATCGTATCAGTGGGCCCATAAAACCGCAAAAGCTTTCTAAAATCCAGGCACAGTGACACATTCCTGTAATCCCAGCACTCTGGAGGCTGCTGCAGGAAGATCATGAGCTTGAAGTCAGCCTGGGTACATCCACACAGGACAGCACTGTGCCAGAACACAAACACATGAACAGAAGTCTTTGTCAAGTAAGACAATGATTGCAGAAAGAACTTGAATGATTAGGTCAGAACACATTCAAACGTGTGTAAAAATGAGCTCCTCGCCAATCCAATCCAAAAACCAAAGAATAACCACAGAAAATGGACTTGGGAGCCGGTGCATCCTTGGGCCTTCTAATCTTTATCCAGCCCTGCTACTCCTGTGCAAGGAAATTTTTTCCATATGGCCTTAGTATTTCTGAAGGTTTATTTAATCAATTTTTCCTGTAAGTTGCTTCAAAGTTTCATTTGATGGTCTTAAAATGTGAACATGATGGAACTCCCATTGCTACTTCTCCTGGGTGATAATATTTAAAGTAAGGAAATCCCTTCTTGCTAGGCTCCAATGGCTCACACCTGTAATCCTAGCTACTCAGGAGGCTGAGATTGGAGGATCACAGTTCAAAGCCAGCCTAGGCAGGAAAGTCTGTGACACTCTGATCTCCAATTAACCAGCAAAAAGCCAGAAGTGGAGCTATGGCTTAGGTGGTAGAGTTCCAGCCTTAAGCAGAAAAGCTAAAGGATAGCACCCGGGCCCTGAGTTCAAGCCAATCCAGAAACCAAACCCAGAGTCTCATGCACAGTACATGAGCACTCTCCCGCCAACGTACTCAGAGAACCGGAGACGAAAATCGCTGGTGATGAGAGGTCTACCACAGGAGGCCTGGAGGCTCGAGAGGCTGGCTGTGAGGACGGAGGGCGGTGAACTCCTGGCTCATCGTCACGCCGGCCCCGGCCAAGGTTGGGGGTCGTGGCTCCTGCGTGGTAGACCGTTCACATCCCCCGGGTCCCCAGCGCCCGGAGCCAGCGCGCATCTCCACTCCACGCTGACTTCCCTGAGCGCGTTGCTTTTACCACCGAATTCCTATCTCGCTCATCTCTATAAAAACAAACAGTGTGTCTCCATGCTGAACCTTTTAGCTGAATTTGTGGGTACGCTCACCATCCGCCGGTGAGTCGCCCGGACACGCTCCGCCTCCTGGAGCTTCACCTTGATTACGTAAATTGGGGGAAACTTCCAGCTGCTCCTGGAATCCACGGTCTGTCAGCGCACCCTGTGGATACGCAAGGCCTGGAGGCTGCTGCACCTTTCCATCTGCTTTTAGTCACAGCCGTGAGCATGTGTGTGTGTGTGTGTGTGTGTGTGCGCGCGCTTGTGTGAAGTCCCCTGAGAGAAAGTGGGGAAACTGAGGCTCTGGCCAGCAGGGACTTCTCTCCGGCTCAGTCGGGAGTGCAGCAGGGCTGAGCTGTGCATGTGAACCTGTGTGGAATATGAGTTGAGGGGCTTCGGGGCCTGGCTCCCAAGAGGCTCCTAGTTCCAAAGCCGCCATGTCCCTTCTGTGGCTCTGCCGGGGACTGGCGCTGCTGTGTGCCTCCGGGCCATCTCCCGCGGAACCGGTCTGTGGTTGTGCGGCTCCTAGCTTGAAGGGTCCACGGGACACAGCTTGGGAAGCACTGGGCTCTGTATTCAACTCAGTTCCTGCTGGGAACCTGGGCGGCCTGGCCTGGTGGAGAGAGCTCAGTCCTCTCGTCGGACCCTCCCTGCCTCAGTTTCCCCACTGAGCTGCGGGACAGCCCGTCTCTTACTGTCGTGGCAGTGATGCAGGGCAGGAGGGACGGGGACCCTGAACGGCCCTGCTCAGGTCCGAGGCCCGCGCCGCCCCGCCAGGCCCTCTCCTGAAGATCTAGCGCTCCCACAGCGGGCTGGCAGCCTGGGTCCAGCCCGGAGCAGGCGGGAAGAACCGGAGCCAGGCTGCCTAGAAAGGACACCCACAATGAGCCAGACAGCTCTGCCTGGCCGCTGTCTGGAGGCCAGAGGGGTCTGCGCGGAGGACGGGGCCCTGAGCCGCAGGCCCGGTGGGAGGCGGCTTTGTGTGGCCACCGTGTCCCCGCGCATCCAGGCTCCAGGGTCCTGGCCAGCCCTTCCTGTCTCTGGGCCTCTATCTTCCACCCTACAACGACCCCAAAGGGCCATCCAAAGACCACGCTTAGGGGTGCAAAGGCAGTGGCTCCAGTGCCCAGGGTCCAGAACTTGGTAGAGATTAGGGGCGAGGGCTACTCACGGTGGAGAGGCCTGGGCCCGGGCCAGCCCCTCTGCCCCATCCCAGCCCGGCCCTGGATGAGCTCAGGAGCTGGCTGGCAGCACAGCGCCCCGGTTAGCAGCCTGTGGGCCCACATGCCCGCAGCTACTGTCAGCCAGAACCCTTGAGGTCCATCTGCCTGTCATCTGCCCATTCATTGTCCCTACACACGCATAGGGGGACCTGCCTGGGTACCTAGGCCTGTCCATACAGGGGGTGCAGGGCTGCTAACTGGGAGGGAGATTGAGGCAGAGGGCCGGGATCGGGCTGGGATGAGGAGCGGGCTTCGGCAGGCCCAGGCACAGAGACACAGAGGGCGGGTGTCCCAGATGGGGCTCCCAAGACGAAGGCCCCCTGGGGAGAAGATGTCTGAGTCTCGTAGGTCTCACACCATGTCTTTGCCTCTGTTGGGTGCGGACTGTGCCAGGCACTGGGCCTGGGGCGTCTCTGTCAGTGGACAGGACGGACTCACCCACTCCTGGGCCTGAAGTAAAGCAAGACCAAGCTAGGACATGGAGGAGCACGGGGGGGGGGGGGGGGGGGGGTGGGGGGTGGGAGGGGTCCCGGGACGTTGGGGGAGGAGCCAAGGAGAAGGGACCCGGCCCAGCCAGTGGTGTGGTGGGGACAGTCAGGCTGGGGGAGCACTGCCGGCCAGCAGAAGCCGGAGGGAGCTGTAGGGGGGCCAAGGGGGGGCTGCAGCGAAGGGAAGGGCGTGGCTGGCCAGGTGGTGGACACACGTCCGATATGTCCCCTGAGGCACCTCTTGAAAGCAGGGCTGCCAGTGGAGGGACTGACAGGGTCGAGGGGTGCTGGCCCCGGGGAAGCGGTATTTTATGGGGTGACCTGGTGATGACGTGTGTCTGGCTCAGCTCCCCCCCCCCCAGCCTGCGGAGGGGCCGGCTGACACAGGGGAAGGAGGGAGAACCAGATGCCTTCACTTATGTTTTATTTTTCATTTGTGCCAGTCCTGGAGCTTGAACTCAGGGCCTGGGCGCTGTCCCTGAGCTTCTTTCACTCAAGGCTAGAGTTCTACCCCTTGAGCCACAGCGCCACTTCTGGCTCTTTCTGTGTATAAGGTACTGAAGAATTGAACCCAGGGCTTCATGCCTGCTAGGCAAGCTCTGTACCACTAAGCCACATTCCCAGCCCTTGCTTAGCTTTCTTGATCATGGCTAGAGCTCTGCCGCTTGAGCCTTGCCTCCAGTTTTGTATTTTGTTCGTTAGAGACAGAGTTCTTCAGATTTGTCTGCCCGGGCTGGCTTCGAGCCTCCTGAGCCGCTAAGATTACAGGTGTGAACAGCCAGCTCCAGCTTCTCCTTGATTTTTTCTTTTTGGTGCTGGTACTGGGGCTTGAAATCAGGGCCTGGATGCTTTTTTTACTCAAGGCTGGTGCTCTACCATTTGAGCCACAGTTCCACTTCTGCCTTTTGGTGGTTAATTAGAAATAAGAGTCTCATAGTCTTTCCTGCCTGGTCTAGCTTGGGCCAGATCTTCAGATCTTAGCTTCCTGAGTAGCTGGGATTACAGGCGTGAGCTATAGGTGGCTGGCTTCTCCCTTGATTTATTAAATGTCTTACTTAAATTTTTGAAATGTTAACTCCCCGCAGGGAATGTTAACTCAGAGTCCTCTAGGATGTGATCATGATTTAGCTCCCAAACTTGCAGAAGTGAAAAAAGGCTTCCTTCCCAGCCCGGAGCCCGCCCTGACGAATGGGGGCCTCCAGAGCGAGGAGGCCTTAGTGGCTGCTATCCAGGATTCTGCAGCTCCCTCAGCCTACCTTCCAGACAGGTAAATTGTCCCCAGGGCCAGCTGGGAACGGGGCCGGGTGTCTGGGCCGTGGGCCTCTGTTTGTGTAGGCCTCCCTGGCCTGTGGGGCCTGTGGGAATTTTCCCTCCAGAGAGCCATGAAAGGCCACGGGGGGGGGGGGCAGTCCAGCTGATGGAGGCGAAAGGGCCGCATGGGTTTTGTGGTGGAATTATCCAAACAGTGAATCGCTCCGTCCGCCTGGGCGGCTGTGAACGGTCGGCTTTGGCTTTGTCTGCCCTGAGAACAGCGGCGGCGGGAAGGGCCAGACAAAGCGGACGCTGACGCGGCCTTTTCCATGGTCGGGCAGAGAAAGAAAGGCCTGGCACACAAAGCCGTGCCGGTGGGGCGGCCGGGGCTCTGCTTTAGTCACACAGGCCGAGGATCAGGAGGGGACAAACCGCTGGTGTAGCCAACATGCTGACGGCCTCCTTCCCTGCTTCCCACCCACCTGCCTTGTCCCCCCTCCCCCACGAGAGGCCAGGGGCCCTGAGGATGGCTATCTGGGCCTCCAACACCGTCCGCACCCATCTGGAGAGCACAGGGCCGCTCTGAGGAGCCCCGGACCCCCAGCTGGCATCTCCAGGCCCCGGCCAGCCAGGCCTTCCTTGCCCAATGGCCAGGGTGTCCTCAGAGGAGTTCAGCCAGCAAGGGGTTAAAACTGACGTCTTAGCAAAGAGTATACGGGGGGCACAGGTCGCGTGGGGGGAAGTGGGGGGGGCTGCCCCCAGCAGCGGGGCCCGCAGGAGCCCTGGAGCCGGGGCTGGAGGGGCCGAGAGTGACCACGGCCACATGCCAGGCCAGGTTTCCTTCTTCCTGCTCTGGCCAACTTGCTGAGAAGCAGGGAGCGATGGGGTGGAGAGACAGCAGGGAGACACCCCCGCGGGGAGGGGAGGGACCCCCGTGGGGAGGGGAGGTGCCCCCGCGGGGAGGGGAGGTGCCCCCGTGGGGAGGGGAGGTGCCCCCGCGGGGAGGGGAGGGGAGGTGCCCCCGTGGGGAGGGGAGGGACCTCCATGGGGAGGGGAGGTGCCCCCGTGGGGAGGGGAGGTGCCCCCGTGGGGAGGGGAGGGACCCCCGTGGGGAGGGGAGGGGAGGTACCTCCATGGGGAGGGGAGGTGCCCCCGTGGGGAGGGGAGGTGCCCCCGTGGGGAGGGGAGGGGAGGTGCCCCCGTGGGGAGGGGAGGGACCTCCATGGGGAGGGGAGGGACCCCCGTGGGGAGGGGAGGGACCCGAGCCCAGCCAGCTCAGGTCCCCGGAGTGGGAGCACGGCTGGGATCTCCGCTGTCCTCCAGGCGCGGGAGGGGCTGGGCCGTGCGAGACCAGGTCCTGGGCTGGACACCAAGCAGGAGCCTGTGCCCGTGCCCAAGGGGGCCCTAACCCCAGGCAGCGGAAAGCAGCCGGGCAGGACCCGCACACCTCCACCACCTCCCAGTCCCCCTCAGGCAGGGGGGCCCAGGAGCTGGGGGAGAGAAGGGCATTGTGGGAAGGCAGCTGCCTGATCCCCAGAGCACAGAGGGGTTTGGGAAGAGCCAACTTAGGGGGAGATGCTGGCCTGGCGCAGGTGGCTCAAGCCCCTCATCCTAACTACTTAGGAGGCCGAGGTGTGAGGATCTCAGCGTGAAGCCAGGCAGGGCAGAAAAGCCCGCGAGACTCTTATCTCCAATTAAACATCAAAAAGCTGGACACGGAGCTGTGGTCCGAGTGGTAGAGCGCCAGCCTTGAGTGCAAAGGCCAAGTCTGATGTCAGTGAGCAGGAAGGAAAGCTGGGGCTGGGCCGGGGTGGGGGTCACCCGGGGGGCGGCAGCGGCCAGGAGCGCCTGCCCCGCCGACGGCCACCGAGGCCACCTCTTCACACCCAGAAGGAGCCCTCAGTTCCCAGAACCACGGCCAAGGGCGCCTGTCACAGGCCCTGGGAAACGGAGGCCCAGAGGGGCCCAGGGGGGCCCAGAGCACCGGACGGACCCATGGCCTCGGCTCACAGCCGCCCGGACAGCCTCGCGCCTGACCTGGGCCCCCTCCTTCCACGCAGCCCGGACCACGGGAAGCCTGGCCCTTGTCCAGAGGTGGCGTCATCTCCCCCAGGCAGAGCAGGGCCCCCACACCAGAGGTGGACCCCCCCAGGCCCCGCCGTCCTCTGAGGCTGCCCCAGCGCCATCCGCTCCGGCAGCCAGGCGTGTCGGTGGCGGCCGTGGCGTGGGGAAAGCAGCCGCGGGCCGCACCGGCGGGCCTGGCTCCCCCGCCGGGAGCCGCTCAGCCCGTCCTGACGGGGGTCAGGTGGTGCCGGCCCGACGTCCAGGCCTCCCCCCCCCACACCCCGCTGCCAGGCCCCGCCACGGCCTCCTGCCAGGATGTGACTAAGAGCTAGCCAGGGTCTGCGGGCCACCTGCAGGGCAGCGCAGGCGGGGTGCCCGATTGGCGTAGACAGCACGGCCATCTCCCGCGTACGCAGTCTGGGGGACCTGAGCTCTGAGCCCCTGGCCTCGCCGGGGACCCGGCTGGGGGTCCCCATCCTCCCAGGGAGCCATCTCCTGAGACGCCCTGCGGGACCATCACACCCCGAGGTGAGCGAGGCGCGCTCCCCGCTCGGGGGCCAGGAGGGAGCGGGCCAGCCGCGCAGGCTGACGTGCAGCCAGGGAGAGCCCGCAGGGACGCGCTGGAAACGGCACCGAGGCAGCCAGAAGGGCTGAGGGCGAGGGGCGCGCTCCCGGGCAGGACCAGCGCGGGCACGGGGCCTGGGAGCTGCGGGGCGCCCCATCCGCGCTGGAGGGGGGCAGCCCCCCTGCGGCCCTCAGTGGGTATCACGGGCCTGTGCGGGGGGCAGAAGTGAGCCGAGCCACAGCCCGTCCGAGGGCTGCCAGGGTGCCAGCCGCCGCTGCACCTTCCAGAGCCCGCGGGCGGCCTCCTCGGGCCAGGGCGCCCCAGCGGAGCCTGGGGCCTGCGGCCGGCCGGGAGTGGCTCCGTGTCATGGGGAAGGAGGCCACCGGGGGCAAAGGTGTCCAACCTCTAATGTGTTTGAAGAGAGCCAGTGAGCAGCCAGAATGCTCGGTCACCGCTGCACAGCACCGGCCGCCAGCCTTTGTTCTCGGGGCCTCTGGGCACTGGGGTCTGAGCGTCACGTGACTGGGCCGGTCATGTGACAGAGCCAGTCAGCAGAACTGGATTCTGCTGACTGGCAGGTTCTGTTTGGCTGGGGTGCCGTGGCCCCCCATCACCACTGGGCCCCCCGGACAGCAGGGCTGCGCCCCCGGGAACGCGTGTCTGGCAGGGGAGGCTCAGGCAGCATGGAGGCGCAGAGCTCGGCCCCCAAGCTCAGCGGGGACATCTGAAGGATAAGTCTGAACTGTGGGAGGGTGTGCTGGTGGCCAGGCCGGGGACAGGGGGCAGGGGGCAGAGGGCAGACGGCAGGGGGCAGGGGGCAAAGGGGCAGAGGGCAGGGGGCAGAGGGCACGGGGCAGGGGACAGGGGGCAGGGGGCAGAGGGCAGAGGGCAGGGGGCAGGGGGCAGGGGGCAGGGGACAGAGGGCAGAGGGCAGAGGACAGGGGACGGGGGAGGGGACAGGGGGCAGAGGGCACGGGGTAGGGGGCAGAGGGCAGAGGGCAGAGTGCAGGGAGCAGAGGGCAGAGGGCAGGGGGCAGGGGGCAGGGGACAGAGGGCAGGGGACAGAGGGCAGGAGGCCAGCTCCCTGCCCACTGCTGCCCTTGGGCTCCTTGTAATAAATGGGAATTGGGGGGCTGGGTGGTCTCCCCCTAAACAGGTGTCCTGCCTCTGCCCTTGGGACAAAGATGCTGCTCTCTGCGGGTCTCCTGGTGACCCTCTCAGAAAGCCCCTTTTGGGGGCCCACCAAGCAGGATCCTGGCAGAGGGGCAGGGGAGAGATCAGAAAGGCTGGAAGGGCAAGTCAAAACTTGGTGAAGCACCAGGTGGAGTGGAGAGGGAAACTGAGGTACATCGCCCACAGGCGGGCTGGGGGGGCTGTGAGGGCTGGGGGGGCTGGGGGAGGGGAGGCTGGGGGAAGGGAGGCTGGGGGAGGGGAGGCTGGGGGAAGGGAGGCTGGGGGTCCTGGGCTGGGGGGGCTGTGAGGGCTGGGGGGCTGGGGAGGCTGGGGGGGCTGGGGGAAGGGAGGCTGGGGGTCCTGGGCTGGGGGGACTGTGAGGGCTGTGAGGGCTGAGGGGGCTGGGGGAAGGGAGGCTGGGGGAGGGGAGGCTGGGGGTCCTGGGCTGGGGGGGGCTGTGAGGGCTTGGGGGGCTGGGGGAAGGGAGGCTGGGGGTCCTGGGCTGGGGGGGCTGTGAGGGCTGGGGGGCTGGGGAGGAGGCTGGGGGAGGGGAGGCTGGGGGTCCTGGGCTGGGGGGGCTGTGAGGGCTGGGGAGGAGGCTGGGGGTCTCCAAGTCGCCCCACATCATCCCAGCTCACACATGCTGGGCTGTGCACCCTGGTTCCTAGCTGAGGCTTCTCAGAACAATTCCCCTTTTCAGAAATTGCTGGAATTGGGGGTGGGGGGATGGGAAGGGATGGGAAGGGGAAACAAAGGAGGAGGCAACAATGCTTGATAAGAAATGCACTCATTACCTTTCGCATGTAATTGTAACCCCTCTGTACAGTATTTTCACAATAAAAAAAAGACATGGCTAGAATCTCCACAGTCCAAACAAGTTACCCCTAGATCAAGCATGCACCTCATCCATCAGTCAGGAAGACGAGCAGGGCCAGGAGGCAGGAAGGAGCCAGCGCCCGCCACCCCTCTCCGGCCTCCGGCGACGCCGAGTCCCTGCACTGGGGAGCCCAGGCCGCGGCCTCCCCCTCAGACCCAGGCCGGGGTTTGGGCCATGCATTGAGCTCACCACGCCCGTCATCCCCTCCACTGACCCCCGACTCCCCTGCATGAGCTGGTGTCTGTGCTGCCCACACAGGAAACACACGTGCTCCAGGCCTGCCCTGGGCCTGGGACCCACCGCGAACCTCCACTCCTGTGCTGAGACTCAGTGAAGGGTGCTTTGTAAGCACTTGGAAGTTGGGTTCAGCTGCCTTCCTCAAATACCGCCATAGCTCCCTAGTCCCCTCAGAGAGCACCTAGTACCCTCAGAGAGCACCTAGCACCCTCATTGAGCACCTAGTACCCTGAGAGAGCACCTAATACCATCAGAGAGCACCAAGTACACTCAGAGAGCACCTAGTACCCTGAGAGAGCACATAGTACCTTCAGAGATCACCTAGTACCCTCACAGAGCACCTAGTACCCTCATTGAGCATCTAGTACCCTGAGAGAGCACCTAGTACCCTCAGAGAGCACCTAGCATGCTCAGAGAGCACCTAATACCCTCACAGAGCACCTAGCACTCTCAGAGAACACCTAGTACCCTCAGAGAGCACCTAGCACCTTCAGAGAGCACCTAGTACCCTCAGAGAGCACCTAGTACCCCAGAGAGCACCTAGCACCCTCACAGAGTACCTAGTACCCTCACAGAGCACCTAGCACCTTCAGAGAGCACCTAGTACCCTCAGAGAGCACCTAGCACCCTCACAGAGCATCTAATACCCTCAGAGAGCACCTAGCACCCTCAGAGAGTACCTAGTACCCTCAGAGAGCATCTAGCACTTCAGAGAGCACCTAGTACCCTCAGAGAGCACCTAATACCCTCAGAGATCTCCTAATACCCTCAGAGAGCACCTAATACCCTCAGAGAGCACCTAGTACCCTCAGAGAGAACCTAGCACCTTCAGAGAGCACCTAATACCCTCAGAGAGTACCTAGCACCCTCAGAGATCACCTAGCACCCTCAGAGAGCACCTAGCACCCTCAGAGAGCACCTAGCACCTTCACAGAGGACCTAATACCCTCAGAGAGCACCTAGTACCCTCACAGAGCACCTAGTACCCTCACAGAGCACCTAATACCCTCAGAGAGCACCTAGTACCCTCAGAGAGCACCTAATACCCTCACAGAGCACCTAGCACCCTCAGAGAGCACCTAGCACCCTCACAGAGCAACTAATACCCTCAGAGAGCACCTAGTACCCTGAGAGAGCACATAGTACCTTCAAAGATCACCTAGTACCCTCACAGAGCACCTAGTACCCTCATTGAGCACCTAGTACCCTGAGAGAGCACCTAGCACCCTCACAGAGCACCTAGCATGCTCAGAGAGCACCTAATACCCTCACAGAGCACCTAGCAACCTCAGAGAACACCTAGTACCCTCAGAGAGCACCTAGAACCTGCAGAGAGCACCTAGTACCCTCAGAGAGCACCTAGTACCCTCAGAGAGCACCTAATACCCTCAGAGAGTACCTAGCACCCTCAGAGAGCAGCTAGCACCTTCAGAGAGCACCTAGTACCCTCAGAGAGCACCTAGTACCCTCAGAGAGAACCTAGCACCCTCACAGAGCACATAATACCCTCAGAGAGCAGCTAGCACCCTCAGAGAGTACCTAGTACCCTCAGAGAGCACCTAGCACCTTCAGAGAACCCCTAGTACCCTCACAGAGCACCTAATACCCTCAGAGAGCAACTAGCACCTTCAGAGAGCACCTAGCACCCTCACAGAGAACCTAGTACCCTCAGAGATCACCTAGCACCCTCAGAGATCACCTAATACCCTCAGAAAGCACCTAATACCCTCAGAGAGCACCTAGTACCCTCAGAGAGCACCTAGTACCCTCAGAGAGCACCTAATACCCTCAGAGAGTACCTAGCACCCTCACAGAGCACCTAGTACCCTCAAGAGCACCTAGTACCCTGAGAGATCACCTAACACTCTCAGAGAGCACCTAGCACCCTCAGAGAGCACCTAGTACCCTCAGAGAGCACCTAGTACCCACAGAGCACCTAATACCATCAGAGAGCACTTAGCACCCTCAGAGAGCACCTAGCATCCTCAGAGAGCACCTAGTACCCTCAGAGAGCCCTAGTACCCTCAGAGATCACCTAATACCCTCAGAGAGCACCTAGTACCCTCACAGAGCACCTAGCACCTTCAGAGAGCACCTAATATCCTCAGAGAGCACCTAGCACCCTCATTGAGCTCCTAGTACCCTCAGAGAGTACCTAGTACCCTCAGAGAGCACCTAGTACCCTCAGAGAGCACCTAGCACATTCAGAGAGCACTTAGCACCCTCAGAGAGCACCTAATACCCTCAGAGAGCACCTAGTACCCTCAGACATCACCTAGTACCTTCAGAGAGCACCTAATACCCTCAGAGAGCACCTAGCACCTTCAGAGAGCACCTAGTACCCTCAGAGAGCACCTAATCCCCTCAGAGGGCACCTAGTACCCTCAGAGAGCACCTAGTATCCTCAGAGAGCACCTAGTACCCTCAGAGAGCACCTAATACCCTCAGAGAGCACCTAGTACCCTCAGAGATCACCTAGCACCCTCAGAGAGCACCTAACACCTTCAGAGAGCACCTAGTACCCTCAGAGAGCACCTAGCACCTTCAGAGAGCACCTAGAACCCTCAGAGAGCACCTCACACCCTCAGAGAGCACCTAGTACCCTCAAAGAGCACCTAGTACCCTCAAAGAGCACCTAGTACCCTCAGAGAGCACCTAGCACCCTGAGAGAGCACCTAGTACCCTCACAGAGCACCTAATACCCTCAGAGAGTACCTAATACTCTCAGAGAGCACCTAGTACCCTCAGAGAGCACCTAGCACCCTCACAGAGTACCTAGTACCCTCACAGAGCACCTAATACCCTCAGAGAGCATCTAGCACTCTCAGCACCTAGTACCCTCAGAGAGCACCTAGCACCCTCAGAGAGCACCTAGTACCCTCAGAGAGCACCTAGTACCCTCAGAGAGCATCTAGTACCCTCAGAGAGCATCTAGTACCCTCAGAGAGCACCTAATACCCTCAGAGAGCACCTAGTACCCTCAGAGAGCACCTAATACCCTCACAGAGCACCTAGTACCCTCACAGAGCACCTAGTACCCTCACAGAGCACCTAGTACCCTCAGAGAGCACCTAATGCCCTCAGAGAGCACCTAGTACCCTCAGAGAGCACCTAATATCCTCAGAGAGCACCTAGCACCCTCAGAGAGCACCTAGTACCCTCAGAGATCACCTAATACCTTCAGAGAGCACCTAGTACCCTCAGAGAGCACCTAGTACCCTTACAGAGCACCTAGTACCCTCAGAGAGCACCTAATACCCTCAGAGAGCACCTAGCACCCTCAGAGAGCACCTAGCACCCTCAGAGAGCACCTAGCACCTTCAGAGAGCACCTAGTACCCTCAGAGAGCACCTAGCACCCTCACAGAGCACCTGGTACACAATGAAAACACCTGATACCCTCTGAAAACACCTGGTACCTACAGAAATCACCTAGTATCATCAGAGAGCACTGTTTGTCTCTGGACAGGACAGAGGCACTGTCATAAGGCCAAGGTCCCTGAGGGCCTGAGTTGGTGGTCCTGACACCACCACCTGGCCCACCCTGAGGGAGGCCCACAGCTTGGAATTGTGGTTCCCAAATGCGTACTTACTTGGGGCTTGTGTCTGCAAAGGTGAGGATTTAAGTATCGCCTGATAACAGGCACTCATGTCCAGTGACCTCCTGAATCACAGAGCACCGTGCCCGGGTCTGGCCAGGGCCCACGACAGGACGGTGAACGCTGGACTCTGGGGCGGGGGTTCCCGGGCCCCCTCACACCTGGACCATTGCCGAGGAGTAGCTGCCGCTCTGTACTGGCTCTAAGGCTTGCTCAGCGGGCTGCAGGGGGACCCCGGGTGGCAGGGTTGGCTAGAGGCCACAGCCCGGCCCAGTGTGCTCGGCCACAGGCCCGGAGTGCAAATGATGCCCCACAGTTCTTGTCCAGATCACCAAATGGCGGCAGGGAAGGATTGGGGCAGCAGATGCTGCTGGGAATCTTCCCACGAACCCTAAGAGCGGGTCTTGGGGTGGGGAGGAAGCAGACTTTGGGGGGCCCCGCATGGCCCGAGCCAGGGGCACCGAGGCCCCTGGAGGCCTCTCCAGGGATCCTCTCTCTGACTGCTCATCCCTGAGGGCCACTGTGTGGTATGCCAGCCGGGCCTGGACAACGCCCCCTCCTGCCCCCTCCCCTGGCTCACCTCCCTGGTCTCCCCAGCCCCGAGGCCACATAACGGGGGCCACACCCACGGCTGGGCACAGGGAGGCAGCGTGGAGGGGAGAGGGGCTCGCAGGGCTTCAGGAAGGGTTCTCCTCACCCCTACTGAAGCGACCTGAACCCCAGAGCTGGGAGTCTCACCTGGAATAAGCTCCCCCTCTCTCTCAGCCTTCCTTCCCAGACCTCCCTCCCCTGGACTCTACCCCAGGCACCCTCTAACCCTCCATTCACAGCAAGTCCCAGCAGGTGTGGGCAAGGCCTTATTCTCTGACAGCTGTGTGGCTTGGGAAAGCATAGCTAACCTCTCTGTGTTCCTGACTTCTCTCTTGATGCCAGGGAGGCCACCTTCCCAGGGCAGGCCATTGGGTAGCACATGGCCATCTTGGGAGGCTCCTGGATCACCAGACAGTGAACAACACAAAGGCCGGGGTGTGGTGTTAACTCAGTCAAAACTCTGAACACAGCTGAGTCTATGAGCAGCAGGGAAAAGAGGGGAGGAGAGGAGGGGAGGGGAGGAGGAGAGGACAGTAGAGAGGGGAAGGGAGGAAGGAAGAGGAGGGGGGAAGGTGAGGAGGGAAGGGAAGGAAGGAAGGGGGGGAGAGAGAGGAGGGGAGAGGAGGGGAGGGGAGGGGAGAAAGGGAGGAGAGACAGGAGGAGAGGGGAGGAGAGGGGAGGGGAGGGAGGATGGGAGGGGGAGGGGGCTTGCCACCCACCACAGGTGTAGGCAGAATGCAGAGCACAGGGCCATGCAGCACAGGCTCCCGGCTCAGGGAAGAGGGGCGCAGACCGCAGGGGTAGCTGGCCTGGGTGGTGGTGTCCATCCCCCAGGAGAAGATGACCCGGGCCCCCCAGCTGGCCCCGGCCCAGGGCCCCCAAGGCTGTATAAAGCCCCATGTGCTCACTTCCTGCTGGTGTCGGGGACTCAGGCCTCTGGGACACAGCGGCATCTCAGGACTGCGGCGTCCGGGCTGAGAGCCATCTTGGGATGGTTGGGAGGGATTGCTGGGGACCCGGGTTCAAGGATAAGCAGAGAGCCGGGCGCTGGTGGCTCACGCCTGTAATCCTAGCTACTCAGGAGGCTGAGATCTGAGGATCGCGGTTCAAAGCCAGCCCGGGCAAGAGAGACCGTGAGACTCTTATCTCCAATAAACCACCAGAAAACCAGAAGTGGCGCTGTGGCTCAAGTGGTAGAGCGCTCGCCTTGAGCTGAAGAGCTGAGGGACAGCGCCCAGGCCCAGAGTTCAAGCCCCACAACCGCCAAAAAAAAAAAAGGATAAGCAGAGGATTCCTTTGCTTCTCTGGCTTCAGTGGGAAAATCCCTAGTCCCAACCTAACTCAGGCGGCCCGCGCCGGGCTCTGGCTTGGTCTGCAGGCGCGGGCCGGGCTGTGAATAGGTCTTCATGCCCAGCCTGTCCCGGGGGGCCATGGCTCCTCCAGCCGCCCTCAGGCCGTGGCCCCAGGACCCCCACAGCCTCCGCATTCTCTCCCCCGGTGGTCCCAGTCCTCAGGGAATTGTCCTGGGGACACCTGTCCTGTGCTGGCCTCCCTACCCAGGGTCAGGACAGCTGCGCCCATTCACATGGCTTTGAAGGAAGTCCCCACCTCCTCATCCTCCGCCCTCCCGTCCTCCCCCCCTCCGAGCGGGGTGGGGGAGGGGACAGGCCCGGCAAACAGTCTTTTTTCTGTTCTCTCTTTCACAAGGGGAATTCAATTAGGAGGGAAGAAATCCAAGCCAGACAAGTCGCCCTTAGAAAAAACCTTCTTCCCAAAGCCCCAGCAGGTCCGGGGGCAGCTTCCCGCCTCCCTTCTCTTCCCTTCCCTCCCTCCCACCCTTCCTTCCTCCCTCCTCCCTCCCCTTCCTTCTTCCCTTCCTCCCTCCTCCTCCCTTCCTCCCTCCTTCCCTTCCTTCCTCCTCCCCTCTCCCTTCTTTCTCTCCTCTCTTCTCCCTTCTCTTTCCTCCTCTCTTCCTCCCTCCTCCTTTCCCTCCTTCTTCTCCTCTCCCTCCTCCCTTTTTCTCCCTTCCTTCCTCCTCTTTTCCCCTCCTCTCTCTTCCTCCTTCCCCTGTGTCTTCCTCACTGTGAGTCTTTCTTTGCAATGAAACAGAGGATCTGGGCCGTGCCCCATCTTTTGTCTAAGTGTCGTGCTCTCTGCGCGACTGGCTGCGTGAGTCTTCTGGGTCCAGACATCAGCATGAAGCAGAAGAGAAAGCAGAGCCGCAGAACAGACGGGCACAGGAGAAAGACCCTGTGGCAGGGTCTAGGCGGAGGCCGGGCGGCTCCGGTGGGGCAGCCGCCCAGCAGCGGCTCAGGGCCCAGCCTCTGCTCAGGGCCTCGGGCTCCGTGTGGAGGTGAATCTGCTGCTGACTTTCCCATCTGGGAAGCGAGCAGGTTGGGCCTGGGATCCACAGCGTCTGAGAGCCTTTGACTTAGTCTTTGCCAAAGGTGGGGACCCTTTGCCATCAAATGGGAAGAAGAAAAGGAGAGAGGGAGGGGAGGAGAGGGGAGGAAGAGAGGGGAGGGGGAAGGAAGGGGGAGGGAGGGTCAGCGTGGAGCCAGCCCTTCCCCAGCCTATGGCGGGGAGAGCAGCTGGCCTCTGCTCTGGCCTTTGCATGTGCTCTTTCCTCCCCATCTCCCCTCCTCTGCTATTTCTTCTCTCGGAAGTGCTGGGGCCCAGCCCCCCCTCTGCTTGAGCACCCCCAGGGATGGGCACCCCTCTGCTGTGCCTCGGCCCGGGGCTCAGGACCTGGGGTGGTACACAGGCTGCTGGGCACCACAGCCTGGTGGTCTCGGCGGGCTGGCTGGCGCCCTCCCTCCATCTCTGCTGAGGTTCTGCGGGCCCCGGGGCTGGCAGAGGCTGGAGGGCAGGGGCAGCTGGCACGGTCCCATTGGCACCACCTCCTGCCCTGCCCTGCCCTGCCACTGAGGCTCAACCCTGTCCTGGAGACCAGAACTTTCCAGGGCGGGAAGGGGGGGAACGGGAGAGGCAGAGCAGGCAGCGAGCTGCAGGCCCTTGGCTTGGCTGGCTCCCTTTGATGTTCTGAACCAACAGGGAGCCTTTCAGAAGGCGACTTGGCGACAGGTGACTGGGCTCACAGATTGCTGAGGCGCTAATTAGTGCTAATTATAATCGCATTGCCTAGCCAGGCAATCTGTCCTGCTGGGGCAGGCGCGTAGCGGAGCCGCATGTCTGGTCCTGCGGGTGTGGGTAGCTGGGGGGAGGGTGTCTTCATGCCCCTGGGTGCTGGCTTGGAACTCCGCATCCAAGGGGAAGACACCTTGGTGCCCGAGGGTGGGAGGGCCGGGCCGAGGCCACACCCGCACTGGCCTCACCTGAAGAAGGACCAGCGCAGAGGGGTTGCCATGGAAACGCTTCCCCGCTGGAAGGGGATTCTGGAGGGGGTGTGAAGGACAGAAGGCAGCATCCCGATCCTCTCTGCCACTGGATGCAGAGAAGGCAGCTCTGAGAAGCTGGAGGAGGCCCTGGAGGAGTGGAGGAGGCTGGGGCTGCCCGGCCAGCGGGCAGCCAGGCGGTCAGCGAGGGCTCGGCTTGGATGTGGCTTGCGGGTCACTCTGGCCGGGGCTTTCTGAGTTGACACCCAAGGCCAGGCGCTCGGCCTGCGGCAGGGGTGGATGAACCTAGCGCTCTCCTGGTGGTGCCCGTGGACGACCAGCCAGAGTCCTGCCCAGCTCGGCCCTGAGCCGGGAAATGAGTACATGAATCTCAATTTGACAGACAGGGAAACTGGGGCTCAGAGAGGGGAAAGAAATGTGCTTGGGGGTCTAGGAGGGGGGAAAGAACAGAACCAGAGGAAGAGGCTCACGCTGTGGCCAGAGCCCAACGCTGCAGCCCCGCACGGGGGCGACGAAATGGAAGGGCTGTCAACACCAGCTCTGGGCCTCGGCTCCCTCCCAGCCAAGTCCCCCAGTGTCCTGGGGCTCAACCCCATCCTCACTGTACCGGAGGGAACCGAGGGTCAGCAGGGGGCAGGGGACTGGCTTGTGACCCAAACCCAGATGGATGACGTGCTTCCCTCCCATTAGCCCGGGGATGGCCGGCCTGCCCTGGTCCTTGGTGACAGATGTCACCAAGGGGCCTGGAGGGAGAGGGAAGGTGGACTGGGACTCTACGGAGGGCCCAGGCTTGGGGGGGGGGGGCCTGCAAGGAATCCATGTATAGGGTCCCGCTGGGCACAGCTGGCAGGAGCTCATTGCTGGCTGCATCTGGCTGGCCTTTCAGGGAACAGACTCTTGCAGTCACCTCACTCCCCAGCTCAGTGGGACAGGTCTGGATCCTCTGCAGGGGACGAATGGAAAGATCCAGAAGGTGGCCTTGCGCTCGACTTTGTGACCAGGACATGCTGGCTGCTCTCCTGGCCGTGCAGGGCTTGGCGGTCCAGGCTCACAGGCCGACGGGAGCTCAGCATCGTCAGGCCGGGCCTTGGGCTTTCTGCGGGGTGAGGTGGCCAGGTGTCCCTTCAGAGGGGGCCCCTCGGCTGGTGCAGGCAGCCGCCATCCTGAGCCCTCTGCTCCCGGTCCTCACTGCGGGGCGTGTGCCCTCCTGGCTGCTTGCCGGGCGCTGGCCGCCCTTGGGCCCCCGGGCCGGTGGGGACGCCCCTCTGAGCACCCGATCCTCGGGACGTGGCTCAAGTGGTGGCGCGTCTGGCTGTGGAGGGTCCGGTGCTGGCCCAGCGGCGGCCACGAACGGCGGTAGCTGACACTTGGAACCACAGCTACTAGGCGGTAAGAGCGGGCAGCCCGGCCAGGGCCGGCTGGGACAGAAGCTAATGGCCTGCAGCCCGGCCGTGCTGGGGCTGCCGGCGCACAGCACACGAGCTGCCCGGAAAGCCGCCGAGGCGGCGCGGGGCGGAGACTCGCCTGGCAGACGCGGGGCCCCCGCGCCGGCGGGCGCCATTCCTCCCGTCTTTAACACCGTGGTGAAGCCTGGGCGCCACACCACGCGCCGCGCATCCCCGGGCCAGCTGGTAAGTTTTGTTTTTTTGGGGTTTTTTTTGCTTTTTTTTTTTTTATTGTAAAGATACTATACAGAGGGTTACAGTTGCATGAGTGAGGTAATGAGTACACTTCCTCTTGAACATTGTTACCCCCTCCATTGTTTTCCCCCTACCGTCCCTTCCCTCCCTACCTTCCCCAAGGTTCTTTTTATTTTTTTGATTGTGATTAAGTGATTACATAATTTCCGGAAATTCACAGTATTGTGGAATAATGATGCTCATTTAAAGTCACAAGTTCATTCTAGCTTTCCTGGAGCAAATTGTCTATCACAGTCTATAACATATAACGGTGTTCACATGTTATACACCATACATGTGATCAGCAGCGTGGGGATATTTAGTAGTGGTTCGACCAGATGACTGGGAGTTCTTTGTTTCTTAAGTCCTGTTAGTTTTGTCGTATCACCTAACATTTTGGATTTAGCATCCACTTATCAGGGAGACCATGTACCGTTTGTCTCTTCGTTCTTGGCTTACCTCGCTCAACATGATTCCTTCTAGCTCCATCCATTTCTCTGCAAATGCCATTATTTTGTCACTTCTAATGGCTGCATAATATTCCATTCTGTATAGATACCACAATTTTTGGATCCATTCATCTGTGGTGGGGCATCTGGGTTGTTTCCATATCCTGGCTATTGTGAACAGTGCTGGAATAAACATGGAGGTGCACCTGTCCTTGTATATTGGTTCCTGTTGTTCAGGGTAGATGCCTAGAAGTGGTATGACTGGGACGTAAGGGAGGTCAATCTTTAGCTTTCTAAGGACCCTCCAGACTGCTTTCCAAAGTGGTTGTGTAAGTGTACATTCCCACCAGCAGTGTAATAGGCTTCCTCTTTCTCCACATCCCCTCCAGCATTTGTCGTTGGCTGATCTGTGGATGTGGGACATTCTGACTGGGGTAAGGTGGTATCTCAGGGTTGTCTTTATTTGCATTTCCTTCACCACCAGGGATGATGAACATTTCCTCATGTGTTTCTTTGCCATTTTTATCTCTTCTTCTGAGAAGTCCCTCTTTAGTTCCCTTGCCCATTTAGTAATTGGTTTGTTAGGTTTGGGAGGGATTAGTTTCTTGAGTTCCCTGTAGATACAGGATGTTAACCCCTTGTCTGATATATTGCTGGTAAATATTTTTTCCCAATTAGTTGGTTGTCTTTCTAGCTTAGTTGCGATAGATTTAGCTGTGCAGAAGCTTTTTATTTTAAGGTAGTCCCATTTGTCGAGTCTCTCTCCAACTTGTTGTGACCCTGGGACTCTGTTCAGGAAGTTCCTTCCTGTGCCTATTAGTTCAAGTGTCTCTCCTACTCTGTCCTGTAGTAGTTTCAGAGATTCAGGTTTAATGTTAAGGTCTTTAATCCATTTTGAGTTGATGTTGGTGCATGGTGATAGGCTGGGGTCCACTTTTAGTTTTCTGCATGTGGCTGCCCAGTTTTCCCAGCACCAGCGGTTGAAGAGGCTGTGTTTCTTCCATTGTATGTCTTTGGCTCCTTTGTCGAATATCAGCTGGCTGTAGGCCTGTGGATTTATATCTGGATCTTCTATTCTGTTCCATTGGTCTTCGGGTCTGTTTTTGTGCCAGTACCATGCTGTCTTTGTGATTATAGCTCTGTAGTAGAGTTTGAAGTTCGGCATGGATAGCCCTCCCATATTGTCTTTATCCCCTAGAATTGTTTTGGCTATTCTAGGTCTTTTGTTGTTCCATATAAATTTTTGGACTGTTTTCTGTATTTCAGTGATATATGTCATTGGGATTTTAATAGGAATTGCATTGAATTTGTATATTAGTTTTGGAAGTATCACCATCTTTACTATATTAAGTCGGCCTATCCAGGAGCATGGTAGGTCTTTCCATTTCCTAGTGTCTTCTGCAATTTCTTTCTTTAACTTTTTATAGTTCTCATTAAATAGTTCTTTTACATCTTTGGTTAGGTTAATTCCTAAATATTTTATTTTTTGGGAGGTTATTGTGAATGGGGTTGCTCCCTTTATTTCCCTCTCTTCCTGTGCGTTATCAGTGTATAGGAAGGCAACTGATTTTTGTGGGTTTATTTTGTATCCTGCTATTTTGCCGAAGTGACTTATGATTTCTAAAAGTTTGGGGATGGAGTTTTTGGGATCGTGGAGGTATAGTATCATGTCGTCTGCAAAAAGGGATAGTTTAACTTCTTCTTTCCCTATGCGGATCCCTTTAATGTCTTTTTCTTGCCTTATTGCCCTGGCTAAGGGTTCTAGGACTATGTTGAAGAGGAGTGGAGACAGTGGACATCCTTGCCTTGTTCCTGTTTTTAGGAGGATTGGTTGTAGCTTTTCCCCATTAAGTATAATATTGGCTATTGGTCTGTCATAAATGGCTTTTAGTTTTTAGAAATGTTCCTTCTATTCTTATTTTCTCCAGAGCTTTTAGCATGAATGAATGTTGAATTTTATCAAAGACCTTTTCTGCATCTGTGGCGATAATCATGTGATTCTTGACCGTGGCTCTGTTGATGTGTTGGATTACATTTATTGACTTACGTATGTTAGACCATACCTGCGTCTCTGGGATGAAGCCTACCTGATCATAGTGTATTATTTTTTTAATGTGTTTCTGGATTCTGTTAGCTAGAATCTTGTTAAGGATCTTTGCATCTGTGTTCCTCAAGGAAATTGGCCTGTAGTTCTCCTTTTTGGTTGGGTCTTTGCCTGGTTTGGGGATAAGTGTGATATTGGCTTCGTAGAATGAGTTTGGGATAGCTCCCTCCTTCTCTGTTTCTCTGAAGAGCTTGAGGAGTATGGGTATTAGTTCTTCTTTAAAGGTCTTATAGAATTCTGCTGTGAATCCATCTGGTCCTGGGCTTTTTTTTGTTGGAAGACTTTTGATAGCTTCCTGTATCTCATTATAGGATATTGGCTTATTTAATTGGTTAACTTCTTCTTTGCTCAGTTTGGGCAACTTGTATTTCTCTAAAAATGCATCCATTTCTGCAAGATTTTCTTCCTTTAGAGAGTATAGCTTTTGAAAGTAGTCTGTTAGAATTGTTTGGATATCTTGGGTATGTGTTGTGATGTTTCCCGTGGTATCCCTAATCCTATTAATATGGGTCTCCTCTCTTCTTTTTTTAATTAATCTTGCCAACGAGCCATCAATTTTGTTTATTTTTTCAAAGAACCAGCTTTTTGTTTGGTTTATTTTGGTTATGGTTTTCTGATTTTCTAATTGGTTAATCTCTGCTCTTAATTTGGTTATCTGGCTTCGTCTAGTAGCTTTGGGTCCCATTTTTTCTTGTTTTTCTAGCTGTTTTAATTGCAACATGAGATTATTTACTTGGTCTGTCTCCATTCTCTTGATGTGGGCACTGAGGACAATAAATTTGCCCCTCAGGACTGCTTTTGCTGTGTCCCACAAGTTTCTTTGTGAGGTGTTTTCATTTTCATTGAGTTGTAGGAAATGCTTTATTTCTTCTCTGATCTCTTCTGTTACCCAGGCCTTGTTAAGGAGTGTGCTGTTCAATTTCCATGTATTAGAGAAATTTCTGCGGTATGCTTTGTTATTGAGAGCTAGCTTGATTCGACTGTGGTCAGATAGGATACAGGGGATTATGATTTAGGGTGAAATACTCGGTAGATGTCAGTTAATTCCGCTTGAAGTATGGCCTCACTTAATTCGGTAGCTTCTTTGCCAATCCTCTGGTTGGTCGACCTGTCCTTTGGTGAGAGTGGCGTGTTAAAGTCTCCTAGTATTATCGTATTGGGATCTATTTTATTCTGTAAGTTTGAGAGCATTTGTTTAACATATCTGGGTGCACCGATATTTGGGGCATATAAGTTGATGATGGTTATATCCTCCTCTTGGATTGTTCCCTTTATTAATATGTAGTGTCCGTCCTTGTCTTTCTGTACTGATTTTAATGAGAAGTTTATTTTGCAAGATATCAGGATAGCTACACCTGCTTTCTTACTGGGGGCATTTGATTGGTAGATCCTTTTCCACCCCTTCACTCTGAGTTTGTTTGTATGTTTGGCTGAGAGGTGGGTCTCCTGAAGGCAACAGATGGATGGGTCTTTTTTTCTGATCCAGTCCTCAGTTCATTTTCTTTTAATTGGCGAATTCAGCCCATTTATATTAAGAGAAAGTATAGAGAGATGCATTGTTGTCCCTGCCATTCCGTTTTCCTAAGTTTTTCTTCTTTCCTTTCCTCCTGTGCTTGCTCAGTTAGACTTTGAGTAATGCCTGTTTGGGGCAGGTCCCAGTTCCTGGTTGCTTTCTTCATGTTGTGTCCCCCCTTTTAGAATTCTTTGTAATGCTGGCTTAATGTTTATGTATTCATTTAGTTTTTCTTTGCTATTAAAAGTTTTCAGTTCTCCATCGAATGTGAATGCTAGCTTTGCCGGGTATATTAGTCTGGGTTGGCAGTTATTGGCTCTCAGGGCTCGTATGGTGCTTTCCCAGGCTTTTCTTGCATTCATTGTTTGTGTGGAGAGATCTGCAGTGATTCTAATTTTTTCCCGTTGTAGTATAGCTCCTTCTTCATTTTTGCTGCATGCAGGATTGTTTCCTTATTATTCAGATCTATCATTTTTACTATAATGTGTCTAGAAGTGTTTCTCCTGGGATCTTGCTTGTTGGGTGTTCTATAAGCTTTTGTAATGTAGTTAAGATGGTCGTTTTTGAGGTGGGGAAAATTTTCATTGATTATCTTGTTAAATAGGTGTTGCATTCCCTTGCTCTGGAATTCCTCACCTTCGTCCACTCCGATTATGCGAAGATTAAATTTCTTGGCATTATCTGCTTGCTCTTGAATTTCCCTTTGGTTTAATTTGAGTGATTTTTCCATATCTGTCACTTTTTGGTCCCGTTGGTGTATTCTGTCTTCTGTATCTGACACTCTACCTTCCATTTCATTCACTCTGTTGGCCGTGGCTTCTATTGTGGTTTGCATGGTGGAAATGGATCCCTTTATGGATTCAATGTTGGTTCTCAGAGTACTGATCTCACCTCTCAATGAGGTGAGATCAGTATGCATTACCTCTAATTTGGCGTTTATCTCACTTCTTACTGAGGTTTGTGCAGCTTCTATTTTTGCATCCAACTTTTGTTTGATATCCTGTATCTCTTTTGATAGTTCATCCTTGTGCTCTTTCAATTTCTGATCCATTTCTCGCTTTATTTCTTGAGTCATTGCCTCCAGCAACCCTTGGATGTAGCTTTTGTCTTCCATTCCTGCTTTGCTCCCACTGGGGCTCTCCCCTGCGTGGCTGCTGGATTTTGAGGTGAGCTTGCTGTCCTGGGTGGTGGTAAACCTTGTGATTTTTCTCTGTGATTTTCGCATGGGGGTTCAGGAGACTGCTCTTCAATTTTGTTTTGGTGTGTCTGTCTTTGCTTGGTTGCTGATTCTGTATTGGTAGAGAGAGTCTGTGCCTAATCTGGGTTCTGTTGGGAGCCTATTTCCAGCTGCTATTCTGACTTACTTAGGATTCTCAGCTCTCTGCTGTAGATTGCTGGCAATTCCCGCCTTTGGAGGGGTTGAGCAGCCTAGACTGATTGTGTTTGCTCCTACGGGTGCTCTTGGGAAGATCAGATGCTCTGGATGCACTCTCCCAAATACTGGAGTCTGCTATGGGCTCCTGATGTGTTTTTGTTTGTTTGTTTTGGGCTGGTTGTGGGCTTGAACTCTAGGTTTGGGTGCTGTCCCTCAGCTCTTCAGCTCAAGGCTGGCACCCTACCATTTGAGCCATAGCACCACTTCTGACCCTTTTTGCTTTTGTGATGCTGAGGAATCAGATCCAGGGCCTCATACATCCAAGACTATCACTCTATTGCTGAGCCCCCTTATCAGCCTGAGCTCCTGCTTACTATCAGGTGCTGGCAGCCTGTGTTGCCCAATTCCCAGCCTGGGGTATATGGGTGGAGTTTTGGTGGGGTTTGGGCTTCTCTTGTCCTGAGCCTCCAGGTCTTTTGTTGTCACAGGCGTGCTTCCCGGGGAGTGTTGTTTCCTGGTTTTCTCCCCTCTGTTGAGGCGTATGCTCAGCTTTTTACTTCAGTTGGGAGGAGTTGGTTGTGTTGTTCAGGCGCCGGGTCCCCGGGCCTGGTTCCGGCCCCAGCCTGGAGCGCGCTCATTAGGCCTGTGCTGATGTGTATACCACCTAGGTTATGCAGCCTGGAGGACACAGTTCAAATTTCTTCTACTGTTGGTAGTCTTGACCCAGGGGCACTGTTCCTGGCTTGGGCATTTAAGCTCCCTTCCAGGGGCACTCTTGCTCTGGCCTGGCCAGCAGAGTGTGCTCCACGGGCTGGTGGAGCTCTCGGACAGTTCCCAGTTTTAGTGGGTCCTGTGGTCCGGATGTTGGGGTAGGGAGTCTAGGTCAGGGTCTGGGGATTCCCTCCAGCTCTGGTCTCCCTTGAGGGATACACTGTCCCCTGTGGGGTACTCACCCTGGAGCTGGTTGTTTCTGTGTGGCGTAGGTCGTCAGTTGTTGTTGCAATCCGAGTTCAGTTGGGGTGGTTGTGGGCTGGGTTGGGCGGTGGTGGCTCTGTGTGATTCTTTTCTGTCTCTGCCTCTATCGAAGCTGTCGGGTCAACAGTGTCCATGCTCCGGCGGCTTCTTCGCGGGTTGTAGAGATCCGGTGGGTCTGAGTGCGCGGGTGATCTGCAGGCAGCCCCCTGTGTCTCTGGGACCCGGGTCGTTGCGATCGCGATCGGGCGGGTGGTCTGCCGACAGCGCCATCTGGTAAGTCATCTGGTAAGTTTTGAGTTATGAGCACGTCTGTGAAGACACCGCCAGCCACGTCGGCTCAGGAACTGGGCCTGCTCCCAAGGGGCGGGGCCTGCCCCGAGCCCGCCCCGCCCACTGCCCACCATGCCCACTGACAGCCACGCCCACTGACAGCCACCCCCACACACTACCCGTCCCGCCCACTGCCCCCATGCCCACTGACAGCCACCCCCCACTACCCGCCCCGCCCACTGCCCCCATGCCCACGGCCAGCCCCGCCCACTGCCTGCCCTGCCCGCTGACAGCCACGCCCACTGCCCACCCCCCCACTGCCTGCCACGCCCACTGCACACCATGCCCACTGCCAGCCACCCCCCCACTGCCAGCCACGCCCACTGCCCACCACGCCCACTGCCCGCCCCGCCCACTGCCAGCCACGCCCACTGCCAGCCACCCCCCCACTGCCAGCCCCGCCCACTGCCAGCCACGCCCACTGCCAGCCACCCCCCCCCACTGCCCAGCCCCGCCCACTGCCAGCCCCACCCACTGCCCACCACACCCACTGCCAGCCCCGCCCACTGCCAGCCACGCCCACTGCCCCACGCCCACTGCCAGCCGCGCCCACTGCCAGCCACCCCCACTGCCAGCTACGCCCACTGCCAGCCACGCCCACTGCACCCCACTGCCAGCCGCGCCCACTGCCAGCCACCCCCACTGCCAGCTACGCCCACTGCCAGCCACGCCCGCTGCACCCCACTGCCAGCCGCGCCCACTGCCAGCCACCCCCACTGCCAGCTACGCCCACTGCCAGCCACGCCCACTGCACCCATGCCCGCTGCACCCCATCCCTGCTGCCAGCCACGCCCGCTGCACCCCACTGCCAGCAGCGCCCACTGCCAGCCACCCCCACTGCCCCCACGCCCACTGCCAGCCACGCCCACTGCCAGCCACCCCCACTGCCAGCTACGCCCACTGCCAGCCACGCTCGCTGCACCCACTCGCTGCACCCCATCCCCGCTGCCAGCCACGCCTGCTGCACCCCACTGCCAGCCGCGCCCACTGCACGCCCCGCCCGCTTCCCGCCCTGCCCACTGCCCCAAAGAACTTGGACCCGTTCCGCCCACTTCCCCATCAGCCCCCGCCCCGCCCCGCGAGTGACTGTGTCTACACCCCGTGCTTCATTCTGAAGACACCCCAGTTTCTTTTTTCCCTCTCAGGGACCCTGAGGTGGTGTCTGCACTCGGAGACACATAAAGCCGCCATGAATCTTCATGTCCCATCTCCTCGGGGACAGCGGTCATGTCAGTAAGCAAAGGCCCGAAGGCCTGGATCCCAGGGTCAGGGTGCATTAAACTTGTGAAGAGTGTCAGATTGTTCTAGAAAGTGGTGTGCCATTGGCCCAATGTCTGCATGTGCCGGGGCTTCAGTCCCTCTCTGCTGGAGTGGCCTCACCAGCTTGCTGGCTCTGCGTTGTCATTGTGATTTTCATTCTCATCTCACAATGGCATCTTCTCACATGCTTGCTTGCTCTTTCAATGTTTTCTTGGGTGAAAAGGCCATCATGCATTTCAACACTGGACCGGTCACGGTAGTTTACAGCTGCAGGCTCTGCACTGGGGAGGCTACATCAGGATTAGGAATTGGAGGCCAGCCTACCTTTCAGACTGAGACCTTGTCTTTATGGATTTATTTTTGCTGGCCCTGGGCTCCTTGCTCTACCACTTGAGCCACACCTCCAGCTTTGCTTTCAAATTTTTTTAAAAAATAGTTATTATCAAGGTGATATACAGGAGTGTTCCAGTTATAAATGTCAAGTAAAGAGTATGTTTCTTTGTTTTTTGTTGGTTATGGGGCTCGAACTCTGGGCCTGGGTGCTGTCCTCAGCTCTTCAGCTCAAGGCTCTACCACTTGAGCCATAACACTACTTCTGGTTTTCTGGTGGTTCATTGGAGATAAGAGTCTCACGGACTTTCCTACCCAGGCTGGCTTTGAACTGCAATCCCCAGATCTCAGCCTCCTGAGTAGCTGGGATGACAGGCGTGAGCCACCAGTGCCTGGCTTAAGAGTGCATTTCTTTTTAGACAATGTCACCCCTTCCTTTGCTCTCTCCCAGGCTTTCCCTCCCGCCTCACCCCGGCATGGAGCTGCGTGTGTTCACCTTGCGCCTCCATTTCTGTGCCTTCCCTTACCCAAACACAAAAAACATAAAAGGAAAACAAAACAGCTACATTCCCATTTCCTGTAGTTCATTCCAACAGATACTATTTTATATGATCAGATGCACATATGCAGCTTGGCTTTCTAGTGATTCTTTCAGAGACAGAGTTCATCACCTTGTGTGCCCAGGTTACTTAGAACCACACACCTCCAGACCGGAGCCCCAGGGGTAACTGGAATCACAGGCATGAGCACTGGCGCTCAGCCGAGAGCCGGCCTTACAATAGTAACAACAAAAACCGTAACAACTCAAAAAAGAAAACGTGAGTTATTTTCTTATTATTGAATTTAAAGATTCATGATATGTCCTAGATAGATATTCTTTAACAGAAACATTTTTAAATTATTCTCTCCCAGATTGCATGTGGCTGGTCTTTTCAATCTTTATAATAATTTTCAAAGGCCAGAAGCGTTTAGTTTTGGCCTGGTTTGCTACAGTACTCCTGTAATTCCAGCACTAAGAAGGCTGAGATAGGAGGATTAGAAAGTCAAGGCCTGCTACTTGAGCTGAAGAGCTGAGGGACAGCGCCCAGGCCAGAGCTCAGGCCCCTCACCCAACAAAAAGAAAGAAAAGAAAAGTTTGTCTAATTCAAGGTCATGAAGATCTTCAGTAGTTTTAGATTTTACATTTGGCCTGGGCTCCATTCTGAGTTAACGCCTGTCTGTGCGAGACAGGTACAAATTGAGGTTTGTTCTTTAGTCTTCTGGCTTTACTTTTGCACGCAATATTCAAGTGTTTTCAAATTGCTTCAAAGCGTGTCATACTATGCTCTGAATCACATTTTCACTTTACCATTCAGAGGATGCTAGTTACAAAACATGGTTCTGACTGTGGGGCTACGTGGGAGGAAGGAGGGAAAGGAAAGCTGGAGGGTGAAGAACTCTGAACTACGCCGCAGCTGCGCATGAACACAGCGCAAGGAACTCCAGGATAACTGCAGATCACTAGGGGCTAGGGGTGGAGGAAGAGAACGCAATAGGCAGAGGTATTCTGAGTGAAACTTAAGATATGCATATCTGAAATACCACAGTGGAAACCTATGGTACAATTAATAGACACTTAAAAAATGGGTGACAGGAAAGCAAACAGGCTCTGCTGGGGAGATGGAGGCAGCAGCAGGAGATGCAGGGCTAGGGGAGGCGATGAAGCATGAAGATAGTCAACATAGTTTATTTGCATGTATGAAAACAGAGAGATGGAACCTGTGGAAACTGTTGAAAGAAGGGGCAGGGGATGGGGGGAGATGGAGGGGTTGGTTTGATTGGGGTACATTGTTTGCAGGTGTGGAAATGTCACACCAAATCTTTCCCTTGCATTAAAAAAAAAATCACACCGCAGGCTGGGCACTGGCGGCTCATGCCTGCAATCCTCGCTACCCAGGAGGCTGATATCCAAGGATTATGGTCCAAACCCAGCCAGGGCAGGAAAACCCGCGAGACTCTTATTTCCAATCAGCCACCAGAAAACCAGAAGTGGAGCTGTACCTCAAAGTGCTAGAGCATTAGCCTTGAGCAAAAGGAGCTCAGGGATAGCACCCAAGCCCTGAGTTCAAGTCCCATGACCAACAACAACAAAAAATCACATTGTACATATTGTATCTATGCTATATTTTCCAGTGCCACAGTAAAGCTGGGAGAAGAATTAAAAGTCATCATGTGTGTGCCTCTGCTTCTAGGCTCTAATCTATTTATCAGCAATTCTAGACTCTCTTGATTACTGTTATCCTATTGCAATTCTTTTTTTTGGGGGGGGGGGGAGTCTGGTCGTGGGGCCTGAACTCTGGGCCTGGGCGCTGTCCCTCAGCTCTTCAGCTCAAGGCTAGCGCTCTACCACTTGAGCCACATCGCCACTTCGGGCTTTTTTTTTTTCTGCTTATGTGGTGCTGAGGAATCGAACCCAGGGCCTCAGGCATGCAAGGCAAGGGCTCTACCACTGAGCTACCTTCCCAGCCCCCCTATTGTAATTCTTAAACACTGCAGTGTGAATCCTTTATCATTATCTTTTTTAAAAAGTTGTTTGGGAGTGGGAAGGTGGCTCAGTGGTACAGTGCTTGCCTTGCATGCATGAGGCCCTGAGTTTGATTCCTCAGCACCACATAAACAGAAAAAGCTGGAAGTGGCGCTGTGGCTCAGGTGGTAGAGCATTCTCCTTGAGCTGAAGCTCTGAGGGACAGCGCCCAGAGTTCAGGTCACACAACCAACAAAAAAACAAAAAAAGTTGTTTTGAATCTTGCAGGCCCAGCACATTTCCTTATGAATTTTAGAGCTGGTTTGTCAGATTTTACAAGAGCAAAAGTATTGGAATTTCAGTTGGGCTTGTGTGGGAGTTGTAAGAAAATTGAGGGGCTCTCTCTCTGATCTTTTCTAGCTTTCAGCTTTTTCCTTCTCTTCTCTTTCCCAGCTCCCTTCTCTTTCCTAGCTCTCTCTCTGCTCTTTTCTCTCTTTGCTCTTTTCTAGCTCTCTCTTTCTGCTTTCTCTGTGTTCTTTTCTAGCTCTTCTCTCTCTCTTTCCCAGCTCTCTCTCTTTCTCAGCTCTCCCAGCTCTCTTTTCCAAGCCTTTCCCCACCGCGTGGAGGACCAAGATGGCCTGGTGCCAGCCGGAATGATGAATAAACCTACCCCTTACCTGAAAAAAAAAAAAAAAGAAAAGAAAATCGAGGGGAGAGTAACGCAACCTGGAGTCCTCTGTGTGCCTGCGGCTCACGTCCATAGTCTCAGCCACTCTGGAAAGTGGGCACAGGCCTCTTGTCTGGCTCCTGAGATAGGAGCTCTCACCACAAACACAATGCTGGCTGTAAGATCTCTCCTAGATGCTTCTTCCCACTTTGATCATCATTACTACAAAAAAGCGATGTTGGAGTTTGCTGAACGCTTTTTCTGCATTTGCTGAAAAGATATATATTTTTGTAAGTTTGTTAATATGGTAAATTACATTGATTAATTTTCTAATGGGGACTAACCCACCTGGTCATGGTACCTTTTTTTTTTTTTGTCAGTCGTGGGTCTTGAACTCTGGGCCTACATGCCGTCCCTCAGCTCTTCAGCTCAAGGCGAACACGCTACCACTTGAGCCACAGCACCACTTCCGGTTTTCTGAGTGGTTTATTGGAGCTAAGTCTCACGGACTTTCCTGACTGGGCTGGCTTTGAACCGCAATCCTCAGATCTCAGCCTCCTGAGTAGCTAGGATTACAGGCATGAGCCCCAGCACCCGGCTACATTATTATTATTTTTTAATGTTTTTTTTTTTTAAAAAAAAACATGTTGTTGGATCTGCTCGTGGTTATTGAGAATTTTTGCATCCATTTTAATAAAATTGTTCTGTAGTTTTCTTATTGGTTTTGTGTTATGGAATAAGTTGGGAAATACATCTTTTTCTCTGATTTTTTTTGAGCACTTGTGTAGAATTCCTGAAGTGTTTCATAGAATCATTAACACAAGCAGGAATTTTTTTAGTGTAATTTTAATTTATTTAATAGACTTAGGGATAGTCAGTGTCTGTATTTCTTCTTGAGGGAGTTCTGGAAATTTTGTGTCTTTCAGATAATTTGACCATTTTATCTAGGTTGTTAAATTTATAGGCATAAAGTTGTTTGTAGGATTCTCTTATTACCCCCTTTGGCATCCATAGTAACGCCTCCTTGCGCATTTTCGGTGCTAGCAGCTACCCTATTCTCTTTCTTTATCCATCAGTCTGGCCAGAGTTTTATCAGTTATATTGATCTTCCCAAAGAGCCATGCACTGGTTTCATTGGCTTCTTTCTCTATTTTTCTCTTTACGCTTTTACTTTCACTTTGATCTTTATTATAATTTCCTTTCTTTGGCTTCTTTTGGGGCAACTGGTCATAGAGGTTTAGTTTATTTCTGGGTCAGTGATTTTTTTTGTTGTTGTTGTTGGTCGTGGGGCCTGAACTCTGGGTCTGGGCGCTGTCCCTCAGCTCTTCAGCTCAAGGCTAGCACTCTACCACTGGAGCCACAGCGCCACTTCCTGCTTTTTCTGTTTATGTGGTGCTGAGGAATCGAACCCAGGCCCTCAGGTATGTGAGGCAAGCGCTCTGCCACTGAGCCGCCTTCCCAGTCCTGGGTCAGTAATTGTATCCCATATGTGGTCCCCCTGCTAGCCCCACAGTTTTTCCTACCATGGCTCTACAGTAGGTTGTGAAATCAGGAAGAGTGAGATCTTCAACTTTTTTCTGCTTTGTGCAGATTTCTTGGCACAGGGCCTTTGCAACTCCATGTGACTGTGGAGATCTGTCTGCACTGCGGCCACCCTGTGATGACCACCTGCCATCATAACGCGATGGGCCTCCAATCCATGAGGATGGGAGACTGCTCTGGCCCCCGAGGCTTCCTCGCAACTCTTTCAAGGAGATTTAAATAACACAAGCAACCCCTAAGCCCGATCCTGGGACTCTGTATCCCCGTGTCTGGGTCTGTATCTGTGGCACACTTTCCTCTGCCCGCGTCTGTCTTGTGTGGGTATGTTGCTAACGAGCAGCCGCCAATGCCCTCGCAGGCCCTGTTCTGTGGGTTTTGAAATATTTTGGTTTTGAAAGCTAGCTCAGTGAATATTTTCAATATGTCTAATTGAAAATATATTTTGAAAGATATTTTTTCTCTAAATATGGGTCGCGGTTGGCAGATTTTTCTGTAAAGAAAAAAAAAATAACCGTAAAGATGTTGCTTCACTGCCTGCCGATTTACATCATTTCTGATAAGAAATCTGCTGTCGTTCTTGTGTTCTTCTGCCATATGTGATGTGTTATATTCACATGCGTATGTAATGTCTCGGGTCCCTAACTGCTTTTAAGATTTTTGACATATACATGTATGAAAACAGAATAATGAAACCCACTAAAAACTGCTCAAACAGGGGCCAGTGAAGAAGGTGAGGAAGGATGAATAGAAGGGGTGGGCGCGACCCAAGTACGTTACGCGAATCTTTACAGATCTCATCAGGAAGCCGCTTTGTACAGTGCTGTTGCGCAGTGTGATCGCGATGATAAGCTGTGGTTCTTCCAGTCCGTCTTCGTGGGCTAACCAGAAACTTTGACTTGACTATCAGTACTCCCGCTTGTGCTTCACAGATCTGTGCACACACCATTTTTGTTGTGTTGGAAATTGTCTGGTTCTTACTTCTTCCTGTTTTTCTGTTCCCGTCTCCTCCCTTTTGGGGATGTCAAGCACACAGGTACGAGGCTACCCCAGCTCCTCACGTCAACGCTGAAGTCTTTCCTCTGCGTGTCTCATGTGGACACTGTCTACCAGCGTCTTCAAGTTCAGTCATTGTTTCTTCTGCAAAACGTAATCTGTTCATCCTATCCAGTATACTGTTCATTGCCTACGTCATAATCATCAACACCGTTTGATTTAGATGTGCTTTTAATCTTCCATCTCTCTACTGTTTGGACTTGTGATTTTAATGCCCTTTTTGTTATACTCTAACAGCTGTGTCAATTTTCCTGAACTCAGAGCCTTGTGCTTACTAGGCAGATGCCACACACCTTCAGCCCTTTGACCTTGCTTATTTTCAAGGTAAATCTCACTCTCTGCCCAAGGCAGCCTGGGCTTTGCTCCTCCTACTTGTGACTCCCTGGGGGGAACAGGCATGAACCACTGTATTTAGCTATTGGAGTTGGAGTCTCACAAACGTGTCTGCCTGGGCGGGCCTGAAATTGGATCCTCCGAACTCTGCCTCCCAATTAGCTGGTATGAGTCAAGCTTGACCTGCTGTGCCCAGTGGTTGATTCCGTTTTCATCCATCCAGCTTTCCTGAAATCATCACATCTTCTTTGCAGGTCACGAAATCTTTCACCGGCGGCTTGATATTCGCAAAAGTTTGCACACTGGACATAAATATTCCTGGGCTTTGTTCCTCGTGAGTCGGCCTCATGGTGCACCAGGCAGTACTGCGTGCGCATGCCTGGTCCACTTCCGAGACCAGACAGTGCTGAGTGACTCCTCACCTTGTGAGCCAAATGTCCCACCAGAATCAGGGGAGGATGGATATGATTCCTGGGCCGGCCTTTGGGGTGGTTCTTTCTTCCCAGGCTTCCAGTGCACCTGGGTGGGGTGGACAGGTGGACAGGCCACTCTGTGCATCTCTGGGTTCTGCCCTGGGCAGCTGGCTGTCCTGGCTGATGCTCAGCCTGATGAACTCCGGCCGTCCTGAGCCCCGCGCAGCCTACGCAGCTCAGGAAGTCGTGACAAGCCCCCCAGGGCCCCCGCCCCGTACCGGGGCATAGCGAAGGGGAGTCGGGGAAGGGCCCTCCTTACGTTTTCTGTCTCTTAAACAGCAGCACACTTCCCTGGTGTCCAGTGTCTCCAAAACAACCTTTTCATGCGCTCCCCTCTGTCCTGCTGGCACCGCTGCGCGTTCATCCTGGCTAGGAACAGAAGCACCCTCCTTCCACCTCAAGTGCCGGCCAGCTCCTTCTTGCAGGGTGTGTGATCTCAGGAGGCGATGGAGGAGACGCCAGCCTTCCCCCCTCCGCCTCTCCTCCACCAGCTCCTGGGGAAGCCAGGATGCAGTGGTGCTGGGACGGCCACACGCTGAAGTTCTGTGAGAAGGGCGGGAAGGCGGCGGGACACAGGAGCAGGCTCCTGAGCGGCCTCCCGCAGGGCTCAGGAGCGTCGCAAAGACCAGAGGCTCCGGACTCACCAACGCCAGGGCCGGAGAACCCACAACTCCCAGTGAGTGCTGCGGTCACTGCGCAGGGAGCAGCCGCCTGCCGAGAGGAGGGACCCACGAGGAAAACACAAGGTGCGGCATCTCAGAAGGAAGGAGGAGGACAGTTTCACCCAGGCGCGGGCAACACAGCCCCTGGCTATGGAGGGGCCGGGGTCATTCCCTTCCATCCAGCAGAGCCTGGAGTTCACGTGTAACCGCTGGTCCCTGAGAGGCCCCGGCCTCCGGCGGTTCCCATGGGTTCCCCCGTTGGGCCCACAAGCCGACCTGTCGCTCACTTCTATCCTTCCCACTTGAGACTGGAGAAAGCGAAGCTTCCCCTTACTGTGACCAGACTGGAGGTGCCAGCCTGCAGCCTCCCCGGGCAGGGCCTGCCTGCCCGCCTGCCTGCCCGCCTGCCAAGAGGTCGCAGGGCCCGGGGGGTGAGCGAAGGGAGGGCCCTTCTGGCTTCAGCGTGATGCCCAGGCTGCCAGGAGTTCTTAGCAAGGTCGAGGAGCCCTGGGCCCTAACCCACCCATCCACGAGTGCTCCAGTGTGCATGCGTGAGCATTTGTGCATCTGTGAGCGCGTACGGGTCCCAGGTGTGTGTGTGTGTGTATGTGTGGTGTGTGTGTGGTGTGTGTGTGTGTGTGGTGTGTGTGTGTATGTGTGTGTGTGTGGTGTGTGTGGTGTGTATGTGTGGTGTGTGTGTGATGTGTATGTGTGTGTGCATGTGTGTATGTGTGTGCGTGTGTGGTGTGTGTGTGTGGTGTGTGTGTGTGTGGTGTGTGTGTGTGGTGTGTGTGTGTGTGTGGTGTGTGTGTGTGTGGTGTGTGTGTGTGGTGTGTGTGTGTGGTGTGGTGTGTGGTGTGTGTGGTGTGTGTGGTGTGTGTGTGTGTGGTGTGTGTGTGGTGTGTGTGTGTGTGTGTGGTGTGTGTGGTATGTGTGGTGTGGTGTGTGGTGTGTATGTGTGTGTATGTGTGTGGTGTGTATGTGTGGTGTGTGTGGTATGTGTGGTGTGGTGTGTGGTGTGTGTGGTGTGTGTGTGTGGTGTGTATGTGTGGTGTGTGGTGTGTGTGTGTGTGTGTGTGTGTGGTGTGTGTGTGGTGTGTGTGGTGTATGTGTGGTGTGTGGTGTGTGTGGTGTGTGTGTGGTGTATGTGTGGTGTGTGTGTGGTGTGGTGTGTGTGGTGTGTATGTGTGGTGTGTATGTGTGGTGTGTGGTGTGTGTGTGTGTGTTGTGTGTGTGGTGTGTGGTGTGTGTGGTGTGGTGTGTATGTGTGTGGTGTGTGTGTGTGTGGTGTGTATGTGTGTGGTGTGTATGTGTGGTGTGTGTGTGTATGTGTGGTGTGGTGTGTGGTGTGTATGTGTGTGTGTGTGTGTGTGGTGTGGTATGTGGTGTGTGTGGTGTGTATGTGTGGTGTGTATGTGTGGTGTGTGGTGTGTGTGTGTGTGGTGTGTGTGGTGTGTGGTGTGTGTGGTGTGGTGTGTATGTGTGTGGTGTGTATGTGTGTGGTGTGTATGTGTGGTGTGTGGTGTGTATGTGTGGTGTGTGTGTGTGTATGTGTGGTGTGGTGTGTGGTGTGTGTGGTGTGTATGTGTGTGGTGTGTGGTGTGGTGTGGTATGTATGGTGTGTATGTGTGTGGTGTGTATGTGTGGTGTGTGGTGTGTATGTGTGGTGTGTGGTGTGTGTGTGTGGTGTGTGTGTGTGGACAGAAGGCAGGAGGCTGGCTGGGGACAGGGACTCCGGAGGCCCCGGACGGTCCAGGGCACGGCAGCTCCCCAGCTCTGCGATGTCACAGGAAGGCGACAGTGAGGGTTCATCTAGAGCGCTCATGCAGCTTTGCTGCTGGCCCTCTGACCGGCGGGCAGGGACCTCGGCCGCCCACTCCACCTGATCCCTGATTCAAACGGAGAGAGGGTGTCTCCTGGACAGCTGGAGAGCGCTCTGAGAGCCAAGAAAACCTGCCCGGACCTCCCAACTGGGGCCTCTGCTTCTGGAGGGGGCAACACCTTCCATGCTGTCTCCCCCTCCCCACAGCAGAGGCCTGTGGGACCCACCCCAGGCTGGGGCCATCCACGGCCTGCTCTCCTGAACTCCTCCTGACTCCACCAGAGCGGATTCCACAGACAGGTACTGGGGAGGAGGGACGGGCCACTTCAGGGAGGGGAGGGCCTCGATTGGGAGGGGGGAGGGAGAGGGGGAGGGGAGGGGAATAGGGAGGGGCAAGGGAGCCCCTGAGGCCAGGACTGAGGTAAACCACAGAGAGGGGCCTGACCACTGGGGCGACATGGGGTGACACGAGGTAAAGTGGGGTGGGGTGGGGGATGGGGTAGGGAGGTGGGGTGGGGGTGGGTGGGAGTGTGGGATGTGTGGGGTGGGGGTGGGGGATGGGGTAAGGATGTGGGGTGGGGTGGGGGATGGGGTAAGGATGTGGGGTGGGGGTGGGGGATGGGGTAAGGATGTGGGGTGGGGGTGGGGGGATGGGGTAAGGATGTGGGGTGGGGGTGGGGGATGGGGTAAGGATGTGGGGTGGGGGTGGGGGAATGGGGTAAGGATGTGGGGTGGGGGTGGGGGATGGGGTAAGGATGTGGGGGGGGATGGGATGTGGGGTGGGTGGGGGATGGGGTAGGGATGTGGGGTGGGGGTGTGGGGGTGGGATGTGGGGTGGGGGTGTGAGGTGGGGTGGGGTGGGGCATGGAGTAGGGATGTGGGGTGGGGGTGGGTGAGAGTGTGGGATGTGTGGGGTGGGGTGGGGGATGGGGTAGGGATGTGGGGTGTGGGGGTGGGAGTGGGGGATGTGGGGTAGGGGTGGGAGTGGGGGATGTGGGGGTGGGTGGGTGTGGGGTGATGTGGGGTGGGGGTGATGTGAGGTGGGGTGGGGGATGGGGTAGGGATGTGGGGTGTGGGGGTGGGAGTGGGGGATGTGGGGTAGGGGTGGGAGTGGGGGATGTGGGGGTGGGTGGGGGTGTGGGATGTGGGGTGGGGGTGATGTGAGGTGGGGTGGGGGATGGGGTAGGGATGTGGGGTGGGGGTGGGGGTGTGGGATGTGGGGTGGGGGTGATGTGAGGTGGGGTGGGGGATGGGGTAGGGATGTGGGGTGGGGGTGGGGGTGTGGGATGTGGGGTGGGGGTGTGAGGTGGGGTGGGGGATGGGGTAAGGATGTGGGGTGGGGGATGGGGTAAGGATGTGGGGTGGGGGTGTGGGACGTGGGTTGGGGCATAGGGTGGGGTGGTAACGCTGCTCTGCTCCAGGCAGACAGACCTTCGAGGGGCCTTGGCAGAAGCAGCTTGGCCTTGGCTGGCGTGGAAAGGGCGGTGGGCAGGGTTGTCATGGGGTCCAGCCCAGAGGGAAGGAACCAGAAGAGGACACAATTGGGACACATCTGGAGAGGGAGGGAGAGGAGAGAGGGAGAGGAGGGAGGGGATGAGGGAGAGGAGGGAGGGGATGAGGGAGAGGAGGGAGGGGATGAAGGAGAGGAGGGAGGGGATGAGGGAGAGGAGGAAGGGGATGAGGGAGGGGATGAGGGAGAGGAGGGAGAGGAGGGAGGGAGAGGAGGGAGAGGAGGGAGGGAGGGGATGAGGGAGAGGAGGGAGGGAGAGGAGGGAGGAGGGGATGAGGGAGAGGAGGGAGGGGATGAGGGAGAGGAGGGAGGGGATGAGAGAGAGGAGGGAGGGGATGAGGGAGAGGAGGGAGAGGAGGGAGGGAGGGGATGAGGGAGAGGATGAGGGAGAGGAGGGAAGGAGAGGAGGGAGGGGATGAGGGAGAGGAGGGAGGGAGAGGAGGGAGGGGATGAGGGAGAGGAGGGAGGGAGGGAGAGGAGGGAGGGGATGAGGGAGAGGAGGGAGGGGATGAGGGAGAGGAGGGAGGGGATGAGGGAGAGGAGGGAGGGGATGAGGGAGAGGAGGGAGGGAGAGGAGGGAGGGGATGAGGGAGAGGAGGGAGGGAGAGGAGGGAGGGGATGAGGGAGAGGAGGGAGGGGATGAGGGAGAGGAGGGAGGGGATGAGGGAGAGGAGGGAGGGAGAGGAGGGAGGGGATGAGGGAGAGGAGGGAGGGAGAGGAGGGAGGGGATGAGGGAGAGGAGGGAGGGGATGAGGGAGAGGAGGGAGGGGATGAGGGAGAGGAGGGAGGGAGAGGAGGGAGGGGATGAGGGAGAGGAGGGAGGGGGTGAGGGAGAGGAGGGAGGGGATGAGGGAGAGGAGGGAGGGGATGAGGGAGAGGAGGGAGGGGATGAGGGAGAGGAGGGAGGGAGAGGAGGGAGGGGATGAGGGAGAGGAGGGAGGGAGAGGAGGGAGGGGATGAGGGAGAGGAGGGAGGGAGAGGAGGGAGGGGATGAGGGAGAGGAGGGAGGGGATGAGGGAGAGGAGGGAGGGGGTGAGGGAGAGGAGGGAGGGGATGAGGGAAGGGAGGGAGGGAGAGGAGGGAGGGAGAGGAGGGAGAGGAGGGAGGGGATGAGGGAGAGGAGGGAGGGGATGAGGGAGAGGAGGGAGGGGATGAGGGAGAGGAGGGAGGGGATGAGGGAGAGGAGGGAGGGAGAGGAGGGAGGGAGAGGAGGGAGAGGAGGGAGGGGGTGAGGGAGAGGAGGGAGGGGGTGAGGGAGAGGAGGGAGGGGGTGAGGGAGAGGAGGGAGGGGATGAGGGAGAGGAGGGAGGGGGTGAGGGAGAGGAGGGAGGGGATGAGGGAGAGGAGGGAGGGAGAGGAGGGAGGGGATGAGGGAGAGGAGGGAGGGGGTGAGGGAGAGGAGGGAGGGGGTGAGGGAGAGGAGGGAGGGGGTGAGGGAGAGGAGGGAGGGGATGAGGGAGAGGAGGGAGGGAGAGGAGGGAGGGGATGAGGGAGAGGAGGGAGGGGGTGAGGGAGAGGAGGGAGGGGGTGAGGGAGAGGAGGGAGAGGAGGGAGGGAGAGGAGGGAGGGGATGAGGGAGAGGAGGGAGGGGGTGAGGGAGAGGAGGGAGAGGAGGGAGGGAGAGGAGGGAGGGAGAGGAGGGAGAGGAGGGAGGGGGTGAGGGAGAGGAGGGAGGGGGTGAGGGTGAGGAGGGAGGGGGGTGAGGGAGAGGAGGGAGGGGATGAGGGAGAGGAGGGAGGGGGTGAGGGAGAGGAGGGAGGGGATGAGGGAGAGGAGGGAGGGAGAGGAGGGAGGGGATGAGGGAGAGGAGGGAGGGGGTGAGGGAGAGGAGGGAGGGGGTGAGGGAGAGGAGGGAGGGGGTGAGGGAGAGGAGGGAGGGGGTGAGGGAGAGGAGGGAGGGGGTGAGGGAGAGGAGGGAGGGGATGAGGGAGAGGCGGGAGGGAGAGGAGGGAGGGGATGAGGGAGAGGAGGGAGGGGGGGAGGGAGAGGAGGGAGGGGATGAGGGAGAGGAGGGAGAGGAGGGAGGGAGAGGAGGGAGGGGATGAGGGAGAGGAGGGAGGGAGAGGAGGGAGGGGATGAGGGAGAGGAGGGAGGGGGTGAGGGAGAGGAGGGAGGGGGTGAGGGAGAGGAGGGAGGGGGTGAGGGAGAGGAGGGAGGGGGTGAGGGACATATCTAAGGAGGGCACTGGGCCCCGTGGCGCGCGGCTTGAGGGGGAGAGGGGAGTGGGGAAGGATGGGCGGGGCTGGGGGAGGCTTGGTGGGTCTGGGCGCTCTAGTTTAGAGAAAGAGGGGTGGGTGGGTGGGTGGAGCTGCAGCAGTGGGGCGTGGGGGTCGCTGGTGTGGATTCCCAGAGGGGGCATGGGAGAGAAAACCCAACAGTAGCTGGACACGGCCAAGGGGCAGAGGCTGGGGGAAGAGGACCAGGGGGCGCCCTGCAGGAGGTTGTGTAGCCAGCGTTGGGGTGGGGCCAGGCGAGCCAGGGAGGGCAGCCGGGACAGGATGGAAACGGAGGTGCGCGGGAGGGGGGGCAGGGGCGCCCAGCGGGAGCCGGTGGTGAGTGTCCAGTCCAGGCTGTGCCCCTGGTTAGCCCGGCTGGACCCGGGTCTCAGCCCCCTTGGCCTCCTAGCTCAGGGAGGACAGAGCCGCCCGGCCCTGGCACTCAGCCCCGGGCTGAGGAGAGCAGCAGAGCCCCGTCGGACGCACACAGCCCGGCCTCTTCCCGCCGGCCGGGCCGGGCCTCCCCCAGAGGGCAGTGCAGGCTCACCTCTGCTCAGCCCGGCTCCCAGCCGCTGCCCGCTGTGCTGCGGGACTCCGCATCCCTCCTTCCTGAGATGAGAATGCGTGCCAGCAGATGGCCATGCTGGGCGCTGTGTCACGCACTAAGCCGCCACGGACACGGTCACCCGAGGACCATGGACACCGTCACCCGCAGGAGAGTGGGGGGGGGCAGAAGGGCCGGGGGGAGCTGCTGGAAGGGTTGGGGGGGAGAGGACGGGTGCTGGGTGCTGCGATCCGAGTTGGAGGCCCAGCTGGTGCAGCCATCATCTGTAGATTCTCCATTCTGGGTACTGGCAACAGCTAGAAACCCTCGAAGTGCCAGCGAAGCACCGCCAAAAGAATCCCAACCCCCCCCCCCCCATGTGGGGCTCTGGGAGCAAAGTCTCCTGCAGCACCTCCGGGGTGTGGAATCTCTGGGTAACGCGAGGCCCTCCCTTCATCCACACTGGCGCTGTGAAAGCTGACGAGGTGAGGTTCCCTGCTCCTTCCAGTGGAATGTGGCCTCTGCAAGCATGAGTCATGCACGCAGCACCCAGGAAAATCCCGAGTCACCCCAATTACACCGCTATCGACGGCTGCATCTCCCTGCAACCCAACCCAATGAAACTGGAGTGGATGCCAGGCGGGCGGGGCCGGGAGGGCCGGGCTCCTGGCGAGGGCCACCTGCCTGGCAGTGGCGTCTGAGCCCATGCCAAGCCACAAGCCCTGTGTGGTCGCGGCGTGCAGAGGTGTTGGTTCCATTTCTCTGTCCCAGACACTGAGGCTCGGGAGGGGAGATGCCAGGAGGGGACCCCGGGGTTGGCGGCGATGCTCAGCCTCAGGCTGCGGTCTCGGTCACCAGGAGGGTGCCCGCTCAGGGGGACATCAGCTGCAGGCATCGCCTCGTCCACTTTGGCAAGTGGGGGGCCCTTCTCTCTGTCCCCAGGACCAAGGTCACGCAGCTGGCAAGGGGTCGGCTGGGCCTTCCCCGGGTGGTGGCTGCCCTTCGGCCCCCCGACTGAGGACCTTGCCCGCCCAGGTGGGCACTCTTGTGCCAGGGCCCGCTGGGCCTCCTGCCCTGATCCTGCCCGTGGTGCGCTGGCCTGGCTCCGCGAGGAGCTGCCGCTGCCCACCCACGAGCCGCCGGAGCTCCGCGCTCCTAATCAGGAAGATATGTTTCTGGAATAAAAACCACATCAGCATTTTCATTTTCAAGTTCAGACAAGGCTTCCCCCCCTCCCCCCCCCCCCCATTTTCCCTCCTCGCGGGCGGGCGAGGCTAATCCCTTGCTGACAAGGCTTCACGCCCAGCCGGGCGCGGGACTCCTCTCCCGCGGCCTCCTCTCCACATTTCAACAACGCCACAACCCGTAATTACCAACGCAACCAAACACAAAGATCCCCACACCGAGGTGAAGCCTGGCCTTGCCACAAGTCCCGGCAAAGCCAGGTGGAGGGGTGACTGCCCTCCCAGCGGACCCGGGCGGACGCTCCCCTTCCCAGGACATGCTGGCTGGGGGGGGGGGGGCAAGGGGCAAGGGATGCTGGGACTGGACCAAAGCTGAGTGGACTAGAACAGAAAACGGGGAGAGAAGAGAGGAGGGGTGCGGAGGTGACAGACAGCTGTAGCTCGGGGGAACCTCTTACAACCAAGCCCGGGAGTCCGGGAAGAGAGGTTTGCCTTTGCCATGGTGACAGTAAATATTAGCGCTCCCTCCCCCCTCTGCTTCAGAGCATGTTCAAATTAAAAGTCCCTGCTCTGATTACAGAGGAAGGGGAGGGAGGAGGGAGACGGAGGGACGCAGTACACACATTGGTGCTGGGCACCGGGTCAGAGCCCCAAAGCTGAGTCAGAATCGCCCAGGTGAGGAAAAGGTGAGGGGTGGCTGGTGTTGAAAGGGAGAGGCTGGGCGTCTGTGGGTCTCAGAGTCCTCAAACCTGACAGGAGGCTGCTCCAGGCATCGCTGGATGCTTGTCACCGGGCCTTGCCCACAGGGGCTGACAGCTCCACATTGCCCCCCCCCCCAGGCCCCCTGGTGGGGGTAGGGCACACTGCCACGCGGAAGCCATGGTTAAGGTAACTGGGTATGCGGTCCTTCAGCAGTGTTCTGTATGGAGGAGGGAGAGGGAAATGGAAGCAAAGGAGGGATGGGAGGGCGGGAGAGATGGAAGAATGGCACCAGAGATGCAGATGGCCGGGAGGCAGCCACTGCATAAGTTGCCTTGGGGAGGAAGCCACTTAAGGATTGTGGGGAGAGGCTCGCTCACCGGCTGCCAGGCGAGGGGTGTGTGTGTGTGTGTGTGTGTGCATGTGCGCACGCATGTGCCAGTGAAGGGACGAGGTGGAGCGTTTCCTGCTGGTAAGATCAATCACAAGTCCAACGTCAAACTGAATCTTCTATTTGTTTCGTGTCCATTTCAACAGTTCAGCTCTTTCACGAAAATGTCAATCGTAGGGGTTGAGTTGCTCATGCCTGAGCTTCCCCCCTCCCCCATTTCCTCTCAACAACTGCAGGAACTGTAGGGATGTCACACTGTTCACTGCTGTCATCCATGACTTTATGGCTCATTTTCCTGAGCAATCTAGTTGGAGACTTACCAGCTGTATTGCTGCAAAGAACTTCATTCTCTCCATCTTGGTCTGATTGTTTCTGATTTCTGCTTTTGTTGAACCCTTTTTCTTCCTTTTACTTCATTTGCTCCTTTTTATCAAGGGGTTTTATGTACTATTTCCTTAAGCACAGCTGTTTCTCAAAGTGTTCATGTATCACTTTCCTTATTTAGATAAACACTTTTCCAGTGTGCTTTGTTTCTTTGACCTGCATAGGTAAAAAACCTGCTGGCTTTAAAATTTCTGAATACACCTCCCCATTAATTCCATTGTGGACAGAATTTATTTCTGCATGTGAAATTACTTATTCTGTATCATTTCAAGCATAAAAAAGTGTATAGTTCAGAGTGAAGTAAAACAATACATATTCTGGAAGAAAAAATAAACTAAGCACACGGATCTTCAAGATGGCTCCTGGCGGGTCCTCCTTTGTCTCCATGTTTTGTTATGAGAGTGTGCAAGTGCCACCTGGGGCGGTGTCCACCTCTCCACACTCCCAGGACACTGCAAAGCGCAGGCCGGAGGGCGGATGAGGGGTCGCAGGTGTCCAAGTCTGGGAGTTTTAAGATGCGTGAGGCTTGCTGGGAGGGAAGAGCTGTGCCAGTTACCAGTGGGGTGGAGAAAAGGGGTACACCGGTGGAGAAACGAGCCCCTGCTCACAGCCCTAATGGAGAGGGTAGGGCTGGGTATCGAGGGTGCATGTGGTCAAAGTGGTTTATCTGCACGCGTGAAAATACGAGACTTGCTGACCTTTTTAGGAAAAGGGGAGGGGCCTGTAATTCTAGCTGCTCAGGAGGCGGGGTATTGCTGAGATCTGAGGACTGCAGTTCAAAGCCAGTCCAGGCAGGAATGTCAGAGGTTTTCGTCAGAGGTTTTCAATGAACTACCCAAAAGCCAGAAGTAGAGCTATGCTCAAGCAATAGAGTTCTAACCCCGGGGGTGGGGGTGGGAAGCTCAGAATCAGTGCATAGGCCCTGAGTTCAAAGCCCATGACTGGCACTCGTGCACGCGCGTGTGCGCGCACATGCACACACACACACACACACACACGGGGCAGGGGGAGAGGAGTAACCGGGAGTAATAGAGGGTGGGTGTGGTGGCGTACACTGTATGCATGTGCAGAAATGTCACAGTGAACTCCTTCCATTGTACAGCTATGTATGATAGTAAAGTCAGTTCAAAACGCAACGACCCGTGTGGTCTGAGAGTGCTGATGGTGCGCACAGGGTGACGGCCGGTCGTACAGCCACTCTTTGGACGGCTCGAGTGGACACCTCCACCCAGCCTGGCCCGGCCCGGCCTGCTCCTCACGGGCCCAGCGTCACTGCAGGCTCCTGACCCTTCTCAGGTGAGCGGCCGCTCCTCCCCCCCCCCCCCCCCCCCCACCTGCGCTGAGCCAGCTGTCCCGCACGGCCACATGGCCCAAGCGCTTAGACCGTGTGTTGAAAAAGGTGTTTGCAACAGGTCATGAAGAGCAGTGGCGGGCTACTCAGGAGGCTGAGCTCTGAGGATCACAGTTCAAAGCCAGCCTGGGCAGGAAAGTCTGTGACATCTCTGATGAACCACTAAAAAGCTGGAAATAGACTTGTAGTTCAAGTGGTAGAGTACTTGAGCAAAAGAGCAAAAGAGCTCAGAGACAGCACCCAGGTCCTGGGTTCAAGCCCAGGGACTGCCCCCCTCCCCTGCAAAAAGTGGATGCTGCCCACGCGGAGCCGAGCCCGCGCTCTGCTGAGTGCACAGCCATGGATTCTCCCAGGTTCCTGGTCTCCCGCTCCTGCCCTCTGCAGGAGCCCCAGCAGCTGGCTGCCATTTGCTGGTGTCTTCTGAGAGCGAGGCAGCATATTTAAATGGAGGACTTAACGGTGAGACTTAATCGGCCTTCACTCCTGTTTGGTTAAGTTGTTGCTCCGATGCTGAGCTCACCGGTGAGATGGAACTCTAGTTTTCCTCCTTCTGCTCAGCAGGCTGCAGGCCCTGCTGTTCTAGGACACACTCCAGCTCCACAGGTGGGCGAGAGGCACCTGACCCCTCCCAGACCGCCCCCAGGGGAGCCTCCTGGCAGTGGCAAACCATTAGGCAGCTCCCAGAGCTGTTTCTCTTGGCTAGAGCCCATCCACATTGGCTCCCAGCCTGGATGCCCTTCCAGCCCGCACCTACTTGCAAGCTGGGGCTTGGGCTCCTCCAGGAAGCCTTTCCTGAACACCTCCTCCAGGAAGCCTCTCCTGAATACCCTGGGCTCTCTTGGCACTTTGGGCCCTGTTGGCATCTTTACTGATCTGAACTTCAGCAAGGCTAGAATACCATGAGCTGGCTTGCTAGGGCTGACCTAACAAGACAGCACAGTGGTGGCTCCAGGCATGTCTCCCAGTTCTGGGGGATGGACATCTGAGGCCCAGGTGTGGGCAGGCATCTCTCCTGGGCCAGTGGCTGGGTGCCCTCCCGCTCCTCCCTCCCCTGGCCACCCCACCGCCCTGGATCTCAGATTTCCTGGGAGGACCCCAGTCACCTGGGTGAGGAGCATCTAACTGCCAGTCATGGCACCCCGAGGGAGTAGGGGACCCAAACGTACAGCTGGAGGGGTAGAACCCAGTCCTCACCCCATTGGGCTGCCAGCCCCGGTCAAGGGCCCTGGGCTTGAATGAGCAGTCAGTACTGGATCCTCCCTGGTGATGGGGGGGCAGCCACTTCCGCGCCCCTTCCCCCTGCCGCCACACTGGAGCCCCACGCAGGATGTGCTACCCGAAGCTGCTCGCTCGACACTTCGGGATCCTTACAGGATCACACTGCGATGGCCCACCGTGTCTGTGAGCTTGACGGAGTGCCTTTGGCTGTCTGGGCAGGTGTTGGTGAGGAGATGTGCATGGGAACTGGCAGAGTAGCGTGCACCCAATGTGGGTGGCCTTGTGGTGGTTCCCCTGGTTGGGGGGGGGGCTCCTGCCGGCTGCCTGGAGCCTTTTCCACCTCCAGATTACACTGGAGCACCGGCTCCTCCTAGATGGGGGCTCCCTCCCCCCCTCCATCTCCTGGCAGCTCACTCCTTATGGGATCCGCCAGTCGCTGGCAAGGCAAGGTCTTCTGTGGTTAATCAGGGTGAGATTCCCATGGACTTTCCTGCCCCGGCTGGCTTCGAACCCCTCCTGAGTAGCTAGGATTACAGGTGTGAGCCAGTGGTGCCTGTCTTTCTTAAGAACTTAAGTGTTTGTAAGACCTTCAGGGAGAATGGCCGTCTGGAGGGTGCTTCTCTCCTGGCCGCTGGGCACCAGCCCCCTGGCGCACGCACGTCAGTCTCCTGCTCCTGTTCCTGCTCTTTCCTTTCCTCCTCCACCTCTCGGGTTCAGGTCTGCAGCCTCCTACTGCTCAGACGGCTTGGGCACTGCCACCTTTTTCTTCCAAGTGATGATCTTCCTCTAACAAACTTCTCTATGTGCTGCTTTCCTTAGCACTTGATGATGTGCTCTAATTTCCTTTTCTTCCTTTGACCCAAGTTATTAAGATTTCTGTAAGCACGGATCTCCCTAGCTCTTTGATACTGATATGTACCTTAGTTTGACCATGGCCAGAAAACACGTGTATGACTTGACTTTAATCCTCTGATTAGGGGGTGGAGGGGCTGGGAAGGTGGCTCAGGGGTCAAGTGCTGGCCTACCATGCGTGAAGCCTTGGGTTCGATTCCTCAGTACCACATACACACAAAAAGCCAGAAGTGGCGCTGTGGTTCAAGGGGTAGCAGTGATAGCCTTGAGCAAAAGCAGCTCAGGGACAGCGTCCAGGCTGTGAGTTCAGGCCCCGGGACTAGCAAAAGAGAATTATTATTACAAAATTTTGACTTGGGACACAGAGCAATGAGCAATTTTGGTTAAGTGGAAACAGGGCCTGAACACAGGACCTGGTGGGTTTTTACCCTCCCTCCCCCCCTTCGGTCCCATGGATTCTGCCTCCACACACTGGCCTGTCCCTGCTCTGCCCCCGTCTCTGGCTTACGTTCACATGGGAGACCTCCCAGACTGCGCTCCGTCCTTTCACCCCAAGACGCTTCCACACCGGCAGAGCACCCCTGGCCCTCAGCACTGCACAGCGAGCAGGTCCTGGCCACAGCTACAGGCTCAGGCACTTGGAAGGCAGAGGAAGGGCGACTGCAGTCCAAGGCCAGCTGGGGCCACAGTGCAAGACTCCATCTAAACACCAAATGGCTTCGTGTGCCCTCAAGCATGAGGTCCTGAGCTCCAGCCCCAGCACCGACAAGAGCAAAGAGGGAGCTGGTTAAAGATTCAGATACACTGTAGAAGATAAGCCAAAATTCTATTGGTAAAATGGCACACAGTACTTTACCTAAAACCCCAAGTAAGTTGTACAAAAATGCATGAGAGGAAAACAGCCATATTGTAGGCTGACATTTTGCAGATGGAGCTTCTGACTTTGCATGTGCAGGCCGACACAGCTGAAATGATCAGAACCTTGGACAGCACCAAGGCCCGCTGTCCCTCACATGAGTTACCAGGCCTTGCATTTAAGACCTGTTCTAGCTCTACTGTTTCACAGGTAAAGGGCTTCCTTCACAGGGAGGACTACGTGCAAACATTTAGAGCTTTCTTCCTGGCGTCTAGGATGAAAGTCAAAGGACAGTGAAAACCCACATCCCACCTTTCCAAACGACACACTTGGTGGTTCTGTGCGGAGCCAGGAGGCACACAGACAGACCCGCTGCACAGCCCTGGGGCTGTGCAAACCCATGGCTCTCAAGTCTTGCCCATTGTTGAACCAGCACAAAAGAGCCATTCTGCCGACACTGGGATTCATTTCCAAGCACAAGCTTTTCTTCTGCGCCTGCCACAATGAGGCAGGCTAAAGGCTTTGCCAGTTTGCTCTTGGAAACAATACGCTCAACAAAACTCGCTGGGACCATTCTGGCTCTTTACAAATTTTGCAAGGCTGGCCTGCTTTCTTCCCTTCTAAAGGCTGACTGAGGGGCGGTTTAATCCTCTGCAGCATGTAAAACACGGCTCTCGACGCCGCAGGCCCACTGCGGACACAGCGGGCTGTGTGTCCAGGCTCTCGACGCCCTGGGGAACCAGAGGGAGCCACAATGCAGCCATCAGCGTGTTTCCACCGCACGGGCCCCACTTCCCCGCCGGGACACACAGCCACGCCCAGGCCCCTCTCACAAGGACTTACTTGTGTTTGTTATTACACGGCGCACAGCGACATGTCTGACTCCAATGGTGTGCACACATCCATTGAGGGGAAGAAAGAATGCCCACTGCAGACTCCTTCCAAGGAGAAAGGGACCCTGCTGTTTGCTTTTGGGCAGTCCTCGATGGAGAGGACAGGGTTTAACTCTTTGTGCCCCAGAAGGGAACGTCTTCTACGTGCATTTTAATGTAACAATGACTTCTCTACAGACCAAACTTCACAAGGCAGTCACACACAGACTGACCACGGGGGCAGCACCTGGTGTTTCTTTCGCTACAGCCTACCGGAGATGACCCATGCAAAGCCGCTGCCCCACCCCCACAGCTCACCTGATGCTATTCTTGAAGCACTACAAATGGCGACAAAGAAACTCAGAAGCACTGCATTTTGGAGTAATCATTTTTTGTGGGTGTGTACTAGTCCTGGGGCTTGAACTCAGGGCCTGGGCTCTGTCCCTGAGCTTTTGTGCTCAAGGCTAGCACTCTACTGCTTGAGCCACACTCAACTTCCAGCATTTTGTTAATCAACTGGAGATCAGAGTCTCATGGACTTTGCTGCCCAGGCTGGCTTCAAACTGTCATCTTCAGATCTCAGTCCCCCAAGTGGCAAGGTTTACAGCTGTGAGTCACTATTTTTGTAAAATGTTTGGTTGCGGTTTCACTGGTTTTTATTTTGGAAGGTTCAGTGGCATGAACTCTATGGGCATTTTAGTCTAGAACATGGTTGTCCAAGAAGATAGATGTGCTAAGCACTCCGTGCATGATTTATTAATGATCTGAAGGTTGGAGTTGTGTGCCCAGTCCAGTGCCATCTCTGACACAGTAAAACTGCATCTGCAGCTGCAGCAGAGCTGGGAGATGGGGCTGTTCCGCCGACCAAGATTCAAGGGCCCTTCACTGCCTTGCCACCACACCCGGTCCCAGAGAACCCTTCCTCCCTCTGCTGGAAGGCAGGCCCCCGAGCCCTCTCACCCATTCCCAGTCCCTGCTACATTCTAGAGCCGGGCTCAGTGACAACAAAGTGCCTAAGAAGGAGGCTCTCGAATTAATTACCTGGAAATGAGTCTTGTCAATGTTCCGGCAAAGAGAAGGGAGAAAGGGATTGTGAGAATCAATCAAAGTGAGAAAGGGCTTTCACAGTCCCCAGAGTTCAGAAACCTTGCTGAGCAGAGGGGACTCAAAGGAGTGGAGCTCACAGAATCCAGGCAACTGTTCCTGTCTTTGCCAAACAGGGGCTGTGCCCTCAGAGACGTTTATTATTTGCTGCACAGTGAATACAATGATTAGCACAGAAGCACACATCTACGGCAGGCGGGGGAAGCGGGGACACCCTTGCGGAGGAAGGGGAACGCGGGGACTTGTACCTACGACACTCAGTCCCAAATCCGTACTTCTACTTCAAACACGGCACGTTTGCGTACTAGACCATGAAACATCCACAAGCCAGGTTCTGAAACTTCACGTGCCTGGACAGAGAGGCCACTCACTGAGGAGAAAACAGAAACAGAACCACAGATCGCATTACAAATGGGAATCTGTGCACACCATCAGATGCAGGGAAGCAAGCGCAGAGCTCCAGCGGCGTCTGGGCACTGGGGAGCGCGCATCATGCCGGGCATCGGTTCTTTTAACCGTGGAGCACATTAGCTACCTTGTAAAGAGAACATGATTTCCTTCAGGAACTTGGTTTTGGACTACACAAACATTTTGCAACTTTTCCCCCTTTTTGTCCAGCAGGGGTTTGAAATTTTAACTTGCAAGCAAGCGAACAGTAGCATAAATAAAGCCTGCACAGGAAGTCGCCTGCAGTCCTCCACTCGGTGCTGTAACCGTGGTAGCCATGCAGCGGGACGCGTCCTCCTGGACCTGCAGGGCTGGGGAGGACAGCCCTCGGGACACTTACCGGTGGGGGGGCGTCACCAGTAGACTTCAGAATCAGCTTCCCCCCCTGCTTTTCCACTTCAAACCCCATTTTCTTCAGTAGGGACGTGTCGGCGAGGCCCTGGTCCTCCATCTTGGCAATCAGATCCTGGTTGCGGCTGTTGTCTTCGGTGAGGTTTCGGACAGCATACACCACCCACTGCATCAGAACTGAGCCAGGGTGAAGGAACTGACAACGTGCGATTACACAAGACAGAGAGGAGCAGCCGGAGCACCGCCCATCAGTGATTGCGGATGATGCATGCTATGAACACGCACCGGAGTGGAAAGCGCTCTACATACGGTCTCTGGGAGCTCAGGAGCAGAGAGACCAGGGGCCGAGGCTCATGACACGAGGCTGCACTGGGTTAGTTATATCGAGAACCAGGGAAAGACCCCAGAGAGGTGAGATCAGGCTGGGGCAGGAGAGCTTCCTTCTTGACTTAGCCCAGTCCCAGCAGGACCGGCTCCTGCGAGGCCCACACGCATTCCCCTTGTCCAGTGCTACAGACAAAGCCCGCACCTGCCCTGCTTCTAGTACCCTTGCTGCTCTCCCTCCTGCGCACTGAGAGTCCTGTACACCGGCCCCAACCAGCGGGGTGTCTGTCGGGGCAGGTGGGCTGGGCTGTGGAGGACAGCATGGTGTCTGTAGGGGCGGGGCAGGCGGGCTGGGCTGTGGAGGACAGTGGGGTGTCTGTAGGGGTGGGGTGGGCTGTGGAGGACAGCGGGGTGTCTGTAGGGGTGGGGTGGGCTGTGGAGGATAGCGGGGTGTCTGTAGGGGTGGGGCAGGTGGGCTGGGCTGTGGAGGACAGCAGGGTGTCTGTAGGGGTGGGGCGGGCGGGCTGGGCTGTGGAGGACAGCGGGGTGTCTGTAGGGGTGGGGGAGGCGGGCTGGGCTGTGGAGGACAGCGGGGTGTCTGTAGGGGTGAGGTAGGGCAGGCGGGCTGGGCTGTGGAGGACAGCGGGGTGTCTGTAGGGGTGTCTGTAGGGGTGGGGCAGGTGGGCTGGGCTGTGGAGGACAGCAGGGTGTCTGTAGGGGTGTCTGTAGGGGTGGGGCAGGTGGGCTGGGCTGTGGAGGACAGCGGGGTGTCTGTAGGGGTGGGGCTGGGCTGGGCTGTGGAGGACAGCGGGGTGTCTGTAGGGGTGGGGCAGGCGGGCTGGGCTGTGGAGGACAGCGGGGTGTCTGTAGGGGTGGGGTGGGCTGTGGAGGACAGCGGGGTGTCTGTAGGGGTGGGGCTGGGCTGGGCTGTGGAGGACAGCGGGGTGTCTGTAGGGGTGGGGCTGGGCTGGGCTGTGGAGGACAGCGGGGTGTCTGTAGGGGTGTCTGTAGGGGTAGGGCAGGTGGGCTGGGCTGTGGAGGACAGCGGGGTGTCTGTAGGGGTGGGGCAGGCGGGCTGGGCTGTGGAGGACAGCGGGGTGTCTGTAGGGGTGTCTGTAGGGGTGGGGCAGGTGGGCTGGGCTGTGGAGGACAGCGGGGTGTCTGTAGGGGTGGGGCTGGGCTGGGCTGTGGAGGACAGCGCGGTGTCTGGCAGGGCTGGGCTGGGCTGCGGAGGACAGCGCGGTGTCTGGCAGGGCAGGCGGGCTGTGGAGGACAGGCCTACACTGGGGTTCAGGGAAGATGACAGAGAACCCAAGCTGGAATAAACACTTCCCTAAAGACAGAGACCTCCCTGCCACGACCGATACAGGCGAGTCCTTTTCCTCAGAGTTCCCACACTCCGCTCAGTATCCCAACTCCAGAACTGGGCACTTGGCTCCTCCAAAGGTGTCGGACCCCTTGGCCAGTCAGCCTCTGCGCCTGCACTGGAGCGTGGCTGGCTCTGAGGTTCCTACCCTCCCCACTTCCGCCCCCCCCAAAACAATGGCACAGCTCCCACACCTCACCCGAGCAGCCAGAGGTGTCATGGAGCTGCTGGCTCTGCCTCTGCTCTGACTGGTTCACAGAAAATAATAAAAACAGAACTTGCTCCCTACAGGCTGCAGACAGCGAAAGCGGAGGAGCTGCAGGTTCAGCTTTGTTTGGCTGTACTGGGGCTCGAACTCAGGATCTAACGCTTGCTGGCCAAGTTCTCCACCATTTGAGTCTTTCAGTCCATCTCTCAGGCCAGATCTTTTTTTTTTTTTTTTTGTAAACCACAACCCACTAAATGAATGAGAACGTTTTTTGGTAGTATGGGAGTGTGAACTAAGGGCCTCACGCTCACTAGGCTGACGTGAACTAAGGGCCTCACGCTCACTAGGCTGACGTGAACTAAGGGCCTCACGCTCACTAGGCTGATGGGAACTAAGGGCCTCATGCTCACTAGGCTGACGGGACACTCAGGGCCTCATGCTCACTAGGCTGATGGGAACTAAGGGCCTCATGCTCACTAGGCTGACAGGACACTCAGGGCCTCATGCTCACTAGGCTGATGACACTCCAGATCTTGATCTTGGCCTTGAACCAGGATCCTCCCACCACTGCACGCTGTTCCCAGACCGTCATGCCCGGGTCTGCTTCTGATCACTGCGTTACCAGCGGCTGGGCCAGCTCCCAGCACAGGGCTGGGCTCGCGTCTGTGGGCCTGGGGCCTGCACACAGCCTGGCACAGACAAGAGGCCCCGCTGGCACTGCTGAGTGGCCCGCCCGCTGGTCTTGGAGGGTTTCTTGCTGAAACCACCGTGGTGTGGGTGTAGGGTTCCAGAGGCACAGCGCAGGCCTGGCCCCACCTGGGGTGTGGGTCCGTCCTTGGCTGCGCCTGACGGGGCCCAGCCGACCTCTGTCAAGCCTCCCCCTCCTTTATGAGGCTTTTTCTTCCCCGAGGCCGAATCGCTACACCCCATAAAGCCTACGTTCAGGTCTCCCTCGCTCCTCACTCCCTGAACCTCTACTTGGTGCCAGCACAAAAACAAAAACAACTCCCGGTGTCCGACACTTCCAGCACCAGTGCATTTCTGAAAAGCCAAATTATGTGTGGCAGCTGCTTTCGCACCAGGACAACACAATCATCACACGATTCATGTTCTCGCCGTGGAGGAGGGAACGGAAGCTGGTGAGAACCGTCTGGAAGAGACCGCCGCTGAGGCTGGGCTCGGTGGGCGCCTGGTTCTGCACAAGACTCCAGAACCAGAACGACTTCTACTTCCTGAAAGGCCCTGGCTGTCCACACAGAGGTAACCGAAAGCCAACAGACTCCCACAACCCGCGGAGAGCGCCCGGAGCCCACGCCAGCGGCGGTGCCACCGCACTCCCTGGAGGGAGCATCTTCCCGCCCTGCGGCCACGCCCGCCCGCCAGGCCTCGGCCACCAGGCTCGGCAGCACGGCCGGCAGCACGGCCCTTACCCTCTGTCCGCCTGGCAGCACAAGGCATTCTCCGCAGCACGACTGACAACTGGCACCATGCACGCAGTCCTGCGTCTGAACCCCAGCCAGAGCTGCAGCACCTGCTACAGGCTCCCGTCCGGGAGTCCCCTCGCTAACCGTGCTCACCACTCTCCGCGCGCCTGTGTGCTCCTCACGGGCGGGTGGAACCAGCCCACCGCCCAGGGCCAAGCTCAACCCCCGACTGCTGCAACTCTGCACTCTAGCTTCCTACCTGCCCACCTGCCCTCTGTCCTACAGCGTGGGAAATGTGGGAGGGATGTGGAAGGCCAGGGTGCTACCACAAGGGGCGTGAGCCACACCCGCAGGCTGCTCTGCCCCTGTGGTGGACGCACCTGGCCAGGCAGCGGATGGCGGGAGAGGGCAGGCGCCCCCACGGTGCAGCTCCAGCCCGGGTGCGCACGGGAAGGCGGCTGCGGTCCCCAAGGCCCACGCTGCCAGCGGCTGCGGCCCCCTGGCCCACACTGCCGGCGGCTGCGGCCCCCCTGGCCCACGCGGCCGGCGGGGAGCTCTGTTGGCACGTCCTGACGGTTACTGTCAGCTCCCCCCGACGTGCTCAGCAGCTCACACCTCTGAAGCGAGGCGCACACAGGGGACTCGAGCGGCAGGGTGGAGAGGAGGGGCTGTGCACTGGCCAAAGCCCGCCACCGCAGCCTCACCCTCCCACGCCAGCAAGCCCTGGACCCAAGACACACACGCGACAGGCAGGCATCCCGACGTCTCCCCAAATGTATCCAATAGCAGCGGTGCGCCCGCCCGCGCCAGTGCCGTCACTCACGCGTGTGCCTGACACTCACTCACGTTCTCCCCAAGGAGAACCCAACAAGGAGCCCCTCCAGCCCGCGGGCAGACAGGAAGAGTGCCCGTTGCCCTGTGCGAGCACCAACAGCTGGGGTGCGACCCCCCCCCCCCCGGAACAAACACTGCTCAGGGTCCTCTGGCTTGCTCTCATTTCAAACATCGAGACGGGCACACTGTCCAGAGTTTAAGTATAAAATTCAGTTTTTACAGTTGTTAATATACATACATGTGCGCGCGCGCACACACACATGCACACACACACGCATGCGCGCGCGCACACACACACATGCGCGCGCGCACACACACACACACACACACACACACACACACAAAGGTTTTTTGCCTTTACTCGGTGTTCAGGCCCTATTTCTTTCTTTTTACTCTTTATTTGTGGTAAGGAAGTTCCCGCCCAAGACCAATATGGTTCAGATCACTGTGGTGCCCCACGCACTTGGGAATTCCACTGGTGTCTGGAGTCCAGGCTGGCCTCAAACTTGCGATCTTCCTGCCTTAGCTTCCTGAGTGGGAGAGCTTATGTTAACCTTTGAACTGATATGTAAGAACAAACAATTGGTACAAACTTGTGAAGCATGCACCCCGTGGCTCACACTGCATGAGGCTGGATGCGGGCGAACGCCTCCTGGTCTCCCACCCTGAGTGCACCTCCACCTCCATCTCCCCATGGGCACATCACAGGGCTTCTCGCTCCACCCCTCTGGCTCTACCTCCGCCACTCCATACCCAGGCACCCAAGAGCAAAAGCAAAGAGCAAGAAAAGGTACCTTTCCACCAAGTGTGGGTTGAAAAGAGAAGCTCTGGGAAGTGCGGCCCTCCAGACCTGGTGCCGGCTCTGGAGTATGTATGGGCTCCGTGCGGGCTGAGAGGCTGGGCTGCCAGTGCAGACCGAGCACTCTCCAGGGCCACAGGGAGATTAAAGGCACTTCCAGTGATGTGCACACTGCCCTCTTGTTCCCTCTGAAGAGACAGGGAGCAAGAAAGAGCTGGGGAGGAAACTAAACATCTTCAGACGTCTCTAATCCTCCCAGCACTCGAGGAGCTGGACTGTATGCTTAGCTTTGCTCTTGCAGGTTGCCATAGCTACCACAAATAGAAGCCGCCTCAAAAGCCGGCGACCAGCGCAGAGCAGCCCGGGCTCGGGCTGCCCCTCCACAGCCGAGCGCTGGGGGCCACGACCTGGGTCCCGGGGGCTATGGTGGCAGTGAGCACTGTGCTCCACGCAGCAGAGTCAAGCTGGGACAGGGTGCGGGCGGTGGGGCACAGGGTGTGGACAAAGAGGCCCACCAGCCTGTGGCCTTGTGAGTAGCAGTTAGATGACAAGGGTGCAGGACAGAAAAAAACCCAAAGCAACTTCACTAGCCAGCAAAAGAGAGAAGTCCATTTTCAAATACAACCACACTGGGCGGCTCATGCCTGTGATCCCAGCTGCTAGGAAGACAGAAATAGGGAACCATGCTTCAAGGCCAGCCCAGGTGAAAGGTAATGATCATTATGATCAATCATCTGGGTGTAGTGATGCGCACTCGTCAGCCCTACCAGCAGGGCCAGGCTGGTCTGGACCAAACCAAGAACAAATGAAAAATAACTCAAGCAAAAGGGTCCGGGGCATGGCTCAAGGGGCGTGGCAGAAACGCGCAGCCTCCCCAGCAGAAGCCTTCAATTCCAGCCCCGGTAACGCTCCAGAGGAAAATAAAAGTCCCATCAAGTGAGTGAAGTGTCAGTGGAGCCACTGCTGCTGGGGCTCATACGTGGAGTCCCACCTCCTCAGGAGGCTGAGACTGGAGGATCACAGTCCAAAGCAAAGCCACGATATGCCATCTCCCAGTGACCAAACAGACAAGCTGTACTGGAGGCATTACTGAAGTAGTAGAGCACCAACTGTGAGAGAAAGAAGTGAGAAGCCCTGAGTTCAAGCCCTGGTCACGATATGTGCGCGTGCGCGCGTGCACACGCGCACACACACACACACACACACACACGAAACCATCACAAAGTTGAGAGAGCGCTCACCTGGCCTCAGGCACACATTCCCACCTAGTCATCAAGACCAGCAGCAAAGACAGCCCTGGAGAGCACAGGCCCAGGATGCTACCTGAAACAGCGAAGGCTGCTAAGAACAAGAAGCAGGTTCTAACCATTCCACAGCTTCCTCCCCCTCCTTCCGTTCCTTGCGATTCAAGGCCTCACCCCAAGGCGCTCTCATCGAGCCATGCCTCCAGACCTATTTGCTCTGGCTATCTTGAGATCAGGTCTGGAACACTCCTCTCCAACAGTTGGCAACACAGAGGGATGTTAGGCAGATACCACTCTGTCTAGCTTTTAATTGGTTGACATGGGGTCTCATGAATATTTTGTCCAGGGTGGTCTTGAGCTATGAATCCTCCCAATTTCAGCCACTCAAGTAGCTAGGGTAATGGGTGTGAGCCACCATGCCCTGTTGCATATAGTTTTTCGTGTATTTTAGCGGCAGGGTAAGAGCGGTACTCACTGAAGTGTCCACAGGTGCAGTCTCCTGAGCCTGCTTCCCAGCGCAGAGCAGAGCGGCGGGGCGCAGCGTTGGAGAAGCAGAGCCAGCTGCTGTGCCAACCTCTGCCAGCCTCTCCCTGAGCACAGAAGCCACCAATACATACTGCTGAATGAACACATAAATGGGGGCTGGGCACGGTTACGCATGACTGTACCCCCAACTACTAGGGAGAAATGCAAGTCTGAGGCCAGCCCAGATGAAGGCAGTGAGACTCCCAGCTCAAAAACAAAGAACAACAGAATGCAAATAAAGTAAAATACCGCTTCCTTTGTAGGGGCAGCAGGAGGAGGAGAAAAGGGATGAGCACAAAGGCGCAATGCCTATGTGCCTCTGATCCTGTAAAACGGCATTCACCGAGACGAACCCCAGGGAGTGGAACAAAAAAGAAGTGACAGGGGCAGGAGAGAGCAAGGGACGGTCCACGTACGTATGAACACAGCACACTGAGACAAAACCAACGGGAGAGGGCCTGAAGGGGTAACAGGGAAGCTGGACGGATGTATAGGAACGTCACAACGAAACCCCAATTACTATGTGAGAAAACAAATGGGTGGTTCTGAAGACACTGTGGTAGCTCACATGGTAGAGGCTTGCACAGCAAGCGTGACCCTGGGTTCAATCTCCAGCACCACAAAATAGACAAATAAATGAACTACTAAAAGTACTGGGTGGACCAGGCACCAGTGCTCGCGTCTGTCATTCTAGCTACTCAGGAGGTTGAGATCTGAGGATCACAGTTTGAAGCCAGCCTGGGCAGGAAAGTCCATGCGATTCATCTCCAGTAAACTACTCAAAAAAAGCTAGACGTGGTGCTGTGGTTCAAGTGGCAGAGTACTATCCTTGAGCACAAAGAGGCTCAGGGACAGCTCCCAAGCCGAGTTCAAGCCCCAGAACTGGCAAAAAAGATAAAAAATTTAAAAAATTAAAAACATTTAAATGAAAAAATAAAATATATGCAGAGATTTTATGCACTTTTCAGGATACGTGTGTGTATGTCCCATAGGAACAATCCGCACGGAGCCTGCTTCTAGAGTACTTGTTTCAAGGCAGGCTGAGGCTCCCTGCGCAGCTGGGAGGAGGATGGAGACCGAGGGCAGCACCAGGCAGCACCACTGGGTCGTCACAAACCACACAAACATCTGCACAGGCTGATCAACATCAGAGTTCAGAGATTTTAGAGCATGAACAGGAGCCGTTCTAAAGCGTCCAAGAAGCGCTTTACTGAAAACGAGAGACGCCAACTTCCATCAGGCGAAGGGGGAGGACATCCCCATGCCGAGGGCCGCGGGTCACCGGGGCCCGGCGGCCTGCTCGGGCGGCCGGCGCTCAGGGGTGGGAGGGTGCCCTGAGGCCCCGGCGGAGGCGAGGGGAGGCCCTCCCAGACCTCAGCGGGCCCCGCAGGCCGCTGCTCTTCTCCATGACAGCCCTGCTCTGCTCCTCACTGTAACACCACTGCTGCCGCCACGGTCACTGTCCCCTGCGCTCACACTTGCTGTCACCAGCGCTGTCCTGGTCTCCTCTCTGAGTGGGTCGGCACGGTGCAGACGTCTCGTTCAGAACTCAGCCGTGGAGAGCTACAGCCACCCCAGGGCTGCACAGGGCTGGGCAGACTGCAATGCCCACCACAAACCACCATCTGGCCTCCTTCTTCCCGCTCCAAGTTGTTGGTGTGCCAGCATCTCATTTCCCTCAGTGCCATGGACCTCAAGCGTCTCAGGGAACACCACGTGTGGCGTGCCCCGGCTTACAGGCTACAGGCTGTCGTGTGCCCAGAGCATTCAACAAACCAGAGCTCAAGTCACGCGCACGCACCCAGCAACTTACCAAGTAATGGCTAACAGCCAACACTGAAAGCAGGGGAAGAAAACATGAACTGAAAGGGGCGGGGAAGGAAATGATTGCTGGATTTGTAAATTAGAGGTCACACCACGAAAACTGGAGAAGAATGTGTGCGCTTCACATCCACTGGCAGCCAGGCGCTTTGCGGGGCTCTGGTGTGAGGGACGGGGGCGTCCGGGAGGCGGTGCCGAGGCCCTCAGAACGGGACAGCCCCATGCCACGCCTGTGCGACTCCAGACGCTGCGGGCACGCCCACCGGGCATCCCAGGCACCCTCTGCGTGAGGGTGAGGTCCGTTTCTCCCCCATCTCACGGGCCTCCTCCCGAAGCCTGAACATCTGTCCACCTAAGGGAAGTCCCCGCCAGGCAGCAGGGTGGGCAGGGCGGAGGAACCTCACCGCGGCCCTCAGTCTGGACATAGCTGGGCTCCGGGCTTTGACCTTCAGTCCCAGAGGCAGAGCCAAGAGAGAAGAGAACTGCGGCAGGCCGGCCAGCTGGCGGTGAGGTCATGGCCTCATGCGGTGCCAGACAGTGAGCACATGCCTGCCCACCCAGACCCCCCTGCGGCCGCGGGGGCGGCGCGCGCAGGTGCCTCGGGCTCGGCTCCCGGGGCACTGGGGCTAATTCGGAACATCCCCTGTTCTGGAAGCACTTTAGCAACCACTTCAAGGCGGCGCGGCGGGGCGGGCACTGCCTCCCTGTCGTGCTGCAGGTTTCAGGACCACAGACAACCACTTCTAACTCAGCCCACACCAAAGGCAGCGGGCCACAAGTACTTCCATTTGTCACTGGGGCAGCACTCCAAAGGAGACTGCACGCAGCACGCGGAGCAGCGCGCCCATCGGGTGTGCAGCCTGCCAGGGTCCGCCCGGGCCCTCACCCGACTCCTGGAGGGCGCAGGCTTCTCAGGCCAGGCCTCCTGCCCCCGCTGACTGGCTCGGGCACACGCCAGAACAGCATCCTCCTGATCCGTTGACAAGGGTGGCTCCCCACTGCCTGTCAGCTCTGGGCTGGGCGCTGTTCACGAGTACATGCCAGTGATGAAGGGCAGGCGCTGCCGACAGTGCGGACAGTGGTTCAGTGTGCGGACAGTGGTTCAGTGTGTGCTGATAGTGACTCAGTACATGACCATAGGGACGCGGTACATGCAGAGATTCCGCTCAGCATGCCGCTAGTGACTCAGTGTACACCCAGAGTGACTCAGTGAACACCCAGAGTGACTCAGTGAACACCCAGAGTGACTCAGTGTACACCGATAGTGACTCAGTGAACACCCAGAGTGACTCAGTGTATGCTGCTAGTGACTCAGTGTACACCGATAGTGACTCAGTGAACACCCAGAGTGACTCAGTGTATGCCGCTAGTGACTCAGTGTACACCCAGAGTGACTCAGTGAACACCCAGAGTGACTCAGTGAACACAGATAGTGACTCAGTGAACACCCAGAGTGACTCAGTGAATACCCAGAGTGACTCAGTGAACACCCAGTGACTCAGTGAACACCCAGAGTGACTCAGTGAACACCCAGAGTGACTCAGTGAACACCCAGAGTGACTCAGTGAATACCCAGAGTGACTCAGTGAATACCCAGAGTGACTCAGTGAACACCCAGAGTGACTCAGTGTATGCCGCTAGTGACTCAGTGAACACCCAGAGTGACTCAGTGAATACCCACAGCAAATCAGTGTAGGCTGATAGTGCTTCAGTGGAGAGAGTGGCAGCTTCATGTGTTTCAGGACAGAACTTCGGAAAGAACAAGCGGCAACCCTTATAGCCCAGCGAGGCCCCGGGTGGCAGCATGCTGTCTGAGCTTTGCTCCTGGTGACCAGGAACCAGAGGCAAGCAGAGCCTGCGGAAGCACAAGGCCGTCGGCCCCGTGGATTCTTGTTGGAGAAACAGCCTCAGCCGGGTCTCTGTGCCTGGCACACTGCTACTCCCAGGCCACGCAAAGCTTGGCAAGAGGAATTCATTTACATCTCTCTCAGATATGCCAAGCCCAAAATTGCAATTTTCACCGTATTTGAATAAAACAGGAAAACTAATAATAGTAATAGCACAGCCACAGAAATATCCAACCTTTACAAAACCCGTGTGACTATCCTCATCCAACAGATGAGGAAATGACAAAATCAAGACCGAGGAGGCCCAGGCCCTGCAGTGGGAAGCGACGGGCCTGGGGCCCAGAGGCAGACACGGGCTTAGCCCGCCTTCCTTCCCACAGAGCCACAGGGCTTCTCAGCATGTGCCTGGCCTCGGGGAGGGGGAGAGCCCGCTGCAGGTTGGGGAGGGGGAGAGAGGTAGGGGGCGGGGGGGGGGAGGCAGGGCAGTCCTCCTGTCATTCTGGCCGCAGGATTTCAGCTTGGCTAGGCATCAGGGAGGAACAGCAGAATGCACAACTCTTCCAACAGGTCTCTCCTACCAAAGACGCCACAGGACAAATTCACATTGCAGACACCATTGGAGCCACTTGCTGCCAAGTGTCTCTGTCAGCAGCCAACGAACCGTTCAGAATGAAATGAAAATGCAGAAGAGAAAAAGCAATCTCATTGACATTACAGGACATTAGGTTGGCCTAGCACTGATGACAGTTCAGAATTAATAAAGGACGGCCAGGGGTCAGAACCAGTTCTGAGCGCAAAAGGATTAAGACGCCCAGTGTGGGCATTCTGGTGGGTTTCAGAGCAGACGCGGCAGGGAGCTCAAGGCCTGCGCCCTTCTGGGTGCGAGCACCCTCTCTATGTGGCTCATCCTCCGGACCGTGGGCCACCATGGTCTTCCCCTCTCAGCAGCACTGGAAGGCAGCAGTCCCAGGCTGGGAGGGCCGGGGGCTGAGCAGGCCCGGATGCACAGGAGCTAGTGGCTCGTATTAGGGGCCATCGGGACAGGGTTCCATGCAGTCTCCGAGAGCTAGAGGACACAACTCAGAACCCTGCACCTGCCAGGCCTGTGCTCTTTCACGGAGCTAAATCCCAGGCCCAAATTCTGTAACCATTACTTTGACAAAGAAGTCTCTCTGAAAATATTGGAAAGTACTAAAAAGTAGTTTGCTTTTGGGGAGAAATTTGTTCAATTATTTTGAGGTACAAAGAAAGCCTTGAAGGTGTTGCTCACATATTGGAATGCCTCCGCAGAGCTTAACTGTGACTAGTCCTTCACGGAAGAAACAGGAAGACACTGCACCTGAGGCTGGAAACAAAGTCAAGGCTGAAGGGTGTGGAGCACAGCAGGCGCGGTTCAAGTCCAGCTCTGTCATTTTACAAGTCGTGGGATGCCAGGCGCTTCTCTGCCTGGAGGCCGGGGCCCGTCCGGTTTCCGGATGGCAGGGGCTCCTCACAGACAACGACTCCACACCCTTACCATCTCACACCTGCCCAACAGCACAGACTGTGGGGCAGAGCGGTGAGCTTCAAGGGGCACTGCCGGCCTTGCTAACCCCGACAGGGCCATCTGCCTTGACCTTCCCTGCTACACAATAGCAAAAACGCAAGCACAGGGCGACCGTGCTAGAAAACAAAGATTTATCAGAATGCTCCGCAGACTCCCAGCAGGCACCTGGGATTAACGTCTGGGGTAAAGGTGCCACTCAACATCTCTTTCGAAATTAGTATTGTGAATGCAATGGAGCATCCTCCACAGTTTGGGTGGTTTTGGGTTCTTCATTGTTGGGCGGCCACGGCTGCCTGATCCTTTCCCATCTCTTCAACCTTTGAGACTCAAACAGCTGATCTCCATCCTGCCCTCGCCACGCTGGGCCAACACTCTACTCTCCTAAGTGGGAAGAGACCCTTTGCATCTTTTGGTGACTGGATTCTTCCGGTTAGCTTCATGTCCACAACGTTCCTCCATCCCTAAAATGTGGCAGAACCATTCACTTTCTTCATGCTAAGTAACAGTCCATGGCATATATGGGCTGCATCGTCCTTACAAATCCATCTTCTGCAGGACCCTGAGTTGCTTTGTGCTGGGGTACTGGGGATGCTGTCATTACAAACTTGGGCCTCCCACTTGCTCATTTTGCTTATGGCTGGCGTTCTACCAATTGAGCCACAGCTCCACTTCTGACTTTTTGTTGGTTAATTGGAGATGGGAGTCTCATGGTCATTTCTGCCTGAGCTGGGTTCGAACCACAATCCTCAGATCTCAGCTTCCAGAGCAGCTAGGCTTACGGGTATGAGCCACCGGCAGCAGGCTTGCTTCCTGGATTTGTCAGAAGTGGTGCCCCACCGTAGTTAGAGGTGTACACCTCTATGCACCTCTGCATGCACTTCACGGTACTTGCTGGCCATTTCACCGTCTTTGGAGAAATGCCTATCCAAGACTTTATCCACTTGGAAATCAGCTTTTTGCTGTTGGTTTTCAGAAGCTCATGCTATATACTCTGGGTATCAATACCTTTTCACGCAAGTGACTTTCACATACTTCTCCTATTACACGCATTGTCTCTTTCTGTCTGGTGTTGGTGGCTGTCCAAATGAATAAACCATTGATAAATCTAATGGCCTTCCGTCATGTCTTCTTCTTCTTCTGGTTTCTAGTTTTACTAAGGCCTCTGAGCCTCCAATTTTTCTTTTTGGTGCCACTTTTCTTTATCACTAGTGGCTGGCATTCTACCACTTGAGCCAGGCCCCAGTCCTGCTCCTTGCTATTTTGGAGTTCATGTCCCAAGGACTCCTCTGTCTAGACGATCTTAGAAGCCTGATCCTCCAGATCACAGCCTCGAGTAGCTGGGGTCACAGGGACAGGCCACTGGCACTGGCTTTATCCATCTCTTAAAACCAACTGAGCCAGGAGCCTGTGGCTCACGCCTGTAAACATCCTGGCTACTCAGGAGACTAAGATCTGAGAATTGTGGTTTAAGGCCAGTCCGGACAGGAAAAGTCCGTGAGACTTTTACCTCCAATAAACCACCAGAAAACTGGAAGTGGCGCTGTGGCTCAAGTGGTAGAGCACTGGCCTTGAGCTGAAGAGCTGAGGGACAGCGCTCAGGTCCAGAGTTCAAGCTCCACGACCGACAAAAACAAAATTTAAACTGAATTTGTGATCTAACATAACAGTGCATGCTGGAAACACCCAGGAGCACTTGAGAAAGATGCGTGTTGCAACTGCGTAGTGTGTTCTATCTGCAGCTACGGTGGGCTCACTGCCCCATTACCGTTACAGTTGTCTGTGCAGTTACCATCTTCTCCTGCAGCTGTACTCAGGATGCAGAGGGAACTGAAATCGCCAACCACTCCCGTAAAGCTGTCCCTTTCCTCCTTCAGCTTTACCTGTGTTAATGTGTAGACTCCTTTCATCTCCCTGCTGTTTAATCTGGCATTAGTCTGTTTGATCTGGTATAAGTACCTCCGCTTTCTTGGTTACCACTTGCACTAGTAAGCTTTTTCTATTTCATCATTTCCAACCTATTTGTGTGTAAAGCGCTAAAATAAGTTGCTTGTAGATAGAGCACACAACTGAGTCATGTATTTATCATTATATGAATCTCTTTTTTGTGGAGAATTTAACCCACTTATATTTAGAACAATTACTAATAAGGATGAACTTAAGTAATTTCACTAAGCTTTCTATATAACTTTTCAATATAACTTTATTTTTTCCATATCTGGTGTGTTTAGTTATCTTTTGGGTAGTGAAACATTACATTTATTTTATTTCCTTCCATGTATTCTCTTGTTACCATGGGAATGACATCTGACATTCTAAGGTCACATAGCATAATCTGAACATACAACAGTTTAACTTCAGTACTTGGTAGGTGAAACACTATTTCTCTCTAGCTGCTTTCCATCTCCAGAAGCTTGATTACAATGTGTCTATGTTTAAGTATCTCATCTGAGCTATAGCTCAGATAACTCTTTTCACCAAACCCAGGAAGCTTCTAGACATTCTTTGTTTACTCTGCATGTGCATGTCGGTCTCATGGCCACCGTCTCAAAACTATGTGGTCAGCCTTTTTCTTCTCTTCAAACTCAACACTCTCCACGGTTCTGCTCTCCAGCTTTCCAAGCCTTTCCTCTGTGTCTCAAAGCTGCCCTGGAGTCCTAGTGAGCCTCTTTCAGGTTTATCTGTTTATTTTCCATGTCTACTGATATTTCATTTTGTTCACACATCATTTTCTTACTGTTCTTTACAACTTGTTTTTCATTCTGAGTATACTGAAGATATACATCTTAAAGTTTCATTCCAATAGTCCCTGGCAGGAACATTTCAAAAATAATTTTTGGCGATTTATTTTTTCCTTGGAGTAGCTATGTTTTCCTGTTTTATGCATGCCTTCTTCCTGGCTGCTTTCAATTTCGTCTTTCAGAAGCATGGCTACAATGTGTCTGTGTGTAAGCTTCTCATCTGAGCTGGAACTTGGTGACATACCTACTTCTTTTTCGCCAAACCTCAAGTCTCAGGTATTCTTGTTTGGCTGCTGAAAACTGAACATTTGAACCTACTACCACAGCCACTATTGTTTTTGTTTCAGATTGTTGCAGGCTGTCTGTTGCAAGAGCAGTCTGATTGTGTAAGCAGAGTTCTCCTCGTGTCTTTTCTGAGTTGTCTTCCCTGGGGATACAGAGTTCATACAGTTTTCAAAACCCCAAGTTTTTAATGTCCAGATTCCAAATGGGAATAGGAGAAAAAACTACAGGGAACTGCCCACTTAAATCCCTCATTTCAGCCAGGAAGGCACTCACAGCGAGCAGGGAGCGTAAGAGCCCAGGCCTCAGGTCTTCCCGGCACCTGTGATCACAAGCTGAAGCCAAAGGAGCATGGACCCCGACTGTGTGGAGGACAGTCCTTCTAGCTACTCAAACTTACTCCCACAAGCTGCATGTACACTGCTGCAGGAACACACAGCCAGCTGTATTCAGCAGTCGGTGACTGTACATACTGAGATGGACTGAAATTAACCACACTTCCCATCGAAGCCTTCCCTGGAATCTGCCAGCCTTCACGGAACGCCGAGCTCTAGTGAGTGCAGACTGATGAAGAGGTTTAGGGTGGCGGGGTGGAGGGCACTAAGAGCTACATGGGTGTTTGCTCTCTATCTGCAAGTTGGGCAGATAGATATAATGGTTCCACTTGTCTGTCTACGTACTACCGTTCAAGATGAACACAAACAGGTGTTGTGTTTTCATGTGAGGGCAGTGATGACTGGGGCTGGACATGTGTGGAGGCCCCGAGCAGCACCGGCCAGCAGACCGCACATCGGTGTGGCTTCCACTCTGCCTTCCCAATAGGATGGGACTGGCCAATGTTACCAGCTGCCCAATTCCCGGTGCCCGGTCCTTTTCTGTGTCAGAAACCCACCATGAGGAGGTCACTTCCTTCTTGAAAACAGTCTTCTGGCACATCCCACATCGGCTCACAGCAAACACCATTTTCATTTCTCTCAAAAGTTAGCAGTGTTTTACCTTCTCATAGGCTTTTGCTATCTCTCACTGGGAAGTGCAGCTCTCTTTGGATATGAGAGCTCCCCATTCTGTGACATTCTATGAGAAGGTAATACCAGGCCTTCTTCTAAAAGTGAAGGCAAGGTTCTCTAGTAAAGGCAGGCCCATCTCTCACACCCGACAGTGCGGCTTCCTGCTTCTGTCTCCCGGGGCTTTCACACCATCCAGCTGTGCTCGGCTGACCCTGAGGAAAAGGTCTGTCCAACCCCACCCTGGCGCTCCTGGCAGCTCACAAAACCCAACTGCCCCTGTTGGGGAGCAGTGGGCCAATTTCGCCCCAATGGCCAGGGCTCACAAAGCACATCACAGCAGTGCAGTCGCCAGGGCCCAGTCTCCTCTCTACCTCACAGCTTCCCACACCACACGACAGTCAGTGATGCCAAGGGTGAGCACAGCCAAATCAGCCTTACTTTACTTTACATCTTCTGGCCTTTAACTAACATCCAAGAAAGGAACACTGTCACAAAGCCACAAGGACGAGAAAGCCCAACACACCAGAAGCTTCTCTTTCCTTTTGACCTCGCCACATGCCCAGGAAGTGACCTCCAGGAAGAAGAGCAGATCTGCCGACAGGGGTCCAGGCAATCAGAAGACACAAACCTCAGAGACACCCTGGTCACAGTCACAGGGAGGAGAGTGGCGGAGGCAGGGCTTCCTTCCCCAAGCCCACAGCTCTGCCCCGCACACGCTGTCCAATGACCCACGTCCCAGCATCGGGAGACTGTGACGGGGGCGTGTCTCCCTGACCCACAGGAACGGAGGGGCCTGCTCCGCTCGTCCCAGAGGAGAGTGGAACATCCCCAATGGATGGCTGTGTCTTTATTGAATATGCTGGCTCCTGGTACAGAAGGTGATACTTCCTGCTCACAGTGGTCTTGAAATAAAAGTCACGGAGCTACTATTTAACAGTTCCGAATGGCCATGTGCACTAATGGTGTGACCAGATTCCTCAGTTGCTGTTAAATTTGACTGCGGTCCTTTTAGTCAAGCCCTAACAATTAGTTACCTGGCACATGTTTATGCCAAACTTCAGCTATTCAATCTCTCTCAAGTGTCTTACAAAATGCATATTGTGTGTGCAAAGGTATTTAAATAACACAATGTAAAACAGTTACTAATTACTTTCCTAAATACACATCTAAAAGTCACTGCTCTTTTAAATAAAGGAAGCTAAGGGAAAAAGAAAACTGGCAAATAATTAACCTTGCAAATATAGTTGTACCTTAATAGTACCAGGGATGCCAGTCAGACCAAGTCGGCGCCTGGCTGCCCTCCAAGCCGGTGGCTCAGCAGCTCCTCGAGAAGGGCTAAGGTCATGGAACCGCCATGAACGTGTGCTCCCTGCACAGGGACAGGCCCCAGGTAGAGCATCTGGGACGGCTGATGGGCTTCCAGCGACGGGCCCGCAGGCGTCGAGGCAACCCGGCCAGCCACACAGCGGAAAGCCGGCACGCACGCACGCACGCACGCACGCACGCATGCCCACGTACGCCCACCCGCCGGCCCGCACGCCCGTCGGCCCGCCCGCATGCCCACGTACGCCGGCCCGCCGGCCCGCCGGCCCGCCGGCCCGCCGGCCCGCCGGCCCGCCGGCACGCACGCACGCACGCACGCACGCCCCGCTGCAGCTGCTACCTTCGCTCTCATCTCACACACCAGGATACCGACTTGTGAAAACCAAGGTTAAGAACGACCAGACTCTCTTTACTTCTGCGCTGTTATTCATGCATAGGTAAACCAGGAGACGAGCAAGATACGAACGCATTATCTGAGTAAACCATTTGGCATCTAAAAAGTGCTCCGCTCACCTTCCAACTGCGGCGTCCACAGCCGCTCCCAGAGCTCCCGCTGTGCCGTCTCCAGCGAGGGAAGCAAGCTGGAATACGAGGTATCAAGGGCAGCCCGCACCAGGCAGGGTGCTAGACAAGAATGGCTGCTGTATGTAAATTTAAGCCACAAGTGTTAGTTTCAAACCAGTTATACACGGCGACGCTTAAAGACGAAGTGACCACAGAGATAGAAACTTATGGAAACAGTGTCCTCTGAAAGCCGACAGCTGACAAGCCAGAAGGATGTACAGGAAACTGTGTCCATGCCAGTCTCACATGACTTCCTGTGTGGGGGCAGGGCAGCGGAAGTGGCTACTACAGACTAGAGTACATCCCTCTGACACACGACAGAAGTGACAATCGCCCTGACAAATCATGCCCCCAAGCAGGCAACCAGATGCAGCAGAGCCGGGCGACCGCAGGCTTCTCAGAGCCCCGGACAGACCACACACAGGACCGGAAGGGTCATGTGGCAAAGAGGAGGGATGCGCCTACCAGGCCTCATGTGTATGCATCGGACAAGCCAGGCTACAAGCGATACATGCAACAATCCACAATGTGAGGCTGAGAAGCAAGAGGCTGTAACCGCAACTGTAAAGTCTCACTTCAGACAAGCGTACCAGGCTTCAACTCTGGGCCTCAAGTTTGCTAGACTGGTGCACTACGCCGAGCCGCGCCTCCACCCTCCCTCCGGACCACTAGTCATCCCGAGGATAGGGTCTCACTTCCTGCCAGGAGTGCGCCGGAGTCAAGGCCTCTCTACTTTATACTTCTCATCTTGTGCACCCCTGAAATGGAGTCTCTCAGACAGCACATCTGAGGTGGCTGAAACCACAGGTTCCCAATCTCATCCTCCTCCCTGTAACCCTGATGGCAGATTCCTCTGGACAGACAAAGAAGTGAGCACCCACAGAAATGGTCGAGGGAAGAGACAGAACGGACATTGAGTCTCTGGTCCCAGAGCCAAGCAAATGCCCTCATCACTCCACACCATACTTCCTGTGCACAGATTACAGGGAAACACGCATGGGGCAGAACTGAGGCTGCGGGGCACAGCAGATTCCCTCCGCACTAAGCCATATCTGCTCCACACAGCATTATAGGGGGACAGTTTGGCCAGTATGCCTATTACTCTGAATATCTTCCCATGCAAGGGAATTCTGTCACAAATGAGGTCTTTCACTCAAAAGGTGGGGCAGGGGGAGGAAGTGGAGAGAGAGAAGAAAAGAGAAGAGAAATAAAAAATAAAAAACAAAAAAATTAATTAAAAAAAGATAAACCTAAGAAGCATACAAGCCCATTTGGGCTCTCCCAGCCCTGTCTTCACCCAATCCCCCAATAAAAACAACAGATATAAAACCCACATAAAGGCCAACTGATCAAAACACAGATCAAAAAAAGAAAAAAAGAAAAACATTTCAAATAAAGTTCAGCTGTTCCTATTTGGAAACAACAACAACAAAAAAATCCCACTTGCCACAATAAACTGACAAATAAGAAATTGACTCTGTGGCCTCAGAGCTGGAATTTTCCAATGGCATCGACTACCCTGTCATTACCGCGGGCGACCCAAGAGGGAGTGCGGCGCTGAGCAGCTGGGCTGGCTGGACTCGTGTCCCCAACACAGGAGCTCGCAGGGCAGGGCAGGGGCGGGGCAGGGGCGGGGCAGGGGCAGGGCAGGGGGGGGGGGATGCAGGGGAGGGGAGGGCAAGGGCAGGGGCAGGGCAGGCAGGGGGGGGGGCTGAGGGGCAGGGCAGGGGTGGGGCCGAGGGGCAGGGCAGGGGCAGGGCAGGGGTGGGGCCGAGGGGCAGGGGTGGGGCTGAGGGGCAGGGCAGGGGTGGGGCGGGGCCAGGGGTAGGCAGGGGCAGGGGTGGGGCTGAGGGGCAAGGCAGGGGTGGGGCCAAGGGGCAGGGCAGGGGTGGGGCCAAGGGGCAGGGCAGGGGTGGGGCGGGGCCAGGGGTGGGCAGGGGCAGGGCAGGGGTGGGGCTGAGGGGCGGGGCAGAGACAGGGCAGGACAGGGCAGGGGCGGGGCGGGGGGGGGGGGGGCAGGGGGAGGGGCAGGACTCCTCTGAGCTGTCACCTCTCCCTAGAAGCGGAAACCCAGCTGGTCTCTGCAAGCTGCTTCTTTTCCCCACACGGAGATAGTGTGCGACGTTAGCCTGCTCTAACAGGCCACACAGCCCTTCCTGACCCCCAGGAGCTGAGCAAGTGGACATCTTCTGGCCCACCTGGATGACCTGTTTTGTAGAACCTCAAGGCCCATACTGGCCCACGCAGAGAGAGGCTCATCTGGGGAGGGGAGTGGGAATGATACAGAACATCCAATAATATCTGGTGTGTGGCTAGGTGTGATGGTGCAGGCTTGCAATGCCAGCTATCAGGACATAGAAGGAAGATGGGAAGGTCAAGACCAGTTTAAGGCCAGCCCCAGCGGTTAGCCTATCTCAAAAAACAAAACATATGCTTAGCACAGTGGCTCACGCCTGTCATCCTAGTGACTCAGGAGGCTAAGATCTGAGGATCAAGGCTCAAAGCCAGACCAGGCAAAAAGGTCTGTAAGACTCATCTTCAATTACTACCAAAAAAGCGGAGCAGGGGGCTGAGAATGTAGCTTAGTGGTAGAGTGCTTGCCTAGCATGGATGAAGTCCTGGGTTCGATTCCTTCATGCTACATCAACAGAAAAAGCCAGAAGTGGCACTGTGGCTCAAGTGGTAAAGCTCTAGCCTTGAGCACAGAGAGGTTCAGGGACAGAGCCTAGGCCAGGAGTTCAAGTTCCAAGACCAGCAAAAAAAAAACAAAAAAAGTGGAGCTGTGGCTCAACTGGTAGAGTGCCAGTCTTGAGTGAAAAAGCCAAGCAAGAATATAAGGCTCTAGGTTCAATCCCAAGTACTGGCAAAAATAAATAAATAAAATCACACACAACAAAAGGACTTAGGTGTATGACTCAAGTGGTAGAGTGCCTGCCAAGCATGCCTGAGACCCTGTTTCCAATCCCCAACAAAACAAAAACTTAAAATGGAAAACAACAAAAACCACTTTGCTAAAGAGTGGGTTACGCCAAATGAATGAATGGTTCCACTCTGCCTACCATCTCCCACTGTCCACGCGTGCAATGAATGAATGGTTCCACTCTGCCTACCATCTCCCACCATCCACGCATCTCCAGGGCCGCCCCCCACGTGGGCAATCACAGGCCGTACAGGGCCGGGGCAGGGTCGGGACTGAGTCAGCGCTCCCCAGGGAAGGTCGTAGTTAAATGGCAGCTTTCAGCTTCAACTAAACTGGCTGTACCCAGTCCCTAGTTACTCACTACTGTATTAAATCTATTTCATAGCACAGTGATCTGGTGATAAAAGAAAGACTCAAGGAACGGTGGGCAACACCCTCCAAGGAGCGTGGCCAATCAGGTAAAGGGAGATCCAGCGTTCCCACTTCAGCCACAGAGAGCTATAGGACACAGCCCTTGACAATGAGAAACGTGTGCGCCCGGCGCTAGCCAGCCAGAGTGCCCCACGCCCCCGAGCTCCTGCGGGACCGCATACTCCTGTTTCTATAGCAACCCCACATGGAGCATTTTCAGACTCTGAGAACCGCACTCATACGTCAGGCTCGCCTGCCGGCACGCAGCACAGGGCCCACACTCCTCTGCCCGAGTTCCACTGCCACCTTGAAAATGTAGCACACCACACCTGGAAGGTTTTAGGACTGACAGACCAGCACACTATGACTTTGAGAAAATGGCTCCGTTCTTAGAAAGAAGCAAGCAAGGCGACCAGCCCATTACAGACTGCCTCACACCAGCAAAGAGACTTGTCCCCGCAGCCCGGGTGAGCCCAGGAGTGCGTGCTGGGCCTGCAGGCAAGGACACCCCCGTCCGGGCACGACCAGCGTGACCACGGGCTCACAGGCAGGAAGGATACAGGGGTTGCTGTCATCCATGCTACAGCTGTCCAGAATCAGGGGAATGCCGTCCAACTCGTTCACCTGCAGACAGAGAAGACAAACAGCAGGTCAGGACCAGAGGACGCAGAAAACTTCATGTGGTCTGACAGTTCCACACACCACCTGTATCAGTGCAGAAGTACTGAAAAGCAGAAATGGAAACAAAAGTACCTTTATTTTCCTTTCACCTTTCCTCAGAATGGTTGGGGTGATGGGTAGCCCCATCAAGAAGGATAAAGTAGCTCATCTTCCTAACCCTGCCACAAGGATAAGACTCCAAACAAACCTGGGCTCTAAACCTGAAGAATGAAAAACATGACACTAGGGTGGGACTAATAGCAAACTTCCTCCAGACTCAGTGGTGCCCCGTAACGCTAGCTACCTGGGAGGTGGCAGTGTCAACCGGCAAAAAGGCACAGGTAGGAGTCTCCGGTCTGAGGCCAGTTGCAGGAAAACATGTAAGACCCTATTTAAAAATAACGAATGCCAGGTCTGCTGCTCATGCACTGGCTCATGCCTTTAATTCCACCCATGTGGAAAGCTGAGATTAGGAGGGTTTCATTTTGAGGCCAACCTGGCCAAAATGTTAGTGTTCAATACATAAACTGGGCATGAAAGTACATGTCAGTCATTGTAGCTACACGAGGTGTAAACAGGAGGACCACAGTCCAGGCCCAGTCCAGGCCCACCTGGAAAAAAGATGTCAGACCCTATAGAAAACAATAAAGACAAAAAAGGGCGGCAGCAGGGGGGGGAGGGGGGGAGTAAATGGCTCAAGCAGCTCCTGTTATTGTGAGGCTTACTAAAGCTAAAACCCTAGTACCACGGGAGGGAAAGAAGCAAAGGCAAAGAAAGAAAATGTTTTCTACTTATGATCCAAAATCCAGAAACAACAGTTCCAGTTTTAGACTGACTACATTTTTTAATGGCTGATGAAAATTTTAAAAAATACTTGCAAGATATCACTGATTTAAAATATAGTTATTTGCAAAGCACGAGGACAGATGGAAACCAAAACTAGACTAGAGTACAGCTTGGTGCACAGCACAAGCGCAGCAGGCCCCAGGCCCCAGAGAGCGGATTGCTAGAACAGGCCCCGAAGAACGCGAAGGGCAGACGCAGGAAAAACCTTGCCTAACACTACAGAGATAAACGGTGGCTCTGTCACGTATGACATCATGTGATTTGTGGACTTTGGATCCTGGTATGGATTGGGGGATTTTTTTGGTGTCAGGCCTGAGGCTTTTAGCTACTCTGCTCAAGGCTAGCGCTCTACCACTTGAGCCACAGCTCCATCAGCTATTTGGTGGTTAAGTGGAGTTAAGAGTCTCACGAACTTTCCTGCTGTTGTTAAGACAGTCACTGAGTAGCTAGGGTTACAGGTGTAAGTCACACCTGGCTAGATTTGGTTTGTAAAAGACTATAACACATACCAGAAGCTGAGCATTGATGGCCCTGAGATCTGGGGATTGTGATTTGAAGCCAGCCTGGGTAGGAAAGTCCTGAGAGACTTGTATCTCCAACTGACCACCAAAAAACCCAGAGTGGAGATGTGGCTCAAGTGGTAAAGTACCATCCTTGAGCAAATATAGCTAATTGACTGCACCTAGGCCCTGCATTCAAGCCACAGGACCAGTTCTCACACACACACACATACACACACACACACACACACAAACTAAGACCCAAAGCCCAATGAATGCATGGAAGACTTCACGAAATGGTCCGTATCTGCTCCCTGGTGCGGGCTGCATGCTGTGTGCTGCAGAGCCAGCCGCTTGAGGGAGTGCAGGGCGCTCTAGCGGCGCTGTCACTGCCACCTGAACCTTTAGGATAAGGAACACCCCACCCTGCTCCACAACCTGGAAGGGAATGAGGAAGAAGGGCTCAGAAGTTCGCTTGGCGTTTTACTGTATAAGCCTGGGCTCGCTGCACTACACTAGTCCCGTTGCGCTGTCGTTGATGAAGGTGGTCTGGCGGAGCTTGTGGAGCAGGCTCCTGTGGCGTGTGTCCAGGCGGGGAGGGTCAGGCTCTCACTTGGTGGGTACACCCAGAGCAGCCTGGGCTGGGACACCTCTCCTCCAGGACCCGCCGTGTGCCCACCAGCAGGGTGGGTTCACTAAGGCTCCTTCTGGGGGAGGAGAGCGCTCTACACTGGGGTGGGTCAGGCGAGTGGGGAAGGGGGGAGGCGAGGGAGGCCTTGTGGGGGGCACAGGAGCAAGTTTCCCAGCCCGAGCCCTTCGTGCCAATGCTGGCAGCCTAGATGCCATCAGCGCCTGTGTTGGTTTGGCGGAGGCAGGAGGGCTGAAGGGGCTCACAGGTGCGGTCTCTGGGGTGAGGCGGCCGTGAGCTCTAGGGTGATGACCAAGAGGGGCCCGGGGCCCGGCAGGGGAGCAGAGGGCAGAGCTGCCACTGGCCAGCAGGGCACAAGGCCACACGGGCACAGCTTCCACACCCACCGAGCGGGAGCCACAGGGTCTCCTTCAAAGGGGGCTGTAGCTGCCAGGCAGAGACGGCTCAGCACAAGGTACCATGGGAACAGCAGCAGGAACTGGGGTTCCCAGAAGCCCAGGGACCACTCCATTCTGCATGGGGCTCAGCTGCAGATGGCTTCTCAAACATCAGTGTGTGCGTGCGTGCATGTATTTTATTTTCCCCCAGAGCTGAGGGCTTTGTACTTGCCAGGCAAGTGCTCTTCCATTGAGCTAAATCCCCAACCCCAAACACCAGTGTTTTTGTTAAGTGAGAATCAAGGTGTTTCAAGAAATTATTCAATGTAAGAAAAACACCACCTCATTAACTTAAAAAAAAACCACACAGCATCAAAAGATATGCTAAGTGAGTAAATTTTCTATAATGGAAATGAAATTTCCAGAGCAATCAATACGAGAAAGTTAAAAACTTCTTACAAACCATGTCTATCAGCTGGTCACGGTGGCTCATGTCTGTAATCCCAGCTAGCTATTTAGGAGGCTGAGATCTGAGGATTGTAGTCTGAAGCCAACCCAGGCAGGAAAGTCTGTGAGACTCTGATCTCATTAGCCAGCAAAAAAACGGAAGTGGAGGTGTAGCTCAAATGGCAGAGCGCCAGCCTTGAGCAGAAACAGTCAAGCACAAGGCCCTGAGTTCAAGTACCAGCACACACAAAATCATGGTTATCTTGGAGCTGGAATGAGCGAGGGAGAGCTGGTGATGAACATCTCACATAGCCACAAAAGGACACAGGGGCCTTTCTGCAGGAAGCCAGCGCCTGTTCATAACGCAGGCGCCACCACACCCCAGAACAAGCAGCCTCCAGGAGGGCTGGCGGCACAGTCCATTATCACAGAGCTCGTGTTTATTTCTACAGCTACACGTGCACAGCTAATGTCTGGGGCAGGGGAGAACAATTAAGAAATTAACATGTTTTCTTCTGTTAGCACTCCATAAAACAAGGAAGTTGTTTGTTTCTTTTCCTAACATGTTGGGAACTGATTCGAGAACCGTAAGAAATGAGTCACAAGTTGTAGTTCAAGCGGAGGAGCCAAGCTCAGTCAACACTTTCTCTCCATACGTAATGATGCACAGGTGGCAGAAAGACTTCCGAGACGAGCAAACACAGTATAGACGGAGGACACTTTCTGTCCCACGGGTGCCAGTACCATCAGACCCACACAGGCAAGGAGCACAGCCGGCCCCAGCCCCGGGCAACCAGGCGCTTTCAGAAAGATGTGCCAGGCTGGCAGGAAACAATGCCTCAACTATCCAGGCTGAGTTCACACAGAATAAGGATTAAAAAACCAAAAACCCACAACAAATCCTTAAGAAGGGCAGCAGCACACACCAATGCCCACGCGGGCAGAATCTCCTCTGATCAGGCCTGCAGACGGAGTCACAGACGGGCCAGCGGTGCCTCCTCAGACCTGTAATGCCAGCAACTTAGAAGCAGAGATTAGCAGGGTCTTGGTTTGAGGGCAATCCAGGCAAAAACTTAAAACAATTCCATTACAAAAATAAACCAGCATGATGGTATGTGTTTATAATCCCAGCTATATGAGACACACAAAGAATGAGCACCCTGGTCAGAGCTGACACAAACCAAAGGGAGAGCCTACCTAAAAACCAAAGCAAAAAGCGTTGGAGTGTGTCTCGAGTGGTAGAGCTCCTGCCTAGCAAGACCCTAGTTAGCCCTCAAAAAAGGCCCACGTGGGCCTGCAGATGCTTGGTGAGTTTCCACCCAGGGACAGTGCCACCGGGGCACACTGCCAGCCAGTCTAGTCTGCTTCTGGGGACCCTCAGGTGCCATCACCCTCCACACAGAGCATGAGGGCTGGCGCCACCTTGGCACACGTGGGTGAGGGTCACGGGAGGAAGCACGCAGGCTGGACGCAGCACACCAGCATAGCAAAGGGCAGATGTTTGCACATGCTTTCCAGATGGTTAAAGGGTCTGAACACTTAAAAAGCTGGAATCTAGAAGAGACACCAGCAGATGTGGCTTACCCGTGTCCCCGGCTGTCATGAGCTGGAATGTGCCGGATTGCTCATCCCACCCCCCCCCCTGCTGGCTACTGCCTTGTGCACCAGCGCTAAGCCTCCCACAATCCCCGTGGTGTTGTGTGCACCTTTCTTGGAAAGTCCTCAAAACACACAACCCTTTCACTTTTTTTTTTTTTTTTTGGTCCTGGGGCTTAAACTCAGGGTCAGGGTCTGGGTTCTGTCTTTGAGCCTCTCTGTGCTCAAGGCTAGGTGCTCTCCCCTGAGTAACAGCACTACTTTGGGCTTTCTCCAAGTAGTTTACTGGAGATGAAGAGTCTCGTGGACTTTCCTGCCCAGGCTGGCTTTAAACCGTGAACCTCAGATCTCAGCCTCCTGAGCAGCTAGGAGTACAGGAGTGGGCCACTGACTCCTGGCTTCCTGTCACCTTTGACAGCACACATGACGGCAGCATGCGGAAGGTATGCTGCTTGCTTGTGTACACAGAGCAGAGCCTGTCTGGCTCCTGATGTTAGGGAGAGCAGGCAGGCCTCCGCCAGCAAGTCTAAGATCAGCCATTGTACCTGTTCCTGCAGACACTTTCGCGGGGGTGAAGGTGTGCCTGTGCCCTGTCCAGAAGGCTCTATCATGAACAGTGGGTTTGCTTCCAGATGCTTCTCTCCCATGGACACAGAGCCAGGCTTCCCCACAGCTGTCTCACCAGTCGGAAGGCATTGCACCACCGGCCGTGGCGGGCTGAGCAATCACCGTGGACAGCACACATGGCAGGAGTCCTCAGATGAACCTCTGTTGTGTCATGAGGCACAGGACACTGCACTCTGCTTGTTTGTCTTGTGAGGTGTCTCTCTGGATTTGCTAATAGTCATGGTGACTTCATACAGTAAGCTACAAAGTGTTACTCAACTCTATTTTCTAAAAGAAGTTTAACTCGCTCTTTATTAGTATCAAAAGTGGGAATCTCCAGGTATTTAGATATGCTGTTTTCATTTTGAATTAGAAATATTTTCTAATTTCCATATGGTTTCTGGCACTTCATACTGCTTAATCTTTCAAATACTTCAGGAGCTATACAACCAAAGTAAAGATACTTTACTGCTACTGATTTCCCATTTCACTGTAGCCAGAGGACATACTGTGTAATATTTTAAATAACTTCTGAAATGTCCTGTTTTGTCTTTTCCCTTAGCTGGTGCTGAAGGACGCAGTCGGGGGCTCACACCTGCTGCGCAGATGCCCAAGTAAAAGCACCTGGGCTGTGCGCACGTATGAACACGAGCATCACAGTCCAGGCCATCCGGCGTAAATGTGAGATGTTTCAAGTGATAAAGCACCTGCCAACAAGTGTTAAGGTCCTGAATTCAAACCCTGCAAAAGGAAAGAAAATTACAGAGCATTTCAACTTATGAATATAGACCCCCTCCCTCAAAAATTCTGGAAATAACACAAGACTAAATTAAGCATGCTATGGAAAAACATCAAGATCAGACACTTTGCTTAAAAAGACAAGAACAACATACCTCAGAGCAGAGACCAGGCACTAATCCTTACTAAGGCATTCACGAATTCTCTCAACCAGCGGAAAAGCACACAACACAACCAACCATCTACAGGTCACAATGCTTTACATTCTTGGAAAACAAGACAGCTTTTTTTTTTTTTTTTTTGGGGGGGGGGGTCCAGTCATGAGGCCTGAACTCTGGGCCTGGGCGCTGTCCCTCAGCTCTTCAGCTCAAGGCTAGCGCTCTACCACTTGAGCCACAACACCACTTCTGGCTTTTTTCTTTTTGCTTATGTGGTGCTGAGGAATTGAACCCAGGGCCTCATGCATGCAAGGCAAGCGCTCTGCTACTTAACCACCTTCCCAGCCCAACAAGACAACTTTTTAACTGACCTGTATGTCAGAACCTTCTAGTAAATATCTAGTAAACCTCTCTAGTAAATATAGCTACAAATACCAGAGAAAATACAAGAAGACACAGTGCCCTCAGGCATTGCCGCAAACTAATTTGATGGAATACTATAGAAAGGTCTTGGGAACACTCTGTCTCTAAATTAGGTGCTTGAGAAATCAAAGCAGAATGAGAGGCAAAACGTACTTGCAAGACAAGAAGGAAGCCACAGAAGACTGAAAACAATAGAACAATGCGGCTGAATCAGCTGAAGGAGTTTAAGCTGGTTTTCGGGGTGGCACTACCGGCCCTGCACATGGAGGTGTTTCAGCATCTACTGGGGCAGAAACGTGGCTGAGTCTTACCTGACCCAGCACAGAAAGAGGTTTCGTCTAGGCTGGAACTGCTTGTAGAAAGAAGAGCAGAATCCAAAAATTAGTGGGGAGGCGGATCCCAAGTGTCACACTACCACCCGTCGGAGGCTGGGGAGAAGCAGAGCCCGGCGACGCAGACACGAGGCCCTCCCTGGCCCTGTGGCCTTCACACACGCCCAGCACTGGGCTGCATCTGGCAACGATAAACACTAATTGCTGGTTTCTGCAGGGTAAGGGCTGGGTACTGGCTTGCTTCCTGACTCTGGTATGTGAAGCCAGTATTTTGACAATCCTGTGCCCTGTCATGGTTTAGTTTCAACAAGTGAGGACAGAGCAGAGGTCCGGTACTGACTGTTCCTGAAAAGTCACACGCGTTCCAACAGGAGGGAGCCCGGCTGCAGCTGTGTGGAGAGCATGCTGACCTTCCACAGCCATCCAGAGCCCCTCAGGCCAGGAGTGATGGCCCAGGCCTACAACCCTAGCACCCAGAAGGGGGGCACAAAGACTGTGAGCCTAAGGCCATCCTGGGCCACGCGGGGACTTCCCCACACCCTCCAAAACTAAAAGGCTGGGCAGAATGCAGCTTGAGCTTCAATTTCTTTGGACTTTAAAATGAAGTGTAACTCTGGGTTTCAATGCCTTCCTGGGAATTTGATAATGAGATTGAGTGAATACTCAAATATGGAGAGTCTCTTGGGGCATTTTATGATGATGATAAATTTAGGCTTCACACCGGAGGAACTCAGTATGGAATTGATTTTCTGCCTGAAGGTCAAGGTGACTTTGGCGATAATGAGATGTGCATGTTGCTCTGACCCAGTTGGGAACGTGCTGAAGAAAGCGTCCCCTGCCACAGGTGGCTGTGGAGGAGAGAGCAGGCTGCGCTGGAGGCGCAGCTGCAGAGAGCAAGGCACACAACAGTGTCACCAGGCCAGAAGAACCACTCCCACACCACGCTGGAGGGCCCACAGCACGGCACTGCGCACACTCCCATGCCCCTCGCTATTCCTTCCCATGGGGTGGTGGTCAGAGCAGCGAGGAGATGTGGGAAATGCATGGGACACACACCACTCTCATCTTACCTGACCATCACCAGGCTCTGGGGCTTTCAATCACTCATTTCTATAACCCTGAAGTGTTCAGTAACTACTTGCTGGGGAGAGGAGTAACCCACAAAAGTAGGGGATGAAGACAAAATAGCTCTTGCAACGGGCTATTCCCATTCAAGTTCCTGCTAGGCACCTCGCACAACATATGCGTGCACAGATTAAGACAATCTCTGTGAAATAAGCAACAGGATGCCCAACTACAGTGACTCAGACGGCTCTATTTTAGAGAAGGGCCAGAACAACTTTTCTATCAAGTGACTGACACCTGCTCTGGAACCAAGCACTGAGAATGGCCCAGCCAGGAGACACAAGATATGGAGCAGATCCTCATCACAGAGGAAGCCAGAAGCCCAGAAACTGCGGCATAAAGGCCCTGGCGGCAGCACGCGCACCTGCAGGGAGCCACAGGCAACAGCACAGAGGTGCTTAGAGCACACGGACAGAGCCAAATCCTAGAGACAGGTGGCCTCAGGCTGGTCTTTGCACCAGCACCAACAGCCACAGCACAACTTGTTCTTGTGACACAAAGGCCTGAGCTCCGCCCCAGCCTTGCAGGGACCGGAGGGGCAGGACCCAGTGTGTCTACCCTACCTGTGATGCCCAGTCCTGTTAGGGAGCTTGAAAAGTTCCCCATGCCCTTGTTGGGGTAAAGTTCATGGCGTATATAATGGATAGATGGATGAACTTGTGTACACAAGCATGCATGCATTCTTAAAACCATGTAGCGAATCAGATACGTTAAAGCACAGTATAGAGTGAATAAAACCCATAAAGTAAGCTTTTCTACATGTGAAGTGCTCACTGGCGATGTCCTAGGACTGTGTAAAGTCATCTTAGTCCAGCTTTTGTTTTCAACATGCAGCCCAGGCTGGCTAGAAACACAGCCTAAGTTTTACAATTCAAGTTTTAAGAGATGAAGGTTTTTAATAGTCAAAGATCTGGTCAGTTAACGTGTGCCACCGAACACACCTGAAGGACAACTGGGTTGATGGCAGCACTTCTGGCGCAGGTGCCAGTGTGCAAAGGAAGACAGGAGCCGCGGCAGGCCCAGGTGTGCCGGAGACGCACCCCGCCGGCCCTGCTCCCAGCCCCCCAAGGCCAGAAAGAAGCTAGGTGTGCAACAACCAATCCCACAATAGCAGGCAGGCACAGAGAAAAGAACGTAACTTCAGGTAAAGCTCAGGGTTAAAGCTGGAGTACTCTGAAAGCTGCTACCCAACATGAAAGAGCTTTTCAAGATCAAGAAGAGCCAGGCTCTCTGCAGGCTGGAACGTAGAGAAGCATGATTAACGTGGGCACTTCTTAACATCTGCCTCTGGAGTTAGAAAATGTCCTCATAAAATCTTCACTTGGGGGGCTGGGAAGGTGGCTCAGTGGTAGAATGCTTGCCTTGCATGCCTGAGGCCCTGAGTTTGATTCCTCAGCACCACATAAGCAAAAAAAAAAAAAAAAAAAAAGAGTCTCATAAAATCTTCACTTGGCTGATATAATAAATGAAAAGAGCTCATTTTTAAGACGCTAACTACATTTCCAAATGGAAAGCTAAAAAAAAAAAAAAAAAGGAAACACTATTTTTTCTTCACGAAGGAAATAATTGGTAACATGGCAGAAACACAGGAAATACTTGGTGCATACCTATGAAATGTGTGTGTGCTTCCACTCTGACTACAAATCACCCAGAGGCCTGGGGGGAGACGCGGCGGCAGATAGTGTGTGCAGCAACCTGGAATGTAAGCAGCACACCTTCGACTCCCCTGGCCTCTCCCTGCCGCAGGCCCCGAGCTGAGGCAGCCGGCCTGTCACCTGCACAGCCACGCCCTCCACCAGGAGGCCCTCCTCTGACTTTCTTGGGAAATGGGGTGGCCTGCCTGTCACCTGCTCAGCCACGGGACTCAGCAGAGTCACCAAGCCCCCTGACCCAGAGGGTCACCTGAATAAATGGTGAGAACAGAGGCGTGTACAACGTGTGGCTTCTGAAAGTGTCCCAGATGGCAGACGCCTAGGAGGCCGTCTCACCCTGCCTCAGGAAGGGCTTCCCCCCGGCCGAGTGACGGAGGAAAGCGGACGCCTGGCCCCACTTCCCAGCTGTCCCCGCTCGAGACGGTGTCCCGAGGAGCCGGAAGGAAGACTTCTGTTGTGAAGCAGAAGCAAGGAAGAATCTAGAAGAGAATTTCTCTAATGCACCTGAATGCACGTCCCTCAACACTCCACCTGAGACAGCGGCACACACCCGCGCTGTCCACGCTCCTGATAAGATGGCCGCACAGCCAGCAGGGCCCTTGAGAGTCCTAGCCTGCTGGTCTCCAACGCAACACTGTAGTGCCCGGGCACACAGAGGCCGGTCCTGCACACACCTGGCCTTTCCTCCCCACGGCCCCCTCTCATTTGGACTGCACTCTATGCTGTGCGCGTCTGGAACAAGCAACCCTGTCCTTTTGCCCCACTGGCCATCCACAGCGCCTGACAGGGGGTTCAGGCGGATACCCGCTGTCCTCAGGGGCACCCAGGTGACCATTAGGGGACTAGGCCCACAAATCAAGACACATTCCAGAAAGTCTAGGAAATGGAGAGGGGAAGGGAACAAGTACCTTTAAAAAAAACCCTGGAATGCCAGATGGCTAACAGCAAAGGTGTAGGGCTTAGCTGGTTTGCCAACAGGAACCAGCATTCTTAGCTGATGAACAAAGAAGTGAGACGTGTAGTGTTAACTTGTTTCAGGGTCTTCTATCTCAGTGAGTGGTAAAGCCAGGTCCCTTCAGACCCTTTTCAATTCCAGGACCTAACTCAGAAAAGACAGAATGGCTGCAACAGTGTGAAGCATGCTGGACAGTGCCCAGTGTGCGGGGGAGAGAGCACCAAGACAGCTCTGCCCTGCCGCGGGGCGCGCCTCTGCCCCGAGTGGCCCGTCAGCCACCGGCTTCGACAGATCCAAGGAGAGAGCAGCAGGGCCAGACCTCTGGCCTTCATTCAGTCATTCGTGTATTCATGGGCTTCGAGAATCTCGCTTTCAGCACAACATGAATAATGGGCTCTGCACTACTGGGAGGGATCTGTAAAGGGACCACTCTACGTCTCCTCTCTCGTGTCCCCGTCGTGACTGCCGTGACCGACCCAAGCCCCTGCCACCACCGGCAAGCCCCTGCCACAGGCCCCAAACCACACCGTCAACAGACCAGGGGCTGAAACCTCCAACAATGGGGGCCAAAATACTCCTTGTCTATTTATAAGTTGATTATCTCAGGTGTTTTTCAAGGGAAAGCTGACTAATAAGTGTGTGTAACAAAAACATTCTTTACTTGTACTGGAAATGGCCTAAGATAAGACAAACAGGTCTTAGTCATGCAGAATAAAGTCTGATAGCAGATCCCTTCTTGTTTTAATAGGATGGGGGAGGGGACGCACGGAAATTTCCAGGGTTGAGTCAGTTACTATTCTAGAGCTGTTGTCAAGGAACCATAATCCAATCCTGGCTCATCAACTGTAGGTTTCGTTTTTTTGCCAAACTGGGGAAATGATTCCCTTAAACACCTCCCTCCCCCACCCTGAGCCGCTCAGCCAGGACTCCTGCTTCCCCAGACCTCTCAGGGCCCCACGGGACCCTTCCAAGCCCCTCCCGCCGTCCTCACACTGGTCCTCACACCGTTCTGCGCTAAGTTCGCAGGGGTTTGCTGTCAAGCTACCCACGGCGGCCTTTTGTTTTATTCCAGGTCATTATGTTGTTTTAGTCCTGAAATTCCAGTTTCAACATTCTTTGGAGATTCGATTTGTTGGCTGAGATGTCTTTTGTTTGTTTTAGCTGTCCACAGTTGCTCACTAAAGCATTTCGGACGCTTCACAGTCCCTGTGGCCTGGCAGCTCTGGCATGCGTCAGGTGTCTTCGCTCTGGTTCTTGTGTGGGGCTGGTGGGGCCATGGCCTCCCCAGCCCTGACGGGAGCTTCACGTGTCCAGGGCCTGCCTCACCAGCACCGGGCGGGGCACCTCGGCAACGGCCATGCTCAGCCTTGCTGGAGGTCTTCCAGGGGTGGGTGTGCGGCTCAAACACGGCTGCAGTGGGTAACAGTTCTCCTCCTCCTCAGTCCTCTGAGAAAGGCCAGGTCGCCCCCCCCCCACCCCACTCCAGAGCCTATCATCTAGAAGACATTTTCAAGCATACTAGAAATGCTCCCTGTTTTAGTACTTTCAAAAAGTCCCATGAATTCTACTGCTTCTCTGCTGAATCACCAATCCAAGCTCACGTCTGTGCTACGCTGAAGGAGGCAATCTATCCTGGTCCTTTCACAGGAAATTAGAAGCAAAAGGGTAGGAGGCATAGCCGGCAAGGGTGAGCCGAGTTCAATCCCTAGTAATACCTCTGAAGGAATGAGGGGAGAGAGAACAGACAGGAAACAAAGGAGAGAGCAGACTGCCACAGAAAAATGATGGAGATGCCTCTGAGGATCTGGACTCGGCATCTGTGATCACATATCCAAGAGAGCCACTCACCCTAATGGCAAGCCTAGTCTTGCTCCTAGCTGGGGATTTCCTCCTTACAAAATAAAAACCAAGCTGGGTGCTGGTGCCTCACATTTGTAATCCTAGCTGCTCAGGCAGCTGAGATCTGAGGAGCGCGGTTCAAAGCGAGCATGGGAAGACAAATCATCAGAGAAAACTCTTATCTTCAATTAACCAGCAAAGAGCCAGAAGTAAAGGTGTGGCTCAAGTGGTATAGTGTCAGCCATGAGCCAAAAATCCAAGGGTTCAAGTAAGAGGTTCAAGCCCCAATACTGACACAAAAAAGAAAAACAAGGGGACAGCACAGCACCCCCTCCTCTGCCCCATTTCCAGGTGGAATTTTATTGTGTCCAGGAAGCAGCAGCACGCCTTCTGCTCACAGCAAAGGAAGCCATGCCTCCCACAGAATCAACACTGCCTAGAGCATTCTACTTTGGCCATCTGGTCAGAGAGCCAATTTATACATCACAGCCGAAGAGCTGAAGAGGATCTAGAAAACTTGGTCCAATCTTCTTCCTTTACAAATAAAGAAATCAGCAAGCACGTTTCTCTTAAGTCATACTTCTAGGTCCTCCGACACTGTTCAGACCCCTCGCCCCCAGCAGGGGTGAAATACTCACGTCTCAGGGCCTTTGGTACAATGTCTATATTTGCATTCTACAAAGATACAGCTCCATCATTTTACATATTAATTTTCTTTCTTGAAACATACACACTACGTTACAGAGTAGTGACCTAGGCTGGCATTTACAGTCCCAAATACTTGGTCCCCTCGTCATACAAAGAGTAAAAGGGCCTCCAGCGTCTGCTTAGGTCCAATGAGAGCTCTGAGATGTGGAATGAGTGCGGCGTCCCTGAGTGAGCCAAGCTTGATACACTGGACCCCTGAGATTTCTGCTTCTCCCTCTCCCGTCTTCTCACATTACCGTCAGCTGGGGCTGGAGTGACAATGGACACTCAGGTGTCTGCGTGTGAATGCCGCGCGAGCTCTGCCCTCTCTGTCATGCTGACCTCTCCAGGCAACACTCCCCATCCTTCCGCTGCCCATGCTTCCAGGGAGAGCCTTGAACATGAACTTGTAGGGGCCTCAAGGGGCAGGGGAAGCCCTCTTCATTCACCTCTTTCGCACAGTGGGCCCACACTGGGCACCCAGGGTATTCTGTGGACTGCTGCTTCTGTAAGGCACGCTCTAGGTACAGCTCTACATGTACTGACTCGCCTAACCCTCCTGGAAGGTAAGCTGCAGCAGAACACAAGCTCCAGGAGGGCGAGCATTTGTGTTTGTTGTGTGCATGGCTCTATTTCCTGAGCTCCAGGACAGCGTTGGGCACACAGTAAGCAGAGCCACCAAACGCCTCAGTAAGTGCCGTCGACGAGGGAAATGAAGGTTAGGAAACATGGCACACTGAGTCCTACAGGTAGGCAGGCCAGAACTGGGATTCAAACTCCTGATTGTTTTTTTTACATTGCATTAAGTTGGGGGTTGGCAAACTTGCCGGAAAGGGCTGCGAAGTGCGTAATGTCACATTTTCAGGCCATCCTGGCTCTGTCACGACCATAGTGCTGTTATAGTGGGATTGCGGCCCCACAAGGCACCAGAGGAATGGCATGCCTGGAAAGCCAGACCACAGGCCATAGTCCTCCTGGTAGTCCTCGTCTTCCTGCGAGGCCACAGGACCACTGCTAAAGGGAGAGCAGATCCCTGTGAACCCAGAAACTGGCGTTTGCGCTTATAGGCTCTAAAGTAGACCCTGAGTTCTGCTTTGCATCCTGAACTAAGCCGTGATTCCAGCAAGCGGCGAGAGCTGAAGAACACGGGCAGGTGTGCAGGGGTGTGAGCAAGTGCACAGACACAGTTAATCCGAAATCTGTTTTCACAAGAAAATCTGACCTTACATTAAGCACCGTGATCTGGAAACAATGCAAAGACTCCACCTGGAAGACAGGCAGGGCGCAGGATTGGCCATTCCTGTTCTCATAAGGAAAACAGTCGAACCAAAACTAAACACTAACCTGGTTAAACGTGAGGTGAACATAACTGAAAGCATTAATCATCAGACAGGATAATAAAGGAAAATATGCAAGCTCTCTCCCAACTGTTTACCACTTTTATTTTTCTTGGAACAGAAGTACATTTTATGTATTATATGAACCTTTAAAAAACACATACTTGGTAAAATATGTGAGCACATCCTCTCTGTCAGGAGCACTAAAACATGAAATACTCCACCACCATGGAGGGTCTGGAGTTCACAAGGTCCAGACACCCACTCGACTTCAGCCACGGTAACAACTGCATAACATAAACTAAAAAGCATTTGATGCAAGCTGGTTAATCTTGATGCTGACAGATTTCAAATCTTGAAATTTGGTAGAAAAATATGGCAAACTTATCCTTCAGATTGACCCATCTCAGAACAGAAGAAATCACTTAGGAGCAATGTGGTAAAATTCAAAAAGGACAATCTAAATCAACTACTTTTCAAAACATAAAGCATAATTTTCTAGTTTATTTAAAATCAAAACTCATGCATATACAAACAAAATTATTCAAGGTTAAGACTGCCCATTATTCAAATGACAAACGTTATTTGACTCATTAAGTTCAATTACTAGAAATGATGTGCAAAATGATAAATGGTAACAAGGAATCTTTACAGAGACACTCTGTCTCAGAGTCAGCAGCATAAACCCAGCCAGAGCCCGGGGCAGCCCAGCAGGGCCAGGCCTGGCGGCCCCTTCATGCTACGGGGCAGACACGAGCAGTCCTTAATACTTGGACTGCCACGTCACACATTACTGAATGTACTTTGCATCCACTGTCTTTGCTTACAGCACCCTACACATTACTGAATGTACTTTGCATCCACTGTCTTTGCTTACAGCACCCTACAAGACAGCATATGGATTATTTTTCTGTATTTTCTTTACCAATAAAACTGGGGCTCAAACAAAGGAGGAGGCCACAATGCTTGATAAGAAATGTACTCATTATCTTGCCCATCTAATTGTAACCCCTCTGTACAGTATTTTCACAATAAAAAATAAATAAAAATTAAAAAAAAAAACTGGGGCTCAATTACCAGTGCCCCAACTCTGCCAGCTCATGAGCAACTGAGCCAAAAAAGGTTTAGAAGCAGGCCCACAGGGCCTTCCGGTTCTTTCTTCCTTGTTACAGTTTAATTTTCTTAACAAGGTTTGGGGCTCCTGGGCCCGTGAGAACTGTATGAGAGACGTTGCAAGGTTATGGGTAGGAGCAGGTGAAATATACCAATCCCCCTTCATATCATTACCTCCTGTGCTATAAGGAGACTAGTTTCCATGAACAAATCAACAGGTAACTTAAGGAAACATGGTCCACAACAGAATTAGAGGGGAAACTAGCAATAGTCACTGCAGCCTTTATACGCGGGGTGTTTTACCCTCCTGCTGCTGAGAAACAGCAGAGTATCCCACTGTCTATCTTTCATCTTTCAGGACATGCAAACTAAAGTCCAGAAGGCTCATGGGACAAGTCCAAGGTGCTCTCAGTGGGACCATCCCAGAGCAGGCAGCGCACCGCAAGTGGAGAACAGAGCGAGGGGCCCGAGTGGCTGTGGGTCCGTCACCAGCCCCTGTGCTATCTCCCAATCTCCAACCACATTGTGCCTGCTGCGGGGGCTGGTGACGAAACTGACTGCAGTACTGTCATCACTACGTTAAGCTGGCTGAAGACACAGGCAACCAAATCTGTAAGCATGGACGCCACCGCATGCAGTTTTGCTGACCTCTCAGTGACGGTGCTAGGTTGTACTTCTAGTAAGAGTCTGAGAAGTGTTCTCACATGGACCGCACAACCCAAAGCCACCAATAAACCCAACCACATTCACCAACACAATGTGTCAATCAAACTGGAACACCAAATAAATGTTTGAACAGAGTAAGACAGCCAAGTCTGGGCTAAAAATGAGCCTTCGACAAGTACAGTCCCTGCTACAAATCCTCACAAGGTTTGTGTTTTCCAACTTCAGTCTTAATTTCTTACCAAACTGCAGCCATACCTCTCACCAGAGGATCTGCTCAGCAGCTGGGCGCCATGCTGAGGTCCCCACAGGGGACAAGGAGAGCCCCCAGGGTGTGGTCGGCAGCACATGCTTTTGCGTGCACAACGCGCCCCTCCTTTCCTGAGGATGAAAGGGCTGAGGGCCAATGCTCCTCTAAGATGCCCTGGACCCAAACATCCACATCTGGAGTGGAGCTGCAGGGAATTCTGATAAAATACCAGGAGAAATAGGGGAACAGAGGGGGAGGAAGTGAGGGACGTATTAAATGTGGAGAAATGGAGGGAAGGAGAGGAGAGGGAGCGAGGAACGTGTTTTAATGTGGTGTTTCTCCAGCCTCCATGTTGGAAGGAGGAAGATGGCCTCTTGGGGAAGAGACAAGCACGTGAGATTCTGAGCATCTTCCTGACATCTCTCGCTCTCTAGGCCTGACCCGTGCAAAGCAAAGAAGCCCAATTCTAGGAAACCTACAGCATCAAGTTCTCAGGAAGGAAAAATAAAATTTAACTAGTTGTTATAGGGTTGAGGAAATGTTCTGGAATTATGATACTGTTGATGGTTGCGTAACTTTGTAACAGAATAAAATGTGTCGTTTTAAAAAATGAGATGTAGGGCTGGGAAGGTGGCTCAGTGGAAGAGTGCTTGCCTTGCATGCCTGAGGCCCTGGGTTCGATGCCTCAGCACCATATAAGCTAGAAGAAAAAAGCCAGAAGTGGCGCTGTGGCTCAAGTGGTAGAGTGCTAGCCTTGAGCTGAAGAGCTGAGGGACAGCGTCCAGGCCCAGAGTTCAGTCCCCACGACCGGACCCAAAAATAAAAATAATAAAAAAAAAATGAGATGTATTTTCTATTCTGCCTCAAGAAGTGGCCCAAAAGGCAGCGTGAGATGGAAGAAACGGCGGCTTTGCTCAGGCCAGTGTGCTTGTCTATGCAGAAGCCCAGGGATCTACAACCTAAACCTAGAACACAGCGGTGCAGCAAGAGCAGTTACAGCTCCACAGACCAGCAGTGCCCCACAAGGAAACGAGCAGTTTCTAAGAAGTATTCACAGATGCTCCCCCACGGCTGCACACTTGGGTAGAAAGCTAACAAGGCACACACAGGAGCCGACAGTGAAACTTAAGCCCAGTGGAAGCTGTCAGAGAAGGGCTGGGTGAAAGGACTAGGCTCAACAAGGAGAAGCCACCAGTTCCCCCTCACAGCCAGCTTCAGGCCCAACCAAATCCCACAGCTCCAATCCCAGCAGGGCTGCACATGCTCTGCCCATACTTCTGGGCAAACTAGCCTAATGTCCATGTGGCACAAGTCACACAGCCACGAACCTGGAAGGCAAGGCAAAGCACGGGCATGCGTGTGCGTGGCTGGACATGGGCACTCGGTACCCTTCCTCAAGAAGTGCTTTCTGATCCCCAGCTGTCATGGTCACAGCTGGCTGTCAGGAGACAGGCCAGGCTTGCTCAGAGGAGGCCCTCACACAGAACCTGTGTTTTGTGGAGACGCCTAGCTGGGCGCTTTAGGACTGGGCTGTGCCAGAGTCCTTTGCAAGGTTACTAAAATTTTCTCTGAACCTATCCCATGATAAGATATACATTTATAGCGCAACCTACCAATGCACATATGTATTCATGGAGACCTGCCCTAGCCTGCCTCCCTTGCACCACCCATCCAAATGAAACAGAGGTTACGACAGTGTGCGGAGTGCTTGCTCAGGACTCCTATCATGCACAAAAAAATTTTCTTATCCTATGTTGTTTAAAGACATGGCTCAAGTGGTAAAGCACTTGCTTAGCAAGTTCAAGGCCTAGAGCTTAATCCCCAGTAACCCCCTTCCCCACCCCCGCAACACACACACACACACACACACAAAACCTTTTTTTATAACCCATTAACTGATTTCATATCTCATCAATTGGCCCCAACCCAGCAACTTTTAATGTTCTGCCTGGACAGAATGCAAAAAAGGGTTTCAATCCTATTTGCTGCAAAGGGCTTTGAAAAATTACTTTTATGACCTTGTTAAAATGTTAGAGATGGGCCAACGGCTGCTGGTGGCATCCACACAGGACACAGAACCTCAGCCTGCAGGTGCTGAGCAACCTTCATCAGCTCAAGAAACACCATCTCCGTATCTTTACTCACAGTCTACAAATCTAGCGGCAGTGTTTATATCCAGCCAACATATTTATCCCTTGTACTCCATCAGAAAGTTCCTCGTGTTTTTATAACTTCCTGACACTTTGTGAGTTCTTTTCTAATCAGACTCCTCTGGGGTAGAGTAAGGTCATTATCAAACACTCCCGAAGCACTGGTGGCGGCTGCATGGGCCGCTCAGGGAGATGAGGGACTAGAGGTTGTTTCCTGAGTTCCAGTTCAGTCTGGCCTTGGTCCATTATTTTTGCCCACGTCAGATCCTCTGGCTTCAGCCAGACACGCACGCATCGTCACTCTGCTTCCTCTGTGCCTCCGCCAGAGCAAGCTCTACTCTTCTGCCTCAGTGCGCTCCCCCTGAAGAATGGTGCACAGACCCCTCCCCAGCCTGTCTCCACATTCCCTCCACCGGGCATCTGTGGCCTTCTGCTTCTCCTCTTCCTGCACACCAAGGAGGTGCTATAGAAGCACCTGCTATCGCTACAAACAATGAAAACACACCTGTGTGTGCAGGTCAGAGAGGGCAGACAGCCATCCTTCGGATCCCATCGTGACCCCGCGTCCCAGCAAGGCCTCTCACCCTCAGGTCAACAGCAGAGAACCACCTCCTAACCTGCTTCATCTTCTTGGAAGAAGTGAAAATACCACCAAGTTAGAAGTACAATAAATGCTCACATACCCACCCAACATGAGCCAATATGCTGTCAGTCAGATTTCATCTATCCTCCACCTTCCTCTCCAAAGGACTTAAATCAATCATTTTGCCACTTAACTAAAATGTGAGCCATTCCACCAGATAACTCTTCATAAAACTAACAAGATTTGCCCTTGTTTTGCCTAGTCAATCAACTAAAATTCTTCAATGTGACCTAACAGCCGGTCCATGTTCAACCAAAAGCCCTTCGACAGCTGATTGCGCCGATCAGCTCAAAGTCAACATGGACCACGTGGTCAACATGCTTCCTCAGTCTCTTCCTGGTCTCCCCGACACACCCTTCCCGCTCACCACATCACACAGTAAGACAGCCAGAAGCTCTTCTGGATTGACCGGCTGCATTTTGATTAGCATGCCCAAGTCACTCCATTATTTAGCCATCAGATGGATCTGGAGGTTTGGTTAGACTCTGATCATTTCAGTAAGTGAGGCTCTGCTACTTCTTATAGGAACCAGTACATGTAAAATGGATGGCTTCTCAAGAAAAGGGAATTGATGAGTTCTGGTGTTGGGGACACACCTATATGCCACACCTTCTGTGTGGCCACAGTGCCCATAGCAGCCGATTACCCTGCTGCTGGGTTTCAGAAGCCAGGGGTTATGGCTATCTAGAAACACTGCCCCTTTATGAATGGCAAAAGTGAGACGGCGCGTTGCAGCAACCATCCCTTCTTTGTTAACTAGCTAGAATGAAGAAGCGTCCCATCGACTCTTTAACTGCCCTGAAGTTCAATCCAAACTTTAAAGACAGGGTCAATGTTTGATCCATTTGTCAATTTCAGAATATGAAGGGATACTGTACTAATCTTCAGAAATGATTAAACACATTTTCATTCTTAACAATGTCAGAATTGTAGAGATTTCTATGTGCTCAGTATGTTTCTTTCTCCTTCTCGCCCTCACACCAGCCCATCTTTGACTCCTGTGTCCTTGAGACCTAGCAGGCCATGACAACTCCCTCCTCCCTGCATGTCCACAGCACATCTCCTCTTCCCCACTCAGTTAGAAGCAGAGATTTCTACAAGGAACCCAGGCTCTCCCAGGGAGACGTGCTCCAGAATTCAGGGGGAGGCTGCCCTTCACAGGGCACCTCCAGTGCCTGTTTCAACCCACTCCTAAAGTTTCTGCTGTCGCCAACAGCAGCACAGGCAGGGGGCTGAGCCACCGAGAACCAAACCGTATCACTATCCTAACTTGAAAGTACCTCCAGTCAAAACGGACCTAGGCTGGACACCAAGTTCAGTTGTATAGCTCATCGTATGTGAGGCTCTGGGTAGGATTCCTAGCACCACCCTTCACTACCACAATTACCACCACCACCACCATCACAACTAGGACCACTACCACCCCTAGGAACAGCCCCCACCCCCAGAACCACCACTGCAACTAGGACCATCACCAGAATCAACACTACAAATAGGACCACCACCATCACCAGAACCACCACTGCAACTAGGACCACCACCATCACCAGAACCACCACTACATCTAGGACTATCACCACCCCCAGAACCACCACTACAACTAGGACTATCACCACCCCCAGAACCACCACTGCAACTAGGACCATCACCAGAACCACAACCAGCACTACTACAAACACCACCACCAAAAATACTTTTTTCCCTATCTACTAGCCCTAACCCATAGAAGATCAACAGAAGAGCAACACATCGCACCACAGTAAGAGAACACATCAGCACTCTCAACCGTGGGCTAACTGAGCCGCCACTGGCGGGAAGGCAAGCGAGGATTATACTTCATAGTACTAATCTGGGACAGAACCACGATTTATAACCCAAAGCATCGCTTCTAATGAATGCATATTGTTTTCATACCCTTGTGACGCTGAAAAACCTCAGTCAAATCACTGTAAGCTAGAAACCATTTGTAATCTCGGTGGCTCTTTTTTTGTCCCGTAAAAATAGCTCATTAAAGCTATACTGCAAATACATTTAAAAAATCATTTTTAAATTCAGTTGCTATAGACTCCTCCTGTTCTTTCTTTACTCTCCTTCATTTTAGCCTTCCTTCTCCATTCCTTTGACAAAGTCTCTCATTATCTGTCCTGGACTGGCCTCAAACTGACAAGCCTCCCAGCCTCCCAATTGCTAGAATTACAAGTTTGCTCCACCACATCTAGCTTCGCTCTTTGGATTGAACTGGTGCGTTTGTGTTCACTTTTAACCAAGAAAACCATATGCCTAATTTCAAAGTGATACGCGAGAACAGGACATTCAGAGAGCCTAGTTTCTACTGCTGTTGTACTACCTTGGCTCCTCTTCAAGTCACCGTTTTTTAAAACTTAGTTTCTGCCGGTACATTCAGAGAGCCTAGTTTCTACTACTGTTGTACTACCTTGGCTCCTCTTCAAGTCACCGTTTTTTAAAACAGTTTCTGCCGGTACATTCAGAGAGTCTAGTTTCTACTACTGTTGTACTACCTTGGCTCCTCTTAAAGTCACCGTTTTTTAAAACTTAGTTTCTGCTCCAGGAAATGGAAAGGAGGTTTTGTTCTTTGTTGCCATTTTAGTTTTTTGACTTCTTTGTTCATTTCTGTCTCCAGGAGGGTAAGGGAAATAAAAGACATGGAGGGACAAATGTGGCAGTGATACTCACTAGACACTATGTTAAAAATGAACTATACAACTTGTGGATGGGGATGGGAAGGAAGAACTAGAAGAGAGAAAGGGAAGGGGTGATGTTGTCCAAAAAGTAACAGGCTCTTTGCCTGGCTTATGTAACCCCTGTGTACATTCCCTTTATACTAACAATAGCAATTAGTTTCTGGTTTATTTTTCCACAACTTCTTCTTTAAAATATATGTAGAATAAGTATAGGATGTATCTGTGCATTTGCACTTCTCCCTCTGTCTTCTTACACCAAAATAACACTCCCTGGAAGTGTTTCCGTTGTGGCTTTGCACATGAACATGATGTCAAATCCCCCACAGCACACACCGAGGTCCACTTCGCTTATTTTACAGTGCTTTTAGTTCACTGTAGTCCACTCCGCGGTCCCTACGGATCTGAAGAACGTCTGGTTGCTTCTAACCCTTGACATTAAAAACCAGTAGTCCTGAACGGGACTCCGGCAGTCCCAAGGCAACACTGCGGGGCCAGGGGCAAACGCACGGGAGCTCCCTGGACGCCACATACTACAGCCCCGTCCATGTCCTCTGGAGCGGATGAGGAATGTCCCTACTCCGAGGTCCGTCAGCGGGAGCAGCTTCACAAATGCTTGGGCCAGGCCCCGCCTTGCCTCACTCGTTTAAGGGCCCTGCAGTCTGTCTGCAAACTGTCTGTTCACACCTTCTATCCATTTTTTCACAAAACTACCAGACTCCTCATCTGTTTTTTCAGAAACTGCATTACAAATATTAAGATCTCCGGTTATGATTTAACTTGTGGCTCTTCAGCCTCATTTCTCAGTTACCAGTTCACTCACTTGCTCTGTGCCACCTTATTTTTTGAGTTTGTCAGGACTCTCCTCCTCCTCCTCCTCGCAGTCACGACCCCTCCACTCCCAGGGCTCAGAAGACTCCATCCAGTTTTCCAATACTTGAACGGTTTCAGGTGCTTTCATATTTATACTCCTGCTGCTTTGAGGTTCTTTACAACCAAACAAACACTGTAAGGAGTGGCCCCAATTTTATGAAAAGCTAAAGGACATCCATTTGTCCCTATACGTTGCTTTTTTCTGTCATTTGAGATCACACCTTAATTACAGAAGTTTCCAAAGGGACCCGGGATTAAAAAAAAAATTTTATTGTGAAAATGCCATACAGAGGGGTTACAATTACATGAGCAAGGTCATGAGTACATTTCCTATCGAGCATTGTGGCCTCCTCCATTTCCCCTTCCTATCTCCCCCTTCCTCCCCCCCTCCCCCCCCCCCCACCCAGGGACCCTGGATTTTATATGTGGATTCTTCTATTCCTTCCCCATCAACGATCTCTTCTGAGACAATACTGCACTGTTTTCAATGGTGGAAGTTGTACAACATACTAAACATGCTTAAATGTGCCTAGCCACCATTTTCCTTTTTCTGAGCATTTCTGGCTATTCTTGCACAGTGATTCCAAATAAACTTAGTATCAACTTATCTAGCTCTAAAAACAACCAAATATCTTGATAAAGTCATGTCAAACTTCCAATAAAAGTAAGGAAGGCGATGGCTACACACGTGGTTTGAACAAGGACAAGCTGTGTGCAGAATGCTGCCCTGCGTGCCGCCATGACAATGCTAGGCTTTGCCATGGCAAGAACCAGATTTGCAGTCATTTGTATGTGACATGGAGGGTTTAGATGCTCTGCACCAGATGTGAGGTCCAGGGTGGGGGTGGGGACATGGGTGGGTAACGCCAGGTCCAAGTGGAGACAGGAACAAACCCACTACACTGACGAACCCCAGGATGTGAGGTCCAGGGTGGGGGTGGGGACATGGGTGGGTAACGCCAGGTCCAAGTGGAGCCAGGAGCAAACCCACTACACTGACGAACCCCAGGATGTGAGGTCCAGGGTGGGGGTGGGGACATGGGTGGGTAACGCCAGGTCCAAGTGGAGACAGGAGCAAACCCACTACACTGACGAACCCCAGGACAATCCTCTAGAGCTACTTGCTGCAATTAGGACTCAGCCTGGGAGCATTAAAACACTCCCAAAATCTTGGAAGATAAACTACGTGCTGGTGAGTTATTCATCTCTCCCTGGCTTTCAGATCAGACAGGGCTTACTCCTTGCTGCAATGCCACGTATCACTCTGAGGGTCTGCTTTGACCGCAGCTGTGATCAGCTGACGCTGAGCCCCGCACAGTGTGTTCCAGCAGCAGCTGCTGACCAGCAGGGGACCCTGGGCCCAGGCACGGCTTCCACAGTGGCTTGCTTGACACTGCTGCTCTGAAGCACATCTTCATACACACTCCATCAGAATTCCTGAGAGGGGCTTGTATCATCTGCACAGCAGAAAGCTTAAGCTTAAGTTATAAAACAACAGGATTACTGGCAACAATGGTCACCACTGGCTGACTGATACATGAACAGCACATTAAAAACAGAAGCCATTCAAAACAGAAAACCTCATAAAACAAAGCCGACCGTCCCCTCTGTCAGCAGCGCACTCGCAATGTCAGTGCTGGCGTTCTGGCGGCTTAACACGGAGAACAAAGTGTGCACGGAGCGAAGCGCCGGGGAGTGCGCACTAACCTCACAAAGTCGGGAGGGTTCAGGAATGTTGTGCTGGTTCTCGCCTGAGTATCTCATTTTAGTTCTGAGTTAAAGCTCCCAGCTTTATAGCTCCTCTTCACCAAATCAGGCAAGGAGTGATGTCAAAAAAGAGAAAATACTCACCAAGGAAAGTGGGGAGGGTCAACGAAGCTCCAGCAGGATGATACAAAGGATAGGAAAGAGCAAGTCACGTGACGCATTCTGAGGAGAAAGCCAGGCAAACCTGGTGTGCAAAGCCAGTGCGTTTTGAGATGCCTCGCAGTTTGAAGGATATGTAAGGAAGGAAAGGACCCTATAAACATTCTCTAATAAAGATTCCCTTTTTTAATTAGTAGCTTCATTTGGGAGACTTTTTCCCTTCCCTCTCTTTCTGTTATTTTTTCCTATTATTTTTCTTATTTTTTTCGATTATTTTTCCTTTTTAGTTGAGATCTTGCTAAGTAGCCAAGGCTGGCCTCAAACTCAAGAACCTCCTGCCTCGGACTCCCTAGGCTGAGGTTACAGGCATGGCCGCCCATGCCCGACTCCTAAAGATTCTGAGAGAAAGCCTCCCACCAAGTTCTAACAACTGCCCTGGGTCTGTACGGAGCAGCTGAGCACAAGGCCCTGAGAAGCGAGAGGACGCGGTCCAGGCAGCTGGGGGGACTGCAGCTTCAGCCTGGAGAGACCCCGCTCCCAGGGTGCAGTGAGGGTCAGGGTGCGAGTCAGGATCAGATGGCCTAAAAACTGCAGCAGGGCCCTGCAAGAAGTGGGTGTGCACCTCGACCAGGTGCACACAGCACTGCAGGGCTCAAGACAAGGGAAGACACAGGTGCACACGGCACTGCAGGACTCGAGACAAGAGGAGACACAGGTGCACACGGCACTGCAGGACTCGAGACAAGGAGACACAGGTGCACACGGCACTGCAGGACTCAAGACAGGAGGAGACACAGGTGCACACGGCACTGCAGGACTCAAGAGGAGACACAGGTGCACACGGCACTGCAGGACTCAAGAGGAGACACAGGTGCACACGGCACTGCAGGGCTCGAGACGAGAGGAGGCACAGGCTGCCGCCTAGGATACACTGCCTGGCAAAAGTTTGGAATGGAATTCCTAAGTGATTTACTGCAATATTCCCCCAAAACACTCAGCAGCCTGAGATAAGAAGCAAGGAGCCCTGGCAAGTGGGGTTAGGTGACAGCAACACAGGGCCCCACACGGCCATCCCCTGCCTTGCAGAGACTTTGAAGACACACATGCTCTCCGGGCCGGGCTCGGGCTTGTGCTGGCACTGGGTGGACAGTGAGGCAGCCACAGTGGTCCACACCCGTGCTCCGGACTCACAGACAGTTTGTGTAAAACACAGCAGGACAGATGGTGGGGCGTGTTACTGAGACCAAGGAGGCGGGAGGGCAGGCAGAGCAAGGACGCCTCTGCCACGGCGAGAGCTTCATGCCACACCAACGGCCAGCTCTGTGAAGCAGCCAGACCACTGTCCCGAAAGAAAGCGAAGCTTGTCTGGGAAGACAAAGGCGCTTCGGAAACGACACAAGCACAGCAGCACCGGAAGTGAGGCGATTAACTGACCTGGCACCTGTCATTTCAGGCTTGTCACTTTTTGGGTCATTGCTATGCACAAAATATTGCTTATAACCTAGTTTTGTTGCTCATCTCACTTTACCAGAAGGTGAAGTGAAAGCATGTGTCTAAACAGGAAATTCGAAAAACTCAGAAGAATCTGGGAATAAGAAGACTGCTAAAGGCTAACTGAACGCATTCACCTGCTTAGGGCAGGGCCACGCCCATAACACCGCAGACAGATGTGGCTTCATAAAGAGCCAGATCACACTTTGATCCATTAAGTACAAACAGTTCCAACGGATTGAACTTAAATCAGCCTCTTCTGTTTTAGCCAACACTTAAAAGGTTTCTCTCTCATCAAGACCTAATTTTATTTTAAGTTTAATTAAAGGCTGTTTTGTCAAGGAACCAACTTTTGCTATTGCCTGGGTGTGGCTGGAAACAGGGGCAAAGCTGGGGAAGGTGTATTGGAAGAGAGTAAACCCTCCAGTCACTGGATTCAAAGGGGAGGGCGTGTCCTCCAGAGCCCCAGGCTTAGCTCTGTCCCCCCCTGATTTTCTTTAAGTTTTTTTTTTACTATCATTCAGCAACACTATCGCCAGTCCAGTAAAGAAAAGAGGACAGTAAGCATATGCAGTAGTCACAAGAGCATGTGAAGGCTTAGCTGCTGCGACACACCTTCCTAAGCATGTCCACGGTTCTTCCCACACACAGGGGACAGGCGCTGTGCCAAGGCCCGGTGGGGACTGACAGCACAGCAGAGCTGACTTACAAGTCAGAAATTCAAGCTTTAGATTTCAGAGTCACCAACAAAGAAACGGCTGAGGAAGTCCAGGAAAACTAAAGCCACCCTGACAAGCCAAGGAGTGCAGAAGCTCTCCCCAAGAGTGATGGCACTAAAATGCCACAGGCCACCAGGGAAACATCTCCCACGTGCCAACTGGCAACTTGGCCTGGGTGGCTCTTCTCTGACTCATTCTGCCAAGGTAGGGAAATGTAGACTGCAACAAGGAATAACCCACAAGGTTCGAGTTGACAACACAGTGCTGCGGGGCACCAGTGACTCACAACTACAATCCTTGCTACTCAGGAAGCTGAGATCTGAGGATCGAGGTTCAAAGCCAGCACAGGTAGGAACATCTGTGAAAGTAAGACTCTTGTCTCCAATTAACCACCAGAAAACTATAAGTGATGCTGTGGCTCAAGTGGTAGAGCGACTAGCCTTGAGCTGAAGAGCTCAGGGACCGTGCCCAGGCCCAGAGTTCAAGCCTCATGACCAAAAAGAAAAAAAGAAAAAAAAACCCACAGCGCACTGCTTGCTTGTGCCACTAAACAGCTGTGTGGCCCACTGCTAATTCGCTGATCTTCAGGCTCACCGTCTGTACACTGGGGGAAAGAATGATATTCAATGTGATAAGCAAAAGGCATTCAGACTGTGACTAGCACTTAGGAAGCCCTTAGCAGGCAGTATTACTGTTTACTTGTCTGCAGACACTGTCAGCAGCCTTTGTGCCCCTGCCCGACTCTGCCCACCATGCAACCCAGCACACCATGACTACTCAGTTCAAAAACCCAGAGCTCAGTTCAGCCCTTGGCCTAAGGCAGGCAGTGAAGCTGGCTAACCTGAAGGCAGAATGCTGAGGAACAATTGCTCTGACTGGGAAACCCCACCGCCTGCACACACGCCCGGCACCTGGCGCAACCGCACAAAATGGAGTTTGGACACTATCTGTAGAGGGAAATCCTGTGGCTTTCAAGGTCCCAGAGCTGGGACATGGCCCAGGCATACAGTACTGCTCCCAGTGAAGTCTAAGCAAAGGAATGTGGACGTGCCCTGGTGGAATTACACCCAAGCCCGTCTCCCATGGAAGAAAAACGTGATTCAAGGTTCCTGCTCCTCACGCTTTAGTCAGGGCTGCCCTGGCACCCTGCTGTATGGGACACAGAAGCCAGCCCCACAGGGGACGCTCCTGAGGGCACGGGGGTCCTGTACCCTGAGGCAGGGCCATCTCCCAGGGGCATGTGTCTGCCAGGTAAGAGCTACACGGGGAGGCGCTGCTGTCCATGCTCCCAGTGTCTCCTGAGCCCATGCTCCCTGAAGTGGCGTCTACGAACAACGAAGGGAGGAAGCCCCTGTGAACGCTGATGACCATGCGTGCTGTGATGCCGCTCATTCTCAAAGTTGGGGTGGCACCAGCTCCCTTGGGAAGCGTCCCCTGGGCCTCACGGCCACCAGAAGCACGCGTGGACGGGCAGTCTACCCAGTCGGACACTTACGCTGTGTAGACCTTACGCTATGTAGACCTTTTTTTTTTTGGGGGGGGGGGGGTCAGTCGTGGGGCCTGAATGCTGTCCCTCAGCTCTTCAGCTCAAGGCTAGCGCTCTACCACCTGAGCCACAGAGCCACTTCCAGCCTTTTCTGCTTATGTGGTACTGAGGAATCGAACCCAGGTCCTTATGCATGCAAGGCAAGCGCTCTACCATGGAGCCACCTTCCCAGCCCATGTGTGGACCTTTTACTTAAGGCTGTGAATTTCTTCCACGTGAGAACCTCCTTTGCTTCCTTCCCTCTAGCACCTTGCACAAAGTCTGGCACACAGTGCTCTGAAATGTTTCTCTGCCAATGTTTTCAAAGCTACCAGAGATAGGAGATGTGCTGTCTTTAAATAAGAACATTACTTCTAAGTAAAAAATAATGCCTAAATCACACTGAATCTTGGGAATTCTGTAAAGATTTAAATCTCTTCGTTTTGGATATGTATGAATCCTACTGTCATGATTTATAAGTCCATAAAAGCCATACATTTATGGGGCAGGGCAGACAGTAAGCCTGGAATGCAAAACACTGCGCTAGAATTCCTTCTATAAAGATTACTGATGCCTCAGGCTTTTAAAAACGAGATGTCACATGAAGCTGTACATCAGGAGCTCGCCCTAAGATAAAAACATTACATGCTGCCCTGCCCATTCGCCTTTAAATGACAGCCCCTGGCACTGTCTGGAGTGCGCGCGTGCAGGCGCAAGCACAGGGCAGTGCGCCTCAGCAGACACCTGCAGCCTAGAAGCAGCGCCTTCCAGGTAACTGTCAGAGCAGAGCTGGGCCTTCCGCGAACCTGCCAGGGCTGTGGATGAGCGAGCTAACCCCACAGCACCCGCTCCTTAGGAAATGTTCTAGGGACCTGTGGCTCCAATCGAGTCTAAATTGACAGCTCAGGTGCATCGCTAACATGATTTCCACCTCACACCACAAGTGTCACTTCCTAGAAGCAGCACTGGGTTTTCCTGAGTGCCTATGACAAGGCTAGCCTCTCAAGGAAGATGCTGGCAGATGTACATCTGAGGCCCAGAGCTGGGGGCCTTCCTCCCAGGGGAGCTCAGGACAACAAGGGGCTGACCAGCAGGCTGTGAAGACAGCAGGCTGTGAAGGGGGACTGGGCAGCCTCTGGCCGTGGTCCAGGGCCCCACACCGCTGTTCCAGAGACACCTGGCTCTATCAGCCTCTGCTGTACAAACTGTGAAGCATCGCAGCACAAAGGCTTCTCTTTGACAAGTTTCCACAAAAGGAATAAACAGTATAAACAACGGAAGTTCAAAACTTGTCAGTATAATCAGGGCAGGCCCAAGAAACACATCTGTTTGAAGATGGCAGGCAGTGTTCACGTTATTCGTAAGTACAGGTTGAAACCATACAAAATCACTAGCAGAGAAGAACTCAAAGACACCAGTGAACTTGCGCGTTCCAATCACTGTTCCGCAGCCGGAGTGTGTGATGGGGCTAGTCACTGCCACCCCCGTCACTCTCCACTCTCTAAGCGCGTGGCACTGTCGTCACACACACAGACTGAGTAAAACGGCTACAATTACTTGCCCCTCCTCTCTCTTCATCTGTCCTCCTTCCCTCAGTCACAACCACAATTTTGATATTAACAAAAAATAATACAGCCAGTGTAGGTGGCTCACATCTGTAATCCCAGCTACTCAGGAGATTGAGACTGGATCGGTTCAGAGCCAGCTCAGACAGCAAAGTCCATGAGACTCTTACCTCCAATTAACCACCAAAGAAAAGCCAGAAGTGAAGCTGGGCGCCGGAGGCTCACGCCTGTCATCCTAGCTACTCAGGAGGCTGAGATCTGAGGACCCCAGTTCAAAGCCAACCTCGGCAGGAAAGTCCGTGAAACTCTTATCTCCAATAAACCACCAGAAAACTGGAAGTGGCGCTGTAGCTCAAGTGGTAGAGTGCTAACCTTGAGCCGAAGAGCTGAGGACAGCGTCCAGACCCAGAGTTCAAGCCCCACAACAAAGGAAGGAAGGAAAAAAGGGAGGGAGGGAGGAAGGAAGGGAGGGAGGGAAGAAGGAAGGAAGGAAGGAAGGAAGGAAGGAAGGAAGGAAGGAAGGAAGGAAGGAAGGAAGGAAGGAAGGAAGGAAGGAAGGGAGGAAGGAAGGAAGGGAGGGAGGGAGGGACGGGCCACAAATGGATGTGAGGCTCAAATACCTGCCTAGCAAAAGGGAGATCCTAAGCTCAAACCCCAATATGTGTTGGGGAAAGAGGACTAAAATTGCTAGAAATGCTAATTCAAGATTAAAATCAAATCTAATAAAAAGAAGACAAAAAGATCTGGGCATGGGGCACTAGTGGATCACCTTTTATCCTAGCTATGGAGGAGGGTGAGATCTGAGGACTGCAGTTCTAAACTAACCCAGGCAGACATAAGTGTGGCTCAAGTGGTAGGCTGGCCTTGAGTACAAAAGCGCAGGGACAGCACCCAGATCCTCAGTTCAAACCCCAAGACTAGCACCAAAGAAAGGAAGAGGAAAGAAAAGAGATTAAAGAAGAGGACAGCAAAGAGGAGGGGAGGGGAGGAGAGGGGAGGGGAAGAGAGATATAAGACAAAAGGGGCCAATTTCTTTCTTTTGGTACCAGCCCTGGAGCTTGAATTTGTAGCCTAGACTCTGTCCCTGAGCTTCTTTTACCCAAGGCTAGCACTCTACCACTTGAGCCAAAGTTCCACTCTGCTCTTTGGGGGGTAGTTCATTGAAGATAAGAGGCTATTTTCCTGCCCAAAAGGCTGGCTTTGAACCATGCTCCTCAGATCTGTCTCTCAGTCTTTTGAGTAGCTAGGATTAAAGGCATGAGCCACCCGTGCCCAGAGGGACGATTTCTTCTTCCCTCCAGAAGCCCCCAGAGGGAGCTTCTGTAAAGAGGCCAGGGTGCCCAGCTGGTTGGGAGGCTTGGGCGTGCTGCTGTGGCAGGAGCTGTAGGAAACAGAGGTCCTCAGCCAGGGAGGCAGGGGCAGCTGGCACTGCCCCTGTGCACTGGGGCTCATCTGGGGCAGGGGGAGGGGCAAAGGGTGTAGCTGAACATTGCCAGGGCTGGAATTCCAGCAGGCATGGACACGCCCTCTCCCCTCCTTGCCTGAGGCCTGCCAGTAGGATTTTTCCTGTCAACACCCCACCACCCACCACCAGGCTTAGACTGCCTCAGCAGTCCTCCTCCACAGGGGCCCCAGGCTGAGGGTCCCCGCTGCAGGTGCGGACCACAGCACATCTGCTTCAGAGGATGACTGTCCAGCCCACACCCCAGACTTCAAATACAAAGAGCAAGGGGCTCAGCTCTAACCCTCCTCTTCCCTCAACTCAGCATGCTAGAGAGTCAGCTGTAAAGTTTCCTCTTGGATTTTTCCAGTAGGTAAACTCAACACTGTCACTAACACACACCAAGTAAATAGCATGAATCATTCCCAGAAATTAGTCTCACGTTAAACCAATTATTCAAATGTCCAAGGGTAACATGAGCTAAGTGCAGCTTGTGGAGGGATTTGTAACCTAAGATGTGCAATAATACAGGTAATACAAACAGCTCAACCTGAAAAGCACAATCTCCATCTCCCTCTCTCTTTTTCTCTCTCACGCATATGCGTGCACACAAGTGCGTGCACCACAGATAAATTCAGCGAGACTCCCTAACTGCAGTTTCCCTCAATTCTCAGCAGAGGGGCCTGAAATGCTGCCTAAGAGACTCATTGGAAAACTTTAGCCAAACAAAAACTGGAAACAGCTGTTAGGAAGTTCACATAATTCTCTGGCTATTTTCTAGTTCATTTTCCTTAAATGATTAATAAACAATACCTCTGCTTATATCATTATACGTTAGTACACAGTTTTCTTTAGGCTGAACATGGTAGCCCAAGCCCGCAGTTCTAGCAACTTGAAAGGTAGAAATGGAGGATCATGGCTCAAGGCTACCCGAGGAGTTACAAGTCCTTGAGACTTCATCTCAACCAAGGACTGAGCACAATGGCACATGCCTGTGACCCCAACAGGGAAAGTACTGGCTAAAGTGCTGCGTGACTGTCACACCCAATAACACAGCAAAGAATAAGCAGGAAGACCAAAGCTCCAGCTGGTATGGGTATAAGGCAAAATCCCATCTAGAAAATACACCAAAAAGGGACTGGAGATGTGGCTCATCATAAATACCTGCCTTGCAAGTAATAAGGGTTCAATCCTCAGAACACACAAAAAAATTCCTTTAATACAGATGTCTTTATGGAAATCAATAGTCTTTCAAGATTACACTCAACATTAACTACTTAAAAACAGCCACCAGGATAACAAACAGAAACCTATTTTAAATTTATATACGAAGTTCTCCTTTACTCTTAACCTTAAAAAAATACTAGTACTGAATGTTCAGCATGCATCTACAAATACAAACCAACCCTGTGATCCCGCCACAGAAAAGTGAAGGGCCGCAGCTCCAGTGGACGCGCGTGGCCCTACCACCTAGAGGACGGGTCCGACCTTGGACAAGTGTTTAATGCTTGTGCCTACCTGCAAATCAAGATGGTATAATGTTACCAGCTCCAGAAGAGACCATAAGGATAAATTCATTGACACCAGCCCACAGTAAGTAGTTACTACACAATGCTCACTCTGCCTTGTTGATGTTGTAATTGCGAGTCTTCATTTTTGAAGGAAGTTACCTTTACAAGGTCTTGATTGAGTAAAGCTTATTTTTGATTTCTCCGAGCTAAGTGAGTGTTCCAAGGTAAAAAAAGGAATTTTTGTTGTCTTCCACAAAACAAAGATGTGTGGCTACTTCCGAATGAGGCGTACAGAACCCTGGCACGGCCGCAGGGCAAGAGCAGCAGAGCCACGTGGGACGGTGAGCAGAGCGTTCGAGGAACCCCCATGTCTCTTCTCCCCCATCTCTGACTGACTAGGCTGGAAATGCTTTCACACAAACTTGTAGAGGAATGATGAAGCCTCACAGTGATTCTCCTCCAAGGTGTTTTTTTTGCGTCTGTGAGGAGCAAGCCTGGCGGGACACAGAAGATGGCAGTGAGACCAGGCGTTGCTCACTCGGACGGACGGCTCCACTGAGGGCTCACCGCGGCGTGCCAAGCGGCAAGGAAGGAGATGTGCTCCAAGGCTACGCATGCCGGCAAAGGACCGCACGTGACCTCCTTCCCCGTGCACCAGCACACACCATCCCAGAGCACCCGGCTGCTGGGGGAGGGGGAGGAGGCGTGGAGGTGTTGCCAGCTGGAACAGCTTAGCATCTTTAGGAGTGTGGCCTGACCAAGGGCCATCGGGCGCTGGGCCCTGCCGGCATGACCACAGGCAGGGCCCAGCCGTGTCCAAGCGATAAGACGGCGCCACACAGGTGCACACTGGGCAGGTGCGGGACGGCAGAGCATGGCTGACACCATGTGAACACACGCAACAGGCGCTCGGGATTACCATTACCACGAATGCGAATCTACGTCACAACAAACGCGAGGCACGGGAGCCACGGCCACTGCACAGATGGAGCAGCACAGAATTCAGCCCCAGGGAGGCTGGCAGGTGGGAACTGAGAACGACTAGGAAACCAGTCCTGGCACGGCGCAGAGGAGAAGGCGCAGGGCCTGGCACACTCGCGGCCTGGCACACGCAGCCAGGTAAGAAAAGGCTGCCATGGCGGACGCTGCAGCTCCTAGCACTGCCTCACTCTGATAGGGACCAGGGGGCTCAGAGGAGTCACCGCTGCATGGCATCATCACGAGACCCAGAATGAGAAAGCCAGAGCGGGAGACAAGAGAGGCAGGGTGGAGGCCCTGCAGGAGAGGCCCCGGGCAGCTAGGGCTCAGCACGGCTGCGGGGCCTCAGGGCGGGTGGCAAAGAACAAGTCCAGGACTGGTCCCTCACTGACTGCCATATAAAACTCTGTCCATCACTTCAATAAAGCCACGGTGTGTCCAGACGCCTGCAGACGGAACTACCCCAAGTAGGTAATGATAGCTAAACTTGCAGCTGGGGTGGTACTAGCGTAGGTGAACAAATATATAACACTGGCAAGAGTGCAAAGACCTATGGCCCCAGGAGATAAAGAAGGGGGTGGGGGCGGGAAGCAGCAGCAAAACATTCTCTAAGGACAAGCTCACAACCAGCAAGCACAGGCCCTCCACAGAAAAGGAGGTGGGGCAGAACTCCGTATGTCATGAGGAGAAAGATTTTTCTTCCTAAGAAGAAAGGGAGAGGAAGAGTGTAGGAAAGGAGAAGAGAACAAAGGAAACATGCTGCAAGGACTGGGGGAAAGAGCAGAATATCTAGCGAAAGTGACCAGAGGAAAATGAACACAGACCCAAACCACTTCTCAGGAACGTGGTGGCACTGGCAGCCTGCACCTGCCGGAGTCTCAGCCCCAGCACTAGACAGAGCCAAGGCCTGGCAAACATGCCGTGTAGCTGAACGCAGCCTTGCCCATGCTCACCGCAGGCGCCAGGAGGTCTGCACAGGGCAGAGCAACCACTCAGCCCCCGTGGCCGCTCTCCCTTTCACCACAAAGCTCTTCCCGGGGCTCAGAGTCCTCCTCGCTCCCAGGCCTCAGCAGGCCTGCTCCCCGCGCCCCACGCTCCTCACACTCACCGAAATGCTACGCTTTCACATCTCTCTGCCCTGGGAACATGAATTCCTCCAGAGGGCACCATGCCAAACATTTCTGCATTCCCAGCATCTAGAATACCAGCAGGTATAGGGTATATGGTGAATAACGAAAAGCTCTTACCACAATACCAACATTCACACCTCTGCCTTTGCCTCTACTTCAGCGTTTAAGTTAGCAGCAACTTACATTCAAAATAAAACCCACAGCTCCAGACCAAAAGACTCTTCTTCCACTACAATACAATGGGCAGAAAATAAACTGCCGGAGTACAGTAAGCACCAGGCTGCCACGGGAGAGGTGCGTCAGCAGCCACGGCCACACTGGAGCTAACAGGAATGCCGCTTTCATCTGCTTCGTTTTTCAGTCGCTGCTGGGGAGAAACCTAAGCACATTAAAGACGAAAGAGCAAAGCTGTTTTAGATGTGACTGGCAGCTCCATTTTTTTTTTCTTTTTGGAAATGAAGAGGGCTCTCTCATATCTGAAGTAAGAATGCTTTTGTAATTTACCCAAAGAAATCGAAGTCTGCGGAGATACACAGAGATGTCATGATGTCAAAAACAGCTTTCACTACAGAGGCAGCACACCTAGAAACAGGGTGAATGCCAACTCTACTCCCATGAAGGAAGCAGCACACACACTGGAAAATTAATCTTTACATCCCTTGTCTACCTCTAGTTCTCATGGTTCCTCTTAGAAACCCCTATTGGTGAAGCAGCTCCACATAGCTTTTGTTTGGTATGTTATGGCTGAGTTCCTTCTCAGAAGACAACAATTACCCACAGTCCACCCTTTACATAGCTTTTTCTTGTCCTCTGTATTCTGGGTTATCCTTCTTATGCGGTGATTTCTGTAACTTCTCTGGGTGGGTTTCTATTAACCTATCTACTTCTTTACATTGTTGTTAGTATATTTCAAGAAAAAAATCAGTAACAACTTTATTTTCATTTTGTCATCAACATTAAAGGTTTTGATTTTCTTCAGTGGGATTGCAGTTGGTCTCATAAAAATAAACGAGCTAAGAACAAACATCTCAGACTTCATTCAGAAGAAAGCACAGCTCTTAGATCATGCAGCCAGCTTTTCCCTCGTCCTGCTGTGAACTGTTCCTACAGTTAAACACAGATCTGTGTGAAGTCACTCACTGTACAGAAGCTGATGGTGCAGCACAGTAAGCAAAACTGAGCAGCAGTTCAGGAAAGTGGCCCGGAGGCTTCACTGAGCGCTCAGCCATTTCATCCTGGGCAGTGCCTCCTTTCCTGTCTGCTGGAAGGGTAAGCACAAACCTCAAGGAGACTATTTCCAGGAAATACCTGCAGATCGCAACAAAAGTACTGAGCAAGAACTGAAGAATGGGTAAAGAATGCACCCTTCCTGAGAAGGCCCACAAACATGGCCATAAGTTTTACAGGACACGTCTCAGGCCCTCTTTGATAGCTAATGTGGAAGCCAGGAAGGGGAAGGGGCAAAGCTGGGGCTCTAGAGACAGATTTCCCCTCGTATCACTCCAGGGAAGGAACTTTGCCACTCTGTGCTTCATGTGCAGGTCGTGTACCGATACGTATCACTACCATCCATCACTTCCATTAACTGTGGGCTGGTGACATCCAGGTGCAAGCCAGGCACAATGTGTGTGCCTCCAAAGAGCTCACAGCCTGGGGAGGAAGAGAGTGATGGGCAGGCACAGCAAGAAGCAGCACAGAGCACAGGCCTTGGGCCTCAAGACCGGTTAGCATGCAGCAGTCATAGCAACAGACAGTGTACATTGAAGACACCGGTTAGCATGCAGCAGTCATAGCAACAGACAGTGTACACTGCTGTGTTCTGTTTCTATAATTCACACAATTCTTCCTTTTGAGTAACAGTAAGATACAGAAATAGGATTTTTGGACTCAAATACTAGAACATATTCCATGTCTTAAAAAATGAAAGAACAGCTGCAACAAACTAAACCATGACTGGTGTCCTCTAGATGGAATTTTAACTTCAGTTACTGTAAAGAAACGATAAGTTCAGGAAACTCATGGTGACAGCTTGATTTATGAATTGTGACATATTTCTTGAACTGGGATTACATTACAAAGAAGTGGAATTCTATGCAAGCTAGGTCTTGCCGCTAACATTTGCTCTTCAAATCAATAAGCTACACTTCTGAGTGACTTGTAGTTGAGACAGGAGGCAGACAGATCCCAAAGCCCCTCCATGCTCTCAGGCCTGACCTGGAGCAGATTTTGGAACCTAAACAGAAAATACTTCAGCTCTTTACTGGGTAATCGTAAGAGAGAAACTCAATCCAGAGAACATTTATGGTAGAACTGACAGGACAAAAAACTGACTCCCACCCTGAGAGCATTCTCTTACTTGCCTCGATTCACCTCCTCGCAGCCTCTCCTCAAAGACCGGCTGGACAGCTTCCTAGCTCTGTAAATACTCCCAACATGTGTCCACACACTTCTGTCTCCATACCTGGGCTGGGAGGCATTCATTCACAGACTAATGGAAAGGGGAGGGTTGGGTGGGAGGTGATAAGAGACTCTGGGTGGTCTATTAGACACTTTATATACAAGACCACGTTCAATATACCCAACCCTGTAAAGAAGGCTCACCGTCTCCAGTTTTTGCACAAAGCTGAGATTAAAAGAGGTTAAATCACTACCCAAATTTACAGTTACTAGCTGCTCAACTAAGAAGCAAGTCCAGGATTACGTAACTGTAAGGAGTCGTCACGGCGGGCCTGGGCCTGTGGTAATGATGGGAGTCAGTGGCTTAGAATCCGAGGAGTCAGCACAACATGCAGGTACTGACCCCTCCAAAGACACGGACACACTCCTGGACAGGGGGCATGGGGAGAAGAGGGGTTGGGAAGGGACTGCACCTACTACAATGTACTGCAGTGACAGCTTATGATACCGGTTTGCTAGTGGTCAGCTTGGACACATGCATCACACTTAAGACAAGGAAACAACAGGTGTATACTGAAATAAGCACCTAAACCAATAACCCGCAGTATCGTCATGCCTAGAGCCTGCGCTAGGTAGGGCAGGAAGTAGGAAGGCACAGTGGGGAGAAGGGCCTCAGCAGGCCTGTGGCCGGGCGCTGAGGATGCGGCAGAGGCCAAGGATACAAACTGGTCCCACCCTGGCAGCCCAGGCCTTTTGTACAGAAGCTCCAAGAACCAGTCAAGCAGAAGCTTCATTCAATCCACAATCAGCCAACTCGGATACACAAAAATAATCACCTCAATAATTAGGAAGTAGCCTTAGGGCTTTTTTCCTCCCTAGATAAATATGCAGTGTGAAAACATTTTTCAGGAGAAAATCACTAAGAAGGCATTAACAGCTCACCTGCTCTGGGCTCCTCAGGTGTAGATATGACTGGCATTCCTACCCCCGCCTCCCCCCCAGCAACGCACTACAAATAACCACCTCATCAATCTCAGTAAGTGAAATTTATTCTAAAACTTTAGAAAAATTTAGAAAATGGAAAAAACTATATTCAGAACTATACAGACTAAACTTGAGATTTCCATTTTTTTAATTATTTGAGAATATTATATGCTCTTAGAATCTAAAATGCAGATAAACTGGGTTAATCAAATGAAAATAGTAAATGAGAGCCATACTGGGAACCCAGCACGCTGGAAACAGAAGATCCTGAGTTTGAGGCCAGTCTGGGCTATAAAACTAGACCTTATCGCAATAAATAAGTAAATAAAAAATAGCCAGTTATACATATAAAGTATATCAATCATAAGACTTTCAAAAATTATTACAGAATCCAGAATTTAGAGAAATTTCAACCTTCACATGAAAAGTCATTTTGGTTTTAATAGTCTTCACTAGATAACAATAATCATCACCATGGGTGCTAACTACTCAGGAGGCTGAGACCTGAGGATCACAGTTCAAAGCCTGCCCTCGCAAGAAAGTCCATGAGGCCCTTATCTCCAATTAACCACCAAGACAAAAAAAGCCAGAAGTGGAGGTATGGCTCAACTGGTAGAGCAGTAGTCTTGAACAAAAAAAAAAAAGCTCTCCCCACAAATAACAGTAATAATAATAAATATAGTCATTCAACAAAAATTAAGTGCTTTACTGTGTACAAAAGAAATATAAAATAAAACTGGGTGCCAGTGGCTCACGCGTATAATCCTAGCTACTCAGGAGGCTGAGATCTGAGGATCAAGTTCAAAGCCAGCCCGGGCAGGAAAGTCCGTGAGACTCTTTTTTTTTTTTGGGGGGGGGGGGGGGGGTCCGGTCGTGGGGCCTGAACCCTGGGCCTGGGCGCTGTCCCTCAGCTCTTCAGCTCAAGGCTGGTGCTCTACCACTTGAGCCACAGCGCCACTTCCGGCTTTTTTTCTTTGCTTATGTGGTGCTGAGGAATCGACCCAGGGCCTCAGGCATGCAAGGCAAGCGCTCTACACTGAGCCACCTTCCCAGCCCTCCGTGAGACTCTTATCTCCAATAAACCACTAGAAAACCAGAAGTGGCGCTGTAGCTCAAGCGGTAGAGCGCTCGTCTTGAGCTGAAGAGCACAGGGATGGCGCCCAAGCCCAGAGTTCAAGCCCCATGAACAACAACAACACAAAAGAAAAGAAATGTAAACTGTATTTGCAAACACTTTCATGTCTCCTACAGGAGGGGCAGAGGGAGGCCGCCAGCCTCACGCGCTCATGTGTCCACTTGGTGCCCACACATTCCTCAGTGAAGGGACGCTTGTAATTTAAGTTTCTATGTGCAGAAGAGTAAACCCGGGGTCACAGGTGTGAAGGCTGGGCAGGGGACGTGGAAGAGGAGGAGGAAGGGAGGCCTAAACCACACGGCCAGCAAGCCCACAGCAGAATGGACATGAACAAGCACACACCCAACTTAGTGAGTGGAAAGGAAAGCAGAGTAGCCTGATCATCTGCCTGTCCACTTCAAATGATGCACTGGCTCTTTGAAATAAAACGATGTTTGGTGTTTCTTTAAATAAAGCTTTCATTTATAGTAAGGACAATATTGAAGAACAGAGGAATGAGGAAGAAGGAGGTAACCTAGACATTTCTTATTCTAATAAGGAAACCAAAGAATGCTTTCCTCATGTTTACAGATTAATACCCATGTGTCCTACCATAGAGACCACAACAGAATCTCCATCCACATCCACAGAGGCTCACAAGGTAAGCAAATCACTACAGCCTCAGCAGAGCAATGCTAGCTGCGCGGGTGGAATACAAAAGCCGTCAGAGGAGAGTCCGCAGGATCACAGAGCACCTCCCTGCACCACTTGGTAAAGGAGGTCTGGTGACTGCTTACAGTTCCACACACACAACTCATGACATGTACACAGTGTACACAGTGACTTCTGTTTTGTGTCCTACTACACAGACTACTACTTCACAAAGCACCAACGACCGACCACCTGCCTTTCTGTGTGTTTGCTGTCACTGCTGGCCTTGTTTTCAGGCTGGTGTCTACTAACATCTCCAGGAAAATCAACTGACATGCCGAGGCCATTGTTCAGGCACACACAGAAATCCTTCCGTTCTAGAACGTCCATTGGTTCTGTGCTTAGTTTCTGTATCTGCTGAGACTTTTCTTCTTCTCCTTGTGTGGGAGGGTGAGAGGAGGGTCTTACTGTGCAGCCCAGGGTGACAGCAAATGCATCCTTCCTATCTCAGCCTCTCAAGTGATGAAATTACAGACATGTACCTCCATGCCTGGCTTGAAATGTCCTTTGTTCTCATTCACAGGATTTGTATTTTCCTCTACTTCCTTGAGTGTAGTTTTAACTATTGTTTTAAAATCACTGTCAGCATCTGCGTGATCTTACAGTCAGCTTTCTTCAATTACCTATTCTCTTGAGAACAGAACCATGTTCCTGTGTATCAAACTATTTTAGTGTATATCCTACGTTGTGGAAGCTCTGAATCCCATAATACACTGACATGCCCTTTTGGAAGACATATCTTCCAGAAATGTGCCAAAATGACACACACATGGGAAAACACTGGAAAAAAAGGAAAGGTGCCCAATATATATTCCCTATGCCTTTCAGAAAACACAGAGGTGGTCCTTTGGCCACATACATTCGACTCCACAAACATCAAAGGAATGGTACTGTTCAAATAGAAATGCCTTACAAATGTTGCCATGGTAAAACCAAGATTCTACCCAGCATGCTGTTGGCACTGCTGTAAACAAGCAAATTAGGGAAGACATTCTTGCCAAGAGAATCAATGTGTGTACTGAGCACATCAAGCTTCCTGAAACGCATGAAGGAAGATCATCAGAAAAGGAAGGAAGCCAAAGAGAAACGAAGCCAGGTTCAGCTAAGCATCAGCCCACTCCACCCAACAAGCACACTTTGTGAGGACCAACCAAGTCAGAATTCCCTATGAAATCATGACACAGAACATGTGGAACAGCAGAAAGACCACCAAGCTTTTTCAGGTCATTTCCTGAATTGATAGAAGTGGATGTACTTTTCCCCTCTAAATAAATATTTGGAATTAAAAAAAGACAACAACAAAAAGTGTTTAGCTTTGAGAAAGGGGGGGGGGGGGAGCTCAAGGTCAGCCCCCCTGCCCTGAGTTCAAGCCAGAGAACCGGAACAACAACAATAGAAGTATTCCCAGAGGCAGAGCCCCCGTTCCATGGCATAAGGCCTAACAGGCCTTGCCGCCAGCAGAGGGACTTTTCTTCTGTCTCTTGGAAACACCGTGGACTCTCGTTCCTTTATAAACACTTCCAAATTTAAAAAAAAAAAATGCTGATTGGTTTAAGGAGAACTGATAGTGTAGTATCACAAGTATTTGTGTCAATTTCACTTCAGAATCTTCCTGATTGTATCTGAGTATTCACCTTCACAGAGTTCTCTTTCCTCCAGAATTTATAAATTACAAGTCCTACAGTAGCATCCTGGCTATGAACAGAAGAAAAATTACACTATTTTGGGTTTTTTTTTTCCCCAGTTCTTCAGTTTTTCTCACAATGCTGTGAGAAATGAATTCAGAAAAGGCTCTGCCTGATCTGCACAGCACCAGCTAGGCAAGTGAAGAACCAAGGCTGGACCTATGCAAAGACATGAGTCTGGTGCAGTGACATTCCTCAACTAGCCTCCCAGGGCTGCTCCATGCGGGCTCACCAAGCCACAGCAAGCATCTTAGGAGATGAGCACTTTGTACATGGTGACTGGCTTCTCAGAAGCTACAAATGGTTACTGCAAGACCAATCAAGGGCAATGAGAGAAATGGCACAGGATCCCTCCTGCCACACTTTGCTGTTCAAGCAGTCAATCCCGAGGGCCGAAGAGATCAAAGGGATGGAAAATGGATGCCAACCCTTAATGAGGGAGTGGCAAATTCACAATGTAGAAACATACATAAAATGACATGTGTTTCTTTAGACTTCTTGGGAAATATAATCTGCCTCACACTACATATTTAAATAAGAAAACAAATCCTACCCCAAATCAAACTTCAGGAAAACAAGAACACATGATCCAATCTTCCTGCAAGTCTGTCACCACTCAGATTATGAGTACACTTCTTTGCTGTTCAATATGAGAGATTTCTAAAAGCAATCTACAGAGTTTCCAAATACTTAAATACATATCCACACCAACATATATATAAGAAAAGGCTATGATGCTATCACCTATCAAAGTAGGGTGCAGATAGAAGTCAAAGGATTTTTGTTTTTTACAATAATGGTCAATGTAACTAGTGTTACTTCAATGTCTACTACAAAGTTTTCTAGATTTGTTAATTTTTTTTTAGCTGACTGGTTATGATATATTAGTGTTTAAATACATACACAAGCATTCTAAAAAAATGACAATTTACAAGAAGACTGTCTTAAATATTTGCAAAACTATATAAATAAAGAGCTCAATACAAATAAACAACATTGTTTACTTGTGGGGAAAACACAGTATATGGGCTGGGAATCTGGCTTAGTGAGTGGTAGAGTGCTTGCCTAGCATATATGAAGCCCTGGGCTCGATTCCTCAGCACCATATAAACAGAAAAAGCTGGCAGCGGCACTGTATCTCAAGTGGTAGAGTGCACAGAGAGGCTTAGGTACAGTGCCCAAGCCCTGAGTTCAAGCCCCAGGACTTGCAAAAAAAAAAGAAAGAAAAGAAAAAGAAAAAATAGTACATACATTATATATCTCACGTTTTATACATACACACATAGGTGTACATAGAGAGAGAGCTCTTCCCAATCTATTCTCTTTTCAATCTACTGCTGAAGCCCCTCAACTCTTCATTCTAAAAAAAAAATGAATATATTCTAAATTGTAAATGAAGCCACACATGTATGACACATACCTTGTCTTGGTTGTCTCTATTCTTGTAACAGAGATTGCCAATCAGACGAATGAGATGAGACTTAAAACCCTCAGCCATGTTGGAGACATCACCTTCTGCTTTTATGTTACTCAAAGTACTGAAGATGTTCGTGCTGTCTTTTCCAGCTATGTGAATCAGTCGTAAAAGATCTAGAGAAAAAAAGAGTAGGCCTCATTTCCATAAGAAAATCGTGTTTGGTATCTGGCAGTAGTGTCACATAAACAAGTCTAATTTATTTTCATTGTTTATATGAAGTTCAACAGAAGGAAAAGGGCAGAGCTATAATGTGCTTCAGGTTAACCACCTTGAGCTGTTGCCACGACCACATTAAACCCATTTAAGACAAAAATTTTCAAAAAGTCTCAACAGTAAGAGGCAAGGCGGTGCGTACTTATACTTTCATCCAGCCATCCTAAGCTAAACTGGGGGCAAGTGAGGAAAGTGGTGACCCTGTCCAAAAGAATGGCACTCATTACCTGATCTGTGAAATGGCAGCCACTCTCTACAACACTTCAGCAATAACAACAAAATTTTATTTAAAAGGGGGGGGATCTCCAAACTATATTGAAAAAGGAGAGAGAGAGAAAGAGAGGGGGGGGGGCGGGAGGGAGGGAGGGAGGGAGGAAAGAGGGCGGGAGGGAGGGAGGGAGGGAGGGAGGGAGGGAAGAAGTCCACGTTCAGACTTACAAGTCAAAGGCTTCTTAACTAAAACGGCCACATGGCCTGCTTCGCTTACCAATCGCTCGTTCAAGCAAACAGGGGAACACCTGCAGGTAGCCAAGCAGCTCGGTGTTGGCAGTCATCTCACACAGGACATCCAGAAGCCGAACAGCGACCAGGGCCTCCTGAAAACAGACAGGCAACAGGGAATCCTCACTGCTGAGTGGACGAGAAGGTGAACGAGTTAACTGTTACATACAAGAGAATGAAATACTGCTGTCAGTATCAAAGTCAGTGCCTGTAACACACCCAAGTGGAGAAAACCATGAGCATCAAAGCACAGGAAGTGTGTTCCTGGGAATCAATTTCACCAATAGCAAGCATGGGGGCCGGTCCTGGGGCTTGAACTAAGGACCTAGGTGCTATCCTGGAGCTTTTTTTGCTCAAGGCTGGTGTTCTACCATTTGAGCCACAGTTCCATTTCTGGTTTTTTGATGGTTAATTGCAGACAAGAGCCTCATAAAATTTCCTGCCCAAACTGGCTTTGAACCACAGTTCTCACTCAGATTTCAGCTTCCTGAGTAGCTAGGATTACAAGCATGAGCCACTAGTACCCAGCTTCAGAAAAACTCTTATTCAGGCTAAAATACCTTCCAACAGTAGAATAAATGTTCAAAATTATAAGCTATGCACACATAATATTTATGCAAATACTTTCTTTTTAAAGCATTCCTAATATACAAGCTCTTCTTTAAAGATGTAAACATTCCGTGAAATACATTAATTTCTTGTCCACAGGAATCCTGTAAAATACTGTGGTCAGAAGACTTGGCTTCAAGAACTTGAACTATTTCTGGGTAAATACAAGTTTGTGTGTACTATCACTACTAGATAATTTATAACAAATAGATGGTATGACCCAGAAACCACCAACTATCAACTGCAAGCATTGTGTAGTCCATATGAGATTCAAAGATGAACTTCCATAAAGATTTTAAATGTTGTTTTAAGTATGCACTAACAGTGGCACTGTAGCTCAAGTGGTAGAGCGCTCACCTTGAGCTGAAGAGCTGAGGGACAGTGCCCAGGCCCAGAGTTCAAGCCCCACGACCGACAAAAAAAAAAAACAAGTATGCACTATCACCCAGGCATACTAGTAAATGCCTGTAATCTGGAACTTATGAAGGACTATAAATTCAAGGCCAGGCTGGGATACAAACTGAGTCCCTATGTCATAAAACCTAAGTAAAAGAAGAGAGTACACATTATTTGACAAAATGTGGTAGAGACTACAAATTCAGGTCATAAAGATAATGCTCTTCCAGTTAAGAATTATTTTCTTGTGTTAATGCTAAATGCTATTTGCCATATTATAGTTATGACTTCAAGAAAGAAAATATTTTAACATCCCCAAATCTCAAAATAATAGGAAATAGCACCCATTTTAATGCCTTGCATTTCTATTACCTTATTTCATAGCTTTCACTTGCTAACTAAAGAGTGGGGAAGGGGATAAAGCATAGACTAGAAGTTTGTGGGAAGTGCCTTGAAAAAAGCATGTTGAACAAATCCATGAACACTGCAGGCTTGGGCATCCTGCTACAACGAGGTCCACCGCCCAGAGCACTATCTCTACTGAGAATTTCTCTCGAGGAGTCGGGCAGAGCATGAACAGGACGACCTTGGCATGTCTCACAGCCAGCAATCAGAAACAAACTCCACTGGCTCCCAATGGTCGAGGGCGGCACATTCAGATGTTAGAGTAATTATACCTCCAAGGGATCAAAACCAAATCAAGTACTTTCAAAGATATGACTTCAAAATGATGGTTAAGCAAAAGACAGCTCACGGATCACCTTTAGACAATACCACAAAACAAACAATATGAAGACTGATAACCAAGAAAGAACAAACATCAAGCATTTATCCTGCCTTCTTCAACCCAAGTGTACCTTTTATAATCAATTAATTAAGGAAATTTTCTTTTTAGAAAATAATTCCTGCTAATAAATAAAAAGAAGACTGACAAGAAGCAAAATACTAGAGATGGCAGGTATCTGCAACCTCTGCATTCACAAAACTCAGCAAGGACAGCTTCCTATGCTCACAGCCAACTTGGCTACATAATGAAACTGCCTCCTGAAAACAAAAAAGTAGTCAGGGACCCTATCTCACCCGATCCCTGGGCCTAGTGGTCCTCCCAGCTATGCAGGAAGTATAAACAGGATTAACAAGAACTGTGATTCAGAGCATAAGCTTGAAATATTATAAAAATAACTAAAACAAAAAGGGCTAGCAGGGCTGGTTAGGTGGCTCAGTGGTAGAGCGCTTGCCTTGCATGCCTGAGGCCCTGGGTTCGATTCCTCAGCACCACATACGCAAAAAGAAAAAAGCCGGAAGTGGCGCTGTGGCTCAAGTGGTAGAGCGCTAGCATTGAGCTGAAGAGCTGAGGGACAGCGCCCAGGCCCAGAGTTCAGGCCCCACGACCAGACCCAAAAATAAATAAATAAGTAAACAAACAAACAAAAAGGGCTAGGGGTGGCTCAACCCATAGAGGAGAGAGGGGCTGGGATCCATAACTCTGCAAAGTGTCAAAGGCTGGGAACACCACAAAGAGAAACAACATGCAGGCATCAGGTGTGTCCTGATGAGGACACTCCCAACAACCCACGTGGCTAGCTTAAGGCAGTATTTCTCGCCACTGGAGGCAGTGCTCAGGGTCCTGGGCCTGATTCCCCAGCGCTATTCAGATCATGGTAAACTAACGATTCTCACGTACAAGTGTCAGCTGTCTGCTTCCGGGCTGTGCTTACTACAGCAGCCGTGACACAGACACAGGCAGCCGTCACTAGTCACTAGTCACTACCCGAAGTTACAGCCTGTGGGGTGTGCAGGTTCCCACTAGCTCCACCAGCTCAGTGGTTTGTCCCCAGGGGACAAGCCTCCGGGTGTTCTGTGTTTTGTTTTTAAATTGCATCAGAGCAGGGTAAGCTGGGGAAGAACCGGCGGGGCTGCTTGGCCCCGCCTGCGGGTCTCGGTGCTCACAGACCCCCTCCAGGTGACTTCCATTTGTCGAGGTGGCAACTGTGGGAGAGAGTACGCGCAGAGGGCCTGGCCTTGGGCCCTCCACCCTGACCACCAGCAGTCCTATGAGGATCGCGCAGAGGGCCTGGCCTTGGGCCCTCCACCCTGACCACCAGCAGTCCTATGAGGGTCATGCACAGAGGGCCTGGCCTTGGGCCCTCCATCCTGACCAGCAGCAGTCCTATGAGGATGCCGTTCCCAGGGGCAAATGTCAGCACCCTGAAATGGACACTGACACTATTTCAACTGAAAGACGACAGGCAAGTCCAGCCGTAGTCTCTGATGTATAAGTTCCAACACAGAAACCCCACAACACAGAAAACAGGAAACCTGTCTCCTTGAAAAGTAAACAATTTCTTAATAAAGGACTGGGTAAGCTAATATATGCAAATAAAAATACAAAAACAAAGAAACCTGAACAACAGTAGATAAAATTTCAAACAATGAACTCAAAGCATAATAAGAATAAATAAATAAATAATGAAAGAAGACAAATATAGCCCAGCACAGTGGCATGACTAAATCCTACTTAGGAGGCTGAGATCTGAAGATTGTAGTTTGAAGCCAACTGTAGGCAGGAAAGTCCATTAAGACTCCTATCTCCAATAATCTCCTCAAAAGCCAGAAGATCTGTGGCTAAAGTGGTAGAATGCCAACCTTGAGCAAAAAAGCTAAGGGACAGCACCCAGACCTGATTTCAAACCCCAGTACTAGTACACACATACTCACACATACACACAAGAATATACAAGGATAGCCGGGCGCCGGTGGCTCACGCCTGTAATCCTAGCTACTCAGGAGGCTGAGATCTGAGGACCACAGTTCAAAGCCAGCCCGGGCAGGAAAGTCCGTAAGACTCTTATCTCCAATAAAATCACTAGAAAACCAGAAGTGGCACTGTGGCTCAAGCAGTAGAGTGCTCACCTTGAGCTGAAGAGCGCAGGGACAGTGCCCAAGCCCAGAGTTCAAGCCCCACGACCAACCAAAAAAAAAGAATACAAGTATAATACCTGAATAAATTCAAGGAGAACATAAATAAATAGTTTGATGGACCTAAAGGCAATTGAAATAAACAACCAAATGAAGTAAGGATATGCAGGATATGGTGGAGAAATTAAATGAAGATATAGAAATCCTAAAAAGAAAAAAAGAAAATTGAAATCTTGAAAATGAAAAGTTTGAAAATCTAAATTAAAAAAAAACTCAATAGAAAGCTTTACAAATAGAATTCAGATGAAAATAGACTATCAGAAATCAAAAATAAAATAGGGGAATTAGATCACTTGAATAAATGAAAAAAAACAAAAACTATAAACAAAACATGTAACATATGTGGGGACACAATAAAAACCAAACTTACAAGTCATGGATGCAGAAGAGGAAAAGAGATACACACTAAAGGTACAGGAAACACCATCAATAAAATATTAGCAGAAAACTACCAAATCTTGAGAAAGACAGGGTCATCTAGGAAACAGGAGGCTTTTAAAAAACCAAGCAGGTAACATTAGAAAAGAAACACTCCTGCACATAGTAAATTAAAAACACTAAATATTCAGAACAAAGAATACTGGAAGCTGTGAGACTGAAAAAGCCATCAGAAGAACAACAGATTTTTCAACAGAAATTCTAAAACCAAGAAGGCCATGGAATGATATATTCCAAGCCCTGAAAGAAAATAACTGTCGATCTAGATTAATGTATCCAGCAATGGCATTCTTCACAGATGAAAGAGAAATAAAAACCTTCCACTGAATAAACAAAAACTAATGGGAATTCATGACTGCTAAATCAGCAATGCAGAAGGTATTTAAAGGAATCCTACACACAGAAGAGCAAGATAAACACTATTAGGAAAATAGTGTTTTGGACAAGTAAATTAGCAAATGAGGATTAGAAAAGAAGGAAACATCACAAAACCAACAAAATGACAGGAAATACTACACACCACTCAATAATAATAGTGTTAATGGCTTCAACTCTCAATTTAAAAAACAGAATGGCGGGCTGGGTTAAAAAGCAAGACCCCAAGTCAGAGCTCACACCTGTACTCCTAACTAATCAGAGACTGAGATCTGAGGAATACTCTACACTTCTTATACCACACCTCCATCCTAAATTATGGTAAATTTTTTTCACTAGAATAATGTACTGATATTTTAAAACATATTCATTCAGCAAGTACTTGTTAAGTTCCTACGAAATCTACAGGACTATAACCATGGTCCAACTCCTGCCTGCAGGGAGACTACATCCAGGGGGAAAAACTTAAACTGATAATTAGGTGACCTAGAATAAACCCACTAGCAGACTGCTATGTGCTTGTGTACATGGATACATACATATTTACATGTTACCTCGTCTGACGTCTTTAAGCTCTCTAATTTAAGGAGTGTAATACCTTCAGAAGCGGTTCAGACCTCTCAGGGTTGGGGCTGAGCTCCCACAATGAGCTATGTCCTTACCTCATCCTCGGAGTGCTGCTCGGAGGTGAGCTTCAGCACAGTCCGGCACTGGTCCACAAAAGAGCTGGCAATCAGCTCGGCATGATGCAGAAACACAGGGACATCGTCCTTGCTCAGCTGCTCGTCACCTACCAGCTTGGCTATCATGACGTCTAGAAATGTCACCCTGGAAAACACAAAGGAACAAACACAGAACACTTTAAATTGTACAACACTGGAAATACCTAGGGATACAATTTTAAGGGAATATTTAGTTTTAAATCTGTTCACTAATTATAATGCCTGGCTGGGAATACCATTTTATAAATGAAGCTAATCATCATCAATGACCTGTTTTCTAAAATCTTGATTTGTTTAATGTGAGTAAGCTTCTTAGACACAAGAATTGTCTAATGCACTTCTTATATCTTGTCCCTTGCTTGCTTTCATTGTAGTCATTCAACATTTTAGAAATGCTGAGGGTTTAGGTTTTATGAATACACCCACAGTAACAACTCTAAGTGAGATTGTTAAGTGTGGCAGAAAGTACCAGAAGCTGAGTGGAACACGTCAGACACATTATTTGACCTAACCCTCACATGCCTCTTCAGGCCAGACATTATCACGAAGTGCACATTAAAAGCTGTGGAAAGGCTTCATGTCTGGTGTCTCACAACCACTGAGAGGTAAGCCAGACCTGGAACTACCTGCTCTGAGAAAGAAGGAAAGCTCCACTGAATGCTTTCTGTGTGGTGGCCAAACGAGGTCAAAGATAAGCAGCCTGGGACTGTAGCAATTCTCAAAACTCCTCAAACCTTAGCTTTATAGCAACCACTAGAACAAAGTAGAATAGGCAAATAATCCGCTTTCTTGAACAGCACTAAGATTTGATTTCCCTTTTATTATCTTACTCTTTAAACTGAACAGAGTACATGCCAGCCTTACAGTCAGGTTCACGGCTTTCCCCAAGCAGGAGACCATCTGGGAACACTACAAGGGGTTCTCAAGACATCATCGAGATCAAGGAGTGAGGTAGTAACTGATAGGGTGACATCACAACTCCTGCCTGGCTCTGACAATGCACCTGCCTGTTACTCAACAGGCAGAGTAATAGAAGAGAGTGACTTGATCCAGTTAAATCACCACATTCTCCTGCATCACAGGCAAGATCTCAAGGTGGTGGAAATCCCAGTAAATGCCCCCTATAGCTTTTATTACATGGTTAGAAATAAAAAATGAGCCTTACGAAATAAAAATGCAAACTAACAAAGTGGTGCTGTGGCTCAAGTGGTATAGTGCTAACCTTGAACACAAAGTAGCTTAGAGACATGCCCAGACCCTGAGTTCAAGCCCCACGACTGACAAAAAAAAAAGGGCAAACTAACTTGGAATATCACCTGAACACAGACAGCACTTCCACGAATGTTCCTTCCCATTAAGTCAGCTATCTGCCCCCATGCAGATATCTATATTATCCAGACCGTGCTAGGGAGCGTGTCTGAGGAACCCATTATCTAGACCGTGCTAGGGAGCGTGTCTGAGGAACCCATTATCTAGACCGTGGGGCTGTCCCTCACACTGCGACTCTCTCCCTCAACCACTACCATCTTTATACATAAAATAAATCACACACAACAGAGGGCTTTGTTGGTGGTGGTATCTGATTTTGCTTTGTTTTTTATTCTTCTTAGGGGACGAAGGGAGCGCAGAAAGGGCAGGAGGAAGAATGATCAAACGCAATCCTGCCAGACACATATGGAAAGTGAACTGTGTAACTTGGGAGCGGGAAAGTGCGGGAAGGCGAATGACTGAAGAAATGGTAGCCCTCTGCACAACACCTTAGTAATAATAATAAAACGGACTCTTTGGAAAAATAATCACACAGGACAATACAGCTTGCCTCAGGGACTGAAGAAGGAAACTTTCAAGAGCATGTAACCATGCAGCGCATCTGCCAGCCCTCTTGTACGCGGAAAACTTGGGAACAAGGGGTAAAGCAGCATGTGTCTCCCTGCTCCAGCCACCCAAACGCAGATGTCTTGCCGCCTAACAGCGCCCAGTCCTGACAAAGGAGTCACTGGGCTTTACTGTGTAGACATCATGGGAGTCTGCTTACACATCCAGGTGTAGGCCAAGCACTCAGACTCCTCCAAAATAACCATGCAAAAAGCCAAGCTGAAGGTAGAGTTCAAGTGGTAGAATGCCAGCCAAGTAATCAGGTCAAGCAAGCTCAAAGGCCTTGAGTTCACACCCTGGTACAAGCAACGCAACATTAAGGAGACCCCCAACAAGCAAGAAATCGGGTGGTGGCACTATATGGGAAGACAGGCAGGATGAACACACACAACGAGAGGCCCAGGCTAAACTCAAGTGGTAGAGAGCCTGCCTAGGAAGCAAAAGGCCTGAGCTCAAGCCCTAGCATCGCCAATGAATGAATAAACTGACTGTATACCTAGAAGCAATGTGTACTTTTTAAAAGCATTGAGCAGTCAGGTTTGTTCACAACATCACTGTCACAGACCCCTGTGGAGTGGGATGTGCTGACACTGGAATGACTGAGATGTACCCATAGCTATGATGTCACCAGGACTTGTGTAGCTCCACTACAGTCTATGGGACTATGAGCAGCCAGCTGTGAACACAGAACAGGAGTGGTCTCACCATGCTGGTCATTACCTTACTCACTCCTGTGTGCTAGCGGCGTGGACTGAAGTCTTGCTTGTTCTCCCCTTACCCACAGCCCCCGTCAGCACCTGCAGACTCCTCACCACTGCAGCTCAACAGGGCTGTCCGAAGCAGTTATTTCTATCCCCTGCTCAGCAGTTACAACGTCACCTCAAAATTGGAATTCTCATTTTATTTCATGTGAAAAATGGCAATGTGCATGCAATGGATTTTAGGGAAATTCTATGTAAGAAATTTATTTACTTTTGGGCTGGGAATGTGGCTCGGTTGTAGAGTGCTTACCATGCATGCATGAAGCCCTGAGTTTGATTCCTCAATACCATATAAGCAGAAAAAGCCAGAAGTGGCACTGTGGCTCAAGTTGAAGAATGCTAGCCTTGAGCAAAACAAGCCCAGAGATAGTGCAAAAAGAAAGAGAGAGAGAAGGAGAGAGAGAAGAGAGAGAAGGAGAGAGAGAAGAAAGAGAGAGAGGGGAGGGAAGGAGGGAGGGAGGGAGGGAGGGAAAGAAAGAAAGAGAAAGAGAGAAAGAAAGAAAGAAAGAGAGAGAGGAAGGAAGGAAGGAAGGAAGGAAGGAAGGAAGGAAGGAAGGAAGGAAGGAAGGAAGGAAGGAAGGAAGAAAAACAAAGAAGAGAAAGAAAGGAAGGGAGAAAAGAAAGAAAGGAAGGGAGAAAAGAAAGAAGGGAAGGAAGGAAGGAAAAGGAAGAAGGGAAGGAAGGAAGGGAGGGAGGGAGGGAGGGAGGGAGGGAGAGAAAGAGAGGAGGAGGGAGAGAAGGAGGGAAGGAAGGAAATTTACTTTTAAAGTTATACTTAAATTGATGTAGACAATAAGGATTTTTGGTTTTTTGTGTGCCAGTCCTAGGGATTAAACTCAAGAGCCTGGGCACTGTCCTTGAGCTTTTTTGCTCAAGCCTAGCACTCTACCACATGAGCTGCAGCTCTACTTCCAGCTTTCTGGTGGTTAATAGTAAATAAGAGTCTCATGGACTTTCCTGCCCAAGCTGACTTCAAACAGCAATCCTCAGATCTCAGCCTCTGAGGGGCTAGGGTTCCAGGTGTGCCCGGCCAGACCAGCTTTTAAAGCCACATTAATATTACCCTGCAAAGGTGGCTTTGGAGAGGACCAAGAGTGAAGATAAAGGAGAAGGGAGAGAGTGGGTTTTTGAGTATTCTAGAATGAAAATAATATGTCCTATAATTCTAGAAATATCTATAATTCAAATTCAAGGACTGGCTTTTCCAGCAAAATTTGAGAACCACTCCACACATATAATTTGGTGAATAGTATGCCACAGAGACCAAAAATGTTATTAGCCCTCAAGAGCAAGCAAGCTAAGGTTCAGGCAGTGTGCAGTGAAGGAAGGAAGGATGAATAAATGAATGAATCTCCTCATTCCAACTGCGGTAAGTTATAGACAAGAGTCAGGTACTGCAGGGACTACAACAACTTTGGTAGCCAGGGCAAAAACCCCACATGGAGAATGCCCTGAATGAGCCTCTGCCTGCAAGCAGTGTTCGTGAGTAGGGACAACAGCAGGGTTCCGGCTCACATGCGCCAGCCTGATTCCCAGTGCACTGAATCAGAGTACCTGACGGTCAGAGAGGTCACTACTTAAACATGCTCAGAGGTAGACGAATCCTGATGTGTCCCAAGACACCGTACAGTGAATGAATTGAGGCTCCGCCCGAGGGAGCAGTGGACAGAAGGGGATGGTATAAGCCTGTAGTGCTGTTAGCATGCTCTCTCTGGCGGCCAGGCAGCCCAGCCTGGACAGATTTGCAATCATCCTGTGTCTGCCTCTATACTGTTGGGATCTGGGATTAGAGTCTTACATCAACTTCCTGAACCTGTGTGCTAGAGATATTTAACAAGAAAAAAAAGTATTTAACAAATGCCTACCAAGGATTACAGAAAGATAAATACATACTAAGAAAACTATTATAAAAACTGTAGCTATTATCAAAAGAAAAAATATTTAAGTTGTAATCAGTAGAGCTATGATCTAATGAACAAATATTTTTCCTAAGGTGACATTTCTAATAAAATTAAGAAACACATGTAACAGGAATGAAAGTATGCTGCAAATTATTGTGTAAATTTTCCTTAGCATGCAAATTTCTTCAATCCTCTTCAAGAAACTGAATACAAACAAGGTGAAAAGACACAGCTACAACCTCATCAAGCATCCCATGACAAGGCCCAAGAGCAAGGAGCAATGTGCCGGCATTTCCCACTACAGCACTCTAAGGCTGGACAGCTATCCATTCTTGTCCAAAACTACAAACCTAGAGTGTGTAACCCAAATATTCACACCAGTGGCATGAGCAAATGAGCACCTGTCAAAACACAGACCTATAATACATAGTTGTATAAACTGCCATTATAAAATCAAAGCAAGACCATAAAGTTTTGTCTATAGCATTATTTTTTTAATGTCCTTACTCAATAGTGGCACCAACCTGAATTCTCCATTTCTGTGTAAATCACTGCCTGTTGTGGCTGAGCTGTGATGTTAACCAAGCAATGCAAAGCCAGCACCACACAGAAACATGTACTTAGAGGTCACTGCCAGCTGAGAAACCACACTGTTTTTCAGTCCAAGCTGCAGGACACTCCATATGGAATGCTAAGATTCAAGACCACAATGGTTTTGGGGTTACCTTTCTTGATTGGTCAGTTTGTCATACATGGCTTGCACCAATTCTGGGCTTTTCAGGAAGTGGTCTGTAATGATCAAGAACCTAGGGGGAGAGGCAGAGGGAAAAGCATGGTTACTGGAAACAGTAAAATAGACATGCTTTGTATGTACATCTTACACATGAAAACACATCATCTTATTAAACCTATTACTACAATAACCTTAAATGCTTTAGTCTGTTCACTATTTTTCTATTAGCAGCAAAAGGGGAAAAAAAACACTTGAAATGATTTTCTCTAATTTTACACCTGAACAATTTATTGAAGTAATTCAAATTGATTCCATTTTTAAAAGACCTACATCTGCAATGAAAAAGGAAAAAGTCTTCACTACATATAGTAATGTGAAATTTAGCTACAATTTCAGATACCGACAGAAAATTACTACACTCATACTATAAGACAGAAATGAGCGTATCGTACTTTATGTAAGATATGCCAACAATGCAGTGATGAATCCTGCTTGATTTTTCATTCTTTAAACATTCTCAAGTTACCAAGAAAACATCCTCATTGTCAAGCACTGTGCTCACATGAACTTGGAGAGATCAGCTACAGAGACCCCAAGGCAAAGATTATAGGGCATATTTCTTTAAAATAGCATTGTGACAGCTAAAAAGACTGAAGAGTATTATCAATTCTTAATCACAACTACTTCTACTAGAGGGCATCTGAGAAAAAGACTTAGGACCTAAGAAATACAAAGTTTATATTCAAGGTTACAGTAATAAGAGTTGATTCTAAAACATTAAATATACTGAAGACTAATTTAATCACTTGCTAACAATTAAAGCAGAACCTTTCAGTCTGATAACCAAACAAAGCATCTCAACTGCCACAACAGAATGACTGCACTTGAGTGAAAGCAAATTCTAAGCTGGGGATGCAGCACTGGTAGTGTTTGCCTAGTATCAACAAGACCCAGGATTCTCCCAGTACTAACCCCCTTCTCCCAAAAAAAAAAAAAAAAAAAAAAAAAAGCAAAAGCAAACTAGATATTCTGACTACCATCTTTAAAACTTCCTAGTAACACTTAAGATGTAAAATAGTTCTAACAGGGGCTGGGAAGGTGGCTCAGTGGTAGAGCGCTTGCCTTGCATGCATGAGGCCCTGGGTTCCATTCCTCAGCACCACATAAGCAAAAAAGAAAAAGACGGAAGTGGCACTATGGTTCAAGTGGTAGAGCGCTAGCCCTGAGCTGAAGAGCTGAGGGACAGTGCCCAGGCCCAGAGTTCAGGCCCCATGACCAGACCCAAAAAAAAAAAAAAAAATTGTTCTAACAATAATGGCTGATAGTCAAGTTTTGGACCAAGAAATATTCATATCAATTCAGATAGGTCATCAACTGCAAAATTTGAAATTCATTCATTCTAAGCTGGGTTCACAAATAAAACGAATTCTGAAATTCATAATTCAGCTGCTTGGAAATAAAAAATATTTTGCCATAGAATATTCATTCAAAAACAAGAGACTAGGTGAGTGGCTCAGATTATAAAGCATCTGCCTAGCAAGTGCCAGACCACCAAGTTCAAACCCTAAGTACAACCACCACCAAAAAAAAAAAAAAAAAGGAACACTGAAAGTCAAAACAGTTGTGTTGGCATATGCCCATGAAACACCTGAAGAGCTAAAGCAGAGAATTTCAAGTTCAAGGACAGTCTGAGATCCAATCTCAAAAAAACAAAACCCCTCAATATTTAGTACTTTAGCCAAGGGTTAGAACATATATCTTATTTCTAAGAACCTTCCCCAAGCAGTAGAGGAGTCACATCCACACTGATCATAACTACAGAACCATGTGCTGGTACAACTCGTAGATAAACATCCTGAATTATAGCATAATGCACCAAACCAGTGAATTGGGGGCCAAGAATAAGACAACAGGAGATCAAAGAAGCTAAAGGGATAGTTCGAAGAATCTTTGGAAAGGGGGAGTAGACAGAGCACTCATCAGGAGAACAAAAGGAGCTGAGAAAAACACAGCATGGGAAAGACAAAGCCTGCTCTCAGGGAGCCCTGAGCAATGAGGTTCAGCCTCTCTGACCGGCAGGCCTGCACCCACTGAGCAAGCCAGGACTCCCTTCAGTGTGTGCTTCAGGCACTTACCTTCAGCAGAACCATTAACTCTATAAGAACCTATCAAATACCAGATGCTATCTTGCTATGGATCCATCAAGAAACTCACATCTCAACGGGCCATTAAAAGCATTAAGTGCTATGAAATTGGGGTGCAGATGCTGAAAGCAAGAGGAAAGACAATTACGCTCATATTCCTCCTGTCTTAATACTAGATGATAACATGCATATGCATTAGGCAAGAAACATCCCTAGAGCAAAGGGGGTATGAATCTGGAAATTAATCTTTCTCACAGAAAATAAGTCAACAATATAACCTAAATATGAACTGAAAATAATGCTTTATTCAGTTATAATTTCATTTGTAGTGAAATTAGGTATAAGCTCCAAAGAATGCCCAAAATTTGTCCATAAAGGCCAAGACTAACAGAGTCTTCACCTGCCCTACACTCTGAAAATCACCCGTTTTTTATGTGGTGCTATACACAATCTCCTAGTGGTACAGCTTTAGCAAACTAGTTCTCAACTGTATGTTGTGCTGTCCGCACGTGTGCGTGAACACTTGTGTAACAGCAGCACAGCAGTAATACCGCATGCAGAAAACCATCAGGCCACAGCATCGGCAAGCGGTGACCTTCCCTCTCCTATTTTACATCCACACCGATGCATCCATGCTCTTCTAACTTACCAATGTCCATTTACTGCCTGGTTTAGATCAAGTCAAAATAGGAACCTGGGATTTATGTAGGGTAATCTAAGAGCATGAAAACATCTTTCATGCCTACAAAAAAAAAAAAAAAAGCAAACATTTTTAGAAAGACACCACGTGTGCTGCTAGACTTCCTTGCCTACACTTTCGTGTGGCCCTCGTATACCCACACAAAAAGACCCAGAGGTATTAAAATCTTGTATCTGTCCCTAACAGAAAAGAAGAAAATGAAAAAAAAATCTGTAAGTTCTGAGATGATGTAGTTTGGTGCTTTTTGTTAGACATTGCATCATTTCCAGGACAGCAAGGTGGAAGGGGGTCTTCTGCAATGTTCAGCAATGAGCTCAGACTTAACGGTCAAAACAGCCTTTTCTTTGGAGGATTCTGGATGGTCTGGAACCTCACTGTTTATCAGAAGCCACACTTGTCCCCCTCAGGTAAGTGACATGTGTGTGTCGCTTGCCACTTCCACTTAACACTGCACTCTAAGTCCCAGTGAGACACAGAACGGCAATGCCACTGGAGAGGGAAAAACAAATAAAGCTCTACCTATCTGCACATGACAGGACCTTGCATAGAGAAAAATCCTTTTTGAAAAATCCTATTAGAAGAAATTAATGAATTCAGTAAAACTGCAGGGCACAAGATGACTACGCAATGAGCAAACGCCCTTGTGTGCACACACTAGCAATGCTCTTTGAGACCAGCCTGGGCAACACCGTAAGGTGCCAAAATGGTGACAATACGAGTATCTATGAGGAAAGCACTCTCTGCCAGAATACCCCTAATCATCAAATTCCTAACAATACTTACGGCCACTCTGATTCTGGCTGCTTCTGGTGAGCTTCTATGACATTAATTGCAATATTGAGGTTTTCTTCCAGTTCCTTCATTCTTTCAGAATTCAGAGATGTGAACAAAATCATTGAACAGTAGGCAACGATTTTTTTATCTGGGTGATTTAAGCAAGACCTTTCAAGAAAAGAAATGAGACTTTCAGTCCAATTTAGAAGCATGTACAGCATGATTATAAACCATAACCGTAATCCCACTAGCAAACTCAATATATAGATTATTAAGGATTTAATAAAAACTTATACCAGGGCACCGGTGGCTCACACCTGTAATCCTAGCTACTCAGGAGGCTGAGATCTGAGGATCACGGTTCAAAGCCAGACTGGGCAGGGAAGTCTGTGAGACTTTTATCTCCAATAAGCTACCAGAAAACTGGAAGTGGCAAGTGGCGCTGTGGCTCAAGCGATAAGAGTGCTCATCTTGAGCTGAAGAGTGCAGGGACAGCGCCCAAGACCAGAGTTCAAACCCTATGACCGACAAAAAAAAAAAAAAAAAAACATATATATATATAAACTTATAATGCTTTGAAACAGTATTATTTACTGTAATGGCCAATGTACATTATGTAGTAAGTAAACTATGTAACTTGAGGGTAAGGACGCAAGTGGGAAAATGGGGGAAGAACAATGGGAGAGGTAACACCAACCTAGAACTACTGTACTTAGAACCACACATGGAATTTTAACCTCTTTGTGCAACTACCTAGTAATAATAAAGAAAAAAGTAGCAAATACCAGATGGAAACCTTATAAAATGTTGCACTTGATTTAAGACTCAAAAGATAAACATTTAAATAAAGAAGAAAACTGAAATGATCACATTTATAAAGCATTAAGATTGCTTGCTCAGCCTTGTTCAAAAGAAAGGTCAACCAAAAACAAATACTACAGGCATTCCTGGAATGGTCGTGAGGGACAGCAACATCTGAAGAACCGAGTGTGGTGATGAGGAACTCAGCTGAAGTCCAGAGCCTCAGCATAACCCTTACCTTATCTACCAACCTCAACGCTCCCTCAGGAAGCACACTGCTTATCAAATGTCAATTATAACCTGGACTACACACAATTTGGTTTTTGTTCAAATTGGAAATCTGGCGTCTGAGCACCGGTTGCTCACTCTTATAATCCCAACTACTCTGGAGGCTAAGATCTGGAGGATTACAAATCAAAGCCATTATGGGAGGAAAACTCTGTAGAGTGCACACTCAGCAAGTACAAGGTCTGGAGTTCAAACCCCAGCACTACAGGGAGGGGAGGGTTCACTTGCTCTATAGAACAAAGCTGATGCCTGCCTAAATTGGAATCCAACTTAGGCTGTGTCATGTCTCACAAAGGCACAAAGTATAAAATCACACAACCTCTCTCAGTATGTGTTCTGATATAAAAATCAAACCATAATAAAAAGGTCTCAGTCGATCTCACAAGGCTTTTATGAGGACCACATGACATAATGTAAGATTTGTCAGTTCAGAACCTCTCTTTTGCTTTTCTATTCTATTCTATTGCTATTACTATTGGCCTGGATTTAATCTAAAACGGTCTCCGTTCTTACACTACAACTATGGTTCCTGTTTCCTCCACCAAAGCACGGAATCTTCATGAATACCAACATACCTCAGGCTCTCCTACAATCTGGTTATCTTGAACGTGCCTAAGACTCTCCTACAATCTGGTCATCTTATTCAAACCCTGACAGACATGGACTATCCCAAAAGAAAAATTTAATGAAGACATACCAGTCTAGAATATATACTGCCCTGAATTCTATTATAGCACAGGTTAGTTTCTCACACCTCTTAGTTTATATTCAGAATTCTAGCCAGTCTTGTAGAAGCCCAATACTCACATGAAGAGTTCTGGGAAAGCGCGCTCCCAAACGATGCACTGGGACTCTTCATTCCGTGAGGCAATGTTGCCTAAAAACTGTAGGCCACAGCGAAAAGCTATGAATGCACAATAGTAAAAATAAAGAGCATCTGATTAAACACCATAAATAAAAACATCTCTAAAAGAAGCATTTCCTATGTTATTAAACACAAATTTATGGGTTTTTTTCTTTAGAGATCTCTCTCCACAATAATATTAATATGCCTTATCGAGAAAGCCCACAGATGGGCACACACTGTAATCCTAGCTATTCAGGAGGCCGAGATCTGAGGACTGTGGTTCCAAGCCAGCCTAGGCAGAAAAGTCCCTTAGAGACTCGTATCTCCAATTAACCACACAAAATACAGGAAGTGGTGCTGTGGCTTAACGGATAAGAGTGCTAGCCTTGAACAAAAGAGCTCAGGGTAGAGGGGGGCAGGGGAGGGGGGAAGAGCTCAGGGACGGCACCCAGGACCTGAGTGTAAACCCTATGATCAACAAATTAAAAAAACAAAAAACAGCCCACAGAGAAAAATCCAAGCAAAAAGTGCAAGTACGGGTATAGTTTAAGTGGCAGAGTGCCAGCCTTGAGCAGAAAAAGCCAAGTGAGAGCAAAAAGCACTGAGTTTAAGGCCCAGAACACACAAATATACGCACAAGGCTCCAATCTCTAACCCTAACTTCGACTCAAGAGACAGGGATTAGAAGGGTCAAGATTTGAGGCAACTCAGTCAACTCCTGCATCCTGCATTCATCACCATTCCCTAGCCTGGTACTAGTCAGTACCAGTCAGTCCAAGCATTTGTGACACAAATTCCTCACGTGAGCCCTTCCCTGTCCAGCCGGACACGGAGGCACACTCCTGCCATCCCAGCTGGAATTGGGAGGTGGAGGGAGGCAGGAGGACCAGGAGGTCCCTCGCCATCCAAATGACGAGGTGGCTTCCATGGCGTTCACATCCCCTCACTGGCTGCATGGGAGGAAGGGGGAGGAGGGAAGGAAGGAACTCAGTGGGAGCAAGGCATGAGACATGAGGCCCCAGCCTTGGCAGTGGAACAGCAAAGCCAGTCAGAGCAAGGCCGGCAAATGGAACCAGACCAGTTAGATTTAACAGGAAAACGGGAATGTCAGACATAAGTCAAACACAACAGCATCACTAAGGTGACACAGAGGCTGACAGTGACCTTGGAGAGCAAAGCTGATGGTGAGTGAGACCCGGGGCCCGCAGGGCTGCCAGCCAGAGCTGAGGCAGGGACCCAACACAAGACACTCAACTGTAGTTGTGGAGATGGGAGGGCCGGGATGGTAGGGGAAAAACAAAGGAGGAGGCAACAATGCTTGATAAGAATGTACTCATGACCTTGCTCATGGAACTGTAACCCCTCTGAACGGTATTTTCACAATAAAAAAAAAACTTATTAAAAAAAAAAAAAAAGACATTCAACTTGGAACGAGCTGGAACTCCCCACAATTCAATGTGTTACACAGGAGACACTGCCATTGCCTGGGGGCAAGTTCCTAGTCCCCCATCCACCTGCCACCCAGTCTCCCAGCAGCTCCTTGGCTGGCCACGCCTAACTGCCACCAAAGGAGAGATGGGTCCCTAGACCCTGGCCCAGAACGTACAGAAGGTGAGGAGGCAGATCTGGATGTGAAGGCAGCGGAGGCAAGGAGGGAGGTAGGCGTCCAAGGCTTCATACTCCCCTGTGCCTCGGGAGGCACAGAGAAACAAAGCACATTGCCTGGCCACCAAGGGCCGGCAGGGCCCAGCAGAGTTCAATGAGGACAGCGGGCTTCAATACCCACAAGGTGCTCACCCCCCCAATGTACTAGAAGAGAAGCGCTGATATCCACAGAGCAGATTAGGGTAAGACTTAACTTCTAGATCCCGGCAACCCCTGCCCAGCCCCTTCCTGACACCCAGCCCCTTCACTAAAAGGCCAGGACAGCCAGACCACGGACACAGTGCAGCCCATCCTCTACACCACAGTGTGCTTTTAAAGTGATTCACATCAGGACCTGGGCGGGGAAAGAGAGCAGATACCAAAGTCAATGCAGAGAAGCCAGTAATAAAACAAGCCACGTTAACACCAGTGTCCTCTACTCAACAGACTGTGTGTGCTGGTGTGCCAGCTCATCTGATCTCCTAAGAACCAAGCCCCATTATAGAGCAAGCAACCAAGGTGCTAAAGCCTGAATACAGTACAACAGGAGGAGTCCCTCCCCACTCCCTTATCCAGAATAGGAATCCAGGTTAATCAGGGTAGAAGAAAGCTGGTAGTTTAACCCTGTCATCCTAGCTACTCAGGAGGCTGAGATCTGAGGACTGAGGTCTAAAGCCAGCCCAGGCAAAAAAGTTTGTAAGAACCTATATCCAACTAACCAGCAAAATGCCAGACTAGAGGCACAGCTCAAGTGGTTAAAATGTCAGCCATGAGCAAGAAAGCTGAACAAGAGTTAAGGCCCTAAGTCAAGCCCAGTACTGGCACATAAATAAAGAGAAGAGAGCTAGAATTGAAAAGATTTTGTTCACATGAAGAAAGTTGGCCAGCATTTCAGGGACAAACAATCCCTCAAGTCTCTGCTGCTGGCTTGATTAGCCCAAATAGCGGGCTCCCGGAGCTCACCATTACCACCCTGCCACTGACCCTGATGCCGGGGGACCAGGCCCAGAGGGACCCCTGTTCCCACACCTCACTGCAACGGTAGTTACCCAACCAGCTGTTCAAGGAAGAACTGGGAAAAGGAAGCCACTGAAATATACGGAAAGAAAATCATGCAAGAAGAACCCCAAAACTGAATAGCAAGTATCATAATCTAACCAAGAAACTGTACACAAATCTGCAAGCACACATTCATACAGACACCAGAAAAAGCCAAAAAAAAAAAAAAAAGGTCAAGAGTTTCTCAGTTTATACACAGAGTGATAATTATTTCTCACATTTCTGAGGTTTTTGTTTTTAAGTACTCTAGGCTAGAGACAAGGGTCCGCAGTGAAGCTCTCTAGCACGCACAGAGCCCTGAGTTCAAATGCCAGTGCTGCCAAAAAGAAAAATCTGTAATGAACATACATCAAAGGTTTATAACAAAAATAAAACCAAAACCCTATCCTTCTTACAGATAAAGCCACAATTCTTAAAGATATTACAGTTCTACAGAATATTTGGGGGTATTAACACTTCCTTAACATAGAAGAAAAACCAGCAGTGTAAGCTGGTCTGAAAAGCCAACTGAGTCAATAATTTCCTGGGCAAATAAAAACTAGCACTCTGAATCAGAACACAATTATAAAAAGGCTTAGAGATGTCCCAGACACAAAAAAAGAAAACTGAAGACAAGACGACAGGTTACTTTTACCAATCAGCTTATCCACTGGTCTTGATGTAAATACTGAAAACAGGCAACTCCCCACATTGTTTTTACAGATTAGGAAAGATGAAAGACTAAAACCAACAACAATAACTCAATTAAAATAGCTCATGCTTGTGTTTACATAAAAATGATGAGCATAATATATTTGTCACACCACTGCAATTATTCCCTGAAAATAATACTCTAAATATTATTTTGACAATGTAATTATAGTTCTTACCTCAAGAGTAGTAACAAAACACTGGCAGTTACCCCTGTGAAAAATTCTCCCTAAAACAATGTTCTCACAGAGAAAATATCAAAAGATAGCACAAGTCTTTCTTAGAAACCAGAATATTTTTGCAACTTTGCTGGATTAGGTTTGAACTGACATGCAGTGAAAAAAAAAACTTCAAGTTTCTTGTTGAATCCAAAATTTACCACTGTAATTCCAAATAAAAAAAAAGCAGTGACATCACTATTTTGACTTTTTCAAGGTGGCAAGAAATATTTTTAACTTCCCTTCATCTTCTTGCCTTGTAATATCCTTCTAATTCTGCCACTCAAAACAGGAACTTAAAAATAACATCTAAAAAGTTAAACATGACCTCAAATAAAAGATGCTCCAATTTCATGGACTAGAGACTCGATACTGTTAAGCTCACATATTCAATATAATCCTAGTATCTACAATATATAAAGAACTTGTACAAATCAACAATAAAACAACAAAACTGGTCAAAGGACTACAAAAGACAGGAAGATTTACTAAAAGTAGTGAGCATATGAAAAGATGTTTACCCTCAGTGGTCAATGCAAATGAAACCTTGTCACTTCACACCAGAATAACAATAACCCCAAAACAAAAAAGAGCAACAAGACATGGAGAAACCCATCATTACAGAAAACTGCTTGGGACACAGTATAATGGACCTTAAAATGTTAACCACAGTAATCAGGATCCAGCAATTCCACCCCCAGGTATACACTTGACACTCAAACAAATATATCATTCATAGAGACCAAAGATGGACAGCCAAACTCCACAACTGATAGACAAACTAATGAACCATGACATGTCCTTACAAAAGAGTACCATTCAATCAACACAGGAACAATGTTCTGATGCACGCTACAATGTAGATGAATCTTGAAAATATACTAAGTGAAATAAGCCAGACAGAAGTAATTCTACAACTGTGTTGATATAAAATACTCAGAACTGAGGCCAGGTGCTGGTGGCGCACATCGGCAAAGCCTAGCTACATGGGAGACTGAAATCTGGAGGATTAGGATTTGATACCAGCTTGGGAAAAAGTCTGTGAGACTATTATCTCTAAAATAACCAGCCCAAAGCAGAGCTGGGGACACACTCAAGTGGTAAAAGAGAGCTAGCCAAGCAAGCATGAGGCCCTGAGTTCCAACCAGGAAAGGTGTATAACGTCTCTCACCTCGTTCCAGAGCCCCCCACAATAGGTGAAAATTGGCCAAGTAGCAGCGTTAGATAGTCGTCCCTTGCTGTATCACGGTTCAATTACTGCTACTTGGCCGATTTTCACCTATCACGGGAGTCTCTGGAACATAGCTCCCACAACAGGTGAGCAGTCACTATTCACATTTTAACCCACGATACAGTGAAACTCAATATAGCAAGGGATGACCGTAGGCCTCCTCTGTATTCAGGGCACGCATACCACAGTGACTCCAACCACCACACACAAAAGGGAGCAGAGAGGACCTTTTTGTTTTGTTTTGTTTGGTGCTAGTCTTGGGGCTTGATCTAAGGTCCTGGGCACTGTCCGTGAACTTTGGGGGTTTTTTTGCTCAAAATTAATGCTCTACCACTTGCGTCACAGCTCCCCTTGTGGCTTCTGGCAGTTAATTGGAGACAGAATCCCACAGACTGTCCTGCCCAGGCTAGCTTCATCACAGGCTCTGAGCAGGATTACAGGTGTGAGGCATGACCATACTTGGGATTTTCCATACACACAATGAAATGATTTTTAATCCCCCAATTCGGAGTGCCACCATTTCCACTTCATTATAAAATGGCACTACAAAAATACCTTTAAGTAGAAAACATTTTTTAAAAACCATATGGCTAAATCCACACACTAGTTATACACTATCAGTTTCTTGGAACAATTTAACAAACTAGTCCTGCTCAAAAAAAAAAAAAAAACTCAGAACAAACATATTGTATGTACGTAAATTCTTGAAAGACTCCTAAGTCAAATAGAAGATCCAAGAATTTTCACAATTGAATCTGAAATGAAAGCACCAGAAATCGCAGAAGAGAATGAATGAAATCACACCAAGCACACACCATAGCTCTAACCACACTGATTTGGCCTCTCTCATCTGTGCTTCAATTCTGATGCCTTGTAAGACCGCTCTCGCCTCCAATTCTCACCTATCTACCAAGAACAGCCCACTAATATTAATGTAAGTTTGCCTCATGCTATATGGGAAGAAAGGGGATTAAGAACTGTATGTAAGTCAATTTAAGTCTAATCATATATAGTAGTACTAGGTTTTCAACTTGGCCTTGCACTTGCTGGGCAGATGCTCTAATATTGGGCCATGCCTCCAAACCCTTTTCAGCACGTAGGTTATTTTCAAGATAGATTCTCTCTTTTCTTCTTTTTTGAGAGGGAAAAGGGGCCAGTCTTGGGCTTGAACTCTGGGCCTGGTCGCTGTCCCTAAGCCCCTTCTCCTCAAGGCTAGCACTCTACCACTTGAGCCATAGTACCACTTCTGGATTTTTCTGTGATTAATTAGAGATAAGAGTCTCACGCATTTTCCTGCCCAGGCTGCCTTTGAACAGTGATCCTGAGATCTCAGCATCCTGAATAGCTGGGAACGACAGGCGTGCTCTACGGGTGCCTGGCTTCAACCTGCTCATTTTAAGCTCATAGATGGAAAGACAAGTACATGCCACCAGATCCAACTTCTGTTCAGATGGAATCTTGTGAACTTCTCTGATCAGGCTGGCCTTGAACTTTGCTCTTTCCATTCTCAGCCTCCCATGAGGCAGCACGCAGCTATGGTTTGAGGAGGAGTCTCATGAACGTTTTCTTCCCAGGCTGGCCTCAGAACACAATCTCCACTCTCTTAAGACTCCTAAGTAGCCAGGATTCCAGGCATGAGCCACCAGCACCCAGATTCAACTCGTATTTTACATACAAGCTGGACTTCTCACTGAGACAAAAAAAAAAATTTTTAATCTACAACCTAGCATATCTGAAACATAAGCCTAGATATTTACTTGAAGATTTTGTCAAATAACCACAAAAGGTCTGTTTTTAAAATTTCCCTTCAGATAACAATCCTTGAGCAAAGGAGCAGTGCTGCTAGCAGCTCAAAACCAAAGACACTCACAATCCTCTACAACCTTCCAGAGCTTCAGCCACGGAGCTGAGGTGCTCTTAATCCCTACCAACAGCCATTAGCAATCGGAGCTAACATCCCTTTCTGTCACACTAAGTATTTGGACTTACTTAACAGATTTAATAACTGGCTCCCCTCGCTGGAATGTGAGCCCGAGGGCAGAATTTCTGTCTGCTCTGGTCACTGCTGAAATCACACGAGAACCTCAACCAGGGCCTGCCACAACCTAAAAGCACAGCCGGTGAGCACATCTGTCAGCCCGGGCTGCCCCGGGGAGAACCAAAGACAGAGCGGTTCCAATACAGACAGTGCCTTTCTCACACTCTGGGGTCCAAGTCCAAGATCAAGGCAGTGGCAGGGCTGGCTTCTTTGAGACCTGGCTCCTGCCATGAGATGGTCATCTTCTCCCTGCATCCTCCCCTGGTGCATCCTCACCTGGTCCTCGTGTCTGTGGATCTCCTCTTGCTAAGTACCACTCTTTGGAAGCCCTACTCCCACATACACTCTCATTTTGAGTATAGGAGTTTAGGATGAGGCTGTGGTCTGAATGCTCGTGTTCTTCTAGCACAGGGTGGGGACCTCTTCATGCCAAGGGCCACTGGCTGCAGTGGGCTAGGATCATCCCTGCCTGTCCCATCACATAAGGTACTAATGATCTGGAGGACCTTGTATAGCCCACAGGCCAGAAGCCCGCGCCACCCCCACCACCCCCACCGCCAAGTAAAACACTCACGGAGCCAGATCTTGAAATGAGCGACCTAAGCAAGATCAGAAGAAGCTCCTTTGCCCTTCTGCCCTTCACTATGTGAGACACAATACGACCTCCCTGAGGCAGAGTACAAGCTCAGAGGCCAGAACGGAGAGTGACAAACATCTGCTTTATTAACTACCGAGACTAAGTGTGCTGCTAACGCTGCACACAGACACGAAGACAGACTGGTTAAGAGGTTGGAAGGAGACCATTCAGCCTACCAAAGGGAGGAAGTGACTGCAACTTTCCTTTATACCTCCAATTTTTAGTATTTCCTTGTCCAAGTTTCCTGCCTCACAAATACAGAAGGTGTTTCGAGGAATGTATGCCTCTCCAAACACGGGTTTTAAATCCTCTTCAAGGCAGACATCACGTGAGGGGTTCACACTACCTGTCAACAGGGAGTCCTGCTCCACCCGCAGCTCACGGAATAGAAGAATCAGATCCACAGCAACGCTGATCGTATCCAGGTTCCTGTATCAAGTTTTAAAAAGACAAAATTAATCATGTGCTCTTTCCTAAAACTGCCTTTTACATGGAAATTGAAATACATGGTGCTGAGACTACTGGCAATAGTTTCTGCGGTGGGCACACCAACAACCCCCAGACAGCCACATCCTGATCCCCCAAATCCGTTATCCTATGGGGCAACGGGGACTTTATAATATAAACAGACAAGAGCAAACGAAGGATCTCAACACTAGGGGCAATATAAAGATCTTTACAAGAGGGACATGAGCGAGTGAGAGCAAGAGGAAGGAGGCGGGGTCAAGGAGCACGGAGCACACCAGGGCTGTGGGCAGTGCCACAAGGGAACTGGCTCCCTGAGGGCCTCCAGCAGGGACACAGCCCCACCAACACCCCAGCGCTCCAGAACCCTGAGGGAACAGATAGATACCTGCCTGTCACAGCGCCACAAAGGAAAGGACACGGGTTTGGGAAGTAGAAGGCCAGTGCTGCTATCGCACCTAAAACCACGTCAGATGTAGAGGAAGAATTGCAAAAATAAATAAATAAAAGCCTTTGAAACAGTTTCTTAGCTTTTTAATTATCATTTCTTTCTAGTGGTCTTTTTTTTTTTTTTTGGTCCAGCCGTGGGGCGTGAACTCTGGGCCTGGGTGCTGTCCCTCAGCTCTTCAGTTCAAGGCTAGCACTCTACCACTTGAGTCACAGCACCACTTCCGACTTTTTTCTTTTTGCTTATGTGGTGCTGAGGAATCAACCCAGGGCCTCATGCATGCAAGGCAAGCGCTCTACCACTGAGCCACCTTCCCAGCCCTCTAGTGGTCTTTTTAGGAGTATAGAAACATTTCTTCTTTGATAATGTTGAATTTGTAAATTTCAGGTGACGTGTGAAACCTTTTTAAGATTTTTCTCAGTTTCTGACAAGTTTTGAAAAGCTATTAGCCAGGATCATGGTATTATAAGATACAACGTTTTTCCTTTAAAAATTTAAGTGCATGTGTAGAGGTAAGAAGCTGTGTACTTTTACAATTTAAAAAAATACTTCCAAAGGAAAAAACAATCAAGGTGTTAGAGGCTTTGGGTTTGGGCAATGGGCAGAAGCAAGAGGAAGTCTGAGAAGCATGACAGAAAAGCCCTTGATGCCTGGAAGAGACGGTTCCTGGGCAGAAGCAGGGCACACAAGCTCTGCAGCTGTGGGTAGGAAGGAAATGAGAACCTGTGAGGACAGACTGGAAGAGGGTGAGCCTTGCCACACAACGGCTCCGCTGCCCTGGACAGCATCCTTTTGCGGGTGCAAAGGAAAGAAAAGGGGGGTGCCTAATGCCACCCCCTGGACTGGCACTTCGGCCTGCCGCCGCCTGCACTGGCACTTCAGCCTGCCACGCTCTGCACTGGCACTTCGGCCTGCCGCGCTCTGCACTGGCACTTCGGCCTGCCGCGCTCTGCCCTGGCACTTCGGCCTGCCGCGCTCTGCCAGTGCACACTCACTTTCCGGTTTCATGGGGTCCACACAAAGAAGCACTTGGTCCCAGGATGGGTCACATTCAGAGCCTCATGGGGCCAGTGATTCAGATGACTAGATTTCAAGCGGTTTAGAGGGAAGGCATTCTGAACACAAGGGGATGCTGTAATGGGGGACCTTGGACAGGGCAAACGCATTCTTAATGTGTGACAGGTGTGAGTGGTTAAAAGTCAAAGAGTGAGTGGCAGACAAAAGAGCCTAATCCTGGATCTGTGAAAGGCTTCCTTACATGGCAATAGCTGTGCTATTATCAGAATCTGAATGTAGTCTGTGCCTTAGGCTGCTGGCAGAGCTCCTGTGAGTGGTAAGACCTCATGACTCCTGACCAACCCCTGGATGTCATCTGAGTTTATTAACTCAAGCACAGCTTTAGAATGGTGGATGTGTGCCAGAGGTTGTAACATTGTAGTAAAAAGTTGACTTCAGACCAACCTCCTTTCATGGGAGGGGAAAGGGATCAATTACCAGTGGCCAATGGTTTAATTAATCAACCTTATCTAATGAAACCTCCACAGAAATCCCTAAACAATGAGACTGGGTGAGGAAGACAGACCCAGTAAAGGCGTGGAACATGCCCTACTCCACTCCCTGTCCCACGCATCTCTACCACGTTGTATGTTCTCGAATGTCCTTTATAGCAAACTCGTAGCAAGTGAGTACACTCTTTGAGTTCTGAGACTCCTTCCATTCTACAGTCATCACATGGAAATATGGGAAGTCTTCTGGACTGAGCCTTGACGTTCCAGCATGTGACACTGCTAACTCCTATAGATACTGTCAGAACAGAGGGAGCTGTAGGACACCCAGTCAGTGTCAGAAGATGTGTTAGATGTGATTAAGCAAGTGGTTCTGGGACAAGGACATTGTCCTGGGTGATCCACACTGCCTGATGCAATAAAGGTCACAGTAACGCAATGGAGGGACACAGTAGGGTCAGCATCAGAAAGAGAGGCTGCTAGATATCACATGGTTGCTGTGAATTCTGCAGGAGGAGCCGTGAGCCAAGGAAAACAGAAGGCCTGAAGAAGCAGGAGAAGACAAAGGACGGAATTCTCCCCAAACCACCAGAAGGAACTGCCCCTAACTACGGTTTGACTTTGGGCTGGTAAGACTGATTTTGAACTCAGGACATCCACAGCTGTAAGATAAAACTACCACAGGCTGGGAAGGTGGCCCAGTGGGAGAATGCTTACCACAGAAAAAGTTGGAAGTGGTGCTGTGGCTCAAGTGGTAGAGTTCTAGCCTTGAGCACAGAGAGACTCAGGGATAGTGCCCAGGCCCTGAGTTCAAGGAAAGGAAAAAAAAAAAAAACTACCTGATGCTTTAAGCCTAAGTTTATGGTAATTTGTAGTAATTACACAGCAACAGAAAACAAACTCTCCCTGACTTCTTCACTTCCCACAAGATCCAGAATTATGCCTCGGCACTCACTCCTAAAGGCAAGGATCCTACAAGGCCGCTGTGATGGGGGGAACTTTGAGATGGGCGATAAGCACACACGTGCAGAAGCTGTGAGTGCAGCAGGGGCCTGCAGCAGTGCTCACGCCTGCAATCTCAGCTGAGCAGAACACAGACATCAGGAAGACCACAGGTTAATCTCAGCTGACCAGAACACAGAGATCTCCAGGAAGACCACAGGTTAAAGCCAGCGCAGGCAAAAAGTTGATAAAATCCCATATCAACAGAAAAGGACATCTATGAACCCAGCTATGCAATAGGCTAAAAATAGGAAGACAGTCAAAAAAATAACCTCAACAAAAAAAGCTAGTGGCCGGTCTTAAATGGCAGGCTCTGTCTAGCAAACATGAGGCCCTGAGTTCAAACCTCAGTAGCATCACCAAAGAACAAAAAAACAAAAACACAATCCCAGAAAATGAGGGGCAGAAAAACATCTCTAAAAGTTCGTGTGTGCCGGTCATAAGCAGCGTGCAGTAGGTGAAACACCACATACCATGCTCACTTCGATGCAGAGAGGCAGCTGAGACTTTGCCACAGGTCTGCCTTGACAGCACCTAGAATAACAGCCGGCCTGAGGAGAAGCTGACACTTTGCCCCCGCTCCACCCAGGGAGCAGGCACTGGGCATGCTCAATGGCTGGCACTCTATCATTTCATCTACACCTGCCAAGCTTTTTGCTGATTATTTGGCAGAGAAGAATATCATGGACTTTTCTGCCCAGATGGCCTTTAACCATGATCCTCCAGATCTCAGCCTCTAAATCACTAGGATTACATGAGCCACGAGAGCTGTGCCCCAGCCTCTGGGCATTTGACTATGCAATCTCACCTACCAACCCCCGCCCCCCACCAATACCCCATAGGGAAGAGCTATTCACCCTGTGTAAAAAAGAGAAAACTGACACTGAGAACCCTTGTATCTGAGACTTAGAATCTGCGTCCAGGTTGCATGACTACCTAAGGACAGAAGAGCCACAGGAAGACCTCATCAGTCTGGGGCTGGAAAAAACATTCAGGACCCTCAATGATCCGATGACTTGACTTTAAGACAAGTTACCAAGCCCCCTGAGTCAATTTCTTCACTGGTAAAAATGGAAAACCAGTAGCACACTGTCTTCAGTTTGTTCTCAGGATTAAAACAAGACACTGTAAGTCAAGCACAGCCCCCATCGAGTGCCAGACTTGCACCCTCCACCACTGAGGCCAACCAGCAGGGAGACAGCATGGCTGGCCAGTCTGCCCTCTGCCCCAAGCTCCCTGTCCCTCCCCACCACGTCAGACAAAAGAGACTAGCCGTCCAGCCAGATTCTCCGACATAACCCATTATCTTTAAAAATATGACCTGTGACTAGCAAGATCACCATTGTTTCATTCACTTTCTGCGAACAGGTGGCAGGTTTGATTTAGCATTGATGTTATACTACTGTAGCTTTTTTCTTCCTTTCCTTTGATCTCAAAAATCCCATTAATCATATTAAAGCCTCAGGTACAGACGGTCTCAAGCAGCCCGGGCAGTCCCTCAGGTGGCCTCTGGACGGCCCACCTCAGCCGTCACAGAGTGACAGGGAGGCCTGGGGCGCAGCCAGCACGCAGGCTGAGGAAAGCAAGGTGAGCGTCCTGCCTGCCGCCTGCTCTTCATTCCACCTGAGACAGTTTCATCAGCAGGCTCGCGGGGATAAATGAAGAGGGATACACTCCAGGTCGTTTATTTGTATGTATGAGAACAGAATAATGAAACCTGTTGAAATTGTTTTAAGACGGAAGAGGAGGAATACATCCCACACTATTTCCAACAGAATCCAATTCTTCAAAACACCTCATAAAACAGATAAAAAACAATGGCCTCCACCGTCAACACCCATTCCGCGGGGCGCCGTGTGCGTGTCTCAGCACCCCTGAAGTGCCCGTGTATAGCATTTCTCCCAGAGGTAGAAACCCAACAACTCCTGACAAAAGCAAGAGGGAGGGGACAGGGAGAGAGAGGAGGGGGAGGGAGGGGGGAGGGAGGGAAGGGAGGAAGGACTACCTGATGGAATTCTGGTTCAGAGAGCACTCAATGCAAGCGTTCCGGAGGCATCTGAAGCACTCAGTTATTAACTGCAGACTGGAAGCCAGGTGCTCCACCTGGGATGAGTCCCTGCAGGCCAGTTCAACGGTCTGAGATGATTTCCTCAAGATATCCAGGACTCTCTGGAAGATGGTTCTGGGAGCTGTTTCTCTGGAAGAGGATAAAGCTGTTATAAGCCACAAAAACAGACTGTAATTGCTAAGTGTCCTATTCAGAAAATGCCCTTACCTGCTTCTTTGGGGAGGTGGCTCCTTAATTACAACACAGACACATGAGCTGCGCAGACTGCATGCCTACTGCGTGCCAGGCACCTCTCACAACCCATTCATCCGCCTCTTAACCTTCAGACTCCCCTGAGGCCAGCAATACCCTCCCAAGGGTCAGCAAATGAGCGAGGCAGGCAGCAGGCAGGCAATAGCTGGCGTCCTCGGCCACTGAGGGCAAAGCCACACTTCTAGCTGAAGCACCCAGACCACCTGCTCCCAGACGTGCCTAAGTGCCACAAGGCCAGCACACCTGCACCCAACTTCTAGGTACTCCACTACACCTGAAAACGGGGAGGGGAGAGGCATGTCAGCTCTCCGCTGAGAACACGTAAGTTCTCAGGGCATTCCGCCTGCATGCCTCTCGTGCCAGGAGTGTGCCTACACTGCTCCTCATCCAGAGATCAAGCAGCGATTCAACTTCCTCATTCTGCCAATAACCTAAAGAAACAGCAATGTGTTCTAACACTGAAAGAAAATCGCCATGTTGGACAACGTAAAAGGCTCATAGACCACATCTTGTTCTAAGAGTCTCAGGATTCTACATTTCATCCTTGATGAAGCTGGATCTCAGAAGCCCCAAACTGGCAGTGAACTGCTTGATAACATAGAAGAGCCTCTACCCAGGGCCTCTTCCTTTCCAGAGCCAAGGACACCTCCCTCCAAAAGCAACACAGGTCACAAATGCACCTTATTTTCATCTCTGTCTGGGCCTTCGATAAGATGGGCCAGTCACTCCCTATCTCAAATGTTAATAAGAAAGATTGTTTTATTTCTGCCTTAACCAAAGTCACAAAAAAGTCACAATGACTTTAAAAGGCTTAGCTACTTCAGCCACAAAAGTCAGAAAGTACTCCAGAGAACAATTAAAATTCAACTGTTAGACATTCCTATTAGATAGGAATGCATACCCTAGAGACAACGTATAAATGAAATGTTACACTACCAAAAAAAAAAAAAATCCTTTGAATTACACCAAAGGTAGAATTTCGTTTCCTTCAAGTTTCAACACATCTATAGGTTTAATCTTGGCAAGTCTTGTTCAAGTAAAATTAAAGAAAACTGCCTTTGATTATATGTCACAGGTTAGCGAGGCCTAATGTACTGTCCAAACCCACAATTTACAGTTAACTCATCAAGTGGGATGCCTCCCACAAAAAGGAAGTGGACGGCTAGTCCCTGCGAGGAGGCATCTAAGACCCATGCGTGTTAGAGGGGTTCTAATGCCTTCCGTTTCATTAGCAATGGCACAGGTGGCTTAATCACTGTTGCCGAGAAAAACTAAGTGAAACACACACAAGTTCAGAGATTAAAATAACAACTGCTGATTTGTTACTTAAAGCCACACTGCCTTGCTCACTAATTCATTTGGACCGATCAAAACCAGAAAAGAAAAACTTTTGTCTCCTGCCACAAACAGTGGAGGGAAATTCTGAAATCCTCCTTTTCAGACTTCGTGCTCCAGCTTCGTAGTCTATTCCCCTCCCCGTGGCATCCAGGACCGGATCAGTCAATCTACTCTACAGGGGCACATAGTTTCTTCAAAGAGCCTTACAGTGAGCATTTCAGGCTCTGACATCCAGAAAGCCTCTGCCCAACTTCTCAACCCTGCCTTTTATCACAAACATGGCCACAGGGGACAGACAGACGAACATGATGTGACTGAGTTCTAGTAAAATGTATTGTGGACACCACAACTTAAACTTCTTACATTTTTCATGAGACGGAGCGCAGAATGCAGAGGAAAGTTCCAGGATGGGAGGTCAGGTGTCACTGGAAGCCAGGGGTCAACCTGGTGCAGGAGCAGAGAGTAACGCAGGCCAGAAGTGAGAAAGGGCCACGCTGCAAAGGTTCCATGAACCACTGAAGGACGCTGAAAACCACAAGGGATTCTGCACAGAGTGTGCGGCCCCACAACCGATCACAGGGCCAGAGAGTGGGTGAGGACAACGCATGGAGTTGGTTGCAAGCTGAGGAGGGGAGAACAGATCCTGTCTGGAGCCTTCTGCACGCCAGGCCAGCACGCCACCACTGAGCCAGACTCTACACATCAAAGGCGATGGCAATACTCTGGCATTATCAACAAATGGGAGAAGCGTATATGCTGTTCGCAAAAAGAGAAATGGAGATTTATGAGACCATTTGAAAGACCAAAAGATCAAACATCTGGCCTGAGATTGGTTTGAAGTTATCTATTAAAAATACAAGAGAAAGCTGGGTGCCAGTGGCTCCCACATGTAATTCTAGCTACTCAAGAGCTGAGATCCACTGGATTGCACTTGAAGGTAGCCCACACAGACAGATCCACCCGTGAGGCTCTTACCTCCCATTCACCAGCAAAAAGCTGTAAGCAGAAGCATGGCTCAAGTAGTAAAGCACAAGCGATAAGCAAAAAAGCCAAGTGAGAACTTAAGGACCTGAGTTCAAGCTCCAGTACCAGCACCAAGTAAGGAAGAAAAAAGAAGGAAGTGTGGCATAGGCAAGTCAACAGACAGTTCTAGAGTTTGTGGAGAAAAGTCTAGATGGAGAAACATGTTATCAGCACCAAATGGAAGGAAGGAAGAGTAAATGAGGTCACTGTGTAGGTAAACACAGAGAAAAAGGAGCAGTTTGAGAAGTGCTGGGGTCTGAGCCACCACAGGGCTCAGGAGAACAGAGGGAGAGATCTTCTGAGGAAGGAAAAATTATACCTATATAAACAGGAGAAAAATCCAACAGAAAGGAGCAAACTGGTGACTTACAGGAGAGGATGGACAAGCGTGGACCCAGGGGCTTGGACACCGGTGCAGACCATGCAGCAGCCAGCTCTGGACAGACGGCTCACCCTCTCAACAGAGGGGCCGACAGAGCCCAAGTGCAGATCCAAAGAGTCCTAGAGACCGGCCTCCAGGCTAGTTTCCAGTATGATCAGTACACCACTCCATAAGCGTCTGAGGCATTTCATTAAGGAGGGGGTGAGAGGTTCATTGTTTAATGTTTGAGTCATTCTATTTGTGACAGGAGTAACAGGGTTTGGACACATAACCCAGATTAGCTTCTAGCTCCCAATCTTCCTGCTTCAGCCTCCTAGGAGGTACATATGTGTCACTGTAGCCAGCTTATCCTCTGATCATTTCTATTTTCTCAGTAAAACAGAAAAAACTATGAGTAAGGAGGACGGAGAGGCAATATAAGCAGGAGATTGCAGATAAGGAGAATAATGGATAAGAAGCCTGCAGGTCATCTCTGAAGTAAGATCAGGCCTGGCATGGTGGCATACACTTATAATCTCTCAGCACTCAGACGGCTGAGAGAGAAGGACAAGTTCCAGATCAGCCTGAGCTACACAGCGAGACCCTGTTCTCAAAAAAAAAAAAAAAGAGTCAAAGACTGAGGTTAAGCAGTACTCTAAGTAGAAAGAGAACATCCTTCCTGTAGAGATCAAGAGAGACGACTAAGTTGACAATAGAGTCTTCTGCCGAGGTACCATGGAAGGACTGCACAAAAAGCTGTATGGGAAGGAGAGCCCAGGGAAGCAGTAAACCTAGCAATTTTCCACAGAAGGTGAGTTTCTAACAAAGTGTTTATTGGGATTTCATTCTGAATGGCACTGAGGCCACAGGTCAACCTAAGAACTGAGGAGGAGGACGGAACTGACAGGCAAGATGCATAGGTGAAGATGAGGAAAAACCCTAAGACAATGTGTAGAGTATCTGAAAAACTGACCAGACAGAACAATCCCAGAACTAATGAGTAATCAGAGCATGACGCACAATGTAAGTAACCAGCTGGGGGCATTTTGTGGTGGGGGAGGAGGACAGGACAACTCCCGAGCCTCAAGTGTCAGCTTTGGCTGCTCTCAGCCCCCCTGGGGCACAGGAAGCGCCTTCCTGTGGATCCAGGGAGCCATCCACAGAAGCTTCCTGGCCAGGGCTCAGGGACAGGAGGCGGCTCAGCCAGGAAAGAGGTTCAATGAACCGCCCAAGACTGGCTCTTGAGTTCCAGGGAGCTACAGACACCAGAAAAGGAGAGAAAAAGAAAAGACAGGAAAGCTTTTCCTGCCTGTATTCAAACAGAATAATGAAACCCATTAAAAAATGATAAGGTAGAAGAAGGAAGAGTAACAGCAGGGGTGAATTTAATCACAGTGCATTATATACAGTATGGAATATCACAATAAAATCTCTTTATACCATTAATATTTGCTAATTTGAAAAATGACAAAAACAAAGAGCGGGTTTCCAAAGCTTGAGGCTCCCCCGGGGTGAGCCCTGCCCCCACAGGACTGAGGGGAGAAGGAGCAGGCCAGCCAGGAGTTCATGGTGCCTGCTAAGCTGGGGAAAGTGAATAAAAGCTCACTAACACCAACAACAAGAAGAGCTGACTTCTTTGTCATGAGGGGTCCTGCAACTTACCACTAAAGTCTATAAGCGGTATTTAGTGGCTTCAGACACCGCTTTATGTTCTCCATGTGAACGTCGTGATCACAACACCAAAGGCCCTTCTCCCTGCCAGGCCAGATTCCTGGTTCTGTCCAGGTGAAGGCCGCGCCGCAGCACAGGGGCATGACGCGGGAGGGGTGCACCTCACTCACTCAGAGGGGCATGACGCGGGAGGGGTGCACCTCACTCACTCAGAGGGGGATGACGCGGGAGGGGTGCACCTCACTCACTCAGAGGGGCATGACGCGGGAGAGATGCACCTCACTCACTCAGAGGGGGATGACGCGGGAGGGGTGCACCTCACTCACTCAGAGGGGGCGTGACGCGGGAGGGGTGCACCTCACTCACTCAGAGGGGCATGACGCGGGAGGGGTGCACCTCACTCACTCAGAGGGGGCGTGACGCGGGAGGGGTGCACCTCACTCACTCAGAGGGGGCGTGACGCAGGAGAGATGCACCTCACTCACTCAGAGGGGGATGACGCGGGAGGGGTGCACCTCACTCACTCAGAGGGGGCGTGACGCAGGAGAGATGCACCTCACTCACTCAGAGGGGGATGACGCGGGAGGGGTGCACCTCACTCACTCAGAGGGGGATGACGCGGGAGGGGTGCACCTCACTCACTCAGAGGGGGATGACGCGGGAGAGATGCACCTCACTCACTCAGAGGGGCATGACGCGGGAGGGGTGCACCTCACTCACTCAGAGGGGCATGACGCGGGAGAGATGCACCTCACTCACTCAGAGGGGCATGACGCGGGAGAGATGCACCTCACTCACTCAGAGGGGCATGACGCGGGAGGGGTGCACCTCACTCACTCAGAGGGGCATGACGCGGGAGAGATGCACCTCACTCAGAGGGGCATGACGCAGAGGGGTGCACCTCACTCACTCAGAGGGGCATGACGCAGAGGGGTGCACCTCACCCACTCAGAGGGGGATGACGCGGGAGAGATGCACCTCACTCAGAGGGGCATGACGCAGAGGGGTGCACCTCACTCACTCAGAGGGGCATGACGCAGAGGGGTGCACCTCACCCAGACAACCACCTTCTTTTCACCACGCCTGCCCAGGCTGTGGCCGCGACAGCTGGCTCAGCCTCACCAGTCCAGGCTCCTCTGCTTTTCTGTGTCTTACTCACAGTGCAGCAACCAAGCCCTTGGGCTGAGGAACCACAACAAAAGACCGGAAGAATGGAAGACAGAACCTCTCCTCTTGGGGTTCTGGGAGGCTGAACCCTACCTTATTTATTTTGATCTGCTGGCTTAAACCCTTTCCTGTCTACTTTGTCCACTTAAGATAATTGAATGAGAGGTGGCTCACGCTGACCATTCCGCACTTTGAAGCTGAGTCAGAATACCTTACTTACCAAATAGCTCCCTGTGGTCTTCCAGCTCATGGCATAGGTAAAAAGAAAGGAAGTTACCATCACACTCAACAAAGTTCTTTTTATAGTGGGACTTAATTGAGGTCCTCTCTCAACAAAGCTGAACTGAATCATGCCTGAGTCAATACACCACATGGTGTGCTTAGCTAAGCTGATGAATCCTGTGGGTTTTTGTTTTGGGGGTTGTTTTGTTCTTCTGGTGTAGTCAATGACTATTGCTGGCCACAGGCTCAGTAATGCTTGTGGAAACACATGTGTGTGTGTGCATGTACATTTTGTGTATCCAGATGAGGGCTTTTTTTTTTACTTCTGTGGTATGTCGGCCTCAAAAACACTAAACCTATTCACTTCTTTTATGAAGGTCGGTAAGCATGTATTTATGCAATCAATTAAGAATCTCAAGTCACCAAGCGCCAGCAGCTCACGCCTGTCATCCTAGCTACTCAGGAGGCTGAAATCTATGGGTCACAGTGCAAGGCCAGATCAGGAAGCAAAGTCCATGAGCCTCTTATCCTCAAATAAGCACCCAAAAATAAGCCAGAAGTGGAGCTGTGGCCCAATGGGTAGAACACTAGCCTTAAGCAAAAAATACTCAGGAATAGCACCCAGGCACTGTAGATCAAGACACTGAGGTCAAGCCTCCAGACTAGCGTGCATGCACACGCACGCACGCACGTATGCACACACACACCCACACCAAAAAAAAGAATCACAAGTCATTTTCTATCCCTTGAAACCATAGACATCTGTTATATTTAAGATGTCCTGTCCTTACCTAACTTGTCTTTCCTCAATCTTCTCATCTTATGTCTAATGGCTCAAGAGAGTAAGTCAATACTACCAAATGTTCATTATGTGCTTTAAAAAAAAAAAAAAGTAGGTACTAAGGCTACAGTAGCAAAGGAGAACCTGCCCTCACATAATTTTCACTCTGGCAGCTGCCAGTCAAGAAGTGCTTGAAATAAAAGTCTCATAGACTTTACTGCCTGGGCAATCCTCAGATCTCAACTTCCTGAGAAGCTAGGTTTATAGGAGTGAGCTACCACACCCAGTGTATGAGGAAATGCTTTAAAAACCTACATTCAAATGAGCTGAAAAATCAAGAAGAAATTGATACATTTATAAATGCAGTTGACCTACAAAAATGGAACTAACAAGAAATAAGTCACTTAAAACTATAGCACAAACAGTGAGACTGAAGTAGTAATAGAGTCTGCCACCAAGGAAACACCCAGGACCAGATGGCGCCTCTGTCAAATCCTACCAGACCTCAACTAACTAACACCAGTACTCCTCACACATTTCCATGAAACAGAAAGGGAAGAAATTATACCAAACTCATTCTATGAAGCAAAAGTAACCAAACTCATTCCAAAACCAGTCGATTTCATTGATAAACACTGATGCAAAAATCTCAGGAAAATCCTTGTAAACCAAATTCAACAATACATTTTATAGCTCACATACCATCATCAGGAATGTGAAGATGGCTCAACATATATAAATGTAATAGACAAGATCAAGAACGAAAATCACATGATCATCATAATCAGTGCAGAAAAAGCCTTTGGTTAGTTAAATAGAGCACTCTGATTTTTAATATAAAAAAAAAAGCACTCAAGAAACTAGGAATAGAAGGGATATACATGAACTTAATAAAATCTGTATGACAAACCTATACAGCCAACATCATATTAAAGTCAGGAACAAGCAAGGCTGTCCAACATTCTTACTCTTATTCAATATACTAGCTTTCTTAACCAGAACAATAAGGAAGGAAAAAGAAATAAAAGGGATTCAATGAGAGAAGAAATAACATCAATGGATTTTGGCATATGTGTTATATAGTTCTTTATTTCTTGTTGTGGTAAATACAACATAAAACTGGCCACTTTGGTTTGATTTTCATCTACAAAATAGTTATTATCACTACTACCTATTTCTAAAACTTGATTCGCTGATAAGAAACTCTCTTAAGACTGGCACCAGTGGCTTGTGCCTCTTATACTGGTTACTAAGAAGGCTGAGATCTGAAGAAGGCAGTTCAAAGCTAGCCTGGTCTAGGAAGTCTGTAAGAGTCTTATTTCCAACTAATCACACACACACACACACACACACACACACACACAAAGTTGGCAGTAGTAGAGTACCAGCCTTGAGGAGGGAAAAAAAAAAAAAAAAGCTAAGCCAGGTGCTGGTTGCTCATGCCTATACAATACTACCTGCTCAGGAAGCTGAGATCTAAAGATCCTGGTTCAATGCCAGCCCAGGAAAGTCCATAAGACTCTTATCTCCAATTAACCACAGTAAATAGAAGTGGTGCTGGGGCTCAAAGTGGTAGAACATTAGCCTTGAACAAAAGAGCTCAGGGGCAGTGCCCAGGCCCTGAGCTCAAGCCCAACGACCTACGGGGCGGGGGGCAGGGGGGGCAGAGCAAAGGGACAATACCCAGGCCCTGAGTTCAAGCCTCACTACAAGGGATAAAGCACTTTTCTAACCCTCTCTTAAACATTCCTTTCTGGCCCAAACCTGTTGGCCTGTAGCCTCTGGCTGTCTTTAGGAATCTGCCTACTATAGGTACTTTGTATCAGTTGCATTACAAAATATTTGTCTTTTTTCATTTCCTTGGTGTATATACTAGAGTGAATTTCTTGGTCCTAACAGAGTTTTAGCTTTTCAATGAGCCACCAGTTCTCCAGAGTGGCCACACCATTTTATATGTCTACCACCAGCCTGTCCTCTCCTATGTCTTGGGTACGAAACGCTATCATGGTTTTAACTGCATTTCCTTCATGTGTAACCACTTGAATATTTAACCATAAACTTACTGGCATTTACATATCTTTGTAAAGGACACTTTTGCCAAATTTTTAATGGATATTCCAATTATTGAGTTGTAGGGTTTTTTTCTGCCCTAGTTTTGTTTTGGCAGTGTTGGAGGGGCTGAACATAAAAGCCTCAGCTTGCTACGCAGGTGTTCTACAACGTGAACCACACCTCCAGCCCCTTTTCATACTGGGTACGCCTGGGCCAACTGGGCTCTGTTCTTTCTACTTGTGCACATATATTATTAAGGATAAAACCTAGCCACTGTACTGCTCCCATAGCTAGAATAATAGCTACATTCAATGACCAGCCATGGGTTAAGATGATTACTTATTTTTGCCAGGGCTGCCAATTCCCTTCCTCCCAAGCAACTAGAATTACAGGCTTCAGCCACCACAACCAGGTGAACTATAGCTTTGAGGAAGACTATCTTATACATTCTGACACAAGACTTTTGTTAGACATTTATGTTGCAAACACTTTGAGGTTGTGGTTTGCCTTTTCTCCTAAAGGAATGTCTTGGTAGAATATTTTCAATTTGGATACAGTCAAATGATGAAGTTAGTATTTTATTTTCATGGTGAGTGCTATTTGTAGTGCGGACAGGAAATGTCTGGCTACGTGCAAACTCGCAAAGATAAGTCACTTAATGTTTTCTTCTAAACATTGTCTATGTTTACATCTATAATCCATGTTGCAGTATTTTTATGAATGCTCTCAAATTTGGCTCAACCTTCACTTACTTAGTTTTGGTCTGGAGGCATGGCTCAAGTGGGAGAATGCCAGCCAAATAAATAAGGCAAGCAAAAGCACAAAGCCCTGAGTTCAGACCACAGTAGCACCACATAAAAAAGAAAAAAGAAAGAAATTTAGTTAGTCCACCACCATTTGTTGAAAGAAATAGTTTTTAGGTTGATTTTTGTTTTGAAAAGGCTTCAAATGGCCAACATACGATATTCTGTATTCAGTAAAAAAAAAGACAGGACCACATGACTGAATACAAAAAAAAAAAAACACAAGACTTAGCAGGCACTTTCCTTAAAACAACTGTAATTAATATGCTCAATAGAGATAACAATAAAAATTTCAACAGTGAACAGAAATCCATTTAGGAAAGAATTAAATGGAAATACATTAACTCAAAAACATAGTACCTGAACCTAAGAACACAATGATGATAGCAAATTAGAGGCTCAGAGAACTAGAAAGCAAGCTGGAAAATTTTTACACAAGTTTAAAGAGAAAAATAATAAAAAGTACAGAAAAGCGACCATAGAGGATGCAGTAAAAGGCTTAATGTGTGTAACTGGAGTACCAGAAGCAAGAGAGAAAACTGAGAGCAATGACATGTGTTAGCTGTCAATTCCCTAAGACAAATTCAAACACCTAAACAGGAAAATGACAAAAAAAAAAAAAAAAAAAAAACTCAAAAACCTCTACCCTCAGTCTGGAAAGAGAGAAAGCTATGCTAATCAAGTATGAAGTATGTCAGTATATATTACGTACTTTTTTTTTTTTTGTCGGTCATGGGGCTTGAACTCTGGGCCTGGGCACTGTCCCTCAGCTCTTCAGCTCAAGGCGAGCGCTCTACCACTTGAGCCACAGCGCCACTTCCATAAAGCCTTAGGATAAAGGGGTTCGTAAGTGTGACATTTTCTACCACACATTAACTTTTAGCAAGTTAGTGACTAACAGGCTGTTCAAGAAGCTGGCTACAGAATACCAAGCCTAAAGCATTTAGATTGCATTAATGGTTACCGCCAAGTGTCAGCAGGTTGAAGCAGTAACATTCCTGTCCTCACCCCGTGGCTCGGGGGTCTCCCCAGAGCAGCAGCTGTGTCCCCACAAGTGAGCGTCCTCCTGCAGTGGTCCCAGAGAAAGCTGTAATCCCTCTGACGATCTGGCCTGGGAAGCACTCAGTCTCATCTGCCCTGATTTTCTGCTTCAGAAACAAATCACTGCCTTCAGCCACACTACCTCCTCCTGAAGGACAGAGACCTGTGAACATATTTAAAAACACCTAAAACGGGGGTGTGAGAATTTTCTTTTTGTCAGTTGTGGGGCTTGAACTCAGAGCCTGAGTGCTGTCCCTGAGCCTCTCTGTGTTCAAGGCCAAGGCTCTACCACTTGAGCTACCCCACCATTTCTGGTTTTTGAGTGGTTAACTGTAGATAAGAGTCTCACAGAGACTTTTCTGCCATAGCTGGCTTCAAACCAAGATCCTCAGCTCTCAGATCTGGAGTAGCTAGGATTACAGGCGTGAGCCACCGGGATCCAGCAATTTTTTTTTTTAATAAGATCAGATCCCTCTCTGTAAACCTCAAAATTAGGATAAGCTATTATCTTTCTGAAAGCTTCAATTGTTTTCAATAAGGAAAATTAAACACAATTAGGTTCAGTTACTTAATATCAGGTCATACATAAAACATCATCTACTTAGCATAAATCGATGCTACGCCTTCTAGATCCTCACAGTTCTTACAAGGAGCTAGTACTGCACCATTTTCATTTTGGTGGTGCTGGGATGGCAGATGTGCGACTCTATACCTAGCTTTTGACTGCAATGGAGCATTGCCAACTTCTTCCCCAAACCAGCCTCAAACCATCATCCCTCCTAATCTCCACCTCCCAAGTATCTGAGAATACAGGCATGAGCCACCACACTTGGCTATTATTCTGTTTTCAAGATAAGAAACAGTTAAGTCCATGGAGCTAAACCAAGACTCATAGAAGGACTACACAACTTACGCAATTCCAAGGTTATTGCTCTTTCCATCCAGTGATGCAGCTTACCACAACAGACAGAATCTAACACTTCAGGGTCACAGTAAGACTCCACTAATCTTTTGTTCCACCAAGAAAACAATCTTACTACTGCTTTCTGCCTTTCCTCTCATTTTTGTTGTCTATTTCCTACTTGCTTCTCTGAGGGTTCATTTTGCTTCTTTCTGGACCACATCACCCATGTTTCACTCTGCAAACGTCCTCTCTGCAAACCAGGAAACATCCCCTGCCCCTCCCACCCTGCACTGTTCTTGGCGGTAGCCCTCTCATCGGGAGGCAGCGGCTGCTGTAATCTTGACCTTTCCCAGCTCGCCTCAGGCATCCGGTGCCAAGATCAGCCCTGGACAGAAATCCATTCTAACTTGTCCCTTCGGTGATTTCCTCACATACTTGATAAGAGGGATCGTGTCACACTCACTTCCTCACCCTCAATCCTCAGCCTTGAACCTGTTTGTCCTCAGGTAGTTGTCCAGGGATGTTTTCCTTTAACATGTCCATTTATCTAAACAATGCGTTGGTCAGGCCCCTCTCCTCTGATCTCCCCTCAGCAGACTAGTCTCATCAGATTTCAGGTTGCATTTTATCTATGGCCACTGAGTAATCACGACCACCCTCAAGCTCCTGCCCTCTGTCTGATCATCTACCCCCACCCCCCAGTCAAGAATGTTTCAGAATGTTAAACCGCTAAACTGTTCAAACAGGTTGTACCCTGGAATCTCACTCTGCGTGTACATACATACATACTTCAGTTTAATCATGTATGTGTATACATATGTACATATATTATGTGTTTACAAAGAAACCGTTTTATAGTGGTGTTTAATACATGGTTGGTCCCTAAGGTGTGGTTCCCACAGGGTAGAGATCTGCCTAAGCATTAAGTCAATCAACAGATGTCTTTGTATAACAATGCATCAATTAATACGCTGCCCAAAACCCAAGGAGCAGGGCCTGGAGGCCTCAGCTGCAGGCAGCAGCGCTCTCCCCCTCTACCCTGAGCAGAGGCCGGGCGAGTGATGCAGTCTGGGTTAGAAAAGGGGCCCTAGGTGACCATCTTGACCAACCCAAGAGCAGCAGTTCCAGTCCTTCAAGTTCCTGGCCCTTTGCCGTCCCCCAGCTCAATCCCAGGACTGGGTGTTAGCTCAGCTCCCTAGGGCAGAACAAAGACTTCCAGCTCCCACTTCATCAACTAGAACAATGAGGGGGGGGGGGGGGAATGTGTTGAGTGAGATCACAAATGCTTAATGCTAAGACTTAAGATGCATTCTTTCACGTAGTCCAACATTATTCCATCGGACATTAGAAGGAACTGAGAACCAGAGAACACAATAGCAAGCACGCAGTGGGTGGGGGTAATGAGGACAAGCACGCAGTGGGTGGGGGTAATGAGGACATCACTCTGTATTTCCATATGCTTTATTTCATGCATCCGCACTTAGTCCGGCCAGAGGGTCTGTCCAACATCATTCCACCAACCATTAGAAGGAACTGAGATCTAGGAGAAAAGAACAATAGCAAACAAGCGCTGGGCGCGGCGGGGCGGGGCCTCGCGTCGGGCCTGGGCGTCCTGCGCTCGGCGCCGCAGCGCACACGGAGCTTCCCGGGCTGGCGCCGGCGGCCGGTCCGGGAGCGGCCCGGCGCGCGGCCCTCGGGGCTGCGGGCCCCGTCTGCGGGCCTGGGAGGCGGCGGCGGCCGGCCGAGCCGCAGGCCTCTCCCGCAAAGCCCCGCGCGGGCCGGGCGGGCGGGCGGCGGCCCTGCCGCGGTGCGGTGCGGTGCGGTGCGGTGCGGTGCGGTGCGGTGCGGTGCGGTGCGGTGCGGTGCGGGCCGCGTCCCACACCCCCCCCCCGGCTCCCACCCCCCCCCCCCGGCTCCCACCCCCCTCCGGCCGGGCCGCGTCCCACCCCCCCCCCGGCTCCCACACCCCCCCCCCCCGGCTCCCACCCCCCCCCGGCTCCCACACCCCCCCCCCCGGCTCCCACACCCCCCCCCCCGGCCGGGCCGCGTCCCACCCCCCCCGGCTCCCACACCCCCCCCGGCCGGGCCGCGCACGAGCCGGCGCCCAGCCGAGGACGGCCGGGCCGGGCCGGGCGGGGACGCGGCCTCCGCACCCCGCCGCCGCCGCCGCGCCGCCCCGCCCCGCCCCGCCGCCATTACCGATTCCGCTGCTCCTTGAAGAGAGCCGTGAGCGCGCGCAGCGCCTCCAGGTCCTGGATGGGCGCCTGCACCAGGACGCCCGACATCCGCGCGGGCAGAGGCCTGGGCGCCGCCATCTTGCCGCTCGCAGCTCGGCCGCGCGGGGCGAGGACGCGGAGCGGGCGGGGACGAGGCGCGGGGAGCGCGGGCACGGAGGCCGAGGCCGAGGAGGAGGAGGAGGCGGAGGAGGCCGAGGAGGAGGAGGAGGCGGAGGAGGCCGAGGAGGAGGAGGCCGAGGAGGAGGAGGAGGCCGCGCCCGCCCGCGCCGCCCCGCAGGAAGACGCCGCCGCAGCGCAGCGCCCGCTCCCTCGGGCGGACGACGACGCGGCTCGCGGGGGAGGGGGCGCCGCCGGAAGTCCCGCCTGAGGGGAGGGGGCGCCGCCGGAAGTCCCGCGCGGGGACGGGGCTGGGGGTCGTCTGGAGGCGGGGGGTACGGGTGCCCCCGGGGAGCACGGTGGAGCGAGGGGTGCCCCGTGGTGGGCCGCATAGAAGGTGCTGAGGACAGGACCCAGCGGAGGGGGGTCCGCGCCCAGGCTTCTCCAGGGGAGGGGTGGGGGCCTGGGGCGGGGGCTTCTCCAGGGGAGGGGTGGGGGCCTGGGGCGGGGGCTTCTCCAGGGGAGGGGTGGGGGCCTGGGGTAGGGGCTTCTCCAGGGGAGGCGTGGGGGCCTGGGGCGGGGGCTTCTCCAGGGGAGGGGTGGGGGTGCCCTGGGGCGGGGCTTCTCCAGGGGAGGGGTGGGGGTGCCCTGGGGCGGGGCTTCTCCAGGGGAGGGGTGGGGGCCTGGGGCGGGGCTTCTCCAGGGGAGGGGTGGGGGTGCCCTGGGGCGGGGCTTCTCCAGGGGAGGGGTGGGGGCCTGGGGCGGGGCTTCTCCAGGGGAGGGGTGGGGGCCTGGGGCGGGGCTTCTCCAGGGGAGGCGTGGGGGCCTGGGGTAGGGGCTTCTCCAGGGGAGGCGTGGGGGCCTGGGGCCGGGGCTTCTCCAGGGGAGGCGTGGGGGCCTGGGGTAGGGGCTTTCCCAAGGGAGGCGAATGAGAGGAAATGGAGTTCAGGACAGAGGACCTGGGACAGGGGCTTCCCCCCAGGGGATGGCAACTGAGATGGCGTTCCCTCACTGGAGAGGATGCTGGACAGATGAGGCCCAGGGGAAGGGACTTGGAAGAGGGTCTCCGTGCCCCCCTCCCCATCCCCAGGGAATGCTGGGAAAGCCAAAGCCTCTCTACACAGAGATGCTGGTTGAGGGGCCTAGAAGGAGAGAGGCCTGGCTTAGGCCCCTCTCATAAAGCTGGAGACTCGGATTCTGTCTTGGGGGGGTCATAGGTTCCTGTATAGGCGCATGCACACACCCGTGTTGCACGCGCACACACACACACAACCTTGTACACCAATCTATCACCAGCTAGTAAGTCTGAGGCTAGGAACACTCAGGTCACATTGCTTACTAATAGTCTGGGCACCCAGCACAGGGTGAGACTATACTCTTCTGGCTCATTGAGATTTAAGATGCAATTAGGAGTCGATGCTAAATTCTACAACAGCAGTGTCTCAAATTGTGTTTTTCAGACTGAGGGTGATACAGTACCCGAGTGTCTTTTTTTTCTTGCCTTGTCAGTTGTGGGGCTTGAACTCAGGGCCTAGGCACTGACCCTAAGCACTTTTGCTCAAGGCTAGCTTGCATTCTACCACTTGGAGCCACAGTGTCGCTTCCCACCTTCTAGTGGTTAATTGGAGACAAGAGTCTCATGGACTTTCCTGCTTGGGCTGCCCATCCTCCAATACCACTCTCCAGAATAGCTAGGATTACAAGTGTGAGCCACCAGCGCCTGGCCCCACCTGGGTGTTTTCCTAAGAGAGATGGGGATGCTTTACAGGACAAGGTTTCTCTGGCTGCTGTCAGTAACCCACATATTTTTCTTTCCACCACCCTTAATTAAGTTCTATTATGTATACATTTAGCAAGAATTACTGCCAAACCCTATGCTAGGTGCTGGAGATAGATCTTGTAAGACATGCTTCCAACTCTGAAAAGGGCCAAATTATTGAGAGAGCAGAAAACCTAATTGTGCAAATTGCTGTGGGGGCCATTTAAAATATGTAAACACACAAACCCTCTGCATTACAAGTGAAGTGCAGGAGTGTGTTTATAATGTGGCACTTTTAACATTCTTTGCTAAATAAAATGTAGATACAATAAACACCGCCAGAGCATACGGAGGAGCGCATGCAAGCTGCTTCATAAAGTCCTTCAGCCTGTCCTACCTCTCTGGCTCCCTGTTTGTTCCTCCCACAGATGGACAGATGGTTACTAAGAGCCATTTTCCAGTGTTCCAGAAAATTCAACACACTGAATAACCCTTTGGCTGGCTGGGCAAAACCTGCCGATTTTTTTCCTCAAAGATCAGGGTCTAATAAAGTTCACTTTTCATGCACGGAAATCATGATCATTCGTTTTTTATCCTGTACTATAAAACAAAATGACTCTGAGTCTCTCAGGAAATATTCCCCGTGGCGTTCAGATTTCTTGACTTGGATTATTGCAGTGTTGCTCCTTATTGCAAGGTGCTTCCCTACGTTCTAGAACTTTTAGAAATATGTCAGCATTTCATTCAACTCGAAACCTTCTAATGTACTCAAGTAGAAAGAACAGGAAGATCTTGGTTCAAGGCCAGCCTAGGCACCAAGTGAGCAAGACCTCATCTCAACCATTTAAGGTGTGTGTGATGGTACGTGGCTGTGAACCCAGATACACGGAAAGACTAGGCAAGAGCAATCTCATTTTAGGTAGGCCCAGGCAAGAATATATGACACCCTACCTGAAAAATAAGGATTCAAGAGGCTCACAAGTCCAAGGCCCTGAGTTCAAGCTCCAGTACAGGTGAGAGTTAAGGGGAAGAAGGAAGTCAATTACAGTGTCTCAAGCCTGTGATCCTAGCAAGGTGGAGTTGTGGTTGGAGGCCACTTGGACATAAAAGTTTGTGAAATTCTATCTCCACCCATGGCCAGGCAGAATGACACACTGTCATTCCCACAGCCCAGGTAGGCAGAAATCAAGACCCACATACACACACACCTCTAAAATAACTGGTGCAAAAAAATGTAGACTGGTGTTGGGGTGTGGCCCAAGTGGTAGAGCACCTGAGAGCCAAGTTCAATCCCCAGTACCACCAAAAATGTAAGAAGGGAGAGAGCCATCAATGGAAGGAACTAAAAGTTGTCTGGGTCAGAGCCATCGAAGGAAATGAGATGGCTCGGCACTGGATGGCACTTTGTCAACCTCACTGGCCTGAGGGACCCTGGTTACTATGTCTCAGTGCTATGTAACCTTTGTGTAAAATATATGAGTGTGCCACCATGGCGATGAGCAAGACTTGACCTCCATGCAATGTGTGACAAATTTGTGTCTTCAGCCACTGAATAAGGAAGGGGAAAGAACACTATTGACTGCGAGGGAGGGAGGGAGGGATAAAGAGAAGGAAAAGGGGAAACCCGTGGAGAGAATGATGAGGTGTGAGGTAAACACCGGCCGGACCAAAGGCACAGGGTGTAGCAGGAAGAGGGGGCAGAGGGGCAGAGTGGATCCCTGTGAGGGGAGAAGGGCAGGCACCCGGGGGCGGGGCATCCGCTGCTCTTGCTCCCTCTCGGAAGTCACCGTCGCCCCTCTGCCCACATTTCTCTCCCTGGACGGTTTACGAGAGTCCTGGCTGCTCCGGGAGACCTGCGTATCCCCACAGAAGAGCAGTCTACGGCTTCCTGTCTTCTGGCTTTGGCTTTCTGTCGTCAGCCTTGCGGTGCAGATGTGTTCGCGCAACTGCCTTCTGCACTTTGTTGAAATATTAAAAAAAAAAAACAACACAGGGGCCGGCGGCTGCAGCTTGTGAAGTGCTCCAGCTGCCGTGGACGTTGGTGAACTGGTGGTGAACTGGTGGTGAACTGGATGTGAACTGGTTGGTGAACTGGTTAGTGTACTGGTTGGTGAACTGGTGGTGAACCGATGGTGAACTGGTTGGTGAACTGGTGGTAAACTGGTTAGTGAACTGGTTGGTGAACCGGTGGTGAACTGGTTAGTGAACTGGTTGGTGAACCGGTGGTGAACTGGTTGGTGAACCGGTGGTAAACTGGTTAGTGAACTGGTTGGTGAACTGATGGTGAACTGGTTGGTGAACTGGTTGGTGAACTGGATGTGAACTGGTTGGTGAACTGGATGTGAACTGGTTGGTGAACTGGTGGTGAACTGGTGGTGAACTGGTTGGTGAACTGGTGGTGAACTGGTGGTGAACTGGTAGTAAACTGGTGGTGAACTGGAGGTGAACTGGTTGGTGAACTGGTGGTGAAGTGATGGTAAATGGGGTAAACTGGTGATGAACTGGTGGTGAACTGGTGAACTGGTTAGCGAACTTGTGGGGAACTGGTGGTGAACTGATGGTAAACTGGTTGATAAACTGGTGGTGAACTGGTTAGTGAACTGGTGGTGAACTGGTGGTGAACTGGAGGTGAACTGGTTGGTGAACTGGTGGTGGGACGAGCCACGGTCAGCCTCACAGCCCCCAAAGCTACCATGACCCCGGGAGGGCAGGGTTCCGTGGCTGGGGTGGAACATGAGGCTTCGATGTGTACACCAGTGACTCAGAGAAGTGAGGGCAGTGGAGGAGGAGGCGGGGCAGTGGAGGAGGTGGGTAGTGGAGGAGGAGGTGGGTAGTGGAGGAGGAGGTGGGTAGTGGAGGAGGAGGTGGGTAGTGGAGGAGGTGGGGTAGTGGAGGAGGTGGGTAGTGGAGGAGGTGGGTAGTGGAGGAGGAGGTAGGTAGTGGAGGAGGTGGGTAGTGGAGGAGGTGGGTAGTGGAGGAGGAGGTGGGTAGTGGAGGAGGAGGTGCGTAGTGGAGGAGGAGGTGGGTAGTGGAGGAGGAGGTGGGTAGTGGAGGAGGAGGTGGGTAGTGGAGGAGGTGGGTAGTGGAGGAGGAGGTGGGGGGGCAGTGGAGGAGGAGGTGGGGTAGTGGAGGAGGAGGTGGGGTAGTGGAGGAGGAGGTGGGTAGTGGAGGAGGTGGGTAGTGGAGGAGGAGGTGGGTAGTGGAGGAGGTGGGGTAGTGGAGGAGGAGGTGGGTAGTGGAGGAGGAGGTGGGTAGTGGAGGAGGTGGGGTAGTGGAGGAGGAGGTGGGTAGTGGAGGAGGTGGGGTAGTGGAGGAGGAGGTGGGTAGTGGAGGAGGAGGTGGGTAGTGGAGGAGGTGGGTAGTGGAGGAGGAGGTGGGTAGTGGAGGAGGTGGGTAGTGGAGGAGGAGGTGGGGTAGTGGAGGAGGTGGGTAGTGGAGGAGGAGGTGGGTAGTGGAGGAGGAGGTGGGTAGTGGAGGAGGAGGTGGGGTAGTGGAGGAGGTGGGTAGTGGAGGAGGAGGTGGGGTAGTGGAGGAGGAGGTGGGTAGTGGAGGAGGAGGTGGGTAGTGGAGGAGGTGGGTAGTGGAGGAGGAGGTGGGTAGTGGAGGAGGAGGTGGGTAGTGGAGGAGGAGGTGGGTAGTGGAGGAGGTGGGTAGTGGAGGAGGAGGTGGGTAGTGGAGGAGGAGGTGGGTAGTGGAGGAGGTGGGTAGTGGAGGAGGAGGTGGGTAGTGGAGGAGGAGGTGGGTAGTGGAGGAGGAGGTGGGTAGTGGAGGAGGTGGGTAGTGGAGGAGGAGGAGCTGGGGTAGTGGAGGAGGAGGTGGGGTAGTGGAGGAGGAGGTGGGTAGTGGAGGAGGTGGGGTAGTGGAGGAGGAGGTGGGTAGTGGAGGAGGAGGTGGGTAGTGGAGGAGGTGGGGTAGTGGAGGAGGAGGTGGGTAGTGGAGGAGGTAGGTAGTGGAGGAGGAGGTGGTTAGTGGAGGAGGAGGTGGGTAGTGGAGGAGGTGGGTAGTGGAGGAGGAGGAGGTGGGGTAGTGGAGGAGGAGGTGGGTAGTGGAGGAGGAGGTGGGTAGTGGAGGAGGAGGTGGGTAGTGGAGGAGGAGGTGGGGTAGTGGAGGAGGAGGTGGGTAGTGGAGGAGGTGGGTAGTGGAGGAGGTGGGGGTAGTGGAGGAGGAGGTGGGTAGTGGAGGAGGAGGTGGGTAGTGGAGGAGGAGGTGGGGTAGTGGAGGAGGAGGTTGGGTAGTGGAGGAGGAGGTGGGTAGTGGAGGAGGAGGTGGGGTAGTGGAGGAGGAGGTGGGTAGTGGAGGAGGAGGTGGGTAGTGGAGGAGGAGGAGCTGGGGTAGTGGAGGAGGAGGTGGGTAGTGGAGGAGGTGGGTAGTGGAGGAGGAGGTGGGTAGTGGAGGAGGAGGTGGGTAGTGGAGGAGGAGGTGGGGTAGTGGAGGAGGTGGGTAGTGGAGGAGGTGGGGGTAGTGGAGGAGGAGGTGGGTAGTGGAGGAGGTGGGTAGTGGAGGAGGAGGTGGGTAGTGGAGGAGGAGGTGGGGTAGTGGAGGAGGTGGGTAGTGGAGGAGGTGGGTAGTGGAGGAGGTGGGTAGTGGAGGAGGAGGTGGGGTAGTGGAGGAGGTGGGTAGTGGAGGAGGAGGTGGGTAGTGGAGGAGGAGGTGGGGTAGTGGAGGAGGAGGTGGGTAGTGGAGGAGGTGGGTAGTGGAGGAGGTGGGGGTAGTGGAGGAGGAGGTGGGTAGTGGAGGAGGAGGTGGGTAGTGGAGGAGGAGGTGGGGTAGTGGAGGAGGAGGTTGGGTAGTGGAGGAGGAGGTGGGGTAGTGGAGGAGGAGGTGGGTAGTGGAGGAGGAGGTGGGTAGTGGAGGAGGAGGAGCTGGGGTAGTGGAGGAGGAGGTGGGGTAGTGGAGGAGGAGGTGGGTAGTGGAGGAGGAGGTGGGTAGTGGAGGAGGAGGTGGGGTAGTGGAGGAGGTGGGTAGTGGAGGAGGTGGGGGTAGTGGAGGAGGAGGTGGGTAGTGGAGGAGGTGGGTAGTGGAGGAGGAGGTGGGTAGTGGAGGAGGAGGTGGGGTAGTGGAGGAGGAGGTGGGTAGTGGAGGAGGTGGGTAGTGGAGGAGGTGGGGTAGTGGAGGAGGTGGGGGTAGTGGAGGAGGAGGTGGGTAGTGGAGGAGGAGGTGGGTAGTGGAGGAGGAGGTGGGGTAGTGGAGGAGGAGGTGGGTAGTGGAGGAGGTGGGTAGTGGAGGAGGTGGGGGTAGTGGAGGAGGAGGTGGGTAGTGGAGGAGGAGGTGGGTAGTGGAGGAGGTGGGTAGTGGAGGAGGAGGTGGGTAGTGGAGGAGGAGGTGGGTAGTGGAGGAGGTGGGGTAGTGGAGGAGGAGGTGGGTAGTGGAGGAGGAGGTGGGTAGTGGAGGAGGTGGGTAGTGGAGGAGGAGGAGGTGGGGTAGTGGAGGAGGAGGTGGGGTAGTGGAGGAGGAGGTGGGTAGTGGAGGAGGAGGTGGGTAGTGGAGGAGGAGGTGGGGTAGTGGAGGAGGAGGTGGGTAGTGGAGGAGGTGGGGTAGTGGAGGAGGTGGGTAGTGGAGGAGGAGGTGGGTAGTGGAGGAGGAGGTGGGTAGTGGAGGAGGTGGGGTAGTGGAGGAGGAGGTGGGTAGTGGAGGAGGAGGTGGGTAGTGGAGGAGGAGGTGGGTAGTGGAGGAGGTGGGTAGTGGAGGAGGAGGTGGGTAGTGGAGGAGGTGGGTAGTGGAGGAGGTGGGTAGTGGAGGAGGTGGGGGTAGTGGAGGAGGAGGTGGGGTAGTGGAGGAGGAGGTGGGTAGTGGAGGAGGTGGGTAGTGGAGGAGGAGGTGGGGTAGTGGAGGAGGAGGTGGGGGTAGTGGAGGAGGTGGGTAGTGGAGGAGGTGGGTAGTGGAGGAGGAGGTGGGTAGTGGAGGAGGTGGGGGTAGTGGAGGAAGAGGTGGGTAGTGGAGGAGGAGGTGGGTAGTGGAGGAGGAGGTGGGTAGTGGAGGAGGTAGGTAGTGGAGGAGGAGGTGGTTAGTGGAGGAGGAGGTGGGTAGTGGAGGAGGTGGGTAGTGGAGGAGGAGGAGGGGGTAGTGGAGGAGGAGTGGGGTAGTGGAGGAGGAGGTGGGTAGTGGAGGAGGAGGTGGGTAGTGGAGGAGGAGGTGGGGTAGTGGAGGAGGAGGTGGGTAGTGGAGGAGGTGGGTAGTGGAGGAGGAGGTGGGTAGTGGAGGAGGTGGGTAGTGGAGGAGGAGGAGGTGGGGTAGTGGAGGAGGAGGTGGGTAGTGGAGGAGGAGGTGGGTAGTGGAGGAGGTGGGTAGTGGAGGAGGAGGTGGGTAGTGGAGGAGGAGGTGGGTAGTGGAGGAGGTGGGTAGTGGAGGAGGAGGTGGGGTAGTGGAGGAGGAGGTGGGTAGTGGAGGAGGAGGTGGGGTAGTGGAGGAGGTGGGTAGTGGAGGAGGAGGTGGGTAGTGGAGGAGGAGGTGGGTAGTGGAGGAGGAGGTGGGGTAGTGGAGGAGGAGGTGGGTAGTGGAGGAGGTGGGTAGTGGAGGAGGAGGTGGGGTAGTGGAGGAGGAGGTGGGGTAGTGGAGGAGGTGGTAGTGGAGGAGGGTGGGTAGTGGAGGAGGAGGTGGGTAGTGGAGGAGGAAGTGGGGTAGTGGAGGAGGAGGTGGGTAGTGGAGGAGGAGGTGGGTAGTGGAGGAGGGTGGGTAGTGGAGGAGGAGGTGGGTAGTGGAGGAGGTGGGTAGTGGAGGAGGAGGTGGGTAGTGGAGGAGGGTGGGTAGTGGAGGAGGTGGGTAGTGGAGGAGGAGGTGGGTAGTGGAGGAGGAGGTGGGTAGTGGAGGAGGTGGGGTAGTGGAGGAGGTGGGTAGTGGAGGAGGAGTTGGGTAGTGGAGGAGGTGGGGTAGTGGAGGAGGTGGGTAGTGGAGGAGGAGGTGGGTAGTGGAGGAGGTGGGTAGTGGAGGAGGTGGGTAGTGGAGAAGGTGGGTAGTGGAGGAGGTGGGTAGTGGAGGAGGAGGTGGGTAGTGGAGGAGGTGGGTAGTGGAGGAGGAGGTGGGTAGTGGAGGAGGTGGGTAGTGGAGGAGGAGGTGGGTAGTGGAGGAGGTGGGTAGTGGAGGAGGTGGGTAGTGGAGGAGGTGGGGTAGTGGAGGAGGAGGTGGGTAGTGGAGGAGGAGGTGGGTAGTGGAGGAGGAGGTGGGTAGTGGAGGAGGTGGGGTAGTGGAGGAGGAGGTGGGTAGTGGAGGAGGTGGGTAGTGGAGGAGGTGGGTAGTGGAGAAGGTGGGTAGTGGAGGAGGTGGGTAGTGGAGGAGGAGGTGGGTAGTGGAGGAGGTGGGTAGTGGAGGAGGAGGTGGGTAGTGGAGGAGGTGGGTAGTGGAGGAGGTGGGTAGTGGAGAAGCTGGGTAGTGGAGGAGGTGGGTAGTGGAGGAGGAGGTGGGTAGTGGAGGAGGTGGGTAGTGGAGGAGGAGGTGGGTAGTGGAGGAGGTGGGTAGTGGAGGAGGAGGTGGGTAGTGGAGGAGGTGGGTAGTGGAGGAGGTGGGTAGTGGAGGAGGTGGGGTAGTGGAGGAGGAGGTGGGTAGTGGAGGAGGAGGTGGGTAGTGGAGGAGGAGGTGGGTAGTGGAGGAGGAGGTGGGTAGTGGAGGAGGAGGTGGGTAGTGGAGGAGGAGGTGGGTAGTGGAGGAGGTGGGTAGTGGAGGAGGAGGTGGGTAGTGGAGGAGGAGGTGGGGTAGTGGAGGAGGAGGTGGGTAGTGGAGGAGGTGGGTAGTGGAGGAGGTGGGTAGTGGAGGAGGTGGGTAGTGGAGGAGGAGTTGGGTAGTGGAGGAGGTGGGGTAGTGGAGGAGGTGGGTAGTGGAGGAGGAGGTGGGTAGTGGAGGAGGTGGGTAGTGGAGGAGGTGGGTAGTGGAGGAGGTGGGTAGTGGAGGAGGTGGGTAGTGGAGGAGGAGGTGGGTAGTGGAGGAGGTGGGTAGTGGAGGAGGAGGTGGGTAGTGGAGGAGGTGGGTAGTGGAGGAGGAGGTGGGTAGTGGAGGAGGAGGTGGGTAGTGGAGGAGGAGGTGGGTAGTGGAGGAGGTGGGTAGTGGAGGAGGAGGTGGGTAGTGGAGGAGGAGGTGGGGTAGTGGAGGAGGAGGTGGGTAGTGGAGGAGGTGGGTAGTGGAGGAGGTGGGTAGTGGAGGAGGTGGGTAGTGGAGGAGGTGGGGTAGTGGAGGAGGTGGGTAGTGGAGGAGGAGGTGGGTAGTGGAGGAGGTGGGTAGTGGAGGAGGAGGTGGGTAGTGGAGGAGGTGGGTAGTGGAGGAGGAGGTGGGTAGTGGAGGAGGAGGTGGGTAGTGGAGGAGGTGGGGTAGTGGAGGAGGAGGTGGGTAGTGGAGGAGGAGGTGGGTAGTGGAGGAGGAGGTGGGTAGTGGAGGAGGTGGGTAGTGGAGGACGTGGGTAGTGGAGGAGGAGGTGGGTAGTGGAGGAGGAGGTGGGGTAGTGGAGGAGGAGGTGGGTAGTGGAGGAGGTGGGTAGTGGAGGAGGTGGGTAGTGGAGGAGGTGGGTAGTGGAGGAGGTGGGGTAGTGGAGGAGGTGGGTAGTGGAGGAGGAGGTGGGTAGTGGAGGAGGTGGGTAGTGGAGGAGGAGGTGGGTAGTGGAGGAGGAGGTGGGTAGTGGAGGAGGTGGGTAGTGGAGGAGGAGGTGGGTAGTGGAGGAGGTGGGGTAGTGGAGGAGGAGGTGGGTAATGGAGGAGGAGGTGGGTAGTGGAGGAGGAGGTGGGTAGTGGAGGAGGTGGGTAGTGGAGGAGGAGGTGGGTAGTGGAGGAGGAGGTGGGTAGTGGAGGAGGTGGGTAGTGGAGGAGGTGGGTAGTGGAGGAGGTGGGTAGTGGAGGAGGAGGTGGGTAGTGGAGGAGGTGGGTAGTGGAGGAGGTGGGTAGTGGAGGAGGAGGTGGGTAGTGGAGGAGGAGGTGGGTAGTGGAGGAGGTGGGTAGTGGAGGAGGAGGTGGGTAGTGGAGGAGGTGGGTAGTGGAGGAGGAGGTGGGTAGTGGAGGAGGTTGGTAGTGGAGGAGGAGGTGGGTAGTGGAGGAGGAGGTGGGTAGTGGAGGAGGAGGTAGGTAGTGGAGGAGGTGGGGTAGTGGAGGAGGAGGTGGGTAGTGGAGGAGGAGGTGGGTAGTGGAGGAGGTGGGTAGTGGAGGAGGAGGTGGGGTAGTGGAGGAGGTGGGTAGTGGAGGAGGAGGTGGGGGCAGTGGAGGAGGAGGGGGGGCAGTGGAGGAGGGTTGGTAGTGGAGGGGGGGCAGTGGAGGAGGTGGGGGCAGTGGAGGAGGAGGTTGGTAGTGGAGGGGGGGGCAGTGGAGGAGGGGGGGCAGTGGGGAGGAGGGGGCAGTGGAGGAGAGGAAGCAGGGTGGTAGATGCGGTGGAGGAAGGGCTCTGGTAGATGGGTAGACAGGCAGATGTTGGTGGGAGAGTGGGGAGGGAAAGAGGGATGGGGGTGGGGGGGAGGGGGGAGGGAATACAGACCTGGGCAGCAGAAGTGCAGGTAAACCCCGCATCACTATAAGGCCTGTTTCTTCGTTTCCAGGTCCAAACTCCCTGGATCAGCCGAACACTAGCAAATAGAAAACAACAGGCCAGGAGCAGCTGTGCCCCGGGGACCCAGGCCACGCCGCAGCCTGTGGAGCCGTCTTGGAACCAAGGAGGCTGTCTTGCAGAAAAACACCTATCCTACCCCAAGAATTAATTCTTTGAACTAGCTCTCTTAGCCTGGCACCGGTGGCTCATGCCTGGCATTGCCCAGCTACTCAGGAAGCTGACATCTGAGGATCATAGTCCACAGCAAGCCCAGGCAGGAAAGTCCATGAGACTCTTATCTCCAACTAACCACCAAAAGGTCAGAAATGGAGCTGTGGCCCAAGTGGTAAAGCACCAGCCTTGAGCAAAAACACTCAAGGGACACTGCCCAGGCCCTGAGTTCAAGCCCCCATTCTCCCTCCCTCTCTCTCTCTCTCTCTCTCTCTCTCTCTCTCTCTCTCTCTCTCACACACACACACACACACACACACACACACACACACACACACACACACACACACATAGAGCATCCATCGCTAAGCAGGGCCTACCATTTGAGCTCTGCCTCCAGCCAGACAGTTTATTTTTAAGAGAGTAAGGATCTGAGTGGGCTGCATTCTCCACAGAAACACTAGAAACCAAAATAGTGCAATACTATGCAACGTGCTAAAAATACCAATAGCTGTCAAGGACTGGTGCCAAAGGAAATACAGAGGAGTCTGACTGAGAGAAGACACTCCGAGTGGAAGAGGCCGCTGGGGGCGGAAGGAAGAGCCCCCAGCTCCATCGCTGAGCATCCAGCGTGTAAAACAATCACAGGGCAACGGCGACGGCGGCCGGCTGCTCCACAGCACCACGTGCCACCTGGGGGCCATTCTCCTGTCGTCCCAGCCAGTGCTCTGGGCCTCTTAGAAGGCCACGTCGGAGACCAGGCATGGGAGCACACACCTGTAATCCCGGCTACTGAGGAGGAATCCCAGTCTACGGCCAGTCTCAAAATCAAAAAGGCTGGGGTGGGGGGCAGCTTCCCCAGTACTGCCACAGAGACACACAAGACCACCACTGCGGCCAGGCCTGGTGTGCCAGGGTCCCTCGGCCTTGCATGTCCCAGCAGCCGCATCTACAGGAGCTGAGCGTGGAGCTCCTCTCCCAGAACTCATGGCGTCCGCTCTAGACCCCCAGCTACAAATCTGGCAGGAAACTACAGGAGAGAGGCATACAAATGCCACTCTGGCCGATCACCAGTAGTTCACGCCTGTCATCCTAGCTACCCAGGAGGCTGAGATCTGAAGATCATGGTTCAAAACCACCCTGGGCAGGAAAGTCCATGAGATTCTTATCTCCAATAAATCACTCAGAAAACCAGAAGTGGCGCTGTGGCTCAAGTGATAGAGCGCTCACCTTGAGCTGAAGAGCTGAAGGACAGCGCTCAGACCTAGTGTTCAAGCCCCATGTCCAACCAAAAAATAATAATAATAATAGCCACTCTGGTGGTGGGTGAGACCTGAGCCGCCCAAGGTGCTTTCTGGATCAACATGACAAGTTTCCACTTGGGAGCAAGTTAGAAAAAAAATATACTAGATATCAGGGTGGTGGGTCATGCCTGTAATCCTTACTACTCAGGAAGCAGCTATCTGGAGAATAAAAGTTCAAAGCCAGACTGGGAGGGAAAAATACACAAGACTCCCATCTCAACCAATAAAAAGCTGAGCGCAGCGCGGGGCACGCGGGGCTCACATCTGTAGGGCTGCCTGCTCAGCAGGCTGAGGCTGAGGCTCAGAGTCTTACAGCCAGCCCAGGAAAGGAGCATCCTTAAGACTCTTACCACCAATTAACTGGAAAAAGCCAGAAGTAGGACCGTGGCTCAAGTGGTAGAACACTAGCCTGTAGCACAAAAGCTGAGGGACAGAGTCTAGGCTCTGAGTTCAAGCCCTAGGACCTGACACACCATTAAGAAAGAAATTAAGAGCAGTGGCTCCTACCGGTCATCCCAGCTACAGAGGAATCATAAATGGGAGGATCCAAGCCCAGGTTAGCCTTGAGAAACACTGAAAAATACCAAAAGGGATGGGGGCATGACTCAAGCGGTAAAAGATCTGTCTAGCAAATGTGAGGTCCTGAGTTCGAATCCCAGCAGTACCTCTCAGTAAAGTCATAAAATGACACAACGCAAGAGAGCAACCTAGCAAAGGCTGCGTCAGCCACCAGAGGCGCGCAGGCTCTGCGGGGGTTGGGGGGTCCTCCCGCCTGCAGGGGGAGCGATGCACCATGGGTAGGGTCACAGGCTCTGCGGGCAGGTGTGTGCGTGGGTGAGCGTGGCAGCAAGGGAAGGGGCGCGTGCACAAACCCTGCATTCTCTGTGCCCTAGGGGACAGGAAAGTAAATGGGTGAAAATAGGAACAGTAAAGACAGTAAGCAAACCCAAGCAGCAAAGAGCCAGGGGGGGAGCTGTGTGTGGCTCAAGTGATAGAGCCAGCCTGGCAGAGACAGCTAAGGAACAGCATCCGGCCCTGAGTTTAAGCCCTAGTACCAGCACCCCCCAAAAAAGGAAGACAGAAATTTCCAGATTTCTAATATGATGAATAAAAGAGGTGAATCCGGGCACTGCTGGCTCATGCTTGCAGCCCTCACTATACAAGGGGCTGATATCAAGAAGATCATAGTTCAAAAGCAGCCTGGAGGTCATCCCCAAAGTAACTAGCAAAAAGCAGGGTTGGGGGTGTGACTCCAGTGGCAACGTGCCAGTCCAGCAGGGAAAGAAAATAAAAAAGGTTCATAATCAAGCCCAGCCGCTTGCTGAGCCGGCATCACACAAACCTTCACGTCTAAGCTGGCCTCAGAACACAACCCGCAGCCTCTGCTTCCCAGTTCCTGGGATGACAGGCTTGTGTTGGTCTCGGTCTCTTTCTCTCCCTCCCTCTCTCTGGGCTAAGGTGTGTACTGGGGGAGTTACTTGAGCCACACCCGAGCCCTTCTACCTTCACTTAATCGCAGACGGGGCATTGTGCATTTTTGCCCGCCTGGACTGAGACCCCCTACCTCTGCTTCTCCTGAAGATGGATTCAGCCATGTGCCATCATGAACGTTTTGTTGCTTGAGATGGGGTCTTGTTAACTTTTTTCCCAGGCTGACCTTAAACTATGATACTCTGATTCTTGCCTTTCAAGGAACTAGGATGACAGGCTTGAGCCGCCATGTTTCCCCCAAATCATTAACCTTATAAATATACACACATATGTCTATCCCAGTACAGGGGTGGTTTGAACCCAGGGCCTGGGCACTATCCCTTAGCCCTTATGCTCAAAGATGGAGTTTCACACCACTTGAACCACAACTCCACTTCTGACTTTTTGCTGGCTAATTGAAGAGTCTCACAGACTTTTCTACCCAGGCTGGCTTTGAACTGCGATCCTCAGAATTCAGCCTCCTGAGTAGCCAGGATTATAGACAGGAGCCCAGTGCCAGGCTCAGCCTGTGATTATCCAAGGCAGTCGTTCATGTCTTCGTTTATTGTCTGTCAGCCTCTGGTGCGGAGTCCTGTCCGAGCTTTGTGGTGGGAGGTGGAGTCTTGCCCGTCTGATTCGTGTGACCTTGGTCCGGTGCCAGCTGGGATGTCGGGGTCCACCGGCACCTCTGTCTGGCCGTGGACCCTCGGGCAGGTCCCTCGGTCTCTCCGGGTCTCAGGCTCCTGATCTGCAGAATGAGAAGGAAGGAGAGGTGGTGTGTCTCAGGAGCACGGCGCAGGTGCGGGGCCTGGCCCCTCTGTGACCCGGAAGGCAAAGCCATCTGCCGGGAGGGAAGGTGGCTGGGCAGGCAGGCGGCTGACTGTCCTCCGTGGCTGTGGGCACCAGCATCCTGGCGTGGGCTTTCTCCCCTGGGTGCGGAGGCTGGGCAGGGTGGAGACAGGTGCTGTTAAACCCTGCCGTGGGCTTTCCGGATGAGCAGGACGGAAGGACAGGGCCACGCCGTTGAGGGCGCTGGCAGAAGAATCGCTGGGATGATGCCGGTGGTCAGGGGCCCCGGGTGGCGGCCAGGGGAGCTGGGGCCCCGGGCAGGGAGCCGGGATCAGCACGAGGTCAGGGGATGGAGGCGGGAGAGGACTGGCAGCTTCGGAAGCTGTGGTCAGCGAGGGGAGCAGTTGGAACTGTCCAGCGATGACGGGGCCGGGGTGTGGGCAGCCACAGGCCAGCAGGGGTGAAGGTCGCTGGGGGGGGCCGGGGGGGGGGGCGTGGGAAGGGCCCCGTGGGGCCACAGCGCCCCCTGGAGGCCTGGGGCAGAGGCTCCCATAGCTGGCAGGTGCCCCCAGCACCTCAGTCCCTGTGTCCCATGTTTCCCTCCCAGCTGCGTCTCTGCTTTATTTCCAGTCCCACCCTTTCTAGCCCCCCACCATCGCCCTCCCACAGCCCACTTCTTACCGTCCTCACCCTCCTCCTCCTTGCAGGCTGCCCCCACCATCTGGCCTGCCACATTCCCAGACACCATTTTGTCTATTTCCTTCCTTCCTCTCTCCCTCTCTCTCTCCCTCTCCCTTTCCTCCTCGCTCTCCCTTCTCCCCTTCTCCCTCCCTCCCACCTTTACTCTCTTTCTCCCTCTCTCTCCTCTCCCTCTGCGGAGAGCTCCACCTCTGACCCCCTCCAGCCCATGTCCATACATTTCTAAGCGAAGGGCCTCTCTTACCAATTTCAGGGAAGAGTTCGGACAGGGCACACCTTGGCCTCAGTGAGCCCAGGAAAGCAATCCTAAGGGGGTGTGTAAATATCAGCCAAAATTAGCCATGAGCGTTCTGGGGACACAGCCGGTCCGGCACACCCCTGGGGTTGCGTTCCATGACCTCCTGAAACCAGAGAATCCTAGAATGAACTAACTAATTAATTAATTTTGGCCGGTCCTGGGGCTTGAACTCAGCCTGGGACATGGGCTCCTCTTGCTCAAGGCTACCACACTACCAGCTGTTTTTGTGTGATTAATTGGAGCTAAGAGTCTCATGGACTTTCTTACCTGGCTGGCTTTGAACCTTCATCATCAGACCTCAGCCTCCACAGTAACCACCAGCACCAGGCTCCCAGAATCTATGTATACTATGTCTTCTCTTACCTATGCTTACATGTCCATGAAGTTTAATTTAGACATTAGTCACAGTAATTAAAGAGCAACAATAAACAATTAAAAGTGTGTGTGTGTCCATGTGCCGATACTTCAGGCTTGAACTAAGGGCCTCACACTTTTGCTTAGCTTTTTCCACTCAAAGCTGACACTCTACCGCTTGAGCCATAGCTCTCCTTCCGGTTTTCTGGTGGTTTATTGGAGGTAAGAATCTCACAGAGTTTCCTGCCCAGGCTGGCTTTGAACCGCGATCCTTGGATCCCAGCTTTCTGAGGAGCTAGGATGACAGGCGTGAGCCGCCAGCACCCGGCCATACTGACTTCCTCCAAGAGATGCAAACATGGACTCCTGCAGTCTGTACTAAAGGGGCAACTCCTGCCTCACCCGGAGCCTCTGGGTGAGGGTCTGGCACTGAGTGGAGCCCCCCATTCCACTGGTGTCCACGCACCTGCGTCCAAACCCTGCCCCAAACACTGCCCAGGTATGGGCCTCAGGTGTGCGGTGTAACCGTGCATCTGAGAGGTGGAGTGACAAGGATCAGGGAAAGGGAGGAGGAAGCTCAGGGAACTGTATCTGGCACTCAGCGCTCAATGCATCTGCTAGCCGGGCACCAGTGACTCACACCTGTAACCCCAGCTGCTCAGGAGGCTGAGATCTGAAGCTCTCAGAAAAGTCCATGGAACTCTTTTTTTGGTCCGTCATGGGGCTTGAACTGTGGGGCCTGAGTGCTGTTCAGCATGGGGCTAATGTTCTACCACTTGAGCCACAGCCAGCACCACTTCCGGTTTCCTGGTTGTTACTTGGAGATAAGAGTCTCCCGGCTTTTCCTGCCCAGGCTGGCTTTGAACCATGATCCTCAGATCTCAGCCTCCTGAGTAGCTAGGACGACAGGCGTGAGCCACCAGTGCCCGGCCTCCGTGGAACTCTTACTACAATTAATCTCCAAAAGACTGAGGTAGAACTGTGACCCAAGTGGTAGATGCACCAGCCTGGAGCGGAAAAACTAAGAGACAGCACCCGGACCCTTAGTTCAAGCCCCAGCGCATGTGCACGCCCCTCCCCATTGGTATCCCTGCTTTGCTTTCATGCCAGTACCTAAAAATGCCAGACACCCAGCAAGTGCACACCATCTGTGTCTCCACCCCCTTAGAATGGTCACGTGACCCAGCAGCCTAGGCTGGACACCCCCAGAGTGGAGACGTGGTCACGCAGCTCATCTCTTTCAGTTGTGTTTGCAGCTCCTACAATACCGCTGGAAGAAGACGTTAAGTAATTGATGGTTTGGGCTTTTGCTTTTTCAACCTGAGATTCTCAAGAAGGAAATGTTTGTACATGACCTGAGATATCAGGAAGTGGGACCAGGAGGGAGACATGATTGGAGCGAGTCTCATCACTTAAGGGGGCACAGGAATCCTGGCCGCCCGACGGCCCAGAGGCTCTTTGCTCCTCACAGGTGCGCTCGCTGTCTCCAAGTGCCGCCACACGCCTTGCGCTGCAGCTGGGAGCCCATTCTCCTCTCCCCTGGTGCGCCCGTCAAGGCTGAGGTGCGGTGCGAGCTGACCCTCGCCCAGCCCCCACCGGCTCCCCATCCCGTCCCCTCCACCCAGGCTAAACGTCTGTTTCGGGACACATACCTCCTGCTGTCTTCACTCTCCTGACTAGAGCAAAGGTGGGTTTTAGTGCCCTTCCTTGTCTCATTGATCAATGTTTAATTTTCACCTTCAAAGACACCAACCCCGGACGCTATGCCGTAACCTTGAGCGCGGGGAATGAAAGATGGCGGCCGTTACCTCACCGGCCAGGCAGGTGTCCTTGATTTGCTGTATCTCGAGAAGCCAGAGCAGCCAGCAGGGTGCCGGACCCAGGGCCAGGATGCGCCTTTCTGGGGTGGGGCCAGGCAGAGGCCCTGAGGGGTGAGCACCGGGCTCTTCTCTGCGGGCGTTCGGCACCCTTCTGCATGAGCGTGGTCCTAGGACACTGCAGGCCTCGGCGCCCCCCGGTGGGGAAGGAAGGCGGAGGATGCTGAGATACTGGTCCTGGAGGCCCGGGGCCGGCTGTGGCCCAAGGCAAGCAGCCATTCAAAACTGCAGGGCGCCACCTGGTGGCCATGATGGGGAAACGCTTCCCAGGGAGCGACAGGTGGGCTAAGCACCTGAGCCAGGGGCTCCGTGCTCAGCTCGCTTCTCTGCCCTCCTGGGAGGGGCACCAGGGCTCTGGCCAGGGCTTGTTTGCCAGCTGGGGGTCCCTGTTGTCTGTCCAGAAGCAAGGATAGGAGGTTCAGAGATTCTCACCCTGCCCCACCCCCACGCCCCTTGCTATTAGGTTAAATCCTCCCCAGCCGCCCAGTGCTCAGCTCTGCGGGGCTGGCCGTGCACCTCCACAGCCCCCTGTGGAAAGTCGAGGCCTGATCCCACCTGGGGTTCCGGCCCAGGCTAAACACAACCACGCGGGGGACCTTCTAGAAAGTTCTCACTACTCCCTATCTACACTGAGTTCTCTATAATACTTCCCCACGTATTTGGCTGACACCATTCGCGTAACCGGCTTTCCGTGGGTGCTTGCAAAGAGCTTTGGGGTTCCTTGCCATTGTCGTTTTCAGCGAGGTACACCCAGCTTCCTTCATTCCTTAGACCCAGGATTTTACCCCTGGGGGTCACGAGGCAATGTCTGGAGATCTTGAGGCCGGCCTCTGTGGAGGCAGGAGGAAGTTCCTGAGACCCCCACACACGCGAGAGTCCTCTGGTCCCAGCGGCAGCCCCGCCTGGCAGCTCGGAGTCTTCTTGGCTGGTCTGTGCAACGCGGTGCAGCGCCCCGACCCCCCCCCCCCCCGCCCCAGCCCCGCCTGGCAGCTCGGAGTCTTCTTGGCTGGTCTGTGCAACGCGGTGCAGCGCCCCGACCCCCCCCCCCCCCCGCCCCAGCCCCGCCTGGCAGCTCGGAGTCTTCTTGGCTGGTCTGTGCAACGCGGTGCAGCGCCCCGACCCCCCCCCCCCCAGCTTCGTGCGGCCCGTGTCGGTGGCAGGTGCTGCGTAGCTGTCCCGGCCCTCCGCAGCTGTGTGGCCAGGGTGTGCTCCACGGTGCTGAAGGAAGCACTCAGCAGCAGCTCCAACGCGCACAGCTAAACCAAAGACACACATGACCTTGAAAAACGGGTTGCTTCACACACCAACTAGGTAAAATGAGCAATTTATTAGATACATTTGTTTTGAAATGATTGTTATGCATCACGTGTGTGTGTGTGTGTGTGTGTGTGTGTGTGTGCGTGTGCACACGCCACTACTAGGGCTTGAACTCAGGGCCTTTTCTTGCTCAAGGCTGGCGCTCCATACTTGAGCCACAGCTCCATTTCTGGCTTTTGGGTAGTTTATTGGAGGTAAAAGTCTCACAGACTTTCCTTCCTGAGCTGGCTACGAACCGCAATCCTCAGATCTCAGCCTCCTGAGTAACTAGGGTTACAGGTGTGAGCCACTGGTGCCAGGCCTATTTATATAATTTTTAAAAATTCATTTGAACAAAGAAACGGCAAAGCCCTGCCAAACCCCTCCAGAGCAGACAACAAGGAAAACGCTGAAGCCCGGCTGCACTCCCCTAATTATGTCTTGGGAGGGAAGCTTTGTCCTGGTTGGGGTCATTTTTCACGTGCTCAGGTTGCCCCTTTGAGGGCTTTTAAGGAAGTGTTGTGATATGGAGACATTCTTGAAGACTCGCCCTGAGCAATCATCTTAGAGATCAAATCCCTTCCTGCTGCTTGAACGGTCCTCAGTACTGCCACTCATCTGGGGTTGGCAACTTGAACCAGGAGTCTAAGAGAGTCAGGGAGGCTGTGCCTGCTCCGTGCGCGGAAGGCGTGGTCTTGTCTCCAGAATCTGCTTTATTCTGTGCTTGTAAATGCCAGACTATTGTAGAACAATAAAGTGTGTGTGTGTGTGTGTGTGTGTGTGTGTGTGTGTGAGAGAGAGAGAGACAGACAGACAGACAGACAGACAGACAGATAGAAACAGAGAGTTCTGGTACTGGGGCTTGAACTCATGGCTTTGTGCTCTTCCTTAGCTCTTTTTGCTCAAGGCTGCTGCTCTACCCTTTGAGCCACAGCTCCACTTTCAGTTTCTAGTGGTTAACTGGAGATGAACAACTCTCAGATTTATCTGCCTTGGGCTGGCTTTGAACCTTGATCCTCAGACCTCAGCCTCCTGAGTAGATAGGATGACAGGTGTGGGCCACCGGCACCAGCATTAATGCTAGTTATTGTTGGTTTTTTTTTTAAACTAGAAGTGCTAGGAAATACAATTTTCTTCCCCCTCCTCGCTCCCTTCTTCCCTCCTCCCTTCCTTGGAGTGTGGGCTGGGGATTTGAACTCAGGGCCTTGCGCCTGCTCAGCACACCTCTGCCATGGGACGTGGGTACCATCACACCTGAGACCTTCTCCTCCAGACATGAAACGCAGAAGTAAATCGTGGGCCAGCCAGCCTCGTGGTACCATACATTTTAAAGTGTTTGACTACTTAAAGTATCATTGGCACATCATAAACAGAGGCCAAGGGCCACGCGGCTCCTGCTCTGGGCGCTCTGTTGATTTTAATGAGCTGAGGAGGGGCGTCGTGGTCGGGCCGGGCCGCCGCGCTCCGGGCGGAGTGCTCATTCCTGGGAGAGGAGTGTCTGGCAAATAGGAATCTATCATAAATCACATTTGTTCGGAGAATGACAGAGCTCAGAAGCCCTTGCCTCGGGTAGCCCAGCCAGCGTGTCAGCGATCAGCCCCGCGAAGGGGAGGAGGGAGGCTGCGGCCCAGGCCGAGCCCAGGGGCCTGCGAAGGAGCTGCCCCACGCTGGCTCTGTGGAGAACTGGGGGGCGGGGGGCGCAGGCCCCGGGGCAGGACGCTCGCACCATCTCCTCAGTGGCGGCCTGTCCCTCAGCCCCACAGCCCCACAGGGCCTGTCTCAGACCCCCCCAGGCACGCGTGGAATCACAGGGATCCCTTCCAGGAGAGTTGTGGCAGCTCAGAATCCTAACCTGGCCACGTGCCAATGGCTCTCGCCTGGAATCCCAGCTCCTCGAGACAGCTGAGGGCTGAGGAACGTGGTTCAAAGCCAGCCCAGGCAGGCGGGGCTGTGAAACGTCTACCTCCAATCAACCGCCAAAAAGCCAGAAGTGGAGCTGTGGCCCAGCAGGGGGAACACCGCTCGAGTGAAGGAGTTCAGGGACAATGCACACATCCAGCTTCAAGCTCCAGTACAGAGAGACAGACAGACAGACAGACAGACACACACACACACACACACACACACACACACACTGAGTATCACGACTTGGAGCCTCCTTTTCTGTTTTCCTTTTTTCTTCCATCGTACTAGGGATTTGCTCCATTGTCCAGCTTCCACCAGCTGAGCCACACCTCCAGCTCAGCTTCTTGCTGTAGCCATCACACCCCTGGGCTGAATGGGTTCCCATCAGGACTCTGGAAAATTCTCCCCTAAAACCAGAGGCTAAACCGAGAAGCATCTCGCCGACAGGGCCGCGGCTGCCTTCCGGGGGGGGGGGGGGGCGGGGGGCAGGCGTGGTGTTGAGCTGGAGCCCGGATTCAGTCATCCCGAGCTCTCGAACCCGGTACCCAGGACAGACGCTGACGGCCGGGGACCGCATGAGGGAGGGGACTCCTTCAGCAGAGCCGCGTGGAAGCGGCCCCCGAGGCCGTGGCTCCAGTGGCCGGGTCTCTTCACTTCCTCCTCCTGCGGTCTCCCCGGAGCCCCCCCAGCCCTCACTCCCCTGGGAGCCAGGGAGCCCCCCCAGCCCTCACTCCCCTGGGAGCCAGGGAGCCCCCCCAGCCCTCACTCCCCTGGGAGCCAGGGAGCCCCCCCAGCCCTCACTCCCCTGGGAGCCAAGGAGCCCCCCAGCCCTCACTCCCCTGGGAGCCAGGGAGCCCCCCCCCCAGCCCTCACTCCCCTGGGAGCCAGGGAGCCCCCCCAGCCCTCACTCCCCTGGGAGCCCACCAGGGACCCGGCATCATGCCATCCACACCCACGCCGGCAGGGTGGGTGAACGCGGGCCTCTGGACCCCACCCGTCCCCCGCAGCCTGAGCCCCTGTGGGCGGCGGTGCTGGGGTTTGGTGTGGGCACCTCATATGCCAAATGCCCACCTGTCCTTGGGCCCCTTTGGGGACCCCCAAGCTATACGCCCCTGCCGTTGAAGGGGCAGTGAGGGGTGTCCTGGTGGGGGGCTGCCACTCGGGGCTCCCCCAAAGCCCTCCAGACCCGGCCCCACTGAGCTGCTGCCAGCTTGGGCCCCAGTTCAGCCTCCTGACCAGGCCCCCCTGGGGTCTGCGGGGCCCCGACCTCCCCCCAGCTCCCCGGGCGGGGCCGAGGACAGGGCCGGTCCTTGGTGGCAGCTGGTGATGCGCCCCTCGGCAGGCAGGGGGGCTGGAGACTCTGGACAGGCCAGAAGATGGGTTCGTTGCCCCTGTGCCACAGCCCTGAGGCCCTGGGGACCCTCACTGTGTGACGTCACCAACCCCCCATGCCGCGGAGCTCCCAGCAGCCCCTCCGAGGGCCCAGAGAGGTGGCGCGGCTGACGCGGGCCGCCCGGGGGGGGGGGGGCAGCGCCCGGGCCAGCGGGGGGGGGGCAGCGCCCGGGCCAGCGGGGGGGGGCAGCGCCCGGGCCAGCGGGGGGGGGGGGCAGCGCCCCGGGCCAGCGGGGGGGGCGCAGTGCCCCGGGCCAGCAGGGGGGGGCAGCGCCCGGGCCAGCGGGGGGGGGGGCAGCGCCCGGGTCAGTGGAGGGGGGCAGCGCCCCAGGCAGCGCCCCGGGCCAGCGGGGGGGGGGGCAGCGCCCGGGCCAGCGGGGGGGGGGGGCAGCGCCCCGGGCCAGCGGGGGGGGCAGCGCCCCGGGCCAGCAGGGGGGGGCAGCGCCCCGGGCCAGCGGGGGAGCAGCACCCGGGCCAGCGGGGGGGGGGGCAGCGCCCGGGCCAGCGGGGGGGGGGGCGCAGTGCCCCGGGCCAGTGGGGGGGGCAGCGCCCGGGCCAGCAGGGGGGGGCAGCACCCCGGGCCAGCGGGGGGAGCAGCGCCCGGGCCAGCTCTCTGTGCTCGCTGCGGATGGCACCCGGCCTTCCTGGGCAGTCTGGACACACCCTTGTCACCTTGCTGGGACAGCTCCGCTCTGAGGTGACCAGAGGGGACAGCGCCCGCCGGCCTGGGCGGGAGGACGTGGGAGCCGCTGTGCTCAGCGTCACCTTCAGTGTTCCGCAGCCTCGCCCTGTGCGGTGTGCCCCTCCCAGGACGAGGGGTGCAGGGGTCACGCCGGCCAACGGCCCTCACGGCCAGCCCGGCACCCCAACAGTGCCGGCCCCTGGCGGCCCCCACGACATGCCACACCGACTGACCGTCGGATGAAAGAGCCAGGCATGGCGGGGAGCGGCCGCTGCGGGCCGACAGCTACTCAGCGCTGTTTGCCCACCGAAAAGGGGCTTTGTGGCTAAGTCAACCTCTCCCTAATGGGTTTTCTATTCTCCAACAAAAACCCCGCAGAGTCAATGAAAAAAAGACACAAAATAAACCCTGCCCCCCAGCGCCTCCTCACCAGCCCCCCGCGCTCTTTGATCCATTCAGATCCGAGAGGGTCCCCTTCTTCATCTCCGGAGAACCAGGTGAAGAGGGAGGAATGAGGCCGAGAGTGGCCGCGCGAGTGTTTGTTTTGCGACAAGAGAGAGCTCTCAGGGCTTGGGAGGAAGGAGGAACCTGCAGGCCTCTCCAGATGCCACCAGTAATAACACGGATGAATTAATGATTTACGCGGGTCGCTTGGGAGGAAGGAGGAACCTGCAGGCCTCTCCAGATGCCATCAGTAATAACACGGATGAATTAATGATTTACGCGGGTCGCTCCGCTCTGCAGACGCGCACGCGGTTTCCCTGGCAACCCTGACATCAGCCCGCACTTACGCGGACCGTCAAGGAGCTCTCAAGGAAAAGCACACAGGCTCTGGCTGCTTTTCGTTTTCCTCCAGTGTTTGCCTGTGCGAGAATGATAAATGGATTCATTCTAAGGAGCCTGTGTCTGTTTTCCCTGCCGCCCCTCACCTGGAGCCTCTCCCCTATCAACATCCAACCTACCCCCCACGCCACACCCCTTTAGTCCAAGCTAAATAATGCTGTTTTTACCCATGTGTGGCCTTTATGTGCATGCGACCATGCACGCACGCACACCGTCCACTTCTTACTGACAACAAAGATGTGGATTTATTCTCTTAGTTGACATCAAAACCTGTATCCATCTCAGAGTAAGACCACACTGTACACCTAGTAAGTGCTCAGCATGTGGTGGTTGGTTAAACATGGAAACTTTTTGATGTGTGGAGTTTCAAAAGCCTGAGCACTGGTGACATATACCTGTGACCACTACCTCAGGAGATGCGAGGATCACAGTTTGAAGCCAGCCTGGGCAAGAAAGTCCATGAGTCTCTTAACTCCGATTAGCCAGTACATGGTTGGAAGTGGGGGTGTGGCTGGAGGGCTGGTGTTGCGTGAAAAGGGTCAGGGGCAGCGCCCTCGCCCGAGCTCAAGCCCAGGACACTCACACGCAGACACGCTTTCTCATTGCATCGGGAAAATCTTCCCATTTCACTGTCTTTCCCCTCACGGGTTTGAGCACAAGGGCGCTCAGCCCCAGGCACCTGCGGGGAGGACCTGCCGTGTGTCCCCCGGCCTGGTGGGCTAAGTTACCCAGATGGCAATGACCAGGGTATGTGACACTGATGGCAATGACCAGGGTGTGTGACACCGGCCAGAGAGAGGGGAGGGGTTCGTCAGCATTGCAGAAGACGTCTCCAGGAGACAGCAGTCCTGGCCAGTGTCCAGGCCAAAGAGAAAGGTTTGAGAGCGGATTTCCAGCTTCGGGCAGTGCTGTGGCCTCGGACACTGGATGGTGGAGCATCCCCGCCGCGCTGCCCTGGCCCCGGGCCCCCGTGCGGGCTGCCAGTGCGCTGCTATCAGCAGATTGAGTCACACCATGAAGAAAGGAAACACAAAGCGCCAAATAACTTGCTTAGTTCAAGGTGTCTTTCAGCTAACCAGGAATCCGAAGGGCTGGCTGGAGCCTTAGCTCTGTCGGAGCGGAGGCTGAGCGGGTCTATACCAGGTCATGGAAAACATCAACGTTGCCAGACACGGGTGGCTCAGGCCTGTAATCCTACAGGAGGCTGAGGTCTGAGGACCATGGTTCAAAGCCAGCCCAGGCAGGAAAGCCAGCACTGGGGCCTTTTTCACTCAAGGCTGGCACTCTACCACTTGAACCAAACTTCCACTTCTGGCTTTTTGATGGTTAATTGGAGATAAGAGTTGCAGAGATTCTTTTGCCCAGGCTGGCTTCCAATTGCAATACTTACAGCTCAGCCTCCTGAATTGCTAGGATTATAGGCGTGAGCCATTGGCACCTGGATTCTGGAGCCATTTCAAAACAATAGATGTAGCTGGGCACTGGTGGCTCACGCCTGTCATCCTAGCTACTCAGGAGGCTGAGATCTGGGGATCGCTGTTCAAAGCCAGCCCAGGCAGGAAACTCCATGAGACTCTTATCTCCAATATACCACCAGAAAAACTTGAAGTAGTGCTGTGGCTCAAGTGATAGAGCATCCCCTTGAGCTGAAGAGCTGAGGGACAGCGCCCAAGCCCAGAGTTCAAGCCCCACGACCAACCAAAAAAAAAAAAATAGATGTTGTTTCTTCCTAAAAAGGTGTGAGTTATTCTTGTCGTGCCTCTAATCCTAGCATCACCGTTTTATTTATTTTCGGTTTGAATTCAGCTGCTGAGGTCCCAGGTGCGCGCCGCCCTTCTCCGTGCAGATGCAGCCCCGGGGCTTCCTGCCCTGCCCAGGCTGGCCGGGAATCCCAATCCTCCCAGCTCAGACTCCCCAAGTGGCAAGGATCATCGGCGTGCGCTGTCAGTGTCCAGCGACCCAACCTATTTCAGTGCAAACACAAATAACAAAGGGCTCTTGGCAAGGTGTGATCCGGCACTGGAGACCCGTCTCCTCCTCCCAACGCCAGTGCAGCAACTGGCACCACTGCCAATGCGGTTTGCTGTTTCCTTTTGCTGGAAACTCTTGCCCTGCGCTCCGATGGTGGCGGGCAGCGGCAGGGAGAGGGCGGCCGAGGGCGCGACCCGCTGAGGTTGGCTGCGGATGGTTCTCAGGGGATCTGAGCCGCCAGAGCCGCCGGAGCCAGCGTGCCCTTCAGCCGGCGCGCGGCGGGTCTCTATTGATGCGCTGCGTCTCATTTTGTTGGGGGGGGGGGGGTTTCTTTGCCATCATCCTGGGAAAGGCACTGGAGGGGGAGCCGGGAGCCCCGGGAGCCCGGGAGTGTGCGCAGGGCCTGCCAGCCATGCCCTGGTGCTGAGATGTAGGAGGCCACGGAGTCTGCGCTGTGGAAAGACCCGGCATCTCGCGTGGTTCTGTGCCGTGAGAGGTTCTGGGGTTTGCTGTCGTGCTCTCTTTCCCCTCGGGCAGAGACTCGAGCTGAGACCGTGCAGCCACCTTGAGTCCTGTTCTCTCCACAGGTGGCTGCTCTCCAGGCCTGGGCCTTGGCTGTCTTGTCTGTCAAACAGAAATTAAAAATAAAAAACGAACATAAAAGTCCAGGCCTAACAGAGCTCCCGCCGGGAAAGCGGAGGGCCATCGCTCGAGCGGCCCAAGCGCAACGCTCTCCAGAGACCCCATCTCACACAATAGAAGGGCCAGGCATGGTGGCACACTCCTGTCACCCCGGTCGCGTGGGAGACGCAATAGAAGGACGGTCGTCCTGGCTGCCGAGGCCAAGGGTGAGATCCTACTAAAATAAAGAGTAAAGAACAAAAAGTAAAATGGGCTGGGGCACAGCTCCAAAGGAGAGTATTGCCTAGCAAGTAAAGGCTCTGAGTTCAAGCCATACCACCTCCCAAACCAACAAGAAAGATCCGTGTGTTGGTGAGGATGAGATGTGCGGAGATGTTGACTCCGGGTCCAGAGGGGTCACTGTCACACACTAATACAAAGGCCCGGAAAGCTGGGAGACACAGGGCACCCTGGAATCCCAGCTGCTCAGGAGGCTGAGGCTGCAAGGCCTCTTTCTTGAGCCTGGAGTTTGAGGCCAGCCTGAACCACATAGAGCAATCCTGCCTCCAAAAAACAGAAAAGAAAGCTGGGCACTGCTGGCTCATGCCTGTAATCCCAGCTACTCAGGAGGCTGAGATCTGAGGATTGTGGTTTGAAGCCAGCCCAGGCAGGAATGTCCGTGAGACTCTTAACTAAACTAAAAATACTCAAAATATCCAGAAGTGGCTCCTTGGCTCAAGTGGTAGAATGCTCACCTTGAGCAAAGGAAACTTAGGGGCAGCAGGCAGGCCCAGAGTTCAAGCCCCAGCACCGCTCAAAAAGATGGGGGGGGGACAGTACTGTCCTAAACACCCCTGTCCCTTCCGGCTGGGAATGAAAAGGGGCCGGAGCGCTGCCTCGGCCTCGCTGGACAGGGAAGAGACACCCCAGGGCGCGGGCCTCTGCGTGGGAGGGTGGGAGGGCTGTGTCAAGGGACCGGGAGGGAGGGTGCTTTAGCCAGCCTGTCCCGGCTCAGCCGCACCAGGCGCTGGAATGACGCGGGGGGGGGGGGGGGGGGGAGGGGGGGAAGGGGGGAGGGGAAGGGGGGAGCAGGAGGGGGGGAAGGGGGGAGCACTTCACAGTTTCGGAATCCAGGAGACCATGAGGTAATGGCTTTATGAGTGGGGTGGGGGTGGGGAGCCAGCAGACCCAGCCAGTCTCTTTGAAGGACTCTTCAGAATGAAAGTCAAACAGAAATGCCTTCCAACAAGCGGAGAGAAGCTGTAACCTGTGAGCGCGTGTGTGCCTGCGCGCGCACACACACGCACACGCACGCACGCACACACACGCCCACACATACACACGTGCACACGCACACACACGTCCACACACGCACACGCACACACGTACGCACACGCACACGCACACACAGACACGCACGCATGCACGCACACACACGCGCACACAGAGACACACGCACGCTCACACGCACGCTCACACACACGCACACACATGCACGTGCACACACGCACACACACGCACACGCGCATGCACACACACAGACACACACGCAGACACACGTACACGCATGCAGACACGCACACACATACGCACACAGAGACACACGCACACTCATACACGCATACTCACACACATGCGCGCGCACACACACGTGCGTGCACACACATGCACACGCACACACGTGTACACACACATGCACATGCACACACACGCACGCACACTCGCACACACACACACGCACACAGACACGCTCACACACACACGTGCACACATGCACACACGCACGTGCACACACGCACACGTGCACACACAGAGACATGCACACACACGCTCGCACACTCACATGTGCGCACACACATGCACACACACGCACACGCACACACACCCCACGGCGGGACTGGTGAGAGCCCCAGGTGGGTGGAGGGGTCCTCAGGGGAGCACTGGGCTGCAGGGGGCGAGAGGAGTCCGCAGGCGAGCCCCGGGGGTAAAGGCCAAAATGCGCCCAATGGGAAACACAGCAAGGGAAGAGCACGCCCAAAATCCCAGCTGCGCAGGAGGCTGAGATCTGAGGATCGTGGTTCAAAGCCAGCCCAAGCAGAAAGGCCCATGAGACTCTTATCTCCAAAGAACCAGCAAGGGCTGAACTGGAGGGTGCTGGAGTGGCGGAGTGCCAGCCTTGCGTGAAAAAGGGACAACATGCCCAGGCCCTGAGTTCAAGTTCCAGCACTAGCACGTGCGGGGACACACACACACACACACACACGTAAAGGAATAAATGCTCACGTACGAGTTCAATGGCACCAGGCTAGGAGAGGAATAAATGTAGCCAAGGGACAGTCACCAGACCTCTGCCGAGGCCTGAAGCAAGTCTGAACAGATGGAAGCCAAAGGCGTCAACTCACCCAACGGTGACTCTGACCACAGGGCAATTAAACGCGAAACTAATAACAGAAAGATAATTGGAGGATGCCCAAGTGTTTGGGAATTGAGCAACCCAGTTCTGTATCATCCATGGGGCAGGAAAAGCCACAATAGAAATGAGAAAATACTTGGGACAGGGGCTGATGAAAATCAGCGTATTGGAGCTTGTAGGAAGCAGCTAAGAAAGCAAGGCCTGGCTGGGAGGTTCTGGCTTGAATGCATGTGTTCAGAACTAAGGAAGCCAAAAGCCAAGGGTCTAACATTTCTGTCTCAGAGAAAAAAGCTCCAGTAAACAAAGCTTAAAGAAAGTAGAAGGAAGATGCAATCCTAGCTACTCAGGAGGCTGAGATCTATCTGCCTGGCAGAAAAGTCCCTGTGAGACGCTGATCTGCCATTAGCCACTTAAAAGCTGGAAGTGGAGCTGTGGCTCAAGTGGTTGATCTCCAGCCTGGAGCAAAAGCACTTAGGCCCTGAGTTCAAGCCCCACGATGGACAAGGAAAAAAAAATGACAATTTACAAATGTTCCTTTAAAATTACAAGGTAACAAAACTAATACAAAATGACAAAAATGACATAAAAAATTCAAAGTTTCCTCTACTGTTCAAAACAATTCAATCTGTGGCAGTGTGGGTGGCTCCTGCCTGTAATCCCAGCTACTTCGGGAGGCTGAGGTCTGAGACTCAAGGCTCAGAGCCAGCCCAGGTAGGAAAAGCTCATTAAGATTGTTTCTCCAATTAATCAGCAAAAAGCCAGAAGTGGAGTTGTGGTTTAAGTGCTAGAGCACCAGCCTTGAGTAAAAAAGCTCAGCGTTCAGGGACAGTGCCTAGGCCCTGAGATCAAGCTCAGGACCAGCACACACACACACACACACACACACACACACACACACACACTTCAACATTTATGATAAAACTCTCTGCCAATTAAGATTAAAAGGAACTTCCTCAGGATGAAGCTACCGAGGATTTTCTCCCTGCCGTTCACTGCCAGCTCTTCTATTCACTTCCTTCTAGAAGTCGTCTGGTCAGCAACAGGGAGGAAAGGGGAAGAAGATGGGAAGATTGGGAAGAAAGTAAAACTGTCATTTTCCCATGATGTAATCATAAACATAGAAAATCTGGAAAAATAAAACCCTATTAGAATTATCAATGAATTCAGCTAGTTAACCAAATAATATACAAAATTATATTTATCTTATACACAAGTAAAAACCTAACTAGGAAATGAAATTAGGGCCAATCGTCAATAGCATGAAAATGTGAAACATATAAGCCAAGTGTGGTGGTTCACGCCTGCAGTCCCAGTTAAGCTGGGGTCCTGCTTTTTTTTTGCTCTAGGCTGGCTTCAAACCACAATCCTCCCCATCTGTGCCTCTCAAGTAGCTGAAATTATAGAGTGTGTCACCATGCCCAGCCTAGAAATGTGACATACAGGAAGTGGGTCCTTCTTGTACCGTGTCCTCTGAGAATGCACAAGTCTCCTTGGCCCGGACTTGCCTTCAAGCACGTTGGTCTGCCATCACTTTCCCCATTTCACGAACACGCTGCTGGCGTCATCGCCGCTGCCAAATTCTAGGGTGCAGCCCAGGGTCCCTGGATCTGGGAAAGACCCGTGGGGTGTGGCCGGTGCTGGCCGGACCACGCCTTGCTCTGGTCTGTCCAGCTGTCCCTGGCACACAGGACCGGGGGCCGCCCCTCCTGCCCGCCGCGCTTCCTCCCCAGCGCTGCGCTCCAGGCGCCCGCCACGCTGACAGGTGATGATATAATAGAAGCCGTGGCGGGCAGCGCGTCAACACCCCGAGGCAGAGAGAAAATACCGCGGTGATGACAGCAGCCTGGCTGCTGACATGCAGGCCTGGGGGCTGTGCCGGCCCGGCCGGAGGAGCTGACCGCCGAGCCCCGGCCCGGCCCGGCCCGGCCTGCACGGCCAAGCCCCGGCCCAGCTCGGCCCGCCGCTGCCCCGCCAAGCCCCGGCCCAGCTCGGCCCGCCACTGCCCCGCCAAGCCCCGGCCCGGCCTACCACCTCCCTCCTGCACCAGGCTGGCTCCTAAGTGCCAGCAGCTGTGTGCACGCTGTGGTGGAAATCTGAACGGAATCTTCTACCATGTGGTGGCTCCTAGGAGAGAAAGTTCTGGAACAATGAGCTGTGGCAAGAGGGTAGATATTCCCAATGCAGTCGCCCTACAAAGTACACTGGCAGAAGTAAGACAAGAGCTTGATCTTTGTTGGCAGCTTCTTTTTCTGGGAGTGCAGGACTTGAACTCCAGGCCTGGGCGCTGTCCTTCAGCTGTTTTTGAACTCCGGGCCTGGGCGCTGTCCTTCAGCTGTTTTGCTGCAGGCTGGTGCTCTACCACTTGAGCCACATCTCCGCTTCTGGCCTTTTGGTGGTTAAGTGGAGATAAGAGACTCTTGGATTGTTTTTCAAAGCCTAATCTGGCTTTAAACCTGTTCTTAGACCTCTGCCTCCTGAGTAGTTAAGATTCCAGGGCACAGGTGCCAAGCATCTCTTCCTTCTCTTCCTTCCTCTTTCCTCTCCTCCCTCTGATTATTAACTTTTCTTTCCCTTTCTTTGTTGGTTGCGGGCTTGAACTCAGGGCCTGGGCGCTTTCCCTGAGTCTTTTTGTGCTCAAGGCTAGCGCTCTACCACTTGAGCCACAGCACCATTTCCAGATTTTGAGTGGTTCATTGGAGGTAAGAGTCTCTCCGGGGCTTTTCTGCCCGGGCTGGCCTCGATCTCGGATCTCAGCCTCCTGAGTTGTTGGATGACAGGCATGAGCCATGGGCGCCATGGATGTCATGCATGGCTCAGCCTGTCCCCGGGCGGGTTCCTACCTTTGGGGACGGGACGGCTCCCTGGGCCGCCCCACACAGGGTCTACCCATGGGGCCCACCCTCAGCCCTCTCTCTATTAGCTACTTTTTTGAGTTTGGTCTCCTGTGTGTGCCTGTGCTGACCTGGACCTCAATCCGCCTCATTCGACTTCCCACGTGGCTGGTGAGCCAGGCACGCCCGCCACACACCGTCCCGGAAGCGTCCTCTAGATCCTCCGTCTAGAGAACTGTCAGCCCGGGCTGGCCTGCACCACACTCCTCCCCTCTCCCTCTCCAGGGGAGCTGGGGTTACAGGCATGGGCCGCTGGGCCTGGCATGCCCGCACTTCCCTCTGCTGAAGACAGTAATGACGCGTGACTTCTAGAGAGGGTCAGAATGACCACGAGGGACGCGGGGGGCCCACGGAAGTCCTGCTCCTGTCCCAGCAGTGGGGACGTGTCCTCGGGAGGCTCCTGTGTTAGGGAACCCCCCCCCCCCGCAACACCCTACTAATGGTACCCAGAGGTAGGTCTGCGGGAGGGAGCACGGGGGGGAGGTCCGAGGGCCCCGGGGGTCAGCACTTCATCAGGAGAGGAGCTACGGCCCTGCCTCTGCCGCCCAGCTCCCGGACCCTGAGCCAAAGCAACTTCTGTTCTCTGTAAACCTCCCGGCCCGGCCTCGAAAAGCACAGCCCGACTACGCGTGAGCTGGGCGGTGGGTGTGGGGAAGCGCTCCGCAGATGCAAGCCAGGCCGGGCCCAAACTCGGGGTAGTGACAGCACTGAAATAACCCTGGGGTGGAGTGGGGGTGGTGTGTGTGTGTGCGAGTGTGCGCGCGTGCATGTGTGTGTGTGCACGCGTGTGTGTGCGCTGTGAACTCGTCTAGGGGAGGCGTCCGGGCTGGCGGGGGTCTGTTCTTCAAAGGCTCCGTGCACACGTCATCAGAAGGATCACAAGAGTTTATTCCCCACCTGAGAAGTGGGTGCAGGGAACCCCAGCTGCTCCCTGCCAGACACCCTGGGGCCAGCCACAAACCCAGATGCCACCTTGGCCTACAGCTGCGCTCTGTGGGAGCCGGGACGGAGCCCTGGCCCCGGCCCCGGCCCCCTGCTCTGGGGAGAACTTGCTGCACTTCCATGTGCTGTGGCAAAGCAGCTGTGAACTTAGCACATAGAAAATCTGAGCAGCATCGGGAACATCCAATTTCAACCTACTCAGAGCAAGACTGGCTTTCTGATGCCCTTCTGCCCTTAGCCAGGCCTAGTCATACAGAGAAACAGAGCAAGGCTCAGCCTGTGCACCCAAAATAAGCAGGGTTTTCAGCCAACAGCTGAGCAATTGGACTTGTTACTTAAACCCCCAAATACGCTAGACGGGCTTTTTGTTGTTGTTGTGTTGGTCCTGGGGCTTGAACTCAGGGTCTGGGCGCTGTCCCTGAGCTTTTGTGCTCAAGGCTGGCGCTCTACCACTTGAGCCACACCCCACTTCCAGCTTTTTGGTGGTTCATTATAGATAAATCTCATGCACTTTTCTGCTCAGGCTATCTTTGATCTATGATCCTCAGATCTCGGTCTAATGGTGGCTACGATTAAAGACGTGAGCCGCCAGCACTGGGCCCAGACGGATTTTTTTTTACCAGGAACAGCTTAATACATGATCGTTGACTAACACTACAAACCAGTGCACAGCATTGACTAACACTACAAACCAGTGCACAGCGTCGACACTGGTGGGGAGTGGAAGGGCGTGGGTGCTGTCCGGCCACAGCGCCCGGGCCGCAGGCAGCGCCTTGGCCACGCGGTGCCTGCCAGGCGCTCAGAACCAGTACTCGGAGACGAAGATGTGGACGTTGACGACGTTGCGGTGGGAGACCACGCCCTCCACCACGTAGCTCATCCCCAGCTTCAGCACGGCGTGGAACGGGCCCACGATGGGCCGGACCTGGCGCACCACACCTGGAGGGAGAGCAGAGACGTGCCGGTCAGGGGCCCGGCCACGCGGCTGCGCAGGTCAGGGGCCCGGCCACGCAGGTCAGGGGCCCGGCCACGCGGCTGCGCAGGTCAGGGGCCCGGCCACGTGGCTGCGCTGGTCAGGGGCCCGGCCACGCGGCTGCGCAGGTCAGGAGTGGCGGAGAAATGGTCTCCCTCCAGGAATTTCAGGGCTACGAGGGTTCGGAGCCAGGCTGCGGCCCAAGCCAGGGGCTGAGGCCCCCACAAGTGGTTGGGGTGCAGCCTCCACCTCTAGGGACTGTTGATGGTGAACCTGCTACTTCAGGTTCACTCAGACAGCCTTTGTGTGTGTGTGCCAATCCTGGGGCCTGAACCCAGGGCCTGGGGGCTACCCCTTAGTCTCTTTGCCATGTAAGCCACAGCTCCATGTCTGGCTTTTTTGGGTGGTTAATTGGAGGTCAGAGTCTCACAGACTTTCCTGCCCAGACTGGCTTTGAACCAGGATGCTTGGGTCTCAGCCTCCTGAACAGCTGGGATTACAGGCGTGAGCCTTAGGCGCCCCGCAGACGATCTTTCTGTGGTGAGCAGCCAGGACTGGGAGGGAAGCTGTGGGTGGCAGTCCCCACAGGACTTGTCCCTGCGTGAGTCGCCGTACGGTCCCCTTGCAGCCTTAACTCCAGGCCTGTCCAAGGCGGCGCAGGGAACCCACAGACCTCCGGAGGCAGAGCTGGCAGAGGGCCTGGGATGACGACCCGGTCACAGCCAGCACCAGAGGCTCTCGCCTGTAATCCCAGCCACTTGGGAAGCTGAGATCTGAGGAACTCGGTTTGACGTCAACCCAGGAAGGAAAGTGGATGAGACTCAACCATGGTTACTGAGATGAGGGATGAGGAGGAGAAGGAAGGGGAGCGGGAAGAAAGGAAATCAGTTGCTCAGGCCCCACAATCCAGGACCGACAACAAAACTGGTCCTGCAGGGATGATGGGGAGCCAGGGAAGGAAGGCTCTGGAAAGGAGAAGGGTGGATTCATCCGAATTGGCCAGTGCAGGGGCAAACTGCAGGGCAGAGAGAGGGCAGTGCCATGCAGCCTGCCGCAGCCACCCCTGCAGAGCTCAGCGGGCCCGGGGAGCGGGGCGGGCCCACAGGGCTCATGTTTTAGATCCTTCGTTCGGCATTTCTGCTCCGGGTCTCAGACACTGCCCTGTCTGTTGAAAAATGTAGGTCAGCCCCTCCCCTCCCTGGTTCACCCTCCTGTCTCTGCTTTGCTTTAGAAATGGTAGCCAGGGACTGGCATCCCTGCTCCTGGTCCAGCAGCCCCCCCCTCCCCGGCACTGTGGGGGGGACTGGCCACACCTGGAGCCATCTCCCAGCTCTGCCAGCCCAGGGCGCACTGGACAGGCTGCCAACTGTGTGAAATGATGAGCACTGGAGACAGGGCTCAGCACCAGGCTGTGCCCAGCCCAGCACGAGGCACGAGTCACAGGCCTGGACTTCGTGGTCGCTGCCCTGGCTGCCTGTGACCCGAGGGGAAAGCAGCCTGCCTTGCTTCCATGTCACCGACTGAAGTGAGAAGAGGTGGAGAGAATTCTTTGAAAGCCACGTGTTAACATCATTAAAAAGAATCAGTAGAGCTGGACCAGGGCTCAGGCCTGCCATCCTCGCTACTCAGGAGGCTGAGAGCTGAGGAGCACAGGTCGAAGCCAGCCCAGGCAGAAAAGCTTGTGAGACTCTCATCTCCAATTAACTACTCAGAAAAGCTGCAAGTGGCACTGTGGCTCAAGTGGTTGAGTGCTAGCCTTGAGCACAATGAGGCTTAGGGATAGTGTCTAGGTCCTGAGTTCAAGCCCCAGGACAAGAAGAATTAGAAGAGGACAAGGAAAGAAAGAAAGAGGAAGGAAGGAAGGGAGGGAGGGAGGGAGGGAGGGAGGGAGGGAGGGAGGGAGAAGTTGCAATCACACTGGGAGGCTGCAAGGCCGCGGGCCAGGCCCATGTGTCTGGGGCTCTCTCATACCCTTCTTCACGGAACACAGTATGTCCTTTTGCCTACTAAGAGCTGGAAAACTCAGTTCTTCAAACCTACTGCCTTCTTCTCCTACCACCATGTGAAAGAACATTCTAGATGCTCCCAGAATGTACTGCTCTGAGCTGGGTCATACTACAAGTGAAATGGTCACCTTCAGTCCTGGGGCTCTGACAGTGTGTCCCAGACGGCAGCTGACAGGGTCCTGGACCCCAGTCCAGCTGGAGCTGACCACCGAGCCCAGGCAGCTGGCAGGGTCCTGGACTCCCATCCAGCTGGAGCTGACCACCAAGCCCAGCTCTCCCCTTTCCCCTCCTCCTCCTCCTCTTGTGTTGTTCCTGAGTCTTGAACTCAGGACCTGGGCGCTGTCCCTGAGCTTTGTGCTCAAGGCTAGCACTCTACCACTTGAGCCTCAGATCTAGTTCTGGCTTTTTAGTTGATTCATTGGAGATAAGAGTCTCACGCACGTTCCTGCCCAGGATGGCTTTGAACCGCGATCCTCAGATCTCCCGAGCAGCTAGGACGACAGGCCCCAGCAAGCTCGGAAGCCCACGGCGTCACCCAGCCGGCCATGGGATGGGGTGTGTGGCGCACGTCCAGAGTGAGCTGGGCTGCGCTGAGTCACGAACACGGCAAACAAGGCCGCGCGGAGGGAGGGGGACCCGGTCTTCCCAGCAGGAACCGGTGGTGTGGAGAGGGGCTTCCTGCAGCCCGGCCTGCCCCGCCTGCCGGGGGCCTCCAGCGTCTGGGCAGGAAGGACAGGTGTCCAGACCACATACTTCTCATACCAACCGTCACTCAGCGTGTCTCGGCAAAACTCCTCTCCGCATTGCTGGAGGTGAGCGCCGCATCGCCCACAGCTTTCCCGTGAGCCGAGGGGACGCACCGAGGGCTGCGAGGCCCAGCGCAGACCCCCCCCCCCGGGTCTCAAACGTGGCTCTGGTGACGCCTCTGTCCACCCGTGATGGGGACCCACATCCACTGCCTCTGTCTGGGGCTGGAGCTGCCACTGTCCCGGTTCATGGAGGAAGGACCAAGGCTCAGAGAGATGGAGGGGTGGCTGAAGATCACACAGCAAAGCAGGGCTCGAACTCAGATCTTGAGGTACAGTGCTTTCTACCAAGCTGTGTGGTGGTGTTGCCAAAGCAAGGGGTGTTTCTGGAGGAATGTGCTGTCAATGCACCTGTGATGGTGGGGTGAGAGGCCACCTCCACTCCCTGTCTGGACCTCGCCTCCACCCCCACCCCGCCTCCAGGCTCTTCCTAGACCCAGATCGGAACTCATCAACCCACCAGAACTCCCCAGATGCAACTCAAGCACAGGCTTGCTGAGCACCAACACACCCCCAAACCCTCCCCCGACGATCCCCCCAGCCCCCCCAGAGCCGGGATCCAGGACCAGGCTTAGCCGCACAGCCCTGGCTTCCAGCCTCAAGGGCCCTGGCCTTGGACGGCCCAGGGCTATGTGGGACACCTCCCCTCCCCCCTGCCTCCCACCCACAGCCCCCTCCACCCTCCCACCCACAGCCCCCTCCACCCTCCCACCCACAGCCCCCTCCCCCCTGCCTCCCACCCACAGCCCCCTCCACCCTCCCACCCACAGCCCCCTCCCCCCTGCCTCCCACCCACAGCCCCCTCCACCCTCCCACCCACAGCCCCCTCCCCCCTGCCTCCCACCCACAGCCCCCTCCACCCTCCCACCCACAGCCCCCTCCCCCCTGCCTCCCACCCACAGCCCCCTCCACCCTGCCACCCACAGCCCCCTCCACCCTGCCACCCCACAGCCCCCTCCCCCCTCCCACCCACAGCCCCCTCCACCCTCCCACCCACAGCCCCCTCCACCCTCCCACCCACAGCCCCCTCCCCCCTGCCTCCCACCCACAGCCCCCTCCCCCCTCCCACCCACAGCCCCCTCCACCCTCCCACCCACAGCCCCCTCCACCCTCCCACCCACAGCCCCCTCCCCCCTGCCTCCCACCCACAGCCCCCTCCACCCTCCCACCCACAGCCCCCTCCACCCTCCCACCCACAGCCCCCTCCACCCTCCCACCCACAGCCCCCTCCACCCTGCCACCCCACAGCCCCCTCCACCCTCCCACCCACAGCCCCCACCACCCTCCCACCCACAGCCCCCTCCACCCTCCCACCCACAGCCCCCTCCCCCCCTGCCTCCCACCCACAGCCCCCTCCACCCTCCCACCCACAGCCCCCTCCCCCCTGCCTCCCACCCACAGCCCCCTCCACCCTCCCACCCACAGCCCCCTCCCCCCTCCCACCCACAGCCCCCTCCACCCTCCCACCCACAGCCCCCTCCCCCCTGCCTCCCACCCACAGCCCCCTCCCCCCTGCCTCCCACCCACAGCCCCCTCCCCCCTGCCTCCCACCCACAGCCGCCTCCACCCTGCCACCCACAGCCCCCTCCACCCTCCCACCCACAGCCCCCTCCACCCTCCCACCCACAGCCCCCTCCACCCTGCCTCCCACCCACAGCCCCCTCCACCCTGCCTCCCACCCACAGCCCCCTCCACCCTGCCACCCACAGCCCCCTCCACCCTGCCACCCACAGCCCCCTCCACCCTCCCACCCACAGCCCCCTCCACCCTCCCACCCACAGCCCCCACCAACACCTCCAGACCCACGCCAGGGCTGCCGGGCTCACAGCAGGTGAAGTGACACAGTTTTTGTTGTGGTGGGGCTTGAACTCAGGGCCTGGGCACCGTCACTTAGCTTTTTCCTTCAAGGTTGGCACTCTATCACTTGAGCCACAGCTCCACCCTGGGCTTTCTGGTGGTTAGGTGGAGATAAGCATTTCAGTTTCCTGTCCAGGCTGGCTTTGAACTGTGATCCTCAGATCTCAGCCTCCTGAGTGGCTGGAATTACAGGTGTGAGCCACCTCACTTGGCAGCTGCACTTCTTTAAAAACAGAGTAATTTATGCACATTCCTGCCGAGATGACACCTAAGGCTTTCCTAAGCGCCCCCCAGCATTGGGGGGGACCCGGGATGGGGGTCAGGGTGAGGGGGGCCTCAGGTTTGTGGACAGGAGGGCTTGGTCTGGGCTCCTGTGAACCCCTCAATCATAGGTATAGGGTCCCAAGGCTGATGTGGGTAGTAGCTTCATGCTGGGCTCTGGTAAGCGCTTGCTGTGTGTGTGTGTGTGTGTAGGACAAGTCACAGGACAGGGGCTCAGCAGGAACTGATTGCTCTAGAGACAGAATCCCAGACAGTCCGGGAAAGAATGTACAAGGCCACCATCTCCTCCCCCCCTCTCCCTCCCCCCGCCTCTGCCCTCCCCACAGACTGCTACTCTCTGCACTCCCTCCAGCTCTAGGCAGACCTTCCTCCTCCAGGAGGACCAGCCCAGCTCTTACGCCAGTGGCCAGTGTGAGTCCCAGCCTCTGGCCTCTCCCCCGGGCTGCCAAAACCCAGGGCGAATGCTTGGGCCCAGCCGGCGACCCCAGAGAACCCCACACCCCGTGTCCCAGGCCTGGCTGCCAGTCTGCGGTGGAGCCCAGTGAGCTGGGCGGGTGGGGGCCCTCTGCTCCCTGGGGTGGCTCCTCCAGGGCCACCTGAGGCTGGGCAGGGGGTCTCCCTGCACCTCGTTCAGGGGGTTCACAGCAGAGGCCTGGCCGTGCCCTGAGAGCCCCAGGCTGCTGGAGGAGTCCCTAGCCCGGAGGCAGAGGGCGACACTGCCATTTGAGCCATCTGCTCCCAGGTGCCCATGCAGAGACACACGGGCGTTGGCTCCTTGCTACCCCTCTACCTGGGCCCGTTTGAGAGACCCTCCTGCCCCACCCTGCTCTGTCCTGCCCCTGCCCTACCCCGCTCTGCCCGGCCCTGCCCTGCCCTGCCCTGCCCTGCCCTGCCCCATGCTGCCAGGCCCAAACCTTCAAAGGCCTCAGGATGGAGTCAGGCCAGGACACAGCCGACCCCACAGCTAGGAGGCTGAGCCCATCCACTGGACAAGCGGCTTGGCAGGGAGCCAGGGCGCGGCGGGGTGACAGGGCTGTGCCTCCCGAGGGAGAAGGCCTAATCCGGGGCTTTGCAGTGGACACCGGGCAGCGCTCACTCAGCAGCAGGAGGGCGCTGCACTGCTGTTTCTGGGTGGGATTTCTGAATGTCATTTGCACTGTGCACTGATCCCAGGCCAAACCTGCCCAATCTGCCGGACGGGGTCAGCCACGCATGGTTAACTCCTTAAGAGGGAAGGAGACTGGCTGCGGTAGCTCGCGCCCCTCAGCTCAGCTCTTCGTGGCTGAGATTGGGAGGATGGTGGTTTGAGCCCAGCCTGAGGCGAAAAGTTAGTCGGACCCCAGCTCAACAACTGAGCCCGGTGTGAGGGTGTATTCCTGTAATCCCAGGCATGTGGGGCATATGGATAGGACAGTGCGATCCTAGGCCAACCTGAAGAAAATGTGAGACTGTTTCCAAAAAAAATAACTAAAGCAAAACAAAAAGGGTGGGGGGCATGGCTCAAGTGGCAGAGCATCTGGCTTACAAGGCCCAGTCTCAGCCAAAACAAACAAAAGGGTGGTGGCTTGAAGAGGTGCTTCGGATCCCGCCAGGCGGGCATGAGGGAGACAAAGCCATGCCCCTCGCCGAGTGAGGCCGAGAGCCTGGCCGGAGGCTCAGGGGGCAGCGGCAGCGAGGCCGCGTCCGTCCTGGCCGCTGGGCACAGAGGATGGACGGGACGCACAGCGAGCTGGGAAGGGCACCCCCGGGGCTGCAGCACACCACGCAGCGGGCCGCATGTGGCGGCCTGACGGCGGGACCGAAGCCACCCTGGGGTGAGCAGGCCGGGCCGGCCCACAGACGTGCTGCAGCCCGGGGCCCTGAGCTCCCCGCGCCAGCCTCCAGACCCCAGCTGCTGCTCCACATTGCAGTTTCCTGAGAAGAAACCTGAGCTGGTCCACAGTCAGCCTGAAGTCACACCGGGCACTGCAGAGAACCCGGAATCAGGCCCAGGGCAGCTGACCGCGGCTGCTCAGACTCAAGGATGTGTTTCCTTAACGAGGGCCGGCCAGCCTTCGAAGGGGACAGCCTCCTCAGACGGCCCAGGGGCTGCCCCGCTGGCCACACCCTGCACAGACCACCGACACACCCCAGCCGCCATGCGTGAGCAGCCGCGCGGACCTCCAGCTGCTCCTGCTAAGCCCAATGCTAACTGCCTGCAGGAAACCATCTGGAACCACCCTGCCCTGGTGGGTGTGCGCACCCCAGGGGGCCCTCCCCCCTTCCCCCCATTCCCTGGCTCCGGAGTGGGAAATGGTGTCTGCGTTTTCCTGTGCCTTGTCTGACCACACACCTGCAGCCACCTTCTCACCTGGCCACACACCTGGACCTTTCGCTCTTACCTGGCCATACTTGGACCTTCCTGTGTACCTCCTGGCCATGCACCTGACCTTCCTGTCTTACCTGGACCTACCTCTTCACTGCTCAGGACTAGAATTCAGAATGACTCTCAAGACAGAAGCTTCCAGATGCAATAAAGGATTTGTGTTTAGCACACACCTGGGATTTTTCCTGCCTGCAAACCTGCTGTGCACCAGGCACCACCGCTTGCACGCTCCCCCTTCCTGTGTACCTCCTGGCCATGCACCTGACCTTCCTGTCTTACCTGGACCTACCTCTTCACTGCTCAGGACTAGAATTCAGAATGACTCTCAAGACAGAAGCTTCCAGATGCAATAAAGGATTTGTGTTTAGCACACACCTGGGATTTTTCCTGCCTGCAAACCTGCTGTGCACCAGGCACCACCGCTTGCACGCTCCCAGCTACACTCAGCACGTTTGTCATTAGGGCCTTTTCCCCCTGAACTAAGTGCAGCAACCGTCTCTCAGGCTCACTTTCCGTCCTTTTCTGGGACGTGGTGCTGGGCCAGCTCTGAGGACGGGCCTTGTGCTCAGTGGCGGCTGTGTGCAGGCTGCCCTGAAGGCTGCGGGTTGGAGGACGGCAGGGGACAGACCCTGGCTTGGCCTGAACACAGCCCTGCTCGCCAGCCGGGGAATCTGGAGGATCCTTGGCCGCGGGGCTGACCCCCTGGGCTGCCAGCATGGGAAGGGCCTGGGCACAGGGCGGGTGGGTGCCCAGGGAGACACGCAAACGCCCTCGGCAAACGCGGTGCGCACTCCGGGCACACGGCCGGCCGGGCCACAGCAGTGAAGGGCGGCTGCTCTCCAAGCCGGAGTAGAGCACGGCTAACAGATCAAACACTCGCCCCCAGTGCCCTGCCACACCTTGCGCCCACCCGCAGACACACACCCCAGCCCCACCCGCCACAGACCCACACCCCAGCCCACCCGCCACAGACCCGCACCCCAGCGCGGCTCCCACCCGCCACAGACCCACACCCCAGCCCCACCCACCGCAGACCCGCACCCCAGCCCCACCCGCCGCAGACCCGCACCCCAGCCCCACCCGCCGCAGACCCGCACCCCAGCCCCACCCGCCACAGACCCGCACCCCAGCGCGGCTCCCACCCGCCACAGACCCGCACCCCAGCCCCACCCGCCACAGACCCGCACCCCAGCCCCACCCGCCACAGACCCACACCCCAGCCCAACCCGCCACAGACCCGCACCCCAGCCCCACCCGCCACAGACCCGCACCCCAGCCCCACCCGCCACAGACCCGCACCCCAGCCCCACCCGCCACAGACCCGCACCCCAGCCCCACCCGCCACAGACCCACACCCCAGCGCGGCTCCCACCCGCCACAGACCCGCACCCCAGCCCCACCCGCCACAGACCCACACCCCAGCCCCACCCGCCACAGACCCGCACCCCAGCCCCACCCGCCACAGACCCACACCCCAGCGCGGCTTCCACCCGCCACAGACCCGCACCCCAGCCCCACCCGCCACAGACCCACACCCCAGCGCGGCTCCCACCCGCCACAGACCCGCACCCCAGCCCCACCCGCCACAGACCCGCACCCCAGCCCCACCCGCCACAGACCCGCACCCCAGCCCAACCCGCCACAGACCCGCACCCCAGCCCCACCCGCCACAGACCCGCACCCCAGCCCCACCCGCCACAGACCCGCACCCCAGCCCCACCCGCCACAGACCCGCACCCCAGCCCCACCCGCCACAGACCCGCACCCCAGCCCCACCCGCCACAGACCCGCACCCCAGCCCCACCCGCCACAGACCCGCACCCCAGCCCCACCCGCCACAGACCCGCACCCCAGCCCCACCCGCCACAGACCCACACCCCAGCCCCACCTGCCACAGACCCGCACCCCAGCCCGGCTCCCACCCGCCACAGACCCGCACCCCAGCCCCACCCGCCACAGACCCACACCCCAGCGCGGCTCCCACCCGCCACAGACCCGCACCCCAGCCCCACCCGCCACAGACCCACACCCCAGCCCCACCCGCCACAGACCCGCACCCCAGCCCCACCCGCCACAGACCCACACCCCAGCGCGGCTCCCACCCCGCCACAGACCCGCACCCCAGCCCCACCCGCCACAGACCCACACCCCAGCGCGGCTCCCACCCGCCACAGACCCGCACCCCAGCCCCACCTGCCACAGACCCGCACCCCAGCCCCACCCGCCACAGACCCGCACCCCAGCCCCACCCGCCACAGACCCGCACCCCAGCCCCACCCGCCACAGACCCGCACCCCAGCCCCACCCGCCACAGACCCGCACCCCAGCCCCACCCGCCACAGACCCGCACCCCAGCCCCACCCGCCACAGACCCACACCCCAGCGCGGCTCCCACCCGCCACAGACCCGCACCCCAGCCCCACCCGCCACAGACCCGCACCCCAGCCCCACCCGCCACAGACCCACACCCCAGCGCGGCTCCCACCCGCCCGCAGATGATCAGCACCCAGGGATCACGCAGGAAGGAGGGTGCAAAATGGAGTGGGTAGGACGCCTTTTCAGATATGCTGTGTGTGTATGTGCTGCATGTGTGTGTATGTGCTGTGTGTGTGTATGTGCTGTGTATATGGACTCTGTGTGTGTGTGTGCATGTGGGTACGCGTGTGTGCGTGTGTGTGCGTGTGTGTGCATGTGTGTGCGTGTGTGTGTATGGACTCTGTGTGTGCGTGTGTGTGTGTATGTGCTGTGTGTGTGCACGTGTGTGTGCGTGTGTGTATGGACTCTGTGCATGTGTGCATGTATGTGTGTGTGCGTGTGTGGACTGTGCGTGTGCGTGTGTGTATGGACTCTGTGCGTGTGTGTGCGTGTGTGCATGTATGTGTGTGCGTGTGCATGTATGTGTGTGTGCGCGTGTGTGTATGGACTCTGTGTGTGCGCGCGTGTGTGTATGTTCTGTGTGTGTGTGTGCACGTGTGTGTATGGACTCTGTGTGCGTGTGTGTGCATGTATGTGTGTGTACGTGTGTGGACTGTGCGTGTGCGTGTGTGTGTATGGACTCTGTGCGTGTGTGTGCGTGTGTGTGCGTGTGTGTGCATGTATGTGTGTGCGTGTGCGTGTATGTGTGTGCGCGTGTGTGTGTATGGACTGTGTGTGTATGGACTCTGTGTGTGCGTGTGTGTGTGCGTGCATGTGTGTGCGTGTGTGTATGGACCCTGTGTGTGTGTGCGTGTGCGTGTGTGCATGCGTGTGGGTGTGCATGCGTGTGCATGTGTGTATGGACTCTGTGTGCACGCATGCGTGTGTGCGTGCGTGTGTGCATGTGTGTGCGCATGCATGTGTGTATGTGTGTGTGCGTGTATGTGTGTGTGCATGTGTGTGTGCTGGTCTTGGGTCTTGAACTAGGGCTGTGCTGCCCCTTGGCTTGTCCTGCAAGGCTAGCACTCTACCGCGTGAGCCACACCTCCACTCTGGCTTTCTGATGGTTCACTGGAGATGAGTCTCATGGGCAGTCCTGCCCAGGCCAGCTTTGAACCGCGATCCTCAGCACTCAGCCTCCTGAACACCTGTGATTCCAGGTATGAGTGGACCATCACCCGGAGCAGGGGTCTGCCGGGGGGCAGCCCTGGGGGCTGAGCAGTGGGCAGGCGGGAGGAGGCAGGCCTGGGAGGCAGGGCGGGCACACACCCAGGGACAAGGGCACGCCTGTCACCTCGGGTGGAGGGAGGGCACCACGGCCGCCTCTGCCCCCGCCTGGTGCCGCCTGGGCCTCAGCTCTCAGCCGTGCCCACGGCCCGGGCCCAGGGGGTCCTTTCTGCGGAGCCCTCTTGGCCGGGACTTGGCAGGCTCCAGCTGGTACAGACGCCACTTGGGTTTACAGAGGAACTGGCTTCCCATCGGTAAGGCCTGAGTCTGATACGCCCCTGCGTCACCTCCTCTGAGAAGCCTCCTGTCTACTGCCTCATCGTGCCTCTGACGGCCCAGCAGGCTGGCAGAAAACCACTAGGTCAAGCAAAGCATGGAGACACGCGCGTGTGAGCCGTGGAGGCTGAGGTCCGGAGGATCATGACTGGAGCCTGCTGAGGCAAGACCAGCGCGAGTGAGAGCTGGGCGTGGGTGGGCCGGTCACTCAGCCACGTGGAACGTGATCAGAGTCCAGCGCAGCCCGGCACCAAGGAGAAACTCTCCCAAAATTACGAAAGCAAAACGGGCTATTTGGAGTTCAAGTGGTGGACAGAGCACCTGCCTAGCGAGTATGGGACCTCGAGTTCCAACGCAGGACCAAAGAAAAGGAACCAAAAGGTATTGGGCCAGCCCTCCTGGCTCCGGAGCCCTCGGGGGGGGGGTCCCCTATATCAGGCAGGACCGTCTACGCAATTCATCAGGGTGCCGAAAGGTAGCTCAGCCCAGAGCGCCCTGGCTGCCTTGGCTTTGGACAAGGTTTTAGTAGAAGCTTTGCCAGAACTGGTTCTTGTTCTAGACTAACTTTCCCTTCCTAGAGAAGCGGAGTTGGGAAGAAATGTGTCCCTTGGGGTGACAAGCGGAGGGAAGGGGAGGGGAGAACAGGGGAGGGGAGGGGAGACAGGGGAGGGCAGGAGAGGGCAGGGGAGGGCAGGGGAGGGCAGGGGAGGGGAGACAGGGGAGGGCAGGGGAGGGCAAGGGAAGGGAGACAGGGAAGGGGAGGGGAGACAGGGGAGGGCAGGGGAGGGGAGACAGGGGAGGGCAGGGGAGGGGAGACAGGGGAGGGCAGGGGAGGGCAGGGGAAGGGAGACAGGGGAGGGCAGGGGAGGGGAGACAGGGGAGGGCAGGGGAGGGGAGACAGGGGAGGGCAGGGGAGGGGAGACAGGGGAGGGCAGGGGAGGGGAGACAGGGGAGGGCAGGAGAGGGGAGACAGGGGAGGGCAGGAGAGGGGAGGGCAGGGGAGGGCAGGGGAGGGGAGACAGGGGAGGGCAGGGGAAGGGAGACAGGGGAGGGCAGGGGAGGGGAGACAGGGGAGGGCAGGGGAGGGGAGACAGGGGAGGGCAGGGGAAGGGAGACAGGGGAGGATGGGGAGGGGAGGGAAGGGCAGGGGAGACAGGGTAGGGAAGGGGAGGTGAGAGAAGGATGGGGAGGGGAGGGCAGAGGAGGATGGGGAGGGGAGGGAGGCTGGGGCTGGGAGCGCGCTGCAGCCCAGGGTAGGGCAGGGCGGGGGCAGCAGCCGGCCTGTGTCGGGGCAGCCCCCCCTTTGTCATCACTGGAGGCCCTTCTGCCAGCACAAGCACCCAAGCACCCCATTTACAGCCTGGGCCCCACGGAGCTCACAGGAGCCAGCGGGGAGGGAAGGTTTTGTAGTGGCCTGTGCGCGCGCGTGCACACACACACACCACACACACACACATACCCCACACACCACACACACACATACACACCACACACACACACACCACACACACACACCACACACACACCACACACACACACCACACACACACGCACACACACGCACACACACACACCACACACACACACACCACACACACCACACACACACACCACACACACCACACACACACCACACACACACACCACACACACCACACACACACACCACACACACACCACACACACACACACCACACACACCACACACACACACCACACACACCACACCACACACACACATACACACCACACACACACCACACACACCACACACACACATACACACCACACACACACCACACACACACACACCACACACACACACACCACACACACACACCACACACACACACACCACACACACACACACACCACACACACACACACCACACACACACCACACACCACACCACACACCCCACACACACACCACACACCACACACACACCACACACACCACACACCACACACACCACACACACACCACACACACACGCACACACACACACCACACACACACGCACACACACACCACACACACACACGCACACACAACACACACACACACACACACCACACACACACACGCCGTCTCTGCCCAGGCTGGAGGTGCAGTCTTCATTCCACAGACAGTGGGTCGGGTCGAAAGGAATTCGAGGGGCCCGGGGCAGACTCTCTTGATCTCCCGAACCCACTCTAAGACCCGTCAGAGGGAGGCTTGCCCGGTGCTGTCAGCTAGGATCTGTGGTCTGGGGGTGGGGGCGCGGTGTTGTCAGCTAGGATCTGTGGTCTGGGGGTAGGGGCAGTGTTGTCAGCTAGGATCTGTGGTCTGGGGATGGGGCGCGGTGCTGTCAGCTAGGATCTGTGGTCTGGGGATGGGGGCGCGGTGTTGTCAGCTAGGATCTGTGGTCTGGGGATGGGGCGCGGTGTTGTCAGCTAGGATCTGTGGTCTGGGGGTCGGGGCGCGGTGCTGTCAGCTAGGATCTGTGGTCTGGGGATGGGGCGCGGTGCTGTCAGCTAGGATCTGTGGTCGGGGTGGGGCGCGGTGTTGTCAGCTAGGATCTGTGGTCTCGGGGTGGGGCGCGGTGCTGTCAGCTAGGATCTGTGGTCTGGGGATGGGGCGCGGTATTGTCAGCTAGGATCTGTGGTCTGGGGGTGGGCGCGGTGTTGTCAGCTAGGATCTGTGGTCTGGGGGTGGGGGCAGTGTTGTCAGCTAGGATCTGTGGTCTGGGGGTGGGGCGCGGTGTTGTCAGCTAGGATCTGTGGTCTGGGGGTGGGGGCACGGTGTTGTCAGCTAGGATCTGTGGTCTGGGGGTGGGCGCGGTGTTGTCAGCTAGGATCTGTGGTCTGGGGGTGGGGCGCAGTGTTGTCAGCTAGGATCTGTGGTCTGGGGGTGGGGCGCGGTGCTGTCAGCTAGGATCTGTGGTCTGGGGGTGGGGGCGCGGTGTTGTCAGCTAGGATCTGTGGTCTGGGGGTGGGGGCGCGGTGTTGTCAGCTAGGATCTGTGGTCTGGGGGTGGGGGCGCGGTGTTGTCAGCTAGGATCTGTGGTCTGGGGGTGGGGGTGGTGCTGTCAGCTAGGATCTGTGGTCTGGGGATGAGGCGCGGTGTTGTCAGCTAGGATCTGTGGTCTGGGGGTGGGGGCGCGGAGCTGTCAGCTAGGATCTGTGGTCTGGGGGTGGGGCGCGGTGTTGTCAGCTAGGATCTGTGGTCTGGGGGTGGGGGCGCGGAGCTGTCAGCTAGGATCTGTGGTCTGGGGGTGGGGCGCGGTGCTGTCAGCTAGGATCTGTGGTCTGGGGGTGGGGGGCGCGGTGCTGTCAGCTAGGATCTGTGGTCTGGGGGTGGGCGCGGTGTTGTCAGCTAGGATCTGTGGTCTGGGGGTGGGGGTGGTGCTGTCAGCTAGGATCTGTGGTCTGGGGATGGGGCGCGGTGCTATCAGCTAGGATCTGTGGTCGGGGTGGGGCGCGGTGTTGTCAGCTAGGATCTGTGGTCTGGGGGTGGGGCGCGGTGCTGTCAGCTAGGATCTGTGGTCTGGGGATGGGGCGCGGTGTTGTCAGCTAGGATCTGTGGTCTGGGGGTGGGGGCGCGGAGCTGTCAGCTAGGATCTGTGGTCTGGGGGTGGGGGCGCGGTGTTGTCAGCTAGGATCTGTGGTCTGGGGGTGGGCGCGGTGCTGTCAGCTAGGATCTGTGGTCTGGGGGTGGGGGCGCGGTGTTGTCAGCTAGGATCTGTGGTCTGGGGGTGGGGGCGCGGTGTTGTCAGCTAGGATCTGTGGTCTGGGGATGGGGCGCGGTGCTGTCAGCTAGGATCTGTGGTCTGGGGGTGGGGGCGGTGTTGTCAGCTAGGATCTGTGGTCTGGGGGTGGGGGCGCGGTGCTGTCAGCTAGGATCTGTGGTCTGGGGGTCGGGGCGCGGTGTTGTCAGCTAGGATCTGTGGTCTGGGGATGGGGGCGCGGTGTTGTCAGCTAGGATCTGTGGTCTGGGGGTGGACGCGGTGTTGTCAGCTAGGATCTGTGGTCTGGGGATGGGGGCGCGGTGTTGTCAGCTAGGATCTGTGGTCTGGGGGTGGGGGCGGTGTTGTCAGCTAGGATCTGTGGTCTGGGGGTGGGGGCGCGGTGCTGTCAGCTAAGATCTGTGGTCTGGGGGTCGGGGCGCGGTGTTGTCAGCTAGGATCTGTGGTCTGGGGATGGGGGCGCGGTGTTGTCAGCTAGGATCTGTGGTCTGGGGGTGGGGGCGCGGTGTTGTCAGCTAGGATCTGTGGTCTGGGGGTGGGGGCGGTGTTGTCAGCTAGGATCTGTGGTCTGGGGATGGGGGCGGTGTTGTCAGCTAGGATCTGTGGTCTGGGGGTGGGGGCGGTGCTGTCAGCTAGGATCTGTGGTCTGGGGGTGGGGGCGCGGTGCTGTCAGCTAGGATCTGTGGTCTGGGGGTGGACGCGGTGTTGTCAGCTAGGATCTGTGGTCTGGGGATGGGGGCGCGGTGTTGTCAGCTAGGATCTGTGGTCTGGGGATGGGGCGCGGTGCTGTCAGCTAGGATCTGTGGTCTGGGGGGGGGGGCGCGGTGCTGTCAGCTAGGATCTGTGGTCTGGGGGTGGGCGCGGTGCTGTCAGCTAGGATCTGTGGTCTGGGGATGGGGCGTGGTGCTGTCAGCTAGGATCTGTGGTCTGGGGGTTGGGGCGCGGTGTTGTCAGCTAGGATCTGTGGTCTGGGGGTGGGGGCGCGGTGCTGTCAGCTAAGCTGTGACCTGGGGGGGGGCACGGTGGGGGTCCCGCCTGTCTGCTGGGCTGTCAGCTGGGGACAGCGACCTCACTCTCCAGAGCAGCGCGACCTCCGTGCACACTTCTTGCCCTCTCCGAGTCATTGCTCCCTCGACCCTGGGTGGAGTGTGTCCCAGGCACCTCTGTGCATGCCGAGATGCAGGCCTGCCTCTTCCAAGGAGCCCCAGGACGCGCCCCAGCGGCAGCGCAGGCCCGGTGTGGGGAGGGCCGGTGTGGGGAGGGGCGGTGTGGGGAGGGGCGGTGTGGGGAGGGGCAGTGTTCGGAGCGCACGGTGGGCAGGCAGGTGCCCCTCTCTGTACTGCAGGTGGCAGCAGAGGGTGAGGAGGATGCGTCCCGGAAGTGCTCCCTCCCGAAAGTGCTCCCTCCCACGCTACTGACACGGGTTGCTCTGTAAGATGGGATTGAGCTCCGCCAGGCCCTCCTCCCTGAGGTCCCTCAGCCACAGGACGTCCCCAGCCAGGTCCCCCTTCCCGCCCTGGCGGGGCTGGGGGAGGGGGCGGGGGGGAGCCTCCTGGCCTGTTCCCATAGTATTTGTGAGTCTGGTCAACAATCGGGTGAAGCGGACACTGGTGGCTCACACTTGAAATCCTAGCTACTCTGGGGCTGACAGCTGAGGATTGTGGTTCAAAGCCAACATGGGCAGGAAAGCCCATGAGATTCCCATCTCCAATTAGCCACCCAAAATCCACAAGTGCAGGTGTGGCTCAAGTGCTAGAGCAGCAGGCTTGAGTGGAAAACCTAAAGGACCATGTCCAGGCCCTGAGTTCAAGGCTCAGGACGTGCACCTGCATACGCCAGAAGGAAGGGCGAGTACTTGCTGGGTCGCTGCGCCCGGCTGCTTCACGCGGGGACTGCGTCCAGCCAGAGAACCATCCCGGCGAGGCGGCCAGGCCCAGAGCTGAGCGCCAGGCGACCGCGGCTCCCCGGAATGGAGGGTGAGAGGTAGGCCCCCAGGAAGCCTGGCGGGCACCAGTGTAGACACAGAGGGCTGCTACCAGAGTCTCCAACACCAGAGCCCAGCTAGAGAGCAGCCCTGGCCCTGCCTCTAACCAGGGAGGTGATCCACACCCAGAGTGACCATCCACACACCCCAGAGACCATCCACACACCCCAGAGACCATCCACACACCCCAGAGTGACCATCCACGCACCCCAGAGACCATCCACACACCCCAGAGACCATCCACACACCCCAGAGACCATCCACACACCCCAGAGTGACCATCCACGCACCCCAGAGACCATCCACACACCCCAGAGACCATCCACACACCCCAGAGACCATCCACACACCACAGAGTGACCATCCAGGCACCCCAGAGACCATCCACACACTCAGGGGCCATCCACACACCCCAGAGACCATCCACACACCCCAGAGAGACCACACACCCCAGAGACCACCCACACACCCCAGAGACCATCCACACACCCCAGAGACCATCCACACACCCCAGAGACCATCCAGACACCCCAGAGGCCATCCATACACCCCAGAGGCCATCCACACACCCCAGAGGCCATCCACACACCCCAGAGGCCATCCACACACCCCAAGACCATCCACACACCCCAGAGACCATCCACACACCCCAGAGACCATCCACACACCCCAGAGACCATCCACGCACCCCAGAGACCATCTACACACCCCAGAGATGATCCACACACCCCAGAGACCATCCACACACCCCAGAGACCATCCATGCACCCCAGAGACCATCCACACACCCCAGAGACCATCCATGCACCCCGGAGAGACCATCCACACACCCCAGAGACCATCCACACACCACAGAGGCCATCCACACACCACAGAGTGACCATCCAGACACCCCAGAGTGACCATCCACACACTCCAGAGACCATCCACACACTCAGAGGCCATCCACACACCCCAGAGACCATCCACACACCCCAGAGACCATCCACACACCCCAGAGACCATCCATACACCCCAGAGACCATCCCCACACTCCAGAGACCATCCACACACCCCAGAGACCATCCACATACCCCAGAGACCATCCACACACCCCAGAGAGACCACACACCCCAGAGACCACCCACACACCCCAGAGACCATCCACACACCCCAGAGACCATCCAGACACCCCAGAGGCCATCCACACACCCCAGAGGCCATCCATACACCCCAGAGGCCATCCACACATCCCAGAGACCATCCACACACCCCAAGACCATCCACACACCCCAGAGACCATCCACGCACCCCAGAGACCATCCACGCACCCCAGAGACCATCTACACACCCCAGAGATGATCCACACACCCCAGAGACCATCCACGCACCCCAGAGACCATCTACGCACCCCAGAGATGATCCACACACCCCAGAGACCATCCACGCACCCCAGAGACCATCCACGCACCCCAGAGACCATCCACACACCCCAGAGGCCATCCACACACCCCAGAGGCCATCCATACACCCCAGAGGCCATCCACACACCCCAGAGGCCATCCACACACCCCAGAGGCCATCTACACACCCCAGAGATGATCCACACACCCCAGAGACCATCCACGCACCCCAGAGACCATCCATGCACCCCAGAGGCCATCCACACACCCCTGAGAGACCATCCACACACCCCAGAGGCCATCCACACACCCCAGAGAGACCATCCACACACCCCAGAGGCCATCCACGCACCCCTGAGAGACCACACAGCCCAGCATGACCACCCTGCAAATGTGTAGAGGATTCCAAGTGCAGGGCTGCCCGTGACCGCATGTGCCGAGGGCCCTGCCCACACCCCATCGCTGGGACTGTACCCGCGGTCACCCCCTCATCCCTGGGGGCTGCTCCGAGGCCCGCATGCCCCTGGGTCACTGGAGAAGGCCTCTCCACTCAGACCTCTCCCCTTCTGGGGCTCCGTTTCTCCTCCCACGGAGGAAGGCTTAGAGTAGCCGGTCTTCAGAAACCTCTGCCTGACACAGCAGGATTTTCTGCCCCAGTGAATGGAAGCCAGAGCTGACCGCACAGGGCGAGCTGTGGGGCACAGAGACATGCCGGCCTGGCGGCGGCCTGGAAAGATTTGTGGAAGCCACGGCAGGCCTGGGTGTCCCAGCGTGAGGCCAGCCAGGGAGCAGGAGAGTTGGGGCTCAGGGAGGGAAATAAGGGCTGCATGAATTGGAAGCTTTGAGATACCAAGGGAGGGAATCCTAGGCCAGGCCAGGTCACGCCACACCTGCAGGTCAGGCGGAGGGCAGGGGTCACGCCACACCTGCAGGTCAGGCGGAGGGCAGGGGTCACGCCACACTGCAGGTCAGGCGGAGGGCGGGGTCACGCCACACCTGCAGGTCAGGCGGAGGGCGGGGGTCACGCCACACCTGCAGGTCAGGCGGAGGGCGGGGTCACGCCACACCTGCAGGTCAGGCGGAGGGCGGGGGTCACGCCACACCTGCAGGTCAGGCGGAGGGCAGGGGTCATGCCACACTGCAGGTCAGGCGGAGGGCAGGGGTCACGCCACACCTGCAGGTCAGGCGGAGGGCGGGGTCACGCCACACTGCAGGTCAGGCGGAGGGCGGGGTCACGCCACACCTGCAGGTCAGGCGGAGGGCGGGGGTCACGCCACACCTGCAGGTCAGGTGGAGGGCGGGGTCACGCCACACCTGCAGGTCAGGCGGAGGGCGGGGTCACGCCACACCTGCAGGTCAGGCGGAGGGCGGGGTCACGCCACACCTGCAGGTCAGGCGGAGGGCAGGGGTCACGCCACACCTGCAGGTCAGGCGGAGGGCCGTGGTCACGCCACACCTGCAGGTCAGGCGGAGGGCAGGGGTCACGCCACACCTGCAGGTCAGGTGGAGGGGACGTGGCAGCGTGGATGGGCAGCGGCTGCAGGGCTGGCTGCCAATGTAACCTCGACCCTCCCGTCGGGGTCCCGGCGAGGGCTCATGCACCATTAATTGTAATTAACTAATTATCGCCGCTGCCAGCTAGCGGAGGAGGGGGGGGGGGGCAGGTGACTCAGCCATGTTTACAACATGCAACCCCATTTAAGAGCTTGTAAAGTCGCTGTAAACGGTTCTTGGGCAACTGGGGAGTAACGACTCCTTCCCCAGCGCCAGTTTAACAACGGTCATGGCTGGGGCCGGCCCGAGGACGGAGGTTCTGAGGGCCGACAGCGGCCCCTGGCGCCCACGTGCGCACCAGCAGGCTCCGCTCTGGTCAACATCTCCCGTCCAGGGCCTGCGGTGCCCTAGGACACCTGCTTCACCGTGGGGAAACTGAGGCCCAGGACAGGGTAGTGATGGCCCCCGGATGCCCAGCTGCTTGGGGAATAAATCTAAATCCAAAGGGATGGCTCCGATGTACAATGTGGCCGTCCCGGAGAGAATGAGGGAAGCGGGTGTGCGGGGCAGACGGATGGGTTTTCAGATGCTGGTTGTAATCAGAGCTGCACGGGGGTGGGGGGAGGTGGGGTTCCTTCTCCAGCCCCTCACGCTGGGCCCCTCACCCTGGCCTCCACCAGACAAGCTATGCTGGCCAGGCCCGCCCATGTCTCCTCCCCCCCCAGCACCTCGGCCAGTTCCTGGGTCTGGGTCACCCTTCCCCCAGACACAGCTCTTCCGCTCCCTGAGGATCCACACTGAGGAAGAGCAACGGGCAAGACACACACACACACACACACACACGCACGCACGCACGCACGCACGCACACACACACACACACACACGCACGCACGCACACACACACACCCCAGGGCTGTGATCAGGGACCAGCCTGGTCCTCTTCCCTGAGTTCATGGGGAGGGCACATAGACTCACTCAAGGTCACACAGCAAGAAGAGCTGTGGCCTCCAGATGCCTCGTTGGCAAAGTGCTCCGCCGGCCAGGGAGACGGCGCCACGCAGCGCACCAGCTCTACCTCCAGGGAGACGGCGCCACGCACAGCTGTGTGGTGCACACCAGCTCTACCCCCACGGAGGCGTTGACGCGCACAGCTGTGCGGTGCAGCTGAACTGAAGCCAGCCATTTTGTAGGGGGCCTCAGGCGCAGAGCCAGGGACAGACCTGAAGGATGGGTGGCCCTGAACTTGGGAAAGGGACTCTGAGCAGGACGGGCGGGTCCGCGTTGGCTGTCGTTTGGGTGTGGCCAAGGTGTGATTTATCCCTGGGTAGGCGTGGCCAAAGTGTCACCCCCCTGTGGGCGTGGCCAAAGTGTCACCCCCCCTGTGGGCGTGGCCAGGCAGTCACTCACCCCCCTGTGGGCGTGGCCAGGCAGTCACTCACCCCCTGTGGGCGTGGCCAAAGTGGCACCCCCCTGTGGGCGTGGCCAGGGAGTCACTCACCCCCCCTGTGGGCGTGGCCAGGGAGTCACCCCCCTGTGGGCGTGGCCAGGCAGTCACTCACCCCCCTGTGGGCGTGGCCAGGGAGTCACCCCCCCTGTGGGCGTGGCCAGGGAGTCACTCACCCACAGTCATGTTGCCCACGTAGCGCTTAATGATGTCAAAGGAATCCCTCGGGTTTCCTTCCGTGATGTCGAAGATGATGTCGGCCTGGTTGGCAGAGTACAGCGGCGTGACGGCCCGCAGGAAGACGATCTCTGAGAGAGGAGGGTGGCGTGGGAAAGGGCGCTGGTCTGTCCTGCCCACCCCACCCCAGAGACTGACACAAGGCATGGGGCCTGCGGTCACAGACCGCCCGTGGGGGTCCTGTTGCAGGGGTGTGTGTGCGCGTGCGCGCATGCACGCACGCACGCCCAGGGTTTGAACTCAGGACCTTAGCTTTTGTGCTCAAGGCTGGTGCTCTACCCCCTGAAGCACAGCTCCATTTTCAACTTTTTGGTGCTTAATGGAAGGTAAAAGTCTCACAAACTTTTCTGGCCAGGCTGACTTCAAACGGATGCTCAGAAGCTGGGCGCCAGCGGCTCCCGCCTGGAATCCTAGCTACTCAGGAGGCTGACATGTGAGGATCGCCGTCCAAAGCCAGCCCGGGCAGGAGCGTCCGGAGACTCTTATGTCCAGTTAAGCCCCGGTACACAGGAAGTGGTGTTGTGACTCAAATTGGTAGAGCACTAGCTTCAAATGAAGAAGCTCAGGGACAGCACCCAGGCCCTGAGTTTAAGCTCCACAGCCAACAAAAGCAAAACAAAACAAAAACCACCACCTGCTCATCAGATCTCAGCACCTCCCCCCCTCCCCCCCCCTCCCGGCAGCCGGTGTCCGTTTGTCCGGGAGGGAGCTGGGGCCTGGGGAGAGGACTCTTCAGGGCGTGGGAATGGTAGGTGGCTCCCTGCCCGCGTTGATGGTGTCTGAATGAAAGGAAGGCCGGGGCTCCACGCGGCCTGGGCCCTCGCCTCTGGGAAGGCCCCTCTCCGCGCCTCAGTTTCCCTGGTTGTAGCTGGAGCCCACGAGCGATGCTGCTAGGTGTCTCCAGCCACACGTGGCTCTGCGGATAACCATGCCCACGTCCGCGCGGCCAGCCCGAGAGGCCACCAAACTGGCCACTGGGGACTTGAGGGTTTGTGTGTGGTTTGGTGAAACCCATCATTTTGCACAAGGCCAATGCCAGTGTGTGCTTTCCTCCAACCCGCCGGGCCTCCGTGTGCGCCTCGGTCCCTAGAGGCTGACGGGGGAGGGGGGGGAAGGGGGAGGGAGCCATGGGCTGGAGCCCGCACCGCGCTGCCCTCTCTCCCACGGCTGCCTCCCCCCTGTGCTGCCCTCTCTCCCACGGCTGCCCCCCCTCCGCTGCCCTCTCCCCCCCCCCCGACCACTGGGCAGCCCAGCGCTGCCCTGCACAGTTCCCTTCCTTGTCTTCCCTAAAAGGAAGAACTTTTTGTTGTTGTTGGTAGTGAGGCTTGAACTCTAGGCCTGGCGCTGTCCCTCAGCTCTTCAGTGATCAATCGCTCTACCACTTGAGCCACAGCACCACTTCTGGTTTTCTGGTGGTTATTTGGAGATAAGAGTCTCTTGGACATTCCTGCCCGGGCTGGCTCTGAACCGTGATCACTGGGGTTTGAACTCAAGGCCTTGGCACTGTCCCTTATTTCTCTTCACTCAGTATTGGCACTTTAACGCATGAGCCACCGCCCTTCCAGCTTTTTGCTGGTTCATTGGAGATTGGAGTCTCATGGACTTTCCTGCCTGGGCTGGCTTTGAACCACGATCCTCAGATCTCAGCCTCCTGAGGAGCTAGGGAGACAGGTGTGAGCACTGGTACCCGGCTCCTGGAGCGTGTTTCCCATCAGCTCATCCCAGAGCCTGACCCAGGGGCTCAGCGATGCTCCGCGGGGCTCTGGGGGCAGCGGCCTCCGCCGGACAGAGGAGATGGCGGGGGTTCAGCAGCCGTCCTGCGGCTGCGCACCCCGCATGCGAGTGCACAGCGTCATCCAGGGCCGGTGATGGGCATGGGGCACGCCGCGCGGGACCCGAGCCGGGGGCACCCGGAGCCCCCGAGCCACGGGACTCCTGCCTCCACCCGCCGCCCTCTAAGACTGCACCTCAGTTACACATCACATCAGTTGTATTGTTTGCAGCTCCCAAAAACCTTGACGGAGAAGCCCAACTCCCAGCTGAGGCTCTTCTGGAATGTTCTGGCTCATCTCTAGCCAGAGCAAATGAGGCTGGGTCTTCAGATGCCTGCCCTGGCCCAGGAACCTGCCAGCTGCTGCCTCCCCCTCCTGCTGCTGGGCACGCCCCAGCACGGGAGCCACCTCCTCCGGGAAGCCCTCCCTGACTTCCCTGTCAGCCCTGAACGTCACTGTCACCGGTGAGGGGAGACCGCCGGCAGGGGGCCGTGCGCGGAGGACACCCACGGCGGCCACTCACCTTCGGGGCGGGTGAACTCGCGGAAGGTGGGCAGCGGGATGGCGGTGTAGGAGATGGTGTGCACGGGGTCCTGCACGCAGGCCCGGTCGCCGGGGTGGCAGGACTTGATGCAGCGCACGGTGTCCGTCTTCTCTTGCCGGAGCCTGGGGAGCAGAGCCGGGGCTGACCTCCGCCCTCTGGGGGCAGAGGCGCAGGGCTGCGGGGACCCAGGTCCACCCGATGCCCCCGCCAAGACACCGTTCACCCCTTCCCGTGCGAAAGTGGCTTGCACGCCCGTGTGCGGGGCTGCACTCGGGCTCAGGCTCGCCAGTTAGGCTCGCGCCCGCAGCCTCAGTCTGCAGCGCTCACCAGGACTGCCATTTACCCGCACTGGGGTTCTTGTCAGGCACCTGCCAGGACAGTAGCTTCCGCTGCTCAGATGGGGTCTCAGGCAAGTCCCTCCACCCCCGGAACCCCGCTTTTCTCATTCATACAACGGGGACAATTGTTTTTGGCCGTACTGGAGTTTGAACCCAGGGCCTCCGTGTTTCCTTGGCGGGCCTCACTTCTGGGCCACGCATGAGCGCTGCCCTGTGCTGGTGACGGAGCTAGCCCTTGCTGCACCGGCTAGGGCTGGCTGGCTGTCACAGCAGCTGGGACATTTGTGCCGCTGCACCCAAGCCTTTCTGAGGAGATAGTCTCACAGACGTGGTCTGGAACCACCATCCCACCCCCCCCAACCCCCACCTAGCACAGGGCAGCGGCTGGGCACCCCCCCCAGCTGTACCCAGTGATGAGTTGAGAAAAGCGTTCTGTAGACTTCTGCCCAGGCTGGCCTCTAATCACAACCCTCCCGGCCTCAGCCTCCCAAGGTTGCTAGGATTACAAGTGTCCGGCCCACTCCTGCACCCGCCGTGTCTCTGCGTTCTCAGGCAGGTGAGGCTGAGCTCTTGCCTGTCACCAGGCAGTCGCGGGTCACCGTCCTCCTGTGACCCGTGCTCTTCCCCGGCCATTCCCCATCACCTCGGCTCTTTGTGTGTCAAAGTCAACTTGCTGGGTAGGTGGAAAATCCTTGTCTGCGCTGCCTGAGCGTCTAGTATCCTAGTATTTCTTGCCCCTTCCCACCCCAGGGTAAGTGTTATTGAGCTTTACTGAAGATTGATTTGCTGTAGAATTGCTGGGTTCAGCAAAAAGCATGACTGGAGACCTGGTTCATGTGGTAGAGCAAGCACGTTGAACAACTCCTCCCTCATTTCAAACCCTGAAACTGCTAAAACAAATTTCCCTACAAACTCCATTCTGCCCCCCGCTCCCGACACACACAAGGTTGGTGCCAGAACTGGAATCTCCTGAAACTCTCCTCCCTCCCTGCCCCATAGCTAGCATGACAGAATTAAGCCTGGCTTCACTCACACTTAACTATTTATTCACTTTCACGCACTTTCTAGTTCAGTACTCTTGAACTGACTTTTCCATTATAAAGCTTTATCCCAAGTCATAATTACCTCATTTCTGAGTTTCCCACTTCAAAGGCACCTTTTCTTCCCGGCTCCCAGGCCTTCCCGGCTCCCCAGCCTCCGACGGCAGAGCCCCGGCTCCCCGGCTCCCGGGCTCCCCGAGGAGCCTCCGACGACAGGGAAGTCCAACCCGCCACACGCCAGGAGCCAGAAACGGTGGCCTGCTTGGCCACCGCCGACGACAGGTGAGGAGAACCCGGCATCAGATGGGACCGCGCCGGCCGGTGCAGGCGGGTCTGAGCAGCGCCCAGTCTCGAGTGCCCGCTGAGCAACCACCGGCGCCGTCGCTCATGCCTTCAGCCCCAGCCACCCCGAGATGAAGACCCGGATGTTACAGCTCCAGGACGGCCCAGGCAACAAAGCTAGAGACCCCACCTTAAACAGTAAGCCAGGCCTGGTTGTGTGTCTCTGGTCCTAGTTCCATGGCAGATCATAAATAGAAGGATCTTGGTCCAGGCTAGCCAAAAAGAAAAAAAGACTCATCTCCAATAAACTACCAAAAAGAATCAAGAAGCCACAAGTGGAGCTGTGGCTCAAGTGGTAGAGCACCAGCCCTGAGCACAAAAGCTCAGGGGCAGGTCTCAATTAAATAGACAAAGTGCAGAAGAGACACCAGCTCGCTCTCTCTCTACACACACACACACACACACACACACACACACACACACACACACACGTCTCTTCCCACCTGCTCTCCTCTCTCTCTCTCTCTCTCTCTCTCTCTCTCTCTCTCTCGTCTCTTCCCGCCTGCTCTCCTCTGCCTCCCAGTACTCGGCCACCACCAGAGCAGTCCCCTGACCTCGCACCTCCAGAACCATATGCCAAGATAATCTCCTCATTACCCAACTTCCAAGCATTTTGTCATCATAACATGAGACAGGCGGATGCTGTTTTTGTGAGAAAGGCTCACGTCGGTGAGGTCTGAGCAAGTTCAGGCCGTGGACAGAAAGCATGTGCAAAGGGTCTGGGGCCACCAAGTGCTTGGCGGTGTGGCTTGAGGGAATGGCTGAGGAGCGAGAACGGAGGCCAGGTGGAGGATGAAACTGTGTGCCCTTGAAATGTGCACTAAGGATTTGTGGGGTACCACACAGGAAACCACATGGGGCTTGAGGAAAGGTCACCCCAGCTGTTGAGAGGAGAACGCGCCATCCAGAGGGCTGGGCAGCCGGGCACCGGTGGCTCACGCCTGTCATCCTAGCTACTCAGGAGGCTGAGATCTGAAGATCGTGGTTCAAAGCCAGCCCAGGCAGGAGAGTCTGTGAGACTCTGATCTCCAATGAATCACCAGAAACTGGAAGTGTCATTGTGGCTTGAGGTAGAGTGCTAGCCTTGAGCTGAAGAGCTGAGGGCCAGCGCCCAGGCCCAGAGTTCAAGCCCCACGACAGACCAAAAATAAAAAACAAAGAGTGCTGAGCAGACACTGGAGGACCAGAGAAGACAGTGGATGGAATCACAGTGGGAGAGATGAGGAGAGCTGGGTAAAGCAAGGTCCGAGTAGAAGGTGCTGTGCCTGGAACAGAGCTGCGGAGCGGGGGGGGGGGGGGGGCGTCAGACACCAGCTGGGTGGCCTGGGGCCCATCACACGCCCTCTCTGAGTATCCGTGAGGAAATGAGTGCACCTGCCTGGCAGGATGGATTGAGCACAGAATTTCTCATATTACCCTGGGCCTCACCAGGTACAGCTCGAGGATGCTCAGCAGAGCCCCGACCTCACAGCTCGAGGATGCTCAGCAGAGCCCCGAACTCACAGCTCGAGGATGCTCAGCAGAGCCCCGACCTCAGAGCTCGAGGATGCTCAGCAGAGCCCGAACTCACAGCTCGAGGATGCTCAGCAGAGCCCCGACCTCACAGCTCGAGGATGCTCAGCAGAGCCCCGACCTCACAGCTCGAGGATGCTCAGCAGAGCCCCGAACTCACAGCTCGAGGATGCTCAGCAGAGCCCGACCTCAGAGCTCGAGGATGCTCAGCAGAGCCCCGAACTCACAGCTCGAGGATGCTCAGCACAGCCCGAACTCACAGCTCGAGGATGCTCAGCACAGCCCGAACTCACAGCTGGAGGATGCTCAGCAGAGCCCCGACCTCACAGCTCGAGGATGCTCAGCAGAGCCCGAACTCACAGCTGGAGGATGCTCAGCAGAGCCCCGACCTCACAGCTCGAGGATGCTCAGCAGAGCCCGAACTCACAGCTCGAGGATGCTCAGCACAGCCCGAACTCACAGCTCGAGGATGCTCAGCACAGCCCGAACTCACAGCTGGAGGATGCTCAGCAGAGCCCCGACCTCACAGCTCGAGGATGCTCAGCAGAGCCCAAACTCACAGCTCGAGGATGCTCAGCAGAGCCCGAACTCACAGCTCGAGGATGCTCAGCACAGCCCGACCTCAGAGCTCGAGGATGCTCAGCAGAGCCCCGACCTCAGAGCTCGAGGATGCTCAGCAGAGCCCCGACCTCACAGCTCGAGGATGCTCAGCAGAGCCCGAACTCACAGCTCGAGGATGCTCAGCAGAGCCCGAACTCACAGCTCGAGGATGCTCAGCAGAGCCCCGACCTCACAGCTCGAGGATGCTCAGCAGAGCCCCGACCTCAGAGCTCGAGGATGCTCAGCACAGCCCCGAACTCACAGCTCGAGGATGCTCAGCAGAGCCCCGACCTCACAGCTCGAGGATGCTCAGCAGAGCCCCGGACTCACAGCTCGAGGATGCTCAGCAGAGCCCCGGACTCACAGCTCGAGGATGCTCAGCAGAGCCCCGACCTCACAGCTCGAGGATGCTCAGCAGAGCCCCGACCTCACAGCTCGAGGATGCTCAGCAGAGCCCCGGACTCACAGCTCGAGGATGCTCAGCAGAGCCCCGGACTCACAGCTCGAGGATGCTCAGCAGAGCCCCGACCTCACAGCTCGAGGATGCTCAGCAGAGCCCCGACCTCACAGCTCGAGGATGCTCAGCAGAGCCCCGGACTCACAGCTCGAGGATGCTCAGCAGAGCCCCGACCTCACAGCTCGAGGATGCTCAGCAGAACCCGGACCTCACAGCTCGAGGATGCTCAGCAGAGCCCCGACCTCACAGCTCGAGGATGCTCAGCACAGCCCGAACTCACAGCTCGAGGATGCTCAGCACAGCCCGACCTCAGAGCTCGAGGATGCTCAGCAGAGCCCCGACCTCAGAGCTCGAGGATGCTCAGCAGAGCCCCGACCTCACAGCTCGAGGATGCTCAGCAGAGCCCGAACTCACAGCTCGAGGATGCTCAGCAGAGCCCGAACTCACAGCTCGAGGATGCTCAGCAGAGCCCCGACCTCACAGCTCGAGGATGCTCAGCAGAGCCCCGACCTCAGAGCTCGAGGATGCTCAGCACAGCCCCGAACTCACAGCTCGAGGATGCTCAGCAGAGCCCCGACCTCACAGCTCGAGGATGCTCAGCAGAGCCCCGGACTCACAGCTCGAGGATGCTCAGCAGAGCCCCGGACTCACAGCTCGAGGATGCTCAGCAGAGCCCCGACCTCACAGCTCGAGGATGCTCAGCAGAGCCCCGACCTCACAGCTCGAGGATGCTCAGCAGAGCCCCGGACTCACAGCTCGAGGATGCTCAGCAGAGCCCCGGACTCACAGCTCGAGGATGCTCAGCAGAGCCCCGACCTCACAGCTCGAGGATGCTCAGCAGAGCCCCGACCTCACAGCTCGAGGATGCTCAGCAGAGCCCCGGACTCACAGCTCGAGGATGCTCAGCAGAGCCCCGACCTCACAGCTCGAGGATGCTCAGCAGAACCCGGACCTCACAGCTCGAGGATGCTCAGCAGAGCCCCGACCTCACAGCTCGAGGATGCTCAGCAGAGCCCGAACTCACAGCTCGAGGATGCTCAGCAGAGCCCGACCTCACAGCTCGAGGATGCTCAGCAGAGCCCCGACCTCACAGCTCGAGGATGCTCAGCAGAGCCCCGACCTCACAGCTCGAGGATGCTCAGCAGAGCCCGAACTCACAGCTCGAGGATGCTCAGCAGAGCCCCGGACTCACAGCTCGAGGATGCTCAGCAGAGCCCCGACCTCACAGCTCGAGGATGCTCAGCACAGCCCGAACTCACAGCTCGAGGATGCTCAGCAGAGCCCCGACCTCACAGCTCGAGGATGCTCAGCAGAGCCCGAACTCACAGCTCGAGGATGCTCAGCAGAGCCCCGGACTCACTCAGGCAGGAACTTCATTCATTCAAGACGCAGCAAACGCACACAGTGTCTTTCCAGACCAAGAGGTCTAGAACATTCGGTCTCAGTTAAACAGTTGGGGTGGTACAGTAAAAAAAAAGAGAGCCCGAGGACCTGTTTCCTCGGCCCAGCCCGGCCTCTCAGGCCCCGCCTCTCGGGTCCCGCCTCTCGGGCCCCGCCTCTCCGGCCCCGCCTCTCCGGCCCCGCCTCTCAGGCCCCGCCTCTCAGGCCGCTTGGCCTCTCAGGCCCCGCCTCTCAGGCCCCGCCCGGGCCCCGCCTCTCGAGCCCCGCCTCTCAGGCCCCGCCTCTCGGGCCGCGCCTCTCAGGCTGCTTGGCCTCTCAGGCCCCGCCCCGGGCCCCGCCTCTCAGGCCCCGCCCCCCGGGCCCCGCCTCTCCAGCCCCGCCTCTCAGGCCCCGCCTCTCGGGCCTCGCCTCTCAGGCCCCGCCTCTCCGGCCCCGCCTCTCAGGCCGCTTGGCCTCTCAGGCCCCGCCTCTCGGGCCGCGCCTCTCAGGCTGCTTGGCCTCTCAGGCCCCGCCCCCCGGGCCCCGCCTCTCAGGCCACTTGGCCTCTCAGGCCCCGCCTCTCGGGCCCCGCCCCCGGGCCCCGCCTCTCAGGCCGCTTGGCCTCTCGGGCCCCGCCCCGGGCCCCGCCCCGGGCCCCGCCCCCTGGGCCCCGCCTCTCGGGCCCCGCCTCTGCTCGGGAGCTCCACTCCCACCACCGGAAGCCGCGGGGGTGCGGACCCCTCAACCATGCCCTCGACTCTTTGGGGGTTCAAGGGAGAACGAAGCGGGCCCGCTCCCGCCTCGTCTCCCCTAGCCTGGCTCTCTGGGGTCGGCCCCCGCAGCAGGCCCCCCTTATGCAAAGCCCCTTCCTCCAGCCCTGGAGACCCCAGCGGGGCCACCAGGAGAGGGCAGGCACCACCCTGACCTTGCCAAATGAAACCGGGCGCGGCATGCTGCGTGGGGTGGCTGGTGAGACTTTATTGGGATCCTGGGGAGCAGGGACGAGAGGGATGGGGGGGACCCCGTGCTCAGAGCTCAGCAGACACAAAGATAAAAAGCTTGGCCACAAAGGAGCTGGTTGTGCCGTGCCGGCGGAGATCCATGTTGACCGTCAAGAGCAAGTCCCTGGGCTCTGGGATGGGCCGGGTGAGGGCCACGACCCCACTGTGGTGGTTCAACTTCCGGGTGGTGAAAAAGCCCTCCTCATTGCCCCCGGTGATGGCCAGCTGCGCGCTGTCCCCGGGGACCGCGCTGGACGGGCCCATGCGGAAAACCACGGCGGGCACGTGGATGTTGGTGGGGAAAGAGAGGTGGTGGTAGGTTATTCTCAGAGGCAGCTGGGGGCACTCCGGGTTCTCATGGCAAGGCAAGCGCTCGCAGCGGCTGCAAGACAAGTGCACAGAGACGAGAGGAGGGTTAGGGCCGGCTCAGCAAGCGGAGGCAAGCGGGGGGCTCCCAGCACCCCTCCAGCCCGAGCGGCCATGCAGAGGGCACCCCTCCCCCACCCAGAGCAGGCGCTGGGGGCGGGGTCAGCCTCTTCCATCGCCCTGGCGGGGGCACCGGTGGCCGGGGTCAAGGGTCATGCTCAGGGAGAGGGGCCCCTCCTCTCGGGGCGGATTCCCACCCTGGGCATACCCAGAGGGTACGCCTGGACTCCAAGAGGCTCCCCAGGCCCCCCATGACCAGACAGCGGCCAGGGCTCCACAAAGCGCCTGGCCGAGTTACAGACGCGGCAGAGCTGCCGCGCTGCTGCCTCTGGCTGACATCACAAGTGCCACCTTTTCAGATGAGGCAACAGGTTCAGAGAAAAGCCTGAGCAAGGCGGTGGATGGAGGAGAGGAGGGAGAGAGGGAGAGGGGAGGGACGGAGAAAGGAGATTGTATCAGCTCCGGTTCCAGGCCCAGGGCTGCCTCCGTCCACAGCTCAGACCTAGAACGGAGATGAGGCTTCTAACTTCCAGTGACAGGACAGGGGCCGTTAGGAGACAAGTTCTAATGTCCTGTGACAGGATGGAGACAGGCCCTAACTGCCTGTGACAGGAAGGAGACAGGCTGTAACTTCCTGTGACAGGAAGGAGACAGGTCCTAACTTCCTGTGACAGGATGGAGACAGGTCCTAACTGCCTGTAACAGGATGGAGACAGGTCCTAACTGCCTGTGACAGGAAGGAGACAGGTTCTAACTGCCTGTGACAGGATGGAGACAGGCCCTAACTGCCTGTGACAGGAAGGAGACAGGTTCTAACTGCCTGTGACAGGATGGAGACAGGTCCTAACTGCCTGTGACATGAAGGAGACAGGTCCTAACTTCCTGTGACAGGAAGGAGACAGGCCCTAACTGCCTGTGACAGGAAGGAAACAGGTCCTAACTTCCTGTGACAGGAAGGAGACAGATCCTACCTGCCTGTGACAGGATGGAGACAGGTCCTAACTGCCTGTGACAGGAAGGAGACAGGCCCTAACTGCCTGTGACATGAAGGAGACAGGTCCTAACTTCCTGTGACAGGAAGGAGACAGGCCCTAACTGCCTGTGACAGGAAGGAGACAGGTCCTAACTTCCTGTGACAGGAAGGAGACAGGTCCTAACTGCCTGTGACAGGATGGAGACAGGTCCTAACTTCCTGTGACAGGAAGGAGACAGGCCCTAACTTCCTGTGACAGGATGGAGACAGGTTCTAACTGCCTGTGACAGGAAGGAGACAGGCCCTAACTTCCTGTGACAGGATGGAGACAGGCTGTAACCTCCTGTGACAGGAAGGAGACAGGCCCTAACTGCCTGTGACAGGAAGGAGACAGGCTGTAACTTCCTGTGACGGGAAGGAGACAGGTCCTAACTTCCTGTGACAGGAAGGAGACAGGCTGTAACTTCCTGTGACGGGAAGGAGACAGGTCCTAACTTCCTGTGACAGGAAGGAGACAGGCTGTAACTTCCTGTGACGGGAAGGAGACAGGTCCTAACTTCCTGTGACAGGAAGGAGACAGGTCCTAACTTCCTGTGACAGGAAGGAGACAGGCCCTAACTGCCTGTGACAGGATGGAGACAGGTCCTAACTGCCTGTAACAGGATGGAGACAGGTCCTAACTGCCTGTGACAGGAAGGAGACAGATTCTAACTGCCTGTGACAGGATGGAGACAGGCCCTAACTGCCTGTGACAGGAAGGAGACAGGTCCTAACTGCCTGTGACAGGATGGAGACAGGTCCTAACTGCCTGTGACAGGAAGGAGACAGGCCCTAACTTCCTGTGACAGGAAGGAGACAGGTCCTAACTGCCTGTAACAGGATGGAGACAGGTTCTAACTGCCTGTGACAGGAAGGAGACAGGTTCTAACTGCCTGTGACAGGATGGAGACAGGCCCTAACTGCCTGTGACAGGAAGGAGACAGGGTCTAACTTCCTGTGACAGGAAGGAGACAGGCTGTAACTTCCTGTGACAGGAAGGAGACAGGCCCTAACTGCCTGTGACAGGAAGGAGACAGGCCCTAACTTCCTGTGACAGGAAGGAGACAGGTTCTAACTGTCTGTGACAGGAAGGAGACAGGCCCTAACTGCCTGTGACAGGAAGGAGACAGGCCCTAACTGCCTGTGACAGGAAGGAGACAGGTCCTAACTTCCCGTGACAGGAAGGAGACAGGCCCTAACTTCCTGTGACAGGAAGGAGACAGGCCCTAACTGCCTGTGACAGGATGGAGACAGGTCCTAACTTCCCGTGACAGGAAGGAGACAGGCCCTAACTTCCTGTGACAGGAAGGAGACAGGTTCTAACTGCCTGTGACAGGAAGGAGACAGGTCCTAACTTCCTGTGACAGGAAGGAGACAGGCTGTAACTTCCTGTGACGGGAAGGAGACAGGTCCTAACTTCCTGTGACAGGAAGGAGACAGGCCCTAACTGCCTGTGACAGGAAGGAGACAGGTCCTAACTGCCTGTGACAGGAAGGAGACAGGCTGTAACTTCCTGTGACAGGAAGGAGACAGATTCAAGCTTCCTGTTACATGACGGAAATAAGTTCCAATGTCCTTTGACAGGAGGGAGATAGGCTCTTCCTGAGACAGGATGGAGGCAGGCTGTAACTTCCTGTGACAGAATGCAGACAGATCCAGACTTCCTGAAATAGAATGCAGACAGGCTCTAACCTCCTGTGACAGGATGGAGACAGGTCCTAACTTCCTGTGACAGGCTCTAACCTCCTGTGACAGGATGGAGACAGGTCCTAACTTCCTGTGACAGGCTCTAACCTCCTGTGACAGGATGGAGACAGGTCCTAACTTCCTGTGACAGGCTCTAACCTCCTGTGACAGGATGGAGACAGGTCCTAACTTCCTGTGACAGGCTCTAACCTCCTGTGACAGGATGGAGACAGGTCCTAACTTCCTGTGACAGGCTCTAACCTCCTGTGACAGGATGGAGACAGGTCCTAACTTCCTGTGACAGAACAGACAGGCTGTAACTTTCTGTGACAGAACAGACAGGCTGTAACTTCCTGTGACAGGAAGGAGACAGGCTCTAACTGCCTGTGACAGGAAGGAGACAGGCCCTAACTTCCTGTGACAGGTCCTAACTTCCTGTGACAGGAAGGAGACAGGCCCTAACTGCCTGTGACAGGTCCTAACTTCCTGTGACAGGAAGGAGACAGGCCCTAACTGCCTGTGACAGGAAGGAGACAGGCCCTAACTGCCTGTGACAGGAAGGAGACAGGCCCTAACTGCCTGTGACAGGTCCTAACTTCCTGTGACAGGAAGGAGCCAGGCTCTAATTCCTGTGAGAGGGCAAACATAGATGTTACCTTTCTGTGACAAGATGGAAACAGAAACTCTCTCTGTGTCCTGACCCCCAAGCTTTTCACACCCTAAAGACAGTGTGACCGGAACTCCAGTGGCGGCTAAGCTGTGGAGCCCCACAGGACGGGCCAAGCCGTGCCAGGAAGCTCTTCCCGGTCCGAGTTTGGGTTCTCCACCCAGGGGCGTCTTCACCTGGTTTTCTACCACATCCTCCTTGTGGCTTTTAAGCTTCCTCATCTAGTGCTGAGTCCGATGGATTCACTTTGCACTGTGTGCTTATTTTAAGTGTATCAGGGCTGAGAGGAAGCCTTTGGTTATTTACATTCTGGCCCTGGGTGGGAGCTTGCTGCATGGCGCTGAGCCCTGAGAACCAGGGACACTGCATGACAAGGAGTCTGGGGCCAGCTGTCCCTCATGGCACTAAGTCCAGGCCACAAAGTCCGAGAGGGGGCCTCCAAGGGGCTGGGGAGTGGAGCGCAGGCAGGTGGTTGGGGTCCATAAACTGCGCTGCTCTACAGTGCCAGGTGCCAGCTAGGCCCTGTACACGGCTCTGCCCGGCATTCTTCTCAGTCAACCATGGGAAGACAGAAAAACTTTGAGATGTGAGTCTTCTCCATGACTCCACAGTCGGTGGTAAGCAAAAGAACTGAGGTTCAACCTTTCTCCTTGGAAAGCCTTTATACCGTGAACACACACACACACACACACACACACACGAAATCTCCATCTCTAGGCCTCAGGAACGACCAGGCCGTTCCTGGCCAGCAGGTGGCGCGAGAGTCCCTCTCATAGGTTTCAGATTAAGGAGAGTAATGTGCACATGATGTCCTGGTCCATCGCACGCTAGACAGAGATCTGGATACTGCTCCCTCCCCAGTCTTGCCTCATGACCTGCTCTTGCCCGGCTCCTGGACAGCCCACTCAGCACCCCGGGGCGGGGGGGGGGGGCACAGCTCGCGGCTCTGTCACCTGTACCAGGCACCTCACTGGGTGCTTTGTAAATGGCCTTGGTTTTCCTGCTCAGAATCCTGTCCTGCTCTGCCCCAAACCTATCGCAACATCCTGAACCCATAGCGACTGTGCCTGGCAGGCTGCCTGTTAGGTTCAGGATGGAATCTGGGTCAGTGTGCCCAGCTGGGGGCCAAGCTGTCAATGCCAAATCTACGGAGCAGGGCACGGGCGACCCGGCCCTGTGCGCTGGCCAGCAATGGGGACCAAGCTCCCAGATTCCAGGGGTGTATTTTCCTGTCACGCCACGCACTGAAAGACAGTGCCCCAAATCTCCACCTTAACACACGTCACCTCAGCACCCCAATTCTGAGAGTCATCCATGAGCGTATAGCACGCCGCCCGGCTGCCCCGGCTGCCAGCGAGCGGCCGTGCGGCGGGACTGGCATTTCTCCAGTGTGAACACCTGTCCCTCTGCGGAGGAACGAGACCCGCCAGCCCAGCCCATCGGCGACTCTGCTTGTCCAGAACAGTCCAGAGCCGTTCATTCATATGTGGCCTTTCCCAGGGACGCAGCAGCCGCGCCGCCCAGCCTTGTGCCCCACGCCGCGAGCGTGGGGAGGGATACAGATGCCCCAGACTCTCGGAAGGATCTTTGCACAGGCAGCGGGCGAGGCGTGGCCGGGACCTCGCACCCCGGGCAGGCCCATGAGGTTGAGGTCCTGCGGCCTGCGGGCCAGCGTGCCAAGCCGATCCCTTTGCTGCCAGGGACATCAGCTGGGAGAAGGGAGCCTCGTGGGGGTGGGGAGGGCCAAGGCCCAGAGAGGCACGTGAGTCCCACATCTGGCCCAGCGAGGCCCCCAAGTGAGCCGCGGGCGGTGGCAGCCGCAGGGCGGCTGCTTTCTAAGAGCCACTTTCAGACTCAAACTCTAAAGACTCCATACTTTGTAAAGGGCAGATGGTCATTTAAGGTGTGTGTGGGGGAACGGCATGGAGATTTGAACTCAGGGACTCGTGCTTTCTAGGCAGATGCTCTGGCGTTTGAACCATGCTCACGGCCCTTACTGCTTCCGTTATTTTTCGGGTGAGGTTGAAGCCGGGGCCGGCCTAGACCACGGCGCCCCCATGTGGCGGGGAGGCCACACTATGCATGCATCACACCAGCTCCCAGGGTGACATGGCTCAACGGGTGAACCCGGGCGGAGCCTGGAGAGCCAGCAGAGGGAGCCTGTGCCCCCACCTCCGTGGACCCCCAACACATCAGGGAGACACCCCAGCACCCATCTTGTAACAGACCAGAGGCTCAGAAGCTCAGAGGCGGGAAACGCCCACCCTCCTTCAACTGCCACAGGGTCCCCACAAGGCTCCGGGGAGGCTCGTCCCTCTGCACCCCGCCCACTCTCCCGTCCTGGTCTGGCCCTTGTTCTCAGAGGCTGGGGCAGCCGAGGGGCCGGTGTGGGCCGCTGAGCGCTCAGGTACCAGCCCAGCACCACCGCCAGCCCTGCCTCAGGCACTAGGGGTGCTATCACCCGAGCTTGGTGGCTGAAGTCACTATTACAACTGCCACTGGGCTTCTGGAATCCTCAGACTCCAGCCTGACTGGACAGGCCCAGGGGACAGGGAGTCCACGGCCACCAACAGGGCCTGGGGCTTTCTCTATGGCTCAGAGAGGCTCTGCCGTGGCCTGCCAGGCTGCTGCATACCCCACAGCTCCCTGTGAGGTGATACACAGCCAAGCCCAGCTCCGTCAGGCAGCCCTCTGACCCCGGCACAGACAGGAAACAACACAATAATTCCCCCCCCACACACATACACCCCAGATAAGGTCTTGCTATGCAGCCCAGCTTAGCCTGAAACATGCAATCGTCCTGTCTTTGCCTCCCGATTGCTGAGATTGCAGACACATCCCACCATGCCCAGCCAAGTGTTTAAGGGACAGAAGCACATGGCATTCATGATCAAGCTGAATATACAAGCACGAAACTGGCACAGACCCCTTGAACAATTGGTGTAACAACACAAATACCAGAAAGTGGAAACGATTTGAATGGACGGTGGGTGGGAGGGGCGGATGAATGGAAAAGGGACACGTGGGCCAATACGGTCATCACACTTGCTGTATACATAGGAGAAAGGAAGTGGAAATGATGTGACTGGTGTCCAAGGGACAGGCAGGAAGCGGGAGGACACAAGGGGGACTCTGGTCAAGATACACTATATGTAGTTGGGCACCAGTGGCTCACACCTGAAATCCTAGCTACTCAGGAGGCTGAGATCAGAGGGTTGAGGTTCAAAGCCAGCCAGGGAAGGAACGTCGGTGAGACTCTTATCTCCAATGAACCACCAGAAAACCGGAAGTGGTGCTGTGGCTCAAGTGGTAGAGCGCTCGCCTTGAGCTGAAGAGCTGAGGGACAGTGCTCAGGCCCAGAGTTCAAGCCAAAAAAAACCCAAAAAACAAAAAACAAAAAAAATGTTTAAAATGCATCATGTATGTAGATGGACATATTAAATTGTAACCCCTTGAACCATCCTTTGTAGATTTAAAAATAATAAATTAAAAAAGAAAATGTGCTGGGAAACAGCAGATCAGAGAGTACAGCCAGGCTAGCAAGCAAGGAAGCCAGAGGCAGGAAGAATGGAGGGAAAGCCAGGGACCCTGAGCTGAGGCGCAGCCTAGAGGCTGGCAGAGCCCAGACCAGGGCAGCCCCACAGACACTGCGGCCCAGTGCAGGGCAGGGGAAGATGCCCGTCCTCCAGCGGGAGGGGCAGCCGCCCCAGAGCCCACGGCAGGCACAGGGGCAAGAGGCCGCAGCTGGACAAACCAGGCCTGCCGCAGTCCACTGAGCTCCGCTCCCGCTGGCAGAGGGCTTCTGTGCAGTCTGTGATGATGGAATTTGTTCACTGGCTTTTGGGGTGCTGAGGATCCCACCCAGGACAGGACACATGCCAGGCAAGTGCTCTACCACTGAGCCCCAGCCCCGGCCATGCCCCTAGTGACATTAAACGAGACTGAGTAGAATTAGGGCTGCAGGGAGATTGTGTCCTGGGGGCCCTTCTGGCTCTGAGGAGCGACTTCCTGGACATCACCAGTGGAGGCCCCGGTGGCTGGGAGAGTGATCTCACAATGGCGCGTGGGCCACACAGCCTGAGGACACAGAATCCTCTCTGCTGCTGCCCCAGCGGACAGTCTGCCTGTTGCGAGGTCATCTAGCAGGGAAGCCCAGCAAGTCGTGTGAACCCCTGGGTTTTGGCCCACACAGATGCCGATAATGGCTTGTCTGAACCAGAGCGTGTTCTGCCACCTGCATGTCATGAACTAGGAAACTGAGGCCTGGAGTGCTTATCGCAGGGCTGCACACTCAGTGTGGCTCAACCTGACACCAAGTCTACCGGTTTCAGATTTTTCTGCAGTCACCCCTATGCCCTCCTGAGACCAGGCTCACCGGCCTTTAGGGCCTGAGACCCAGAGACCTGCTGGTCTCATGGGAGACCTCAGGTCACAGGTGCCCAGACCTGGGGTTGGGCCTCCTGGAAGGCTGACAGACAGAAAACAGTGGCCTGCAGGACTTACGTGTCTGCAGAACGGCGGTAGTTCTCCGGGCACTGGAAGGATAGGCAGCGGAAGCCGCCCTGGATGTTGAAGCACGTCTCATTGACAGAGCAGTTGTGGACACCTGTCACACACTCATCAATGTCTGTGGAAGACCCAGAGGCAGAGCATGAGCACAGAGGACACAGAGGAGGCCATCTCCACCCACCCAGGCTTCACGCGACAGGGCGATGGGACGGGGATCATGCCATCCTTGCCCTCCACTGGAGCAGCACCCTGGCCAACTCTTTTAAACTCAGGACGTTGGGGATTTATAGAACAACCACTTATTCATAATGCTTGGTGTGAGGACCTAAGTCCTGTTAGGTGTGTCATTTAAAGAAAGCTCACAGGGCTCAGGGACCAGCCAAGGTCACACATGTGTGTCACGGCCAAGCTTGGAGCCAGGCAGGCAAGAAGGCGTCAGAGCCCATGGACTAACTGCCCAGAGAGGCAGAGATCCACTAACAGTCAGGAGGTTGGGGCCAAGCCACCAGCCCCATGTTGCAGACAGGAAACAGGCCTCACAGGGATCCATCTGGGCCTGGCTGCTGGTGTTGTGACAGCTGAGGCTGGGCGAGAGCCACGTAGCGACTCCTGCCATGGGGCCTGGGGCGCCATAGTGGGGGGGCCTGGGAGGAGGGACCTCCCTCACAGCCACCCCGGGACAGCCGAACGACGGGGCTTCAGGGGTGTGACTGCCCTGGAGGCATCTGTAAAGTCATACCAAAAGTCTGTCAGTGGCCAAAACAACACCCGCCACTGCGCAAGAATGTGTTTCCGCTGCTTCTGGGCAGGACCCCGGGCTGTGGTGAGGGAGCCCGGCCAGGACCCCACCCAACACGGGAGGCGCTGGGCGGTCCCCCGGGGACACCGTGGCACTGCTGGCCTCTGCCAAGTCACCCTCTTCACGACCAGAAATGGCATGATCCCTCATGGGAGGAGAGGGGCTTCCGTGGAAGGGGCTGGGTGGCCAGCCGCAGCACTCTGCGGTGTGGCCCCGCACACCGCCACCGTCATTTGCTCAGATACGTAATTAGCGCTCCCTAGTCATCAGATGGCGACCAGCTTGCAGGGACCCCAGGGTGTTCTCAGAAATGGGGACTGTGAAAACACAATGGACGCTGGCCCTGGCATCGCGCCTTAACTGGAGACCTTGGCTCCACTCACCCTCCTAACAGCCACAACCAAGGAAACCCAGGGTCCCACACCCCAGGCCATGCCCAGCCCCAGCCCTCCACAGAGGCCCCGTGACCCGCGCTGAGCCCCAGCCCTCCACAGAGGCCCCGTGACCCGCGCTGAGCCCCAGCCCCTCCACAGAGGCCCCGTGACCCGCGCTGAGCCCCTCCACAGAGGCCCCGTGACCCGCGCTGAGCCCCTCCACAGAGGCCCTGTGACCCGCGCTGAGCCCCAGCCCCTCCACAGAGGCCCCGTGACCCGCGCTGAGCCCCTCCACAGAGGCCCCGTGACCCGCGCTGAGCCCCAGCCCTCCACAGAGGCCCCGTGACCCGCGCTGAGCCCCAGCCCCTCCACAGAGGCCCCGTGACCCGCGCTGAGCCCCTCCACAGAGGCCCCGTGACCCGCGCTGAGCCCCTCCACAGAGGCCCCGTGACCCGCGCGCTGAGCCCCAGCCCTCCACAGAGGCCCCGTGACCCGCGCTGAGCCCCAGCCCTCCACAGAGGCCCCGTGACCCGCGCGCTGAGCCCTAGCCCTCCACAGAGGCCCCGTGACCCGCGCTGAGCCCCTCCACAGAGGCCCCGTGACCCGCGCGCTGAGCCCTAGCCCTCCACAGAGGCCCCGTGACCCGCGCTGAGCCCCTCCACAGAGGCCCCGTGACCCGCGCTGAGCCCCAGCCCCTCCACAGAGGCCCCGTGACCCGCACTGAGCCCCAGCCCTCCACAGAGGCCCCGTGACCCGCGCGCTGAGCCCTAGCCCTCCACAGAGGCCCCGTGACCCGCGCTGAGCCCCTCCACAGAGGCCCCATGACCCGCACTGAGCCCCTCCACAGAGGCCCCGTGACCCGCGCGCTGAGCCCTAGCCCTCCACAGAGGCCCCGTGACCCACGCTGAGCCCCAGCCCCTCCACAGAGGCCCCGTGACCCGCGCGCTGAGCCCTAGCCCTCCACAGAGGCCCCGTGACCCGCGCACTTTCCACCCAGGGCCCGGCCCACAGCTGCCTTTGTCCCATGCCTAGCTGGGGGCAGGGCCAAGACCCAGGGGCCTGAGCTGTCAGCCCCGGCTCAGGGGTGCAGGCAGAGGGGACACAGAGGGGCGCTGTGGGGGAAGCCTCCAGCAGACAGGGCCCTGGGTGTGTGAGACCAGCCAGGCCGCTCCAGGCGAGGTCCCCCCGCTCTGAAAGCACCATGGAAGCCCCCGGAAGGCGAGGTGGGGGTGGGGTCGGCCCCGCGCAGCTCACCTTGGCAGTTGCGGCCGTTGGGGGCCAGGCGGTAGCCGGACGCAGGGCAGCTGCACTGGAAGCTCCCAGGGACGTTGATGCAGCGGTAGGAACAGATGTGGCCCCCAGTGGGCAGAGCACACTCATCAATGTCTGCAACGGCAGAGCCCAGCACTCAGCATCCGGGCACTGCCCAGGCCAGAGCCGGCTCCCTGGACACTGCCCAGGCCGGAGCCGGCTCCCTGGACACTGCCCAGGCCGAAGCAGGCTCCCTGGACACTGACAGGGCCGGAGCAGGCTCCTTGGACACTGACCAGGATGGAGCCGGCTCCCTGGACACTGCCCAGGCCGGAGCAGGCTCCCTAGCCACTGCCCAGGCCGGAGCCGGCTCCCTGGACACTGACCAGGATGGAGCAGGCTCCCTGGACACTGCCCAGACCGGAGCAGACTCCCTGGACACTGCCCAGGCTGGACTCAGGCTCCCTGGCCACTGCCCAGGCTGGACCCGGGCTCCCTGGCCACTGCCCAGGCTGGACCCAGGCTCCCTGGCCACTGCCCAGGCCGGAGCCGGCTCCCTGGTCCTGGGTAGTCAGGCTGGGCCGGGAGGCCGCAGCACAGGGAGACTGAACAAAAGCCTCAGGTGTTGGTAACTTCAGACACCATCACGTTAGAAGGGGAAACTGAGGCCTGCAGTGAAACCAGACAGTCATATGGAAAATTTATAGTGGGAAGTGTGTGTGGTAGGAAGAAGATAGAGAATAGAGAACAAGTTGAAAACAATGATAATAAGAAACTCCTCACGTGAAGATGCAGGTTGGGCATCTGTCAAACAAAACGGTCGGCACCAGAAGTATTTCAGGTGTTTTAAATTCCGGAATCTCTCCATTTACATCATGACATATTTTTGGATATACAGGCAAGTCACACCACAAAATGTCTTTGTTATATGCATTCTGTATACACCACACTGGAGGTCCCCTATACAGTAATTTTAGGGCCCCTTGTTTTGACTATGGCTTATGCCTGTCATCCTAGCTACTCAGGAGGCTGAGATCTGAGGATCATCGTCCAACCCAGGTAGGAAAGTCCATGAGACTCTTATCTCCAATTAAACACCAAAAAGCCAGAAGTGGAGCTGTGGCTCAAGTGGTAGAGCGCCAGCCTTGAGTATAATAACACTCAAGGATAGCACTCAGGCTCTGAACTCCAGCACCAGGATCCGTATTGATGAGGTATAGAATTTTCCACTGGGCAAGCGTCCAGTAAGTTCCAGGTGTTGGAACATTCTGGATTTGGAGATAGGGAAGGCACTGTAGCTAGCTCCTCAGTGCTCTTCAGTTGCCCCTGGGGAGGGGATAGCCCATGCCACAGGAGGAGACCTGGCCAGACCCCACGAGGCCGGACCCAGAGCCAGGGCCGGGTCTCAGGGATACAGTGACCTCTGAGGCCCTCCTGACCTCAGCCATGTGCTACTGCCAAGCCCAGGGCCTGTGCCTCAAAGTCTCTACCACTGCACAAGGATTAAAAGAGGATTAAACCGGGTGTGTTATCACAAAACCATAATCCCAGCAAGACCCCATTTTGAAAACAAGAGGGCTATCTGGTCATGGTTGGCTCACTCCTGTAGTCCTAGCCTGGGCAGACAGATCTGTGAGACTTGTATCTCCAATAGCCAGTAAAAGGCCAGAAGTAGAGCTGTGGTTCAAGTGGCAGAGCACTAGACTTGAGCAAAAAGCCAAGTGAGAGCTTAAGGCCCTGAGTTCAAATCCTAGTACTAGCACAAAAAAGCGGGGGGAGGAGCACGGGGATAGCAGAAGCGGTTGTGCACTTGCCCACACGTGGGAGAGCCTGAGTTCCATCCTCAGAACAGAAGAAGGCCAAGGGCAATGTGGGGGGTGTGGTTTCCTTCTCCCCACCCCTCCACTCTGAGGAGAGCCGCCACCACAGCTCCGGAGCTCGGCGCCGTGGATGGAAAGCGCAGCGCGGGGCGGCTGAGGCCGGCGCCGCCCTCCCGGCGCGGGGACAGCCTCACCTTCACAGGTGACCCCGTCCACGTCGCTGAGCTGGTAGCCTCGCCGGCAGTAGCACTGGAAGGAGCCGTAGACGTTGGCACACTCCTGGCTGCAGGGGCTGTTGTGGCATTCATTCACGTCTGAGAGAGAGGGAGGTCCCAGGTCACCACCTAGCTAGGCCGTGGGGGGTTCCGGGCTCACAGAGCCAGGCCAGCGGTCCGGCTGCCCCAGGGCTCCTCACCCATGCCGTGGGGACAGCGGTCCGGCCGGCCCAGGGGTCCTCACCCATGCCGTGGGGACAGCGGGCGGGCACCCCAGGGGTCCTCACCCATGCCGTGGGGACAGCGGGCGGGCACCCCAGGGGTCCTCACCCATGCCGTGGAGACAGCGGGCGGGTGCCCCAGGGGTCCTCACCCATGCCGTGGGGACAGCGGGCGGCCGCCCCAGGGGACCTCACCCATGCCGTGGGGACAGCGGGCGGGCACCCCAGGGGTCCTCACCCATGCGGTGGGGACAGCGGGCGGGTGCCCCAGGGGTCCTCACCCATGCCGTGGGGACAGCGGGCGGGTTGCCTGTCCCCTTGCTCCAGGATAATACACTGCAGAGAGCTTGGCTGTACTCGGGATGCAAGACCCCACCCTGCCACAGCCAGCCCCAGGCAGCCCTCCACTGGACCACACCTGCCCAGGGCCACGCCCTCCACTGGACCACACCTGCCCAGGGCCATGCCCTCCACTGGACCACACCTGCCCAGGGCCACGCCCTCCACCGGACCACAGCCGCCCAGGGCCACACCCTCCACTGGACCACACCTGCCCAGGGCCATGCCCTCCACTGGACCACACCTGCCCAGGGCCACGCCCTCCACTGGACCACACCTGCCCAGGGCCACGCCCTCCACTGGACTACACCTGCCCAGGGCCACGCCCTCCACTGGACCACAGCAGGCCCAGGGCCACGCCCTCCACTGGACCACAGCCTGCCCAGGGCCACGCCTTCCACTGGACCACAGCCTGCCCAGGGCCATGCCCTCCACTGGACCACACCTGCCCAGGGCCACGCCCTCCACTGGACCACACCTGCCCAGGGCCATGCCCTCCACTGGACCATACCTGCCCAGGGCCACGCCCTCCACTGGACCACAGCCGGCCCAGGGCCACGCCCTCACTGGACCACACCTGCCCAGGGCCACGCCCTCCACTGGACCACACCTGCCCAGGGCCACGCCTCCACTGGACCACAGCCAGCCCAGGGCCATGCCCTCCACTGGACCATACCTGCCCAGGGCCACGCCCTCCACTGGACCACACCTGCCCAGGGCCACGCCCTCCACTGGACCACAGCCAGCCCAGGGCCACGCCCTCCACTGGACCACACCTGCCCAGGGCCACGCCCTCCACTGGACCACAGCCGCCAGGCTCCCACACTGCCCTCACTAGGAGCCAGGGTCTGGCTAGCTCTCCAGTGGAAATCTGAGCCTGTCCCCTGGCTTTCCCTTCCAGGTGGGGTCCTGTGTAGGTAACAGCACAGGGGCCCAGCCTAGACAACAGACATCCCCAGGCTGCAAAGCTCTGGGCGCAGACGCCACTCAGTAAGCCCGGCTGTCACACTCTGCTCCCGTTGCCTGGAGCAGATGTTGCAAATGACAGGTCAAAGCTGGCCCACCACTTGCTTTTGTTAGTAAAGTTTTATTGGGACACAGCCACACACAAAAATATGTTACAGTAGAGTAACAACGAATCATGGCTAGAAGTCTTAAACAGCTACTACCACAGAGGCTTATAGGGAAGAGGCTTCCAGTCTTTGGCCTCAAGGCCCTATAGATTTGTTATCTGCTGCTTCTAATGTGTGTGTGCGCACACACACGTGCTTTTTGTCCTGGGGCTTGAACTCAGGGCTTAGGTGCTATCCCTGAGCTTCTTTTGCTCGACACTAGTGCTCTCCACTTGAGCCACAGCTCTACTTCTGGCCTTTTCTGTGATTAATTGGAGATAAGTCTCAGACTTTCCTGCTTAGTCTAGCTTCAAACCATGATCCTCAGATCTCAGATGACGGGCATGAGCCACCGGCACCAGCTGTTTCCGGCTACTTCTGAGCAGGACGGAAGGGATGCCCATCAGCCCCACAAGTTTCCTCCTGCGGCCTCTTTGAGTGGGACGAGGCTGCGGGCCTCGGGCCCGGCCAGGCCCCCGGGGAGAGCCCCTCACCTTCACAGGCCAGACCCCTGGGGAGAGCCCCTCACCTTCACAGGACCGGCCGTCCGGGGAGAGCCGGAAGCCCTCGGAGCAGCTGCAGTGGTAGGAGCCCGGCGTGTTCTCGCACTTGTGGCCACACAGGCGCCCGGGGAAGCGCTGACACTCGTTGATGTCTGAAACACAGGGTGTCTCAGCCCCTTCCTCCCCATCCTGCAGCCTCATTTCCCGGGAGAGGGGCCAGGGGACTGGTCCCAGCACACGGTGGGCCCTGCCCCTCCCAGTGTGCCCGTGCCACGCCCCTCCCCCCCCTCCCCGGCATGGCCCTCCGCCCTGTGTGGGCCCGAGGGGATGGGAGCCGCCCGCCTTCCCGAGCACCTTCCCGGGCACCTTGGGCCATGGCCCAGCTCGGCACCTCCCCAGCCTGCCCCCCGCCCCTGGCAGGGCAGGCTGGAGGCCAGCGTTGAGAAAAGTCACTAACAGTTGCTGTTTGTAGACCCAGGCCGGAGTCTCAGAGACTCTGGGTCTGAGGCCAAGCAGACAGCTGCTGAGAGAGGTGACGTCCCAAAGCCAGGCCAGGGTGTGGGGCCAGCAGCAGAGCTGCAGCTAGCGGGGGGGGGGGGGGGGGGGGTCCTGATGTGGGGGTCTTTGTTCTTGGGTGTCCTGAGCCATGGCTGAGCGGACATCTTTCCAGTGCTACAGGCCCCGACGCTGCCCGCTGGACCTCCACGTACCCACGCATGTCCTGCTGATGCCATCGAAATAGAACCCAGCCTTGCACTCGCACCGGAAGCTGCCGGGGGTGTTCACGCAGCGGTGCCCCGCCCCGCAGGGCTCGGCTGGGGCCGCGCACTCGTCCACATCTTGGCAAAGAGAAAGAGGGAGCTGTGAACAAGGAGGCTGCGAACCCCGGGAAGCCGGGAAGGGCCGGTCACGGGGCACAGGCACAAGCGGGCGGGCCCCTATGCCTTTCGGGAAGTAGCAGGACCTTTGTCCTCCGGATTATAAGGTGCATGAAGCAGGGCGGGCTCAGGAGAGCTGAGTTGCAGGCAGGTGTGACGCGTTGGGTTTGGCGTGAGCTACATACCGAGGAGGCCGGGCCGGTGGCAGCACATGGGCTGCTGTGCCGGCCACTGCCACGGCCCAGGCCAGACAAGAAAGGCCTGAGTCCAGGGACGGGCTGGGAGACGATGCAGGGCAGAAGGGACTGGGCGGGGCTGCGGAAGCAGACAGAAAAGCGCATGCCAGGCTTGTTTATTTAGAGAGAAATACCAACCGACGCAGCGCGTGCCCTCTTCGTTGAGATGGTAGCCGCGGCCACAGTTGGGCGCGCTCTTCCGGCATGTGTATGAGCCCTCCGTGTTGATACACGTCTGCCCCACGGGGCACGGGGCACTGATGCTTAAACACTCATTTATATCTGCAGCGGGAGGAAGCAGAGACCGCGTGCTTAGCCGTGGCAGGCAGCCCAGGCTCCCAGCATCCCCTTGGCTCGGTACAACCGCAGTGACACCCCTCTCCCCTGGACTGCGTGGCGGCCTCTAATCAGCTCTACACACACACAGCCTCCAATACCCATCTCTACTCACTCTTCGCCCAGAGACCTCCAACACTGCCAACCGTCACTGAGCCAGAACCCACCCATAGCCACTAGCCTGGCTATCCTGCACGCATGTCCACCACACACACGCATGTCCACCCCAGTGGATAGGGCTGACAACACTCCAGACCCAGAGAAGCTCCAGCCTCCTCTGGTGACTGCCAGGTCCCGCCTGCCCCCAGCCTCACCCGCCTACCCCCAGCCTCACCCGCAGTCCTGAGTCCTAACAAGGGGCTAGCACGGCTCCCTCGCTCACTGGCAGACCAGACACTCTGGCCCCACCTCCAGGGCCCGCCCCTCCCCCAGGCCCCCAGGCCCGGGGCCACACCTCTGTGAGCACTCTCAGAAAGACACCTTCCTGCCACCCATCTGGGTCCCGGGCCAGGAAGGAAGGGCTGGCCTTCCTGGAGTTTCCGTCCAGAGAGCACCCTGCCAGCTATGGGCCACCCTCCTCGGAGGGCCCAACCCCGATCCCCCCTCCCCACGGCCCCCCTCCCCACGGCGCTCACGCCCCAATCCCCTCCCCCCTCCCCATGGCTCACGCCTCGACCCCCCCCTCCCCACGGCGCTCACGCCCCAACCCCGAGCCCCCATCCCCACGGCGCTCATGCACGATCCCCCCTCCCCACGGTGCTCATGCCCGATCCCCCCTCCCCACGGCGCTCACGCCCCAACCCCGACCCCCGCACCCCACGGCGCTCACGCCCCTCCCCCCTCCCCCCTCCCCACGGTGCTCACGCCCCGACCCCCCTCCCCACGGTGCTCATGCAGGCACACAGTGCCACGCGGCATTCCTCAAACTTTCGTGTATGGCGTCGCCTCTGAACTCATGGCGAGGCCTCCTTTTTGGTAGTACTGGGGTTTAAGCTCAGGCCTCATGCTGAGCCACGCCTCTTCCCTTTTTTGTACTGTGCCCCAGAGCACAGGACCGCCCATTTTATCTTTCCGCCCTAACTGGGATGTCAGCCACCCCCCCCCCCCCACCCCGCACCCAGCTCCTGCGGTGGAGATGGCATCTCTCAGGGATTTTCTGCCGGAGTGGCCCCGAGCGGCCATGCTCTGAGCTCAGCTTCCCAGGGGCTGGGGGGAGCCACCAGTGCCTGGCCTCGGGGGCCTTCTTCTAGGCAACCAGAACCAGAGAGACTGACTCCTCAGAGACAGCAGGAGCCGGGAAGGCAGAGAGCTCAGGTCTCTGTCTAGGGGTCTTGCCTCCGGTCACTGCAAGTGAGGCCCTCACATCAAGATCACAAGCCTGGGCCAAATCCAGCCCACTGCCCACTCTCACAAATAAAGCCTCACTGACACAGAGCCAGGCCACTGACACACACAGAGCCAGGCCACTGACACAGAGCCACTGACACACACAGAGCCAGGCCACTGACACACACAGAGCCACTGACACACACAGAGCCAGGCCACTGACACACACAGAGCCACTGACACACACAGAGCCAGGCCACTGACACACACAGAGCCAGGCCACTGACACACACAGAGCCAGGCTACTGACACACACAGAGCCACTGACACACACAGAGCCAGGCCACTAACACACACAGAGCCAGGCTACTGACACACACAGAGCCAGGCCATTGACACAGAGCCAGGCCACTGACACACACAGAGCCAGGCCATTGACACAGAGCCAGGCCACTGACACACACAGAGCCAGGCCACTGACACACACAGAGCCACTGACACACACAGAGCCAGGCCACTGACACACACAGAGCCAGGCCACTGACACACACAGAGCCAGGCCACTGACACACACAGAGCCAGGCCACTGACACACACAGAGCCAGGCCACTGACACACACAGAGCCAGGCCACTGACACAGAGCCAGGCCACTGACACACACAGAGCCACTGACACACACAGAGCCACTGACACACACAGAGCCAGGCCACTGACACACACAGAGCCAGGCCACTGACATAGAGCCAGGTCACTGACACAGAGCCAGGCCACTGACATAGAGCCAGGTCACTGACACAGAGCAAGGCCACTCGCTACTAGAGCTGAGGGGTCACAACTGAGATCAGATGGCCGAGAAAGTTGACATCCACCATCTAGCCTTTCATAGGTAGAGCGAGGGTGGCTTCCTCAGCGGAGAATAAACGCAGCGGTCACCGCGCCTCCAAGTCCTGCTTGGCCTCTGCTGGCCGGAGAACACCACATACCTCAGGCAATAAAGACGAATGAATGAATGAATGAGTGAGTGGGTGAATAAATGGGTGGATGGATAAGTGAGTGAGTAAATGAGAAAATGAATACGTGGATAGATAACTGAGTGGATGAGTGAGTGGATGGATGAGAACACTCTGAGTGAGCAGTGGATGAATGCGCAAATTAAGGAAAGGACAAATGAGTGAATGAGTAGAAAATGAATGGATGAATGAGTGAGAGGGCGGACTGGAGAGGGAGACACAAAGGACAGGTCACTGTTTAATTCCCCCTCTCAGGTACTGGACGCCCAGCTGTCCAGGTCCCTGTCCACTTGGTTTGACCAGGCGCGCTGATACAACATGGAACTCTTCAGTGCATCAGTACCATGAACACCCCAGGACCATGAACACCCCACAACCACAAACACCCGGACCGTGAGCACCCCACAACCACAAACACCCGGACCGTGATCACCCCACAACCACGAACACCCCAGGACCGTGAGCACCCCACAACCACAAACACCCCAGGACCGTGAGCACCCCAAAACCACAAACACCCCAGGACCGTGAGCACCCCACAACCACAAACATCCCAGGACCATGAGCACCCCACAACCACAAACACCTGGACCGTGAGCACCCCACAACCACAAACACCCCAGGACCGTGAACACCCCACAACCACGAACACCCGGACCGTGAGCACCCCACAACCACAAACACCCCAGGACCGTGATCACCCCACAACCACAAACACCGGGACCGTGATCACCCCACAACCACAAACACCCCAAAACCACAAATACCCCAGGACCGTGATCACCCCACAACCACGAACACCCGGACCGTGATCACCCCACAACCACAAACACCCGGACCGTGATCACCCCACAACCACAAACACCCGGACCGTGATCACCCCACAACCACAAACACCCCAGGACCGTGAGCACCCCACAACCACAAACACCCCAGGACCGTGATCACCCCACAACCACAAACACCGGGACCGTGATCACCCCACAACCACAAACACCCCAAAACCACAAACACCCCAGGACCGTGATCACCCCACAACCACAAACACCCCAGGACCATGAGCACCCCACAACCACAAACACCCCAGGACCATGAGCACCCCACAACCACAAACACCCCAGGACCATGAGCACCCCACAACCACAAACACCCCAGGACCGTGAGCACCCCAGGACCGTGAGCACCCCACAACCACAAACACCCCACAACCACAAACACCCGGACCGTGAACACCCCACAACCACAAACACCCCAAGACCGTGAACACCCCACAACCACAAACACCTGGACCGTGAGCACCCCACAACCACAAACACCCCAGGACCGTGAGCACCCCACAACCACGAACACCCCAGAACCGTGAACACCCCATAACCACAAACACTCGGACCGTGAGCACCCCAGGGGGACTAGGCCAGTGATCTGGGAGGTCCTGCTCTGCCCCGTCCCTCAGCTTCCTCAGGTGACCAATACCAAAGTTCTGGAAAATTCTCCATTCCCTCAGGGGAAAGCCCCCCCCCCCCCCCGCCCTGCCCATCTTGTGAGCAGGGCTCTGCCCCAGGGCTGCCGGTGGACAAGAGGCCTCTGGGCTCCTGGAGGGGCCAGCGCTCCCTACTACAGCCCAGGTTGATCTGGGGGTGCAGAGCAGGGGGACCGGGCAGGGCTCGGGGGGAATCTGGGCTGGGGAAAGAGCTACGGTGGCCCTGGGGCTTTCTTCTCTGCTACGGTCTCTCCTTGGACACAGTCACTACCTTAAAGAGGGACAGAGCGATCTCTAGCCAGCTCCGAGACCAAAAACAAGACGCAGCTGTCACAACCCAGAAGGGCGGCTCATGCTGGGCTCCGTGGGGCTTTCCCTGCGACCCCGCTCCCTCGGTCTGGGGGGGGGGGGGCCCACAGTTCCTGTGCCTCGGCTCCAGCTGCACAGTCTGCACACAGACAAAATCCAGAGGGGCTGCGACTTGCACACTTTCCTCCTGGTGGAAAACAGGGCTGATGTTGCCGTGAGTCTACATTTCAATGCAGCCTCCTCCACAGAGGGCCCTGAAGCAGGCCTCAAACGTGAGCTCTGCTGCTTGGGGGCGAGCTAGGAGGGGTGGGGGGGTCTGAGGGGGGCCTGAGGGGGCCGAGGGGGCTGGCCCGGACTGTCCCAGAGGCCACCAACGGGTAACTTCAGAGCCACACAGTGGCCAGAACAGAGCCATCTGAGAGACCATTAGCACAAGTTTATCTAAGAAAGATAAGGTAGACATTAGAGGAGGGACAGGCCTTCACTAGTGAGTCCTGCAGCTCAGCTTGAGGTGAACTCTGATCTCAGAGGTGGGATCTGCTGTCCAGATCTGGGTTCAAGTGCTGGGAGCAAGCAGAGATGGAGGCGGAGAAGCAGAGGCTGGCGCTCGGCCTGAGCTGCCGCCGGGATGCGGCAGTCATGAGTTCACCGGGTTTCCCTCCGCTCAGGCCGCCTTCCCGACGCCACACAATAGCTCTTTAAATTATGGTGAGCTATCTATGTAACAAGCTGCAACACGAAGCACATCTTAGGCTTGTCCAGTCCTGCCGGAAGGGGAAATCTGCCCTTCCCCCAGGCGCCGCCGCCATCGGCTTGCTGGCTTACTGGGTTTTGTTTTTAATGGTGCCAGTGCTGGGGCTGGAACGCAGGGCATCGTAATTTAGCCCAGCAATCGTGCTCAAGGCTAGTGCTCTACCACTTGAGCCACAGCTCCACTTCTAGCTCTTTGGTAGTTCATTAGAGATAAGAGTCTCGTGGACTTTCCTGCCGGGGCTGACTCTGAACCGTGATCCTCAGATCTCGGCCTCCTGAGTAGCTGGGATGACAGGCGTGAGCCGCCGGTGCCCGCTGAATTCCGAATACTTTTATAAAACCGTTTGAACAGAGTAGGCATTGTGACAGGGGGGCGGCGTTGGCCGGTGTCTCCGGCGCCTGCCGATTCACAAGGCCTGGTGGGGTCCCCGCCTCCGGCCTGAGGCTGGTGCCCTGGCGCCTGGCAGGAAGGAAACTGAAACATGGAGGAAGTCACCTTTCTTAGGCCACCTGCTTCAAAACCAGATGATCTCTGAATCCAAAACCCAAGCTCTACCATCTAGACAGAGAACAACAAACTCCTGTTCTTGGACCAAACCCAGCCTGCCACTGGTGTTTATAAATAAAGTTTTATTGAAACACGGTCTCATCTATTTGTTTACACAGAGGCTGTGGCGTCTGAGCGGTGACGCAGAACACAGGGCCTAGAGTGTCTAAAATCCTTGCTGTCTTTCCCTTTACAGAGTCTGCAATCCCTGGTGTGAACTCTTCACAGCCCCTCAGATCCCATAGGCCGGCCCCCGGGATCGGCCCCGGGACCCACGCTGGCTGAGCGCCTTCTTACCGATGCAGCTGCCTAGAGCGTCCTGAATAAAGCCGCCCTTGCACTGCAGCTTGGGTCTGCAACGGAAGGATCCCAGAGTATTCTGACAGATAAAATCGGGGGGGCAGTTATGAATACCACTCTCACACTCGTCAATATCTGGTGCATCATAAAAAAAGGAGATTGTTAGCAAGGGTCCCGGCACGAGCATTTTACAACACTTTAACATCACAAGACATACTTCTTAAAATTATTATCACTTCAACTCACGACTTAGACTACAACCCAAAATTCAAATAGTGAACCAAACTGTGCCAACTTGCTAAAGACTTGAAGCACTCTCCCTGAAGCCCACCCACACCGAGACTTTCATGAAGCAATGGCTCTGCTGTATAATAGATAACGCAGGCATTTTCCTGGCTTCCAGCGTTTTCATTATCTTAGTGACAATGAGCACTCTCTATACAGCTCAATGTCAGTGAAACCCTCGTTACTCCAGATCTCAAGATGGAAGTCTGAAGCCAGCCCAAGAAGAAAAAGTCTGTGAGATTCTCATCTCCAATTAACCAGTGAAAGGGCAGAAGTGGAGCTGTGGCTCAAGTGGTTGAACACCAGCCCTGAGTGGAAAAAGCTAAGTGACGGCAGCAGGTTTCTGAGTTCAGGCCTCTGAACTCACGCCTGCGCGCACACACAGCAGGTTTCTGAGTTCAAGCCTCCGAGCTCACGCCTGCGCACACACGCGTGCGTGCACACGCACACACACTAAAGAAAAATAATAAAAACAAATCAAACAAAACCAAATCGGTCTCTCTAATCGTTTCCATCCTGAGTCTTCCTGACAGTCCAATGGTCTCTCAGGACAGGATGCAAGTGGCTGCCCAGCCTTGAAGTTCACAGCCATCAAAGGCTCAGACATGTATACTCAGCTGGCCTGGCCCTGGGCTCTGGAGTCCAAACAGAACAGGGCAGGGCGGTAAAGACGTCCCCTCTGTCCTGAGGGTGTGCCGGGCCTTCAGTCCCTCGCATAATTCAATGATTAATATTTTTTATACAAGTGGGTTCTGTCCTTTTGAGAGGCCAAAGCTCTGGGTAGAAAACCACGCTCCAAAAGCTCCTCATCGGAGTTTTATCTGCCCGATAACATTTATGGTTTGACAAAGAAAGGCTGGAAGCCAGAAATGTTTGCTTTTATGAAGTGGAAGGGGCTTGGCTTTGAACTTCAAGGAAGCCTGAACTCAGATGCACAGCAACTGTGGTGCAAAAATGGTTGTGTGGAAATTTTCCCTTTATTGGTTGGGTCTTTGTAGAAAACATATGGGAGCACCAAAAATTTATCTTTGATCTTTTTCTTCTTTTCTCTCTCTTTTCTTTTTTTCCTTTTCTTTTTCTTTTCTTTCTTTTCTTTTTTTTGTTGGTCATGGGTCTTGAACTCTGGGCCTGGGCGCTGTCCCTCAGCTCTTCAGTTCAAGGCTAGCGCTCTACCACTTGAGCCACAGCGCCACTTCCGGCTTTTTCTGTTTATGTGGTGCTGAGGAATTGAACCTAGGGCCTCACACATGCAAGGCAAGCACTCTACCACTGAGCCACCTTCCCAGCCCCTTTTTCTTCTTTTCTTTTCATATACTGGATTTGGACTCAGGGTCTTAAGTTTACTCATCTGGCACTGTACTATGGGAGTCATGCCTCCAGTCCAGCGTTTTGCTGGTTATTGGAGATGAAGTCTCATGGGCTTTTTGCTGTGGCTGGCTTCAAACCATGATCATCTGGATCTCAGCCTCTTGAGTAGCTAGAATTATAGATGTGAGCCACCAGCACCTGTCCCTAGTCTTATTTTTAAAGGATCAGGCACTGAGTCTCTAAAGCCAAACGGACCAGCATCCTTCGCTTGGCACCATGAGAAAGTGAATCTGCTAATCAGAAATCTAACTCCCCACCCCCATCCTGCCTGGGTGGGAGACAGTAGGTACACCACCACCTCCTACAGCAAGGCAGTGCCCCAGGCAGCCACACGGGGGCAGCGCCGGGGCCCAGCCCGCGGCCCTCCGCACACCCACCCCTCACAGGCGGAAGGAGGCCGCGCCCACCTTTGCAGTTGTTGTCGTCCGTGAGCTCATAGCCAGTCCCGCAGCTGCTCTCCCGCTGGCAGCGGAAGGAGCCCATTGTATTGATGCAGGTCTCTCCCAGCCGGCAGCTGTGGCTGCCCGTGATGCATTCATTGGTATCTAGAGATGAGGGTGACACGGGCAAGAACAGCCCTTAGCGTTATCAGCAGGAACCCCCAGATGGGGCTGACTTCCCACATCCATCAGGTGCTCAGCTCGGACAGGCAGACAGGTGCTCTGGGGATGGTGAATCAGGACCGCGCCACCAAACCAAGCCTGAATTTCCACCTATTGCTTCTT